>NW_026000005.1:35085196-35124045 GCF_001458135.2 Marmota marmota marmota | reverse complement strand
GTAATTTTACGATTTTTTAGGTTTTTTATGATTTCTTTAAATGACTCTTGACCTTTTTTTTTTTTTTTTTTTTTTTTTTTTAGTATGGGCCTGCCATTGAGAGACTCTCCTAGCTTTTGTGTTTGGAAACTCTATTTCACTCTTTTGGGGGAAAGATATTTTGCTAGGTATAAAGTCCAAGCTGGCAGTGTGTCCATTCCACTGCCTTTTCCTTGAGTGGTTTCTGATGAGACATCAGCTACATCTTCACATTGGCTCCTTTGTGCGAAACATGTCTTCCTCTTGCTGCTTTTAAGAGTCTATGTTGGGGCTGGGGCTGTGGCTCAAGTGGTAGCGCGCTCGCCTGTCATGCGTGCGGCCCGGGTTCGATCCTCAGCACCACATACAAACAAAGATGTTGTGTCCGCCGAGAACTAAAAAAATAAATAAATATTTAAAAAAAAAAAAAAAAAAAAAAAGAGTCTATGTTGCTGGTTTTGAGCAGTTTGATTCTGTGGCACGATTTTCCTCATACTTTATTTGGCTTGGCATTCTCTGGGCTTCCTGGATTTGTGGGTGTACAATAGTTTTTATTACATTTGAAACATTGTAGTCAATATTACTTTAAATGTTTATTTTTTGTCCTAGCCTGCTGGCCCAAAGTTGATGACTCCAATTACATATATTAGGCTGCCTGAAATTGACCCTCAGTTCAGTGATTCTCTGTTATTTTCCCCCTTTTTTTGAATTCCTTTTTCTCTCTATGTGGCATCAAATCATCCCTATTGCTATGTCTTCATGTTTGATTTGAATGTTTAAAATATCAGATTTATTTTCACTTAACTTCTTGAACATATAGAATGCAGTTATATAATAACTTCAATTTCTGTGTCTGTTAAGCTATATGAGTTCTTAGTTGGTTTTGATTGACTGATTTGTCTTCTCCTTGTAGATCGTATTTTCCTGCTCTTTTAAATGCTTGGTAGGTTTTGATTGAATGCCATCTTGGCTGGACACAAAAGTTGCTTCTACTCATTTCTTCATTGGAATCTTTGGACCAAAGGTTCAAAGGTTGGAATCTAGTAGTCAGAGTACTGTATTCAGGTTGTGGATATGTTTTGCTTGGCCTGTGCAGTGTCTTAAAAGATTTCAGATGTTTTTCACACCTAAAAATCTTGAGATCTCATGCAAAATGGTGGGTTCCCTTAGTGCTTTAAAAAAGTCATGGTTATCTTGCCTGATATGGTTGCCATTCCCAGTGGGAAAAATCAGCTAGAGAGTGGCTACCTCTGTAGATGGTGTGAGGTTCCTTCCCCACCCACATATTTACATCTTCTGACAGATTCCTGTAGGCATTTTAGTTTGAGTATCTTGACTGCCTATAGCTCCGGGGCAGTCCTGAGGCTGGGCACCTGGCTATAACTTACTGGGTCTCTCTGAGTCTCCCCTATCTTAGACCTTCTGTTTCTTCCATGTGAACTGAAGTCATCATGGCAGGAGATAAGGGAATGTGCACTAGTTATCATGAGGCCTAGGAGAGGAAAAACCTAGGGAAATCAAGAAACCAAAATGTCCTATGCTAGACCACTCCAGCCTCGCCAGAGCCTTGGAAATAGTGCAAATAGCAGGTCTCACTTTGGGGACCAGGGTTCTAAGGAATGGTCTGGATAGGGAGCAGAGGGAAAGACTGGGCTGGGTTGGGGCCTGGAGCAAAAGGAGAGGTAGCTGGTAGTGGTGGGTGGGTGGTGTCTGGTCACTGTCCTGCTTTAAGTCTCCAGAGGGGAACGAAGAGGCTGAAGGAGAAGAGAGAAGAGGGGAAGGAGGTAGAAAGAAGTGGGGGTGGAGGGAAGAGAAGAAAAAGAGAAGAAGGAGAGGGAGAAAAGGTGAACCAAGGAAATCAGCAGGAAGAAAAAGGAGTGGAAAGAGGAAAAAGGAGGCAGAAGAGAAAGAGGAAGCGTGCATTGGTATAAAGGGACTGGGAGGGTCGGGGAGGACTGTCCCCCAGGGGTGCCCTGGTTTGGAAATTCTAGGGGCGTTGCAATTCTGGAGTGTGGTGAAATGGCCTCAGGGGCTCAAGAAGCTAAGGACAGGCTTGTGCCAGGCCATAATGACAGTCTCTTGGTGGCTCTATCCCACTTTGGCCTCTCAACTCCCAGGAACACTAAATTTACACAGGCGCAAAATGTAGCCCTGCTCAGGCCTTGCAGCCTAATAGCTACCGTCGTGTTTGCACGGTGCCCGCAAGCATCACGGGCAATTAAGAAAGTCGTCCATTGCAATCGTGGGCTGCCATTTACTGTTGGAGGCTGGAGCCCCTCCAGGCCAGTCAGCTCTCTGAGGAGACACAAATGAGTAGGGGAGGAGTGTTGTTTCCCGGGAGGGGGACCCCTGCCATTAGCTGGCACATCCCAAAGGAAGGCAGACAAAGGCTGCTTTGGGTTCATGGAAAGGGAGGAGGAGATGGGGGCAGGCCAGGGGCCCTGCTTGCATGGACAGACACATGCACACCCAGGCACACCTTGTCACAGACTAGTGCGCACACACGGAGTCAAGTTGGAGTAAAGTGTGGAGTGTGCAACACTTGCATGTGTGCACACAGTCACAATTTTTTCATGCACACGTGGGCTGACGTGCACATCTGTGGGTTCCCAAGGCATTTGCACCAGGTTGATGTGCTGTGGATATATTTACTTATGTAAACCCAGGCTCACTGGGGCAGGCACTCCCACAATGTAAATGTTAGTGCATTCACATGGATAAAATCTTGGGTAAATGTAGGCTTAGACACATGGGTCCGCATGCAGGGACATAGCCTCATCTTTCAATCCAAAACCTAAAATCAGGATGGCTGCAGAGAACTTTAAAGCATGTATGCTCCAGACTTTGAGCTTCTTTCATGACCATGAATGAGAATGAATTTGGGGAACAAAATTGACCAAATTATATTGTTATACTGTGCATGTATGAATATGTAACAATGAATCCCACTATTATGTATAATTATAATGCACCAGTAAAAAAAAAAATTGAATTTGGGGACTAGGCCTGATGAATTTTTTCAGTGGAAGACAGAAAAGAGTTGGAAGAGAGCTGTCCTTTCTTTGTTCTGCTTTGAACCCTGTCCAAGGCCATTTATGTGGTTGAAAAATAATTGCTGGTGGACGGCGTCATTCTAGGCCTGTGCCACCAGCCACTTGACCCTGTTGCTGTCCCATGCCAATGGCTTTTAGGCTCTCAGAGAGGGAATTTCAAAATACCCTTGATCCCATGTCAGCAGAACACACACTCCTTACTTCCGTGAAGTTTCTCCTCTTCGATGGCTGCCCAGCGGTGGGAGACTGGGCTGAGCCAGTAGAGGGTTGTGTACTATGACTTGGTGATTTTAATTTTCTCATTTAAAACATTGAGCTTAGAAGTGTTTTCATCCTTTTCTGAGGTTTGGGGTTTTTCCTGTCTCTCTGCCTCCCTCACCCCTATTTCCTGCACTGTTATTAGGGAAAGAAAATTGGAGACCATATCCATTTTGAGAACGTCTTCCAGAATAACTGTGCTGTGACACTTAGGCAGAGCACAGGAAAAACAGGAAGCCAAGCTGCAAGGGCTCGTTGGAAACTGGCAAACTTTGCAGCAAAGTCTTCAGCCAGAAAATCCACAGATGGCAGCCATTTCCCACAATGCCACTTCCCTCTGCATCGGGTTCCGAAAGGAGGCAGGGGTTGGCATGATCTGTCTCCTGTGGCCAGGTTGGTGAACCTTCCCCATCAGACCCCAAGACCAAGGTCAGTGCCTTTGCTGTTTGCTCCACGTGGCAAAAGCTGGAAGCCAGCAGCCTCTGACCACCCTCCTGCTGCTGTGGCCCACAGAGCCAGGGCTCCATTTGAAGTCTGCCAACGACATTTGTTTTAGAGACTTTTTGGCAGTTTAGATTTGGGTCAGAAGTGGCTTCAAGAAGCCGAATTGATTTAAGTATTTTCATTGTGCTTTTAGCGGCCTCCTTACCTCAATCTTTTAATTTCTCTTAATTTTCAATAAAACTTGCTGGAAGGATTGGACTGTTGGAGTGCCCAGGCTGTCACAGTGCCCTGGTGAGAGGACAAGATGCTACTGAAGGGTACTGACACTGACTTGAGGCCTCGGGGGCTGCTGTGACAAAGGCTGCCTCGGGTGGGCTTTCCTCTAAGGCAGGGGCTCATCTGCATGGCCTCCTATAAGCTATTCTGGTGCTCAGAGGCAATGAGACTTATTTCAGTATTGAAAGGGCTGTCCCCAGGGACAAAGAATCAGGATCATTCAGTATATCTCTACAGGGCTATTATGGAGTACATCAATGTATTTTTTTCTGCATAAGAAAATACCCCAGAACTTAGTAACTTTAAACTACAATCATTTATTTATCTCGTAATTCTGGGAGCCAGCAATTTGTTCTGGGCTCAGCTGGACAGCTCTGCAGATCTGGGATGGGGCTCGTTCTTGCACCTGTAGTCAGCTGCAGGTGGGCTGTAGCTCTTCTGGTCTCCTCTGGGACAACTCAGCAATTCTTTATGTGTTTGTTCATCCTCCAGCAGGCTGTCCTGACCTTCTTGTGCCAGTGACAGGGTTCAAAGAGAAAGAAACTTGCAAGATCCCTTGAGGCCTAGGCTCAGTAATGGCATAACTTCACATTTGGTCTTAGTAAGTCATAAGATAGGTCCTGCAGATCATGTGCAAAGGACTTAGATACAATTGAGGGTGGAGAAGGGTGGCCATTCTTACAGTCTGACACACAGAGGGTAGATTTCCATTTGACATTCGAAGTGCTTCCTAATGAGTTGAGTTGGTTGGCCATGAGACAGACTGACTAGCCTGCCATCGGCCTTCTGAAGAAAGGACTACCTGGCCTCCAGAATTCCGTCTAATTCCAATTGTTTATTTACTAGGAACTTATTCTCAACAATCCAGAGTTGAAGATTCTCATAATTAGAGAATTGGGAGAACTGGAGTCATTTCCCCAGTCCTTGGCTGTGTTCCCTCATTCTGCTTCCCTGAAAAGCTAACCAGGTTCTGCCCCTTCCCTTTCACCTCTCACACCACCAGCACTACCACCCCTGCCCAGTCCTGGCCTTGCCCACTCCTACCCGGATCATATCTACCTGCTCATGCTGTTTAGTTGGGGGTGGAGAACAGAAGAGAAAGGATAAAGCATGTCCTAAAGTCAAAGTTAGCTGGGTGGATTTGTCTTATGGTCTCTAAAGAATCATGCACATGGGAGAAGAAACAAGAAATAGCACGTGCATATTTTTCAAAGAAATGCATACGCTCAGAGAGTGGAAAATAAAAGAAGCCAACAACCAAAACCAAAGTTGGCTCGAAGGGAGGGAGATGTAAACTTGAGCTCCAGCGCTGGGGCCAGAGCAGGAAGTGGGCCTGGCCTGCACGAGGTCCGTATGCTGTATGGAAAACCACCCTCTGCCTGGCTCCCTGTCTTCCTCATTCCCCTCAGCTTCCAGCCCCTCCTGACCCTGGGAACAATGCAGCTCTGTGCTGAGACTGTGCCTTTTGTGATGGCCTGGGAGAGGAAGAAAGGGGAAGCTGGTTGGGGCGTCTGCGTGTGTGAATCACTCGGGTCACATGGCCAGGCTGGCTGCAGCAGCTCCTAGGCCTGCACAAGGGCACACAGGGAGCATGGCCTGAGCCCACGCCTGGAGGCTGGTCAGCCAGCTGCAGGGTGCCCTGCTCTGAACCACACAGCTACAGAAAGGATGGAGAGTGGGGATGGGATGGGGGAGAGTCTGACTCATTAAAGGCCTGTGAGGACACTCTCCTGGCTTTGGGACAGGCTCTGAGTCCCAAATGTTGTCTCCCTCCTACTCTCAGGTCAGTTGTGGAGTCGGTACTGATGCTCTTGAAAGTCGCAGAATTTCTGGTTCATCCCTGAGATCTGCGGGACCCTGGTTTATTCCTTGATTCAGGCAAGGCCCATCTCCCTCATGGTGGGGGCTTTCTCCAAGGATTGGAACATGTCCCAGAGTTTGGAGAAATCACCTTGTTCTGGAGCAGAGAGGTGTAGCAAGTCAGGCAGGATCCAGGGTGGATCTGTTTTGTGGAATCTTCTAAATCCTGTTTTCTGAGTAAGCAGTGAGTTGCTAAGGCAGGCTCCTCAGAGGGCAGACTTCAGGAAGAAGAATCAGGCCATGCACTGAGTGGGGCCTGTGATGTTTGAAGACAGGACATATGGTGAGGGTGGGGGCAGTCCCTGTTTCAACCTGGAGAGGAGGGCTTGTACTGTGTGGCAGTAGGGAATGGATCCTGGGACCCTGGGCGGTCCACTTAGCCTTCGCCAGGCTCGGTTCCTTCCCCCATGTTCCCTGCAGAGGGCAGTGTGGTACCACGGCTGGACTTTGCTGTCTCATCAGCTTTTCTTTCCACTCCACTGCCCTCCTAATCTTTTAAAACCAAAGCTGCTTAGACACAGCCCAAGCCATGCTTGGATGCCGTGGATTAGCCCAGTGCCCTGGGCCCCCTTTGCTGGGAGAAGCCCCCCAGGCTTGGATCTGCTCAGAGAGCTTGTCTGACTCTCTCTGCTGGTTCCCTGGTCCCTAGGCCTCCTCAAAACCTTGGGGACATGGGCTAAAGGTGGTTGCATACAGGCAGAGCTTATCAAGGCCCATCCTCATCTGCTTCTTGAAACCATCCCGAGAGTGGCTGATGTGCTCCCTTTTATAAGAGAAAAGAAGGTGACGTGCCAGTCCGCAGTGGCTCTGTGGGTTCAGGGCAGAGTCAGGGACTCTGTCTTCTGAACCTGACTCTGGTACTCATTCTGCCCCTTTGTGGTGCTCCTGAAACCAACCACTTCCACCTCCACCTCCACAATTCTCCCTCTACTTTGTGGTTCTGTTTTCTCCCAAATGAGAGGTGGGAGTTGCCTGCGCTGCCCTGGATTTCTGTGCTGCTCACAGGCCACCTACAGCATCTTGGGGAAGGACTTCCCCCTCTCTGAGATTTGCTTCCCCCATTGGGAAAATGAGGGTATCAAATTAGATGGTCAGAAGGTGACTTGGCATCTTGACCGTTCATGTTTTTAATGCCTGGGCAGTGTCTAGCTGATTGAATTGAAGAATAAACCCTCGAAGGGTGCTGGGGGGTGGCATTGCAGATGTTTAACCATGGCAGTTTTTAAGCAGATAAATAAAACTATAGAGGAGGAAAAGATATCTGAAGCAGAAAAAAATCTGTAAAACTCACATTTAAGCTTCAGACTCCAAAAGAGCTCCCTTTTCACCATCCAGACGAGGTGGAATGGTTTCATAGAAATCTAAGCCACTCTATGCGTATGTTGTATGAAATCCTACACAAATGCCACTAAGCTCTCACTCAAGGCTCCAGGCAATGGACCTTGCTGTTTCCAGCTGCCCCTCAGAATAGCAGGGCTGTAGTGATGACTTGGTGGGGAGCTGTGGTTTGCAGCCCAAGACTTCGCCCTCTAGCTGGGCTGAGCCTTGACTCAGTGCGTGGCTGTAATGTAAAACTTCAATAATTTACCTTGACATTAAGACTATGTAGCTCATCTTTGCTACTCTCTCCCTCTGACCTGTTCTTTTTCTTATTTCTGATTTTCTAACCCCATTGTACAACTCTGTAGCAGCACATTACAGGCTGTACTTGCTGGAGTGTGGCTTTTTAACAGCTGAGTTTGACTCTCAATCTGCAGGTTCTTGCCAGATGTGTGAACTTGGGTACTTCTGTGTTCAAAACTTCAGTTCTTTAATTTATTCCTCTGTAAAATGGAGAAAATTAAATCCGACTTAATTAGGTGTTATGGGAACCCAATGAGAACTAAAAGTTCTTAGAACAGGAAAGGGTCTCAGAATCTGCTGGAAGGAGGTAGTTGGATTAGTGAGGAAGAGAGAAGTCACTGAATGCGGCTACAGTGAGATTTCTGAGCTTTATTTGTCACAGGACAGCTGAGTTCCTGGAGTAATGTGTGCAAATCTGTGACTTAGCTTGTGTGACTTTTGACATTTGTGAGCAATGCCTGTTGGAGCATGTGAGTTAGGGTGCACGGTGATGGTGATTAGGGCTCCCCAGAGTTGGGGATTGGGTGTGAGTGCAGCAGCACCCTAGGCAGCCAGCTGGCTGGCTGGTCTAGGGAGGTGGGATGGTTTGGGAGAGGCTGGCAAACGAAGTTGGGTGGCATTTGTCCCTGTGGGAGTGGAGGTGGCACTTTATGACATTTTAAAACAAATTCAGGTGGGTCGGGGGGTGTTCAGGATGGAGACTTTGAATCCCCATCAGCAGAAGCTTCCACTTTACCTAAAAGACGCTCTGGCTAAAGGCAGAGCATGGGGAAGTGCACAGGAAGAGAATTCTACCAGCTTTGTTTTTGAGGGCTACCCACCCCCCAGGCCATCTCAAAATGGCTTGTTTGTTTTTCATTGCTTTGATGTTTCAGGCAGCAGCTCTCAAACCAGCATACCAGACTTCAGTCAGCATCACAGACAGCACCAGATGATCTGTGTTTCAATGTCTGTCCCCCAGCCCTGCTGCCCAGGCAGATGGGCCACTGGAAGCACTGGATATAGCACCATGGGGTCATAGGAGAGAGCACTGCGGGGGCGGCAGGGGTGTGGCAGGCCCCTGGCAAAGCCCAGGCACCAGTCTCTTGCCCTCAGCAACATCTGGTGGCCATGACCTTCTCCTCGCCTCCTGGTGGAAAGCTGCTATGCAAAGGAGAAAAAATGATGGGTGTCTTGCATTTGCATCCTGTGTCCCTGCATGATCCTTAGGGTTTCCAAGCAACTTGCCACAACCCTTACAAGCCGGGGTGGGTTTCCAGGGAGAAGCTGATTAGGTGTTATTCATTTAGATTTAAGGGTTTGGTTTCTCAGCATTTCTCGGAAGTCTTGTAAGTGTTGGAATCTGTTCCCCCATGATGGGAAGAACGTGGAACCTTCTTTTTGTGAGGATGTTGTCTCCTCATTACGTTGCCTTCGGAGTTTGGTGCAACAGGAAGAAGGTTGGCCATTTCTGGGGTCTTGTTTGAGCCTTTGCTCAAACTGTGCCAGAAGTGAGTAGCATCTCTGCAAATCCCACCAGGTAGTGGCTGCATGAAGGCCATGAGATTGGAGCTGGAGGATGCAGATTCAAGTGTCATGCTTTGCCTCATTGGTCTGAGCTTTAGCTATTCATCTGTAGGGCTGGAAAAAATAAAAAAAAATCTACTTCAAAAGTTTGTTGGGAGAATTATAAGAGATTCCACATGCAAAACATAAAAGAAAGGAAATCAGAAGCCCAGGAGGAGTACTTCAAACACATCATCATTTATTTTACCTGGGCCTGAGTGTTTTGGGCTGGGGCTCCAGTGTGATGTTAACTGCGTCACTGATCTACAGAATGACTGGGGGGGTCTCATTAGGTAGTGAGGGCCCAGCACAGTTCCATTCTTCTGACCATCTACAATACTTTTCTTGGATGACTTTCTGTAGGAACGCCAAGATAGCTGTGTTCAAACATGCTTCTGTAAGTTGCATCACCTGAACTGCAAATGTCCAGCTTTAAAATGATTAACCAGTGGCACAGGTCCTTACAACCCTTTGAATGGCACCGAAACAGTCCTCTGTCCAAAGGTGCAGGAAATTGTCTGGTTTAAATTCAGCTTCTAATGCCTCCTTCACTTCCCCTGGTGGAAGGTTTGGCTTTTCCATGCTCCTTCTGAGTCTGCTTATTTACTCCATGGACTCCACTCTGTCTCCCTCCCACTGTCCCTTTTCTGTTAACTGACTGCTATTAAGGTTGATCTTATCACATAGAAGCAATCAAAAGAGAAGGAATTCTCATGAAACTTTTATCAAAGCAAATGCTACCAGTTATCAAGTAAACATAGATCTAGTTAAGAAGCAAAGAAAGACAAGACCCATATTAGTGAGTGTGTGGGGAACAGGTATTCACAGGTTCGTGAAATCTAGATGGACCTAGATTTGGTCCATATAGGAGAAGGCAATTTGACATAGCAGAATTCACTCGTTATCCGGGGACCTGGTCCTTGGATCCCCTATGGATAGCAAAATTCATGGATGCTGAAGTCCCTTGTATACCTTATATAAAATGGCATAGTATTTACATATAACTTATATCCTCCCACATACCTTAAATCATCTTAGACTTATAATATCTAATCATCTTATGCTTACATAAGTGCTTTATAGTGTTATATTGTGTTGTTTAGGGATTAGTGACAAGGAAAAAAAAGATGCGCCTGTTTATTACAGATACAACCATTGTAAATCTAACAAAATTTTTGATCTGTGATTGGTTGAGTCCATAGACAGGGACCCCATGGGTATGGCAGGTTGACTCTACATAGAAAATTAATGATTATTGTATGCTAGTTTCACATCTATAAATACATCCTAAAGAAATAACCACATTAACATAGTTATGCATGCAAGATAGAGAGCTTATTTTATAGTGTCATTTAACAATAATACTAAAAATTAGAAACATGGCAAATATTTAATAATAGTGCTTTGTTAAATAGATGATGGGGTGTCCACATGACAATACACTATATGACCACTTAAAATAATAACCTAGATTAGGTGTTATTGATACAATTCAGAGGAAAAAATTGCAAAATATGTATGATTACATTTTTTTAAAACAAAGCATTAATAAGTGCATAAAAAACTTATGTATACCTTATGGGAGGGGGAACTTTTAAAGAGCTTTCCTTGTAAGTGGGTTTTGATCTTTCCCGACAATAAACAAATATTGCTTTTTTTTCACAAAGAAATTGCACACAGTATTTTTAAAAATATTTATTTATTTTTTTGGTTTTAGGTGGACACAATATCTTTATTTATTTTTATGTGGTGCTAAGGATTGAACCCAGTACCTCATATGTACGAGGCAAATGCTGTACTACTGAGCCACAACCCCAGGTCCACACATACAGTATTTTAAATAGAATCAAGACCACTAACTTAAGAGTTAAAAATACCCATATGACATTTCCATCGAAATCTCAATGCTTCTGTTTTCCTCTCTTTTTAAACTAGACTTGCTTCCCAGGATTCCAGAAATGTAAAAATCAAAGAAATAATTATTTCTCAAATAATGATATTGATTATCCCTGTGTTGAAATACTATTATTTTCAACAATATTATTTCCTACTGTTTTTTGCTGACTGCATTTCTATTTCACTTGGGCTGAATCAAAGCCCAAGAGGGATTCTCAGTCCTCTCTTCATTTCTGCTTGACCGTCCTTTCCAGCTGCAGCTTTGGAGAGGAAACAAATGTTGAAACCCCATCAGGGAGGCAGCTGTGTGCATCCCATCCTGTCTGGCTGGAAGGAATCTCTCCTGGAAACTAACCCAAGGGCAGAAGCTCATTTCCTGCCTTCTGGCTCCCTCCCAGCCCTGCCACCCCATCGCCACTTCCCCTGGCTCCCTCTGAGCCCTGTTCCTGGAGGGCTTTTGAAATTGGGTTTGGGGCACCTGTAGCTTGGCTCTCTCTCCCAAAGGGGGTTTAATTTGTCCATGAGAAATGAGTCAGCACCCAGATCCCGGAGCTATGAGAAACTTTCATTCTGAGATCTGGAATCTTCTGGAAAGCCCAGAAAGACTTGTTTTGGTGGGTAAAGGCGCAAGGCCAAGGATGGGGCACTTTGGTTTTGGGTTTGGTTAGGCCTGTTTGCCAGAGCAAGCAGAGCTATCTTGTTAAAAACAGGAAGATGAATTGGTGTGGAATTTCCATGCTGGAATGAGAGTGCAGTCTGCTCTCTGGCTCTCTTGCCCCACAAGAACCCACTACCAGGGCACTCTTTAAAATTCTAGGTTCTATTTGAGCTCAGGCTCCGGGGGAGAAGAGCAGGATGGAGCATCAAGCTGAGAGATTAGCATGAAGGAATTTGAAGGATTAGGGCAAGTGAACAGCATAAGGTAAAGCTGGAGACAGGGTAGGGTGAACCCGGCTGAGTCAGTCCTCCAAACCACCAAAGAAGGCTGCACAGGACTCAGGAGAAAGGCTCAGTGCTGTTAGTGAGGGGGGTTCCTAACTCTCAGTATACATCCACTGAAGAGAACAGAATCAAACACCAGGAAAAAACCCTGTTTCTAAAACTCAATGGAATTTTCTCTCACCTATACATATATGTATACACACACACACATACACGCATGCATATATAAAATACATGTATATGTGTGTATACATATTTAACATTTTAATTTAATTTTATTATTATTATTTTTTAAGAAGGAAAAATACCTCCTGGCAGGGCTGGCTTGATTATAGCTCTGCAGAGAGGTATATGGTTAATAAAAAGACACAAGGCAGGGAGTAATGGTTGCCATGTTGGTTCTCTGTCATTTCAACCTCTTTGATGCTAGGAGAATTCATCACTTTGTGAGTGGGTGGGCAGCAGGGCTCTGCTCCCCACAGAGAAAGCTCTGAGGTCAGTCCCTGTTCTGGAATCTTGGTGGTTAGGTCATAGCCACATGACTTCATATGTGTCTATCAGATATTCCCATTGGAGGGCTTTGAGTCTCAAAAAGTTTGATGGGAAGATCAGGGATGGTGTAGGAATCACCTTGTGTTAGTGACACCCAGAATCCAGGGTCAAATGTGAGGACAAATGATGGCATTGGTCAACTGGCAGTGGGAATGGTATTTGAGCAGATGGTTTCTTGGACATGAATTTGGCTTTTCTCCCTTAAGTGTGAGATTCTCTCTCCTTCCTGTTGATACTGTGACCTACCTGATGTTCCATTTTATTCCTTTTTTTAAAGCAAGAAATGAGCAGAATGACTATTAGTTCATTTCTATTATTTGCAAATATAACCCTACAACCATAACTGCTGTACCCTGAAGGTTTTTTTTTTTTTTTTTTTTTGTACCTGGGATTGAACCCAGGGGCACTTAACCACTAAATCACATCCCCGGTCCTCTTAATGTATTTTTTATTTAGAGACAGGGTCTTGCTAAGTTGCTTAGAGCCTTGCTAAGTTGTTGAGGCTGGCTTTGAACTTGCAATCTTCCTATCTCAGCCTCCTGAGCTTTTGGGACTACAGGTGAGTACCACCATGCCTGGCTATTCCTGAAGATCTTCATCTTTTTGGTACACAAACTTGAATTCTTAAGTGAGAATATATCTTTACTCCTTTCTTTCCTTCTTTCCAGGGAGAACTTGTCATTGGAGGCTCTGATTTCATCTTATTTCCCAGTCATAGGTGAACATGTTGGGAACCACAAGTTTTACTCCATGGTTTTTCTAGTGGTGGATGGTGTCTTTATGTAATGGAAATGGGCTCACCTGACCATGTCACCATTACTGAACTCTCATCAAACAAGAATTTATAGAAGTCGACTACATGTTATTCAGACTCCACCCGAAGTGCAGCAAAAAGGCGATTCAACCAAAGAAATACCTCAGCTTCTGCATGTCACGTGTGCACACCTTTTTAGACCTCCGTTTTGTCTGCTCCCTCATCGGATCTGGGAGAAGGGAAGCTTGGAGTGGTAGTTGCTATTCCTCTGAACCTCAATTGTCTTTCTTCGCAGCAGGACTGAATGTGAGAAGCAGGTTTTATATTCAAGTTCTGTCCTTTGTCCTGCAAAACTCACACACATGATATCTGCCAAGTTAGAGTTCTGCAGAAAATTATACTTTGAAGAAATTAAACAGAGGCACTCACCTGTGTGGGCACTGCAGGGGAGAGGACAATCCCAAGCTGATGCCACAGAGCATGGCTGTGGCTCCTATTTTCTTCACCTTTCCCCCTCCTTCTTCAATCCAGTCTGTTAACAAACCTGCTCCCCACTCAGCTGTGCCTTTGCTAGTTCTTCACCACTGTAGTCCAATACCTGGAACAAAACAATTCTTGGCCCATTTTATATTGAATAAAGTGCTTAATTTGCTTTCCTCCTACCTCTTATGAAGTTGCTGATGAACTTGTCCTTGGGAAAGAGGGACAGAGAGAGCTACATGGAGAAGAATAAATGCATGCCTTTGGATCAGGTAGGCCTCAACTAACAGCCTAGATGTGCTTATCACTTACAGTGTGACCCTGGGAAAATTACTTAGCTTTTGTGGTTACAGGTGACAGAATCCTGACTCCAAGTGACATAAGCACCAAAAGGAATTTGTTGGATCAACTGTGAGGTAGAGTACCCATTGGCCATGTCTGATTTGGGGGATCAGTGCTCTCATTAACTGGTTTCTTTCAATTATCTTTTTTCTTTTGTTAATGGTTTAGTCTAAAAGGTCATTTTCAGTGGTCTGGTAGCTTATCAGTTATGTGACTGCCATATCTGAGTCTTCTCTCAAGTGTCCTCCTGCACTCTGTCATCTTAGTTCCATCTTGAGGCTCTCAGGTATCTTGGTGGATCTGGGTCTCTGTGAACCTATTCCTGGAACCATGGAGCAAAGAGATGGCATTCCCTGACATCCATCTAAACTCTTCCTATCATCTTCTTTATTCCCTTTTTCTTGCACTAAAGGCATACTATTCTACCTGGGTCAATTCCAAGTAAGCTGAATAATCAAGCTAAGCTTGATTTCTGATGTGATGACTAGAAACAGAGATGGAGTGGAGTGTTAGGGAAGAGGGAGGTGGCTGGCTGGGAAGAAGCAGCCCATGCTGCAGGACCAGCTTGCTGGCTGTGATCATATCTAAGGTTGGGATCTGGAGACAACTCTGTCTTCCATCCAGATTCCCGCAGCAGGAACAAAGTGACCTGAGCCTTTTCTCTCCAAGCCCCCGACACAAGTGGTTTCCATCAAGTTTTGTAATGTGAGAGCCTCTCTGGAGGCCAAGGCCTTCATGCTTAGCTGAAAGTTGTTGAGATGTTTCCAATTTTTTGGCAAATGGATTGGCCTCCAGATTGACAGCCTTGGAAATTGTACTCCTCTGTTTGTTCCACAAACAGGTATCACCTGTGAACTGTAAGAGGAGGCAGAACATGGTGTTCAAGGCCAACTCCTGATTTTCCATGGTCTCGGTTGGGTGTGGGAGGGTGAGGGAACATTTGGAGAGTCCAAAGAAGTAATGTCTATGACCAAAAATTAACAATGATTATGCTAAACCAACCATCTGCATTAACTTCTGATTTAGTAACAGATTTCTAAAGTTAATTGCTGAAAAGTAATATTCAATTGGTTTCAGTTCTAACTCATTCATAATCCTGAGGCTGTCTTCTAAGAAGGGAGCTGATGAAAAGCAGCTATTTTGTGTCCTATTTAGACTGTAAGGAATAGGGTCAGGAGAGTCCATGCTCATGAGCTCAACCAGTCCTTACCTTTACTTAATAGTCATACATCCAAGAAACTGGTGAAATTGGTGATAGGAGTCTAGTGAACTATCTTATAATCTTATAGCAAGAAGGAAGATAAGAATAATAAAGTAGCTATGGTTTATTAAGTACCTAGAATGTACTGGATGTTCTCTTTATATAATTTCTAATTCCCAAAATAGTCTTGTGGGTAAGTGTTACTACCTTATTTTATAGAAGATAGACACTGGATTTTGTAGAGTTTAGACACTGGATCTTGGAAAAACCATCACTTGCCCATGTTTATATAAGGCCTATATGATGTGTCTGGGATCCAAGTTAAGTGTGAGCTCTACATGGTGCTCTGGGCAAACGTCACGCTCCCATCCACCCTGAGATCCAGGACAGGTCAGGGCCAAGAAAGAGATGTCCACTGCTCACTCAGCTCTTAGGTTGGAACCCACTGTTATGGTCTACTTTATTTCTGGGAGAAGAAATGAATTAATTTGGCTCCCAAACCTAGGGAAGGTGAGAGTGGTTGAGAAGCGGGATGAGGTAGAATGGTCCAGCGCAGAGAATAGGAGGTAGGAAATTAGGCATGATGGTTTAGGGAATTGTTTATAGACTTTCCTCAAGGTAAAAGCATATTCACTGTATCATTTCCATGTTCTCAGAGATATTCACTTTATCATTTCCACATTCTCAGAGATGATGAAGTCCTGGTCTAAGGAAATCTTACTTTGAAAACCAAATCCATGGGTATTAAAAGTCACTAATTTCTCTGGTAAAGACTGGTCAATAGAGACCAATCATATTCATCTACTGTCTCTGGTTATAAGAGAAAACCACATCTAAACCACTCATTTGTCCTTCTGCCCAATACCGATACTCTTGATGGCCCTACAGAATTTTGGGAAAATATCAATATGGCTGTGAAAAGTCAAGAAGCTCTGGGAGAAGTAGATATGTGAAATCTTTGGCCAGAAAGATGTCTTCAGAAATGGCATTGGAAATAGTTCCAAGTCTGGAGTCTGAGGCCAGCTTCACCACAGGGACAATTTCCTCAGTGATTGCTGCTCTATCACTTCCCCTGGGTCACCATATCTTCCCTGACTTAGATCTTGGTTTCTGCTCTATTATCTAGTGCCACCTCCCAGGACAATCTGAGATGGCTATCATCCCCATAAGTAGTGAATATGAGAGTAGATTCAGTGCCAGTAAAAATAAAAATAATATTCCCTAAGTGGTACACTGTGTCCCAGTCACTATGCAAGGCACTTTACCTAAAATAAATCTTCATGGAGAAATCCCACGTTACAGGGTTAACTATCTTGCTGAAAATCACACAGCTAGTGAAAGAGTCAGAATCCAAATTCAGACTTGCCAAACTCTGGATTCCAGGGCAAGGAAGACAGAGTCAAAGTCATCTTTCTAATTGCTATTACCAGCATCAGTGCTCAGTTATTCCTATTCTTGGGGTGCTCTGCAGAATTCCCAGTACTGGGTACTGTTATCCCCAGAAAGGAAGCTCAGGTAGAGAGCAACTGAGTGAAACTGAGTGAAATAGTTATAGCCCTAAAGAGGTCAATAGGTGAACCTAAAACTGAAGGTGGGTGGTCCATTAACTTACTACCTCTTTGTAAAAACTGCTAAGATATCCAATTGATTGCACGAAAAATATAGATTTAGGGAAACACATCAGTTACACTGATAAAGATGTCAAATACCGAGACACATTTGTCTAGTGAGCCGAGTGGTAAGAAATGTGGGAGGGTGGGGTTAGGAATGCTGGACAGGGTGACGTTCATGCTCAGTATCACAGAAACCAGAGCAGGAGGAGATTTGGAAGCCAAGTCATCTAGCCCTTTATCATACCCCTGACTAGCAGTGCCCATCCCCACCTCAGATACCACAGAGACAAGAAGCTCACTATTTCCATAACCTTCAAATACCACCTCTGGATATTTCTAACTTCCTGAATGTTGGATCAATAGAAGTAGAACATCAGTATTTTCAGATTGAGCTTCTGTGAGTGCAAATGAGGATATTGCAATAGTCAGACACATGTGGATGTCCATTTTGGAAAGGTGCTTGGGGGGTTCCTTATAAAGTTTAACAGATACTTGGCCATATGGTCTAGCCATTCCATGTCTAGATATTTACCCAGTGACAACACATGTCCATGCTAAAACCTGTATGCAACCATCAAAAACTAGAAACAATATAGATGTTCATCAATTGGTGAATGCATAAAAGAAATGTGGTGTATTTATACCGTGGAATAATACCAGTGAAGCAAGACAAAGAACAGATTACCCTATAGGGACATCATGGATAAATCTAAAATGCTTTATCTAAGTGAAAGAAACCAGATCAAAAAGTCAAGGCTACATTTGTTATGATTTCATTTATATGACATTCTAGAAAAGGCAATAAATAGAATACAGGCACACACACACACACAAACACACACACACACATACCTGACTGGTGGTTTCCAATAGCTAATGATGAAGAGAGGTGTTTGTTGACTACAAAGAGGTATGAAGGGGTGTTTTGGAGCAAGGAAAAAGTTCTACATTTTGATTATGGAAATGATTTTACAATTATGTGCACATATGAGATTTCATTAAACTGTATACCTAAGAAGGATAAATTTTGCAGTGTGCAAATTATACCTTGATACATCTGACTCTGGAAAAATATTAATAATTATGTAGTCATAACGTTTGATACTTTGATGATTTCTGTGTGGCTGCAGAATTTCCGTGCTCATGGTAATAATGATAATGAGAGGACTGTCTCCCTTCTCCCCTCCTCTGGAAACCTGTAAGGATGGCTTCATATGGATGCCTGAGTCTGACCACTGCTGGAGCTTGGGCCATTATTCTCTTCTGTAACAATAATTCTAGTAGCTGGTCCAGGTTATGTCTCTGAATTTGCTCTTGGTTGGTGGCCTTGTGCCCTGGAGCCTGATGTGCTTCCTGCTCTTCTGAGCGACTTGATGCTAATTTTTTTTCTGGCCAGGCAGAAATGATTTTCTTTTCTCAGTTTTTTGCTCCTCTGTGGTTCTTTCTGAGAATTGCTTGGGCCCTTTGAGATCATTGTTCATCTATTGTTTACACAAGGCCTTTTCTTTTTTGGTTCACACCACCAGAGTGCCTGGGACTGGAGAAGACTAAAGCAAGGCCACCTCCTTGCTAGTCCTAGAACCTCTGCTTTCACTGTGGACCTCAAGGACCTGGCTGTTCTATACCCTTTGCAGCGTTTCTCCTTGAAATTTAGTTTCTAGTAGCATGTTCTACCCGCACATCCCAAATTCATCATGGTTGTTTCTACATCCCAACCCTAAGTTTGGACGTAGTTCGAGCACCTTTCTTAGGGCATTCCTACCTGCCGCAGTCTGGCTGGGCACAAAATCACGAGCCACTCAAGCAGGAACAAAGTTTATTTTTTGAAACTGCCGCCAATGTCCGGTACCGCCCTGGAAGAATTTTTTCTTCCACCCACGCGGCCTCCTCTCGGACCCGCAGCGAGAGCTCCTCCCCCGGAACTCCCTCCTACTGTACTTCCCCAACCAATGGGAACTCTCCAGGAGTCCCGTAGCCGGCCTAGGTGAACAGCAGGAGTCCAATATCCATATGAATGCAAATCTTAACATAATCATATCATCTCAATGGCTAGCTGGCGTCACCTTTCGACCAAAAATGCCATGCATCATATACTTGGCTCTTAGCACCTACCTCATGCATATTATCACTATACATTGACTTAGGGGGTGGGGAAGCTGGGAAGAGATCAAATTTCTGATGTTCAGACTATTCAATTTTAGTTTTGGTCTAAACCCGTCTTTTACATAATGAAGGTGCTTTTGTCTTCCAGCATCTTCTGTTGTTTTTCTCACTCTCCTTTGGAACTATGCTGAGTAAATCTAATGTCTCTTTTAGGTGACAGGCCTTCAGCTATTTGAGGACAATGACTATATCTTTCTGGATTCTTCTGTTCAGGCTGCCTCAGCAAGAATTCTGTGTCTGCTGGGGACACTGCGTTTGGAGTGCTGAATTGAGATCCAGACCCTGCATGTAAGAAAGATGGAAAAAATAGAGGAAGTGCTGGTCCTCGGTGGGGAACAAGCAGAGACTCCCACACTACTCCATAGGGAAAATCCGCCTTGTGCTCTGGGTCTGCCTCCTCTCCTGTGCAGGAACATCTACAGCAATAACCTGGCATTACCATGTCCCTATTGACCAGAAATCTCCTTGCCATCAGGGAATCTCGAGTGAAATGCTACTGCCTATCACAGTTCTCCGTGGAATTATTGGCACTTCTTTGGAGCAAACAAATATTTTTTTCTAGTTTTTTTTTTTTTTTTGGCAGGGTGGGGGCAGCACTCAGAATGGACTAAGCAACTCCTAGGAGTATCAGCTTGGGCTAGATTCTGTGTGGAGGTCCAGAGGGAGGAAAAGTCCTGGTTATAATGGAGAAAACATCCTAGACACATAGGAGAAAAGACCCAAAAACAAAAATAGGGAAGTGTAATGTACCCAGCTCTGCTCACAGCACATGGGAGTTGGCACTGTGTTCAGCTCTGGTGCTCAATCAAGGTCGAAACATAACCCAAACATTGGCAGGCCCGTGGGCCAACTCCCTACATTTCTGGAATGGTCTTACTGAGAATAAGAAATACATTTCATCCCTTAGAATTTTCTTTATTCTTTACCACCCAGGCTGCCTCTGCTCTCTTGTGCTGGACAAGACCCATCTCATTCCAAGCACACGCTGCCATGTTGTCTGAGCACAGGTGGAAACCTCTTGTCGCCCCCTCCAGAACTCTTTTTTGAGGAGATTCCCATATTTATTTAGAAGAAATATTTGAGTCACTATGGGTGGAGGGTGACACCTAAGAGAACTGCTTTGTATGGGACAAGAAGGGGAATATGTGTCACTTCTGAGAGAGGGGAGTGGGGAGAAGAAAAAGAAAGAAAGAGAAAGAAAGAAAAGAAGGAAGAAAGAAAGAAAAGGAAAAAGAGGTGAGGGGCATTTAGAGATAGAAACGACCTTGGAGGTGATCCTGGCTCTGGAGAGGCTTAATATGAATTACTAAAATTACCAAGTGACGGATGGGAATGAGAGTGCTAGGGCAGGGGCTGTGTATGTACTGTGCTTACACCTGAATGGGAGAGGCCAGAGACCATGGCCAGGCTGCAGGAACTGAAAGAAGATTTGAGCCTGAGTAGCAATTGTCTCCTTGTTTGTTTTTCCCGCTGGACCTCCTCCTCCGTGGGCTCTGTCCAGTGTCCAGTACACTGCCCCAAACATAGAGGGCCCTCATTCAATGTTTTTTAAAGGAAAGAATGATGGAAAACTAGACCTTTTCAGAGAAATCCTCTTATTTTGCAAGTAACAAAGGCTAAAATGTAAATGAGAATGTTGTAGAAACTGCAAAGTCCCTATATTGATTTCTTCTGAAGTTTTCTGATTCATTTGAAGGAAGACAGAGCCAGATAAACTTTATATAAATGTTGTCCCTATCTGGATGAGTCTAGCTCAGATGGATTGGTCTATCTCAGATATACCTCTGCCACAAAGACATGGAATTGTGTGGCATCATGGAATATGATCTGGAATCATAGAAAATTAGCATGGAGAGGGGACATTAGAAATCACTTAGACATAATCCAAACTCTTCCCCTTATGTCACTCACCACTTTCTGTTTTTGTTTCCTTGCTTTATAAAATGTCTTTTATTTTGAAACAAGGCCTTTCAGCTTGTCAACATAAGTGTGTGTTCCACTCAGGAATAAACTTTAATTAAAAGCATGAAACATGATTGGCATAAAATCAGTGCTGAAAAGTGCTTTGCAAATGTTTTACAAGAAATAAATAGTACTTCAAACTCCAATGGCTTCCTGATAAATCAACAGCTTGATAGGATGTTTAGTTGGGCACTCAGATGGGATGGGCAAAGTGGACTTAGAACTCAGTGGGACTTGGAGAAAGCCGACTAGGGGTTACAGTGGAAGGGGTGAAGGATGAAATGGGTGGAGATAGAAGAGATGAGGTGGGAGGAGATGTTGCAGAAAGGATTGGTGAAATGGCAGGAGGTTAGGTGAGGGGTTATGTGCCCAGGAAAATTGTGCCATGACAGAGTCTAAGAGTCCATATGGAGGTTGTTCGTATTCATATGATGTAACCCTGCCCTATTTCCATCTTCTGCAAATCTTGAGCTGAATTTTGGAACAAAGTGGCCAATTTTCCCAGGAATTTGTAAAAATCTCCTGCAGGGAATTGAATCTTCAGTAGAGTGTAGAATGGTCTGATGAATCTTTGCTGAGAGTATAAGGAGCAGGGAAAGCCCAATCTTTAATGTCCTGGAAATGTATATACACACAAACACCAGCATCTTGAAATTTGTGTTTTAAAACAGAATGGGGAAAGAGATAAAAGTCATACATAAACTGTCATTTCAGCTATAAATGATAAACATCAACTGAGTGCCTTTCGTATAGATTTTGTCTATCTGTGGAATTTTGATGATGTCATTATTGCACAAGAGATCTTGTAGCTGGTGTTAGAGGATGCAGATCATCACCCATGCAAAGTTGGGAAGATTTGAAAAAGAAGATGGCAGTAGCAATATGTTATCCCAACAGCTTTCATGGTAAACTCTGGTGAAAAGTTTTCATATCATTTTGCATCCAAATAAGAGTGGCATGTGACATACCCTGGAACCAATCCCTGGGCCAAGAGTGCAGTGAAATTTAGAGCTGTTGTACTCCTGAGTCCATGAAAGCATGAGACAGTCTCTACCCAGATGGCTTTTTTAAAAAAAATTAATGAACTTATTTATTTTAATTAGTTATATATGACAACAGAATGCATTTTGATTCATTGTACACAACTTTTCATTTCTCTAGTTGTACACAATGTAGCATTGCACCATATGTGAAGTCATACATGAAACCTAGGATAATAATGTCCATCTCATTCCACCATCTTTTCTGCCCCCATACCCCCTCCCCATCCTTCCCTCCCTTTTGCCCAATCACAGTTCCTCCATTTTTCCCATGCCTCCCAATTATGGATCAACATCCACTTATCAGAGAGAACATTTGGCCTTTGTCTTTTTGAGATTGGCTTACTTTGCTTAGCATGATATTCTCCAACTCCATCCATTTACCTGCAAATGCCATAATTTTATTCTCTTTTAATGTTGAGTAATATTCTGTTGTGTATAGTACCACTGTTTCTTTATCCATTCATCTATTGAAGGATATCTAGGTTTGGTTCCACAGTTTAACTATTGTGAATTAAGCTGCTATAAACCCAGATAGCTTTATTTCTGAAGAGATCTCACGAAAAGGTAAAACCTCTTGGATTTCCCAGGTGATGAGCTATGCCATTTGCTGGATTGTACTGTCAACAAAGGTGCTGTGTAGCTTGTGAATCCTAGCCTTCTCTTCTGGCACTTGATTCACCCATATCATAGCTTTCTCCACAGTCAACACAGAGATGAATGAGAGTGCTGAGTCTGAACCCTTCCTGTGAAATCAGTGATGATGCAAAAAACAAAAGGCTCCCAGGGCTTGCATGAAGTCTGTGCACAGACAGGGGTACATGGCAAGTTGTTTGGTTTACTAGCCTGTCCATAATGTCACTTTCAGCTTTCTCATTGGGTAAGGAAATGAAGGATTTGTGTCCATACTCAAGTTGATGAACAAGATGCTAGCAGTGTCACTGGCAGGGTGGGGTCTACTGTTGATGTAGAACAAAAAAGGACAAACACAGCAGTGTTCTCCAGCAGAGTATAAGCAATAATCTTTAGATTATCAAAGATCAGGTGGCCTTCCTCCACCTTGTGACTATGGATGCAGAGTTGTCACATTATCAGTAAGTAAGACAGTGGCCTACATTTTCAGCCATATCAAAGCCTTCTGTCCCTCTGGCAACCCCTTCTTTCAAGCACTGATCTCCATCCTCCATCACAGCACAGTTGCATCCTCCTCCCCCTGCCCTCCAGTGATCAGCTTCCATGTTTGAGCAAAGATGATTTCTGAATGGATGTTAAGAACTCATCTAGCTGTTCCTGGGTTATGTCTCTCAGTCCCATGCTAGTCACGTCCCATTTGTTAACTTGCTCCATAGCAAGAGTGAGGCATTTTGCAACGTCTTCCACCACCTCACTGTTGGCTAACATGCTACCTATATATACTCTTGGCAATATCTTTGGCTGTGAAGGGACAGTCAGCAGAAAGTATAATAACTGTGATCTCAGCACTCTCATGTTTGGTACCTGCATTAGACATAGTGGCCTAAGAAGGACTAACCATTGACAAGAGATCACAAAGCAGAAGTTGGAGGTAGGAAAGGTCATGGTATTTGTGTGAAGGTAGAAGATGATACAAATGCAGAACATTCTCCCCTGGCCCACAGACACTGTGGAAGTTCTTTTCCAGTGGCTGCTCCAGGCCACTGGTGATGATGGTGCTGTGCTTCCCTAAGATCATTGCCATGATGAAGTGTTTGTCATAGATCATCTGTCTCATGTATTGGGAGCTGAAATTTGTTGATGGAGTTAAAAGAGATTTCAGCCTGGTTATTTTGCAGTTTCATTTGCTTATTTCCATCACATCACCCAAAATGACCTGAGAATTTCCATGGGCAGTTTCTGAGGCATCTCCAACCACAACTTTCTTGATTATGGGAGGACTTTCCTGTCCCAATTTAAACTTAGCTTAGTGACACAGTGTTATTATCATGAATAAGGACGTCCATATTTCAGAGATGTGGGCAAAGACTGTTGTTCATGTGTGACAGCCACATAGATCTGATTGTCAAACCAACCACAGACGGGTCCCTTTAGGTGTCAGGC
Source organism: Marmota marmota marmota (assembly GCF_001458135.2). Classification (NCBI taxonomy): domain Eukaryota; kingdom Metazoa; phylum Chordata; class Mammalia; order Rodentia; family Sciuridae; genus Marmota; species Marmota marmota. Next base: position 35,099,947 of record NW_026000005.1, on the reverse strand, counting down.
TACCAGGTCTTGTCAGTGCAGATGATGAAGTAGAATTTGTGCTGCTTCCAGGTTCTTCACCAGGCAGTTCTGTCTGTTTATCTGCTTTCCATCAGTAGCAGTGACAGTGACAATAACCAGAAGATCCTTAGGTACACTGGCCACGTGATATCTGTGAAGAAGATGGAAGAGTCTAGGGCATGATACCCGGAGGACACCATGAAGATGGAAAGAAGGCCAATGACAATGGCCACTCCTGTCACAGTATAAGAAAAGCACTCGAATGCAATACCAGTGGACGTTTTCTCACTTCTAACACCTGAAGCTAGTGAGGCCATCTGTCCATGACTGTGCCCAAACTGATGTTTGTGACCATGCCAGTTGCTGTGTCTTTCAGATAGCTTATGGAAGTAAAGCCAGTGTTCTTTGTTTCCAGGGGACTGTCATGAGCAAAGCCACAAAAGCAGGATTGGGGCTTAGGCCTCTTAGTGAGAGATAATATTTCCCCCCTACCTCTCTTGAGAAGCCAGCAACCTGATATCCATAGGAGCTTAAGCTTCTCCTTTAATTGCTCTACCATGCCTGACCTCCAGCTGTCTTGCAAGGTGCATTCTTCTCTGCATTTCAGATGATAAGAGCTTGCTGAGGAATACTTTTACTGAAGCTGACCTTGATTTTTTTTTAACCTCATTATATTCAAGGATCCCCATAAACAGAAGAAGCACAGAGTCTACATACACATTGCCTAGAGATGCAGGCTTAGCATCTGAGTACTGAATCACAAATGCAACCCAGCACAGAAAAGCTGGAAAGCCACAGAAAAGAGAAGCACTGCACCATCTGTTAAGGAACTTGATGATCTTTGATGTTTCTCTGAGAGGCCTGAGGGTATTGGGGCTGTCCCAAAAAGGAGCTTTGTAGCTCTAGTGTTATGTGGAATATTTGAACCACATTTTTCTCCCAGTTCATTATTGCTGAATTTGTGTTCATCTAGGTTAAGTTCTTTCTGGTAACTCTTTTTGAGTCCCAAGCAGTTGTTTTTATGGCCCCTATACTTTTTCTTGCTGTCCCTTTTTTTCTCTATATCTGTAGTTCTGCTGAGCTACACACTGAGTAAATTTTTGGTATGGTCTTGGCCATGATGTGAATGATATGGGTGCTGGTGGACTGGAGTTGGACAAAGGGATCTGGGTCTCAGGAGGGTACAGCTTCAGTTGTGGGACATATTAATGCCTGGAACTCAGTGGCCCAGCTGCAGGAGCTTGAGGCAGGGCCACAGCCTGGACACTGTGCTGGCATCCTGTACCTCATTGGATTCTGTACTTACTCCCTATTTTCTATCATTTCTGTTCATTTCTTCTCTACTCTTCCAAGTTGAAGGACTCCTGAGGGTAGAAACTGTGTTATTTTCATCATTATATTCTCATTACATGGGAATTCAAAATGGATATTTGTTGAAAGACTAAATGACGTCAAACTTTAGGGTCTGTGGGCTTGTATCTGCCAGTTGGCAGATAAATATAGCCACTGACTAGAAGACATAAAGCCTGAACGAACGGGCCTCATGAAGTGGGGAGCTTGAAGCAGGTCACCAGTTCTCAGCTGGAGCCCCTGGAAGTCCTTGCAAAGAATAAAGTACATAAGTCAACCTAAGCCTCAGTTCTGCATCTGTGAGGTCAGGTAGAAGTATTGTGGTTGTTATGATTAAGTGAGAGAATGCATGTAGCACATTTAGAACTATTTCTGGTAACTAGTAAGCACTCACATTTAGTTATTAAAATTATATTACAATAAGTTATCATAATTAAAAAGCAGTAAGTCCACAGCATCCTCAACACAACCCTGTAGACAAAGTACTTAGTACGGCTTAGGGTGACATTTTTGGTAGGCCTTGATTTTGGAAGGTTCACATAGGCGTCTTTCAGCTCTGTTTTCTCAAGAGAAATAAACCTTTGCATCACCCTTCACAGGGCTCTTTCCAGGCAGAGAACGTAGCATATTCATCCCATTATCCTTTATATCTAGCATGATACAGACATGACAGAGTGCTAAATATACATTTTGAATGAATGAATCCAATAAGTATAAGGCACTGACATGGGATGTTGGTCCAAAACTCATCCAGAATCAGTGGTGACTTAATTGTGGTGAAACTGAACCCAAAGCTGCCCTGGAGACCTTTCCATACCCAGAAGATCCCATTAGGTCGCAGTCCATCCTGCCATCAGCAACACTCCCTTCCCTGAAGTCTAATCTTGCTTTGGATCTGGTGGCTGCCTCCGTAGTGAGAGGAGCATTAGCCATCAGAACTTCCCTAGTGAGCAGTTGATGAGTCTGGGCTTTGAGGGATGTCTGATGTAACTCTTTTCAGCTCCATCAGCAGCGCCATGGTCAATTTTAAGAGTTGAGTTGATGCAGCTTATCAAGGGACTTTAGCTGCTCTGACTCTGTAGTCTGGCTCGCTGCCCTTGGCTAAAGCCAAGTGTTGGGTGGGTAGCTTGGCTCTCTCCAGAGCCTGCCTGGCCCACTCCTGTGGTGTGTGTTAGGACATCAAGAATGCATTGCCTAAGCTGGGAATGTGGATGTCTCTGAGGGCAAGCAGAGTGGGGGACGGAGGGAGGGACCTCTGATTCTGATGGCAGAACAAGAGAACAGGTTGTGCAGAAGGAGGTAGGTGTAAACAGTCCTGGGCTCCAGCACTCCTCCTGCTATCCACGGTTACTCCCAGTCAGTGTATCTTGAGCATTATTCCGGAGCAGAGAAAGGGTGGAGCCAAACGAGGGCAGGGCACTTTCCAGATCCAGTATGCACAGGAGCAAACTTGACCCTGGAATAAGGAGAGCGTGGCTGGGGATACCATGACATTAAGAGAAGCCTCTGCTCTTAGTCATGGAAAGAGGATTATTCACTCCAGGGATACCGCTGAAGCCCATCTTCTCAAGAGACAAATCCTGATTCAATAATTGGAAAGACACGAGAAGTCCTGTGTCTTCCCCATCCTAACCTTTCCCCATCCAGGCAACAAAAGGACCACCACCAATCTCATTATTGTTCTTTTGCTGGTTGGTAATTAACTTTAGCACATGGAACATTTTTTATTTGAACAGGTTCACCTCACTGAGTTGGAATTTGAGCTTGGAAGGCAGGGCTACAGGGCTTTGAAATGTTCTGTAGAAAAGGCAATACTGTATGTAGCTCCTCTGTTCCAAGCACCCTTCCTGCTAGAAGGAACAAAACCATCTCACCAGAGTGACTCACTGTAGAGGTAACAAAGTGGCTGTCTATAGGTCTCTGGCACACTGGAATTGCCAGTATGAACAGGAGTGTACTGTTTTCCCTCTTTGTTCAGCCATGCAAAACTTCTGATACTCAGCACATGGTAGCTTTATCCTTGGTCTTAGGTTTTCATTCTTCAGGCTCTTGCTCAGTGTCATTTTCTCAGGCCCTTCCCTGACCACAGTACACTGAAGGAGGTGTTCTGACTTCTCCTCCATGTGCTCTTCATCAGCCCTCCGGCTCTTTCGTTTATGGTTCTTCTCACAACTTTAATTGCCTTTATGTGTCATGCACTTGTTTATTATCTTTAGAGTGTGACTCTGTGAGGATAGCTCACCTTGTTCCCAGAAGGGTTCTCAGAGAACAGGGCAGACCTAGAATACTTGAAATGTTTGTGTCTCTTTATGTATACTTTAGTACCATGGTAATTTCTGGGGATGTGTGCTAGGCATAACCTTTTAAAACTTAAAGCTAGTTGGGAAGGTAGGAAATGGGCCACCAGCACTTGTGAAAAGGTTTTGAGAGAAGGTCCTGCTGGAGGAACCCTGATTAGGCCTGCAGAAGTTGGAGGAGACTGTCTCCTGGAAATTCCAAAAGCTGAGACCCACAGAAGGTAGAAATTCATAGAGAAAAATGGAAATTGTTCTAGGCAGAGGGGATCACATGTGTAAAGTCTGGGAGGTGGGAAACAGGAGGGCCCCTCTCAGGATCTAAGGGCTGTGTAGCAGGCTCCAAGAGGACAAGTGGTACTTGATGTGGATGGGAAACTGGGGTACGTGTGCAGAACACAGCGTGCGAAGTCACACAAATTTGGATTGTATTCTGTAGGAAATGCAGAGATGCTGTAGTTCTAAACATATACAGGTGTGATCAAAGTCTTAATTTGAAGAATTATTCTTCTTTGTGGGGAGCAAGGCGTTGGAGGGATTTTATAGTAAAGGCTAGGTAGCCACATGACAGCCACATCACTGCCTGGTCCAGGAGATAATGATGGCCTGAACTGGAGAGGTGCTGTGGGGCTGGAGAGCAGGGGGATACTGAGTATTTAGGGTGGGATCTAAAGACACATGACTGATTTAATGGAAAAGGAGTAGGGTAAGGGAGTGCTGGGTGGGTGGGTAGAGGTGAGGACAAGACTCATTTGCCTTGGGCACCTGATTTTACCCACCAAGGATATCATTGCCTTTAGGGCACCCTCCTGTCCTCTTCCCCTAGAGGAAATTCCAGCTGAACTAGAGACCCAGGCGAAGTGCCACCCCCTCCTTGAAATTTCCTCTGAACCTCATCCAAATCAGTTTTGTTTTTTCAAATGAGTTATGTGCTCCTTGATGACAGAATCATTTGTCCCAGTCATCAGTGCAGGGCTGGATACATGGCAGGTGGTCAGTCCTTGGAGACTGTACTGATGTTCTCTGGAGAAACAGAATGGACAGTGTGTGTGTGTGTGTGTGTGTATGTGTGTGTGTGTGTGTGTGTGTGTGTTTACACAAGTTATAATCATGCTTTTAGGTTAAGTGGGAAAGTTAGGTTGCAAATCTATGACTTTTTGGATTTCATAGGCACATATATTGAAATAGAAAGAGAAAACTCAAGCTCAGAGAGGTGAAGATGTTTTCCTGAAGTCACCCAGTAAGATTGTGTTAGATCCAGGAGTGGAACTTATATAGGTTTGTTGACTCCAATGTTTGTTTTTCCCACTATATCTCACAATGGACAACTTGAATGTGTGTGTTTCCTGGTTAAGAGTCGAAGACACTCTCTTGGGGCTGTGACTTCTAGCTGTGACTCATGCAACACAAAGAAAGGAGATATTTTTCTTCATTTTCGTATTCTTTGTCAGTGGGCTTCTGAAAATGGCAGCTTGGGTTGGATACGGTTAAGGTATGATGCAGCTAATGTTTTCATCAAATACAGTTGGTTCTGGATTACTGAATGGAGATAACTTTGGGTCCAGAAACCCAGACACCTGCATTTGAATTGACAACATGAGCCTTGAGAGCAAGGTGTAAGCCTGTCAAGCTGTAGTAGAGACAGGAGAGATGTAGGGTCTAAACTGGAAGGACAGGGGTCCCTCAAAGTCAAAGGTCCACACCAGCCACCAGGGCTCACAGAAGTCCTATTCAGAATACAGAGCTGTCTTGGGATAAGTGGGGATTTAAGCATCAGGAGATTATGGAGGTCATGGGATTTAGATCAAGATACTTGAAACACATTCTGGATCTAAGAATGGCATGTTAAACTCTGCTCTGGGTAACTGGAGTATGGAAATTCAGCCCAGAGTCTGAGTACCTTGGGTTAATCTCTGTAGATCTCGGGTTTTCCATCTCTATCTGCTATTGCTAAGTCAGTCTCTGTCTCTGTCTCTGTCTCTGTCTCTGTCTCTCTCTCTTTCTCTCTCTCTCTCTCTCTCTCTCACTTTCTTGTGGGCTGCAAAGAGCTGGCTGGTACCTGCTGCTCCTCTGTAGGTATCAGAGTTCTGCCCATGTGGGTAAATGGCAGCTGGATCTAGCTTCTCAAGGGATCTTCACTACTATTGCATAAACTCACTAGGTAACAACTAGAATTCTAAGCAGGTGGTCTCTTCTTTCCCAAAACAATAAAGGCAGCAAAATTCAGCAAGATATCTATGGGCAATGCCTTAGAGGACAATGTAATGGGATTTTTGCTGCACGGATTTCCATATTTGTCAAGGCAGTAGAATGAGACCAGTTATATCCACACTCAGATGGAAAAGAACGATTCATTTGTTCTTTTGACCTACTGGCACTCTACAGAGCAGAACTTCCTCAACTTTCAGAATCGATGATAGGGTAGTGACTAGGTTCATAGTTCTTTCTTTCCTCTAACACTGCTATATGACTTGATCTCATGTTTTTAGCTTAAGAGACTTTGGATTTATCTTAGTGCAAAAGAAACTGGGACCTCCTGGGTGTCACAAGTGAGGGCCAGGGAGTCAGTTTAGCTACATTCACTTTTACCCAGACCCCAAACCCAAACAACATAACCTGAGTGCCACATTTCAGAGAGAGAGAGAGAGAGAGAGAGAGAGAGAGAGCCAAATGGATAAATCATTTAATCCCAAGACCATGCATGTGGCAAGCATGGAAACCTGTAGGTGTCATTAATTTTTGAGTGTGGCAAATATTTGGAGCCTGAATCCAAACATGACGTCTTCTCTAGACGTGTCAGAGCACCCGTGGCAAACAAAACTGGATTACCCAGGGGAAGGGGCAAAAGCCTGAGCAGGGAGCAAGGCAGGGCTGGCCAACTCGCCAGTGCTGCAGGCAAACAAAACAGACAGCATTGAACCTTAATGGGTGGGTGGAGGATGGGCTGGTCTTCTTTTCCACTGTTCTTTTCCATTCACAGTATTACTCAATAATTGGATGAAACGAGTTCCATAGATGTTATAGATTTGGAATTTTAGGGAAAAATGTGATAGGACTTCTTATTAATTTCAACTGGAGATGTCCACAGATTATTTTGGGAGGTACTGTGGCTTCTCTGACAGGGAAGTGGCAAGTAGGTCCCAGGGAGGGGTGGTAACAGCCCCTAATGTTGGTGGCCAATATTGGAGCATACTGTTGGGTGGGATGACTGGATATTTGCCCTGCCTAATTTTCTCTTTAAGCCATTCACGGATTCTGGAATAGGAGGTACAGCAAAGAATTCAGGGCAGAACTTTCCACACTTAGAGATCCTTTCCTGGTGGGAAGTCACAGGAACTTAACAAAGTCCAGCCTAAAGTTGCACAAATACATCTGTGGGACAGGAATTCCAAATACAAATATCTGGGCAGTAGGGAGAAAGCTGGAAAAAATTATCACTTAGAGAGACCTGGGGCAGGAAAGGCAACTGCCAGTTTGTTTTGTACTTGCCCTGTGACTCACCATAGACTGATGTGGGGCTAAGAGGTAGGGGGTGGGAAGTGGGGTGGAGAGAAGATTGTTAAAAGGAAAAGTCAGTACTATTTAGGGCTGCAGACAAGTACAGCTGCAGGTCATGGGGAAAGGGGGTTTCAGTGAACATCTCATAGATGCTGATGAGACCATAGCTATAAAGAACTTAGAGACTTATGAACTTAGGTTCCTGGCATGGAAGACTCTGGAGAAAATGTCAAAAAAAGGTTCTGAGAGCCACTGTGAATTTAGATAATCACTACTGATTAAACTAAATTCACTAAATTCACAAGCCTTTTCTGCCTTGCAAAGGGGTTAGCCTTTAGGTTTTGGTGGAGGTCTGCTCTGCATTAAAAGGGAAAGCTGCATGAAGAAGCAAGGCAGAGAAAAAGAGACCAAAGTTGCCAGAGTGGAGGATGAAGAGGGGAGAATTCAGATTCTCAGAACCCAGGTCATCTGTGCACTAAATGTTCACAAGTAAAGTGATATGGAGTGAAGACTATGAAGGGGTGATTTTTGGCTTCTATCATTTTCTTGGGTTTTATTACAAAGAATTAAAGAAAAAAGGAGGTTTATATTAGTTTCAAGGTTGTCCTCATTGCTTATAGCATGAGCTTCACTGACACCTGTTTAGGGTATGGAGCAAAGATGCCAAGGGAAAGCCTGAATAGATGTCAAGTTGGAGCAAACCTCGGAAGGTGTAATTTTGGAACATTCTTGGGCAGAACTCTGGAGAAATCCTGAGTGATCTTTTCAGTCTACTTTCCCCTACTTCCACAGGAAGGTTTCCCGGTAGAAGGACAGTTTGGGAAAAGATGGCTAGAAAGGGGTCGATGCTATGGAAAGGAGCAGGATGGAATGAAATCCACCGTTAATATCTTTTGAGGTCTTGCATCAAGAAATGCCTTCTTTGAGATCTTTTCTACTCCTTGGCATGTGGGGTCTCCCTTCCTTAGCTCTCCTAGGTCCTGTGGGGAGTGTTAGCTTTGAGAGACCCAGAGGCAGGCAGATGTGGCTCCATCCGGAAGATCCTGATAATAACCCCAGCTTCTAGACTGTGAGTCCTGGATCTAGTTTCTGTGCCAGAGCTGAGCTGACTGCTGATGTGGTCAAAAGCAAAAATTTTAAGGACTCCCCACACCTGATATCTTGATTCAGAAATTCATGGGTGAGATCTGAAATTAAAAAAGCTTTCCTGATGAATTTGATGTGCAGTTGGAGTTGAAAAACCTTTGTGGCTGGGAGCACTGCTCTGAGTCAGAGTCTTACCTTCTAGATGTTTTTGATGTAAAAGCATTGACTTAACTAACATCTGTAGTATTCTCAGACCATCATAAATATTGGCAGTAAATGCTGAACAAATATGTAAGATTTATATGTACATGGAATAGAACTCAAATAAAAATATGCTTGTTATTGAATGGTCACATTCTAGATGATGACAAATATATAGTATTTAATTGAAACAAGCCTTCTTTTTTAGGTTACAAAAGGTGACCCCTTTTTCCACCACTGTCTTCTTGGTTTGCTCTGTTTTCAATGAAGATTTTTTCAAAGAAATATCTATAGCAAGGAGACATAAGCTCTGTACAGTGGGTAAGGGCCTCTCAGGGGAATTAGGACTTCAGAAACCTGTGTGAATGGGTTCTTGCAGGGTGTGTGTGTGTGTGTGTGTGTGTGTACATCTATGCAATGTAGGATGAGTTTCTGGAAGTTTAACTGACATGCCCTTACACCTAGCATGTGATATAATAAATATAACCATTTGTGGACAAGTGGTTTCCTTTGTAGACAAAGCTTCCAGGACCAACTATGGAATTAAGTTGACAACACAGATGCTATTGGTAGGGAGGCCAACAAAAGAAATGGTAAAGGGGTCTCTTCAGTCTTGTCCTTTATTTGCCATTCAAGATGGCAAGAAGTGGATTCCTACAGGGGAAGTTGATTTTGTCAGCTCCTCCAACAGGTTAGCTGGTCCCAGAGCAGTTTCCTCAAAGCTAGAGACAGTCTTGACAGGTTGTTTGCTTGATAAACAGAATAGGCCCCTGGAGGGTGTTGAAAGAGATGGGTGTGACCAATGCCTCTGGCTAACAACACACTCAGAAGAGCTAGCAAAACAAGGGCATAAGCTCTCAAAATCTTTTAGTTTCTTTTAGTTTACTCAGGCAAAAAGGAGCCGAGACTACAGGCCTTAACTGAGTCTGATGAGTAGATATAGCTGATCTGGCAAAATCTGGCCTGCAGCACCTCTTTCCGTGACAGTGAGTTACTTGGTCAAGCCATTACCTTCCTTCCTAAGCCCACCCTGCCATCTCTTGCTTTCTCTCTCGTGCTCTACTTCTTCCCTGTGAAGATGTAATTTTACTTTCCTCATCCAATTTGTCATCCAGCTCAGGGAGCAATATATTGGTTCCGTTGTTCCCCAATTATTTCATGCAAGAAAATCTTAGATTACTGAAGAAGCAGTCCTGTGTGTTACGCTGCTGCTTCTTTTACTCCTTTTTTTTCTTTCCTCTTTTCTCTTCCCTCCCTCCTTCTATTGCTCATTTGCTTCCTTCTTTTCTTCCTCCCTCTCTCCCTCTCTCCATCTTCCCTATTTCTCTCCCAAAGTCTGCCTCACTAAGTGCTGGGTCTCTGGTGGCCTTGTTCATGGTTTCATTCATTTGCTAAGCCATCCTCACCAAACACTTACCATGTGCAAGTTCCCGGGATGAGCTCTGGAGACACACCACGGAAGCCATGCTCTCCCTCCTCAGGTTGTTCATTGTCTAGCAGAAAAGATCTTAGGTTCTAGACAACCAAATGGTATATATATAATTTGTGGAATGCCAAGGTATCTCCCATGTTGGGATTGACAACTTTGGAGACAGGTCAATTGGAAAGAGGTTTGAAAGAAGATCTAAAACCTAAAACCGTCAAAAGGGCAAAATCATGGAGCCAGTCAAATATGACCAAGAGGGTTTGCATGTCCCTCCGTTCAGCTCTCTGAAATATTCCTCGAAGGCACCCAGCTCTCAGAGGGACTGGTTTCCAAAGAGTTTGTTTACACTCATCTGATGGCTCGGACAGGGAAACCAGAGCGAAGGCAAGTAAAGCTAGCCTGGCATCTCAGTTCTAGCCACACACGAGTCCTACTCTGGTGAAACTTCTCTGTAGCTCTCCTTGGGCTGGATGCACCTTCCTTCTCAAGAGAACTTGTCTAGTTTCCCTGATCTGGAAAATAATTTTCTTCTTCATGGTTTAGAAAAGTGGATTGAAGAGAAAAGATCAAAGAAAACAGGAGAAATAAAAGGTCAGTTTAGCAACCACTTGACAGAAAGAATGAACACAATCATCAGGGGAAATAAATATGAGCAAGAGCAGGGTCTGGGCATGTGGAAAGAGCTTTTCCCATGGAGCAGTCCTTGCCTAGTAAGAGAAGCTCAGCTGAGCCTCGGTATGAGTGAAAGTAGATTGCTGTGGAAGAAATTGTTTAATTTGAACTGGGAATGGAATGTACCTTGTATACCTCCTTTTCAAGGAACTGACATATTTACAGCTTGTAACTCATTTACTTAAGATGAAGACAAAACAGAAAGCTAAGGATGACAAAATTTCCCTACTCACCCTCCCCACTGTTTTTTCCTCCTCCTCTCTCTCTCTCTCTCTCTGTCTCTCTGTCTCTCTCCCCCACCCATTTCTCACCCCACCCCCCACACCATACACCCTATCATCATTGCAAATGTGTTCCATATGAGTGGGTTGAAATGGTTGGATTCTTGTCTGAAAGAATGTCAAAGGTTCAAGTGCACAGTGCTTACACTGGGTGGACAGTGACTTCTGTCCTTCCTGGGTAGGAACACGTATATTGTGGAGCTGCTTTGTAGGTCCCTCTCATGGTAGAGAAAGAGAACTTTACGTCAGTGGGTGAGGTTTTGAGACCTCAGAAACACATTGGACATAGCTGTGAGTATTAAAAAGACTGGTAGTAGGGGGGACTTATCTCTCAAAATATGGGAAATAAAAGAAGTTTTAAAAGATTGGACCTAAAGAGGTTTTGCAGGTTATGGGCAATATAGTCTAAGTATTCTCTACATCTTTTCAGGCTATGAATTATTTTTATGCCAGAGATTTAAATGTTCTCTATTTACTAGAGAGAGCTCTACCCTCTTGCAAAAGGAGGAAGTGTGCTTAAATGATCCTCCAGAAGAAGGAAAAACGCTCTGACTCTATCCTTAAGAAAGGGAAAATGCACTAGATGAATGCTAGAAATCTATTCTTGACTTGGTTGCCTTCATATCTGTTTTATGCTGGTTAAATTGCATTTAGGTCTTGATGTCTTCTGAAATGTCATTGCTTTGGTTTTTAATAAATTGATTATCACCTTGAACTTGAAAATCCATTCCACACACATTTGTCTGCCTATATTGTGCTGAGCTTTGGAAGTAAATATAGATGAAACTTTAGGTCATTTTAGGTGAATTGAATTGATGACCTGCCTCTGGGTCCCAAAGTATGGACCTGCCCTTCCCTGTGTTGTAACCAACGTGAGGCAGTGGGCTGGATTTAGAGAAAAAAAAAAAACAGGAATGTATTCAAGGGTGATAGTGTGTCTAGAAAGAGTGTTTATTCTGAAACTCTGGATTAAGTTGATCATCTGTATCATATCAATCATGGTCACTATCACTGTGTTTCATTTGAATTTCAACTTCAGCTTTCCAAGATGGTGGCATGCTTTCCTCTGGGAAGGGAAATTCAGGAATCCTCACCATTTATAGGGATTTCATCTGAGCTAGACAGTATTACTACTTTTCATAAGCATGATAGAGGCTACGAAGTCACCCGGGAAGCCTAGATAATATGAGATTCCAAAATGAGCCAGAGAAAACACTCTGAGGAACAGATCGTGGTAAGCTTCTTCCCCAGCTTCTAGTGGAGCATCTTCTTGGGCTTTGTTATTGTGGTAGGGCATGATGTTGACTGTGTGTGTGTGTGTGTGTGTGTGTGTGTATCGGGGGGGAGGGATTCTAGTGCCATTTTTTTCTTCTCAAAGATAACTGTCCTTCTTGTAAAATTTTTAGAAATTTACAAGGAGTGGGATTTGGGATTATACCCCAAATATTCTAGTTTTTTTTTTTTTTTTTTTTTTTTTGCATGGGCTTGCCATTCCAAAATCGTCCTGTGCATTTTTCGGTTGTAAGATGAAATACACTTTTTATTACTGGCTTCCTGGATATAGTGGACAGTGCTTTCCTTAGCTTTGCTTAACTTCCTTTCTTCCTAGAGCAGAAGGGACCTTGGTGAACAAGTTTTCACATTTCCTTATCCCAGATGAGGAGATGACCATACGTGGTGGGATTGAAGGTTAGTTGGGACCCCCCAGTGCTTCCAAGGCCTCTGCTAGTTGAGCCTAGAGAGGGCTTGCTGCTGGGTAGAATTGAGGCCCGGCTTTCTTCTTTCTTCTTCCCAGCTCCATGCCCCTGAGCCCATTTGCGGATTCTTCCCCCCCCCCCCCAATTCTGAGAAGCACAATTGGATATAGGAAAAGTGGATGAAGCTTTGTCAGCAAAGAATTATTTTAGTGCCTCCAGTGGTCCTCCTGCTCTCTATTTAAAACTTGATGAACCAGAAAACACCCTTGAGCATTCAAGGGAGCTCATGGATCATGACTATAATATTTTGACAAGTGTAAATGGAGGTCCAAGGAATGAAAATTGTTTATCTAGGCCACTGTCAGGGTCATAGTGGCTTTTCCTTCTGCACCATGAGGCTGTACCCTTTGGAGTGTCCTCTCTGGATAATTTGGGGTGGGATCATTCTGGTTCCTGGTCTCAGTCTTGACCCAGAGAACTTTCTTCCCTGAGAGTTTGTTCTCAGCAAGATCTTTGGACTCACCCTCGTCAAATGCCCCCGACACCTGCTCATGCACTTTCAACTCAGAAAGGAAAAAAGAAATCTGTGTGACCCATGGACAGTTTCACTGAGGACAAAACATGTCCCAACTTCTCCTTGCTTTGTTCCCTCAGCTATCTTGGAACCAGTTTTCTTTGGTCTGTCATTGGTAGGATTTTTGGCAACTTTAGAGGTGCCTTGATATAGCCTTGCTGGGTCACCATGCCTCAGTCAGATTTTGAAACTTGCTACTGTTCCTTAAAACATTTTCCCAGGAGTTTGTCATATCAGCTGGCTTTATCTTGTGCTCAGTTAGTTTTTAGTTCTGATTATTTTTCATATTAGAGTTTGAATTGGCTTCGAGACCTATAGGTTTAATCTATCACCAACTTGATAAAAACTTGTCTTGCATCGTAAGCAGGGTCCAGGTAAAATTGTGAAATTGTTGAAGTGTGTCTCTGGCATCCATCCACCTCCCTCCCAGTCCTCTCCTTCTCATGCCTGTTTTTGACCTGTGTTTGCCCTGTTCTAGCTGTTTCTCTTGGACAGAATTTTACAAATATAATAACTTTATCTGGTTAATCAAATCACATTTGTATCATAACAGCATTTCTAAGAAAAATTTAGGTCTCTTCCCACCCCATTCCTCTTCAGTTTATGGTGGAAGTTAGTGGTCTCTAAACTTAGCTGATTATATAATATCTGGAGATTTTTGCTCCAATATCTAGAATCTTGGGCCTTACTTCAGAACAAAAAACAGAATTCTGGGATGAGGACTGTAAATTGGTATTTTTAAATAAGAGCTCCAGGAAATTCTGATAGTTGGCCACTGATCTGGTGATTATATCACAGCCCTGGAAGGAATCATCATCATTATAATAGTTGCCCATTAAGCACCCTAGATATCAAATTTAGAGTTAAGCACTTTATGTGAATTAACTCAGCAGTGATGCTATTCTTAATCTTTCTTTGACAAGAAGAGATTTAAGGCTCATATTGATTAAGATCACTTGATATAGAACTGACAAGAATGTCTTAAAATTCTTAGAAATACAGAGGGGGAAACATTTATCAAATTCTTCACTCTGAATTCCAGGGTTCTTTGTAGGGTTTGGAGTTAGGGTCAGGAAGGTGGTTTAAGACCATTATACTTGCATCCAGCTGAGAATTCCTCAAGTGTAGGGGACTTGTCTTAATCTCTGCCTCCTCTCCTCACTTCACACCCTAGCCTAGTGCCCCACAAAAGAAGGCCCTAAGATAATCTTCATTGAATTAGAGTAATCTGTAACCCAGGTCTTCTGACTTTTAGCCCAGAACATTTCTGTTATATGAGACTCAATGTACTCCAGGACCCAAAGGTATAAATTGAGAATAGGGCTTAATTTGTTATGTGGTAGATGGATAGATATTTGGGAATTTAAAGAATAAAATGCAATTATAGGAACAATTATCACTAAAAATGAATATAATTGGTCATTTGTATTTATTCTTTTGAGAAGTTACCAGAGTCCTAGGCCTGGGGCCTGACTCTTGGAATTCAAAAAATCAGATCCAGTCACTTGGCCAAAAAAACCAAACAGAAAAGTTAAGGATGAAAAGCATGAAAGGGACTTTGATCAGTGAAGGCACTGGGAAGGCAAGGGGACCCATGTCCCTAACCCTGTCTTCCAAAAGCTGACAATGGCTTTGATGTTTTATAGAAAGGCAAATAAGGGCAATGGTGGGG
>NW_026000005.1:35000612-35085171 GCF_001458135.2 Marmota marmota marmota | reverse complement strand
GATGTTATTTAGTAAGGAAATGCAAGCAAGGCAGTGGGTGGGGGGGGAGGGTCTCTTGACCAGAGGGACTGCACAGCTGCCAAAGTAGGTGACCTTGAACACGTGTGGTCTGTTCATCATTATCTCAGGATTGGCCAGGTAGGGACTTTCCCTCATAAGAAAGTGCCTCTTCACTATAGCATACTGATTTTGGTTATTTTAGATAAACACCTAGGAGTGGGATAGCTGGGCATATGGTGGTTCCATTCTTAAACTTCTCAGGAATCTCCATACTGCTTTCCAGTGTGGCTCTGCTAATTTGCAATCCAACCAACAATGTGTGAGTGTATCTTTTCCCCACATCTTTGTTAGCATTTATTATTATTTGTATTCTTGATGATTGCCATTCTAATTGGAGTGAGATAAAATCTTAATGTAGTTTTGATTGACATTTCCCGGATTGCTAACAGTTCAGATGCTGAACACTTTTTCATATATTTTTATGTATTTGTTGACCATTTATATTTCTCCTTTTTTCCATATTTGTATTTGTGTATTGTAGTTGTACATAGTGGTAGAATTTGTTGTTGCATAATTTTACACGTACCCAATATAACAATATAATTGGTCATTTGTATTTATTCTTTTGAGAAGTTCTCTTTAGTTCTTTTGCCCATATATTAATTCTGGGTTGGATGAGTAGCTGGCAAATATTTTCTCCCATTCTATAGGCTCTCTCTTCATATTGTTTTCTGTTTCTTTTTCTGTGTAGAGCCTTTTAATTTGATGCCATCATACTTATTAATTATTGTTTTTATTTTTTGAGCTGTAGGGGTCTTGTTAAGGAAATAACATTAACTTGTGCCAATATGTTAGACTGTTGAGCCAAAGTTTTCTTCAAGGTGTTGCAAAGTTTCTGGTCTAATTCCTAGGTCGTTGAAACACTTTGAGTTGACTTTTGTGCAGGGTGAGAGACAGGGATCTATTTTCATTCTTCTATGTATGGATAACCAGTTTTCCCAGTACCATTTGTTTTTTTAAAAAAAAGCTATCTTTTCTCCAATATGTGTTTTTGGTGTCTTTGCCAATTATAAGATGATGGTCTCTGAATGTTTTGACGCCAACACCATGCTCTTTTTGTTATTACTATAGCTCTGTAGTACAATTTCAGATTAGATACTGTGATACCTCCAGCATTGCTCTTCTTGCTCAGGATTGCTTTGGTTTTTCTGGGTCTCTTATTCTTCTGTGAATTTTAAGACAGTTTCCCCCCTAATTTTGCAAATAATGTCATTGGTGTATTGATGGGGATTGCATTAAATCTGTATAATGCTTTTGGATGGCTATTTTGATTGTGTTAATTCTGCCTATCCAAGAACATGGGTGGTCTTTCCAACTTCTAAGGTCTTTTTCAATTTTTTTCTTCTATACTATAGTGATACAGGCACATCTATGTTTATAGCAGTACAATTCACAATAAACAAATTATAGAACCAGTCTAGGTGCCCATCAACAGACAAATGGATAAAAAAAATGTGATATATATATATAAGTTAAGGATGAAAAGCATGAAAGGGACTTGTTTGGAAAAAATATTTCCAAACAACTTGCATCAAATGCATATATATATATATATGTCATGGAGTTTTACTAAGCCATAAAGAAGAGTGAAATTATGACATGTGCTAGAAAATGATGGATTGATTGTAGAATATGGTGCTAAGTGAATAAGTGAGACTTAGAAAGTCAAAGTTCAAATGTTTTCTCTTGAACTTGGAAGCTAGAGAGAAAGAAAGAAATGAAAAATGGAGTATTCCATGAAAATAGAAGGGAGATCAATGGAATAGAAGAGGATAGAGGAGTAGGGAAGAGGGACAGGAAAAGAGAGGAACTGCAGAATAAAATTGGCCAAATTGTGCTATGTACATAGGAATATTCAACAGCAAATTTCACCATTATATACCTCTATAAAGAACCAGTTTAAAAACAATAAATAAATAGAAGGAAGCCAGTAACAAGGAAGAAGAAGAGAAAGAGAAGAGAGGAGGGGAATAAAAGTAGAAGTACTGGGGATTGAAATGGAGCTAATTATATTCGATGCATGTATGAATATGTCTAAACGAATCCCATTATTATGTATAACTGTAATGCACTAATAAGAAAGAAAGTTGTTGCCTGGCGGGTAATTTCCACTCATCACAAGATGTTTATTGGATCAGACCTTGTTCCTGGAATCTAAGGTGACTTGGAGCAAAATGGAGGCAGAGATGCCAAGTCTTTAATCCTACTTTTAGCCACCTATTGGGCATTTGCAGGCAGATTTGTTACAAAAATCTTGGATATTTGGACAGCTAGACCAGTTTTGGAAAAGTGTAGAGTACACACCCACATATATATGATCACTTGATTTTCAATAAAAACACTGCTGTAGTTCAAAGCAGGGAAGGAAGTTCTTTCCAATGACTGATACTGGAGCAAATGTATGTCTGGATGGAAGATGTAAAAGAAACTCATGGCCCCTACCTCAACCCCATACATGCAAATTAATTTGAAATAGGTTGTAGACTTAATTGTGGAAGTTAAAACAATAAAGCTTATAGTAGAAAATATCAGAATCCCTTGTAACTCAGGGTAGGGAAATATTTTTTAGGCCACAGAATGACTAACCACATCACGTTCCTCATGAGTTATCATTTAGAAAGTGAAAAGGCAAACTATGGTATCAGGGAAAAAATATTTCCAAACAACTTGCATCAAATGCATATAAATAGCTCTACAATTCCATTAAAGCAGACAGCCCAGTTTTGAAAGTGTGCTCAAGATTGAACAAGAAATTCACAAGGATATCCAAATGGCCAATAAGATGCTCAATGTTTTTAGTTAAATTAAACTAATATAAATATTACTGGACACACATTATCATGGAGGAAATTAAAATTTTGTACAGTGTGAAATACTGGGAAGGGTGTGGGAGCATCTGGAACTCTCATGTGCTGCTTGTGGGAGAATAAATGCTATTTTCTTGCTTGGAAAATGGGCATTTTCTACTAAATATCAACATATACTTATCCTGTGACCCAACAATTTCAATGAAAATATATGTCTAAGAAAAACTTTCTCAGGAAATCAAGTTTGTTAGTAAAGGTCCCAAGCTGGAAACAACCCAAATGCCTATTAGTAGGAGATCAAATAAATAAGATATAGTATATTAACAACATGGAATATTATTCAGCAATACAAAAAAATCACTGATACAAACAACATGGATAATTCTCAGGAACAGTATATGAGAAAAAAACATCTGCCACAAAGAGTTAATATTGAATGATTCTAATTATATCAAGTTTGAGAAAAGAAGAAATTAATCTGTGGTAATAAACATCAGAAGTGTGATTATCTCAGAGTGAGAGGGCTAATGCTATTGACTTGGAAGGAGCACATGTGAATGGTGTCAGTTATCTATTTATGTGACCCACTACCTCCAAAATTAGTCTAAAATAACAACTAGATCATGCCATCCCTTAACATTGTGAGTCAGGAACATAGCTGAGCTTAGACTGATTCTTATTTTTCTCTGTGGCACTGATGGATGGGCTGGTATTGAGGGTTCAAGATGGCTTTCCTCATGTCTGACATCTTGGTGGAGCTGGTTGGAAGGCTGGTCTCCACTGGGACTCTTGAATGTAGCACTTACATGTGGCCTTTCCAATATGGTGACCTCAGGTGGCCAGACTTGGTGCTCAGGGCATTAAGACTGAGTATTTTAGAGATAAGGCAACAACTGCATGACCTTTCCTGGTCTAGTGTTGGTGTCACTTTTTTTCTGTTGCTTTGGTCAAGGATCTGATTCATGATTTGATTCATGGAGAGTAGTTCTAGACCCCACCTCTCAATGGAAAGAGTGCCAAGGACTTCTCACCCATGTTTTAAAACTACTCTAGAAGTTTTCTGGGGCTGAGGGAAACAGTCTACATTTTGATTTGTGTGGTGGTAACATGAGTATAAACAGAATTATTGAGGAATATACTTAATGTATACTTTATGTAAATTATATATAACTGAAAAACTGCAGAGTGCCTTACGTACTTTATTGTCATTATTGCTATAACAACCCTATGAGTCAGCAACTGTGATCTCATAAACACTTCATTTTTAGTTACTTATCCAATATCATCAGAACCAGGATTCAAATCCAAGTTTGCCCCATCCCTAAATGTTTCTCTTTCTACTAGCAACATATGACAGGAAGAAAACAGTTCATTCATTTGTCTATTCCTTGATCAATATCTACTGGAAACCCACTGTATTTTAGGTACAATGCTAAGAACTGGGGAATAAAGAGAAGAAATTATATATGTCTTTGTCTACAAGACCTATAGGAGAGGACAGATACATGTATAAATGCCTATTCTACAATGTTATTAGAATTGTATTATGTTGAAGTCCCAAATGGGGACCCTATGAAATAACTGATATCCATGAGCACATAGGGACAGAATAATTGAAATTAGAACTTATTCCAGAAAAATTTATGGTCACAGTAGACTAGTACACATACAAAACTCTAATGGTCCTTGAAGGTGGCGGATGGAAACACTGCTGGAAGAGGATGGGATTGATACTCAGGGCTTCCTTAGTGCCTGGCACTGTGCTGAGAGCTTTTTATTAATTTTCTGTCCTAATCCTGACAACATCCCCCCTATTAGTGTCATGTGGCACATCTTGCATTTGAAGAAATTGAAACAAGACAAGATTAAGTATTTTTCCAGGTCCTGCAGCTAGTGGGTAGCAGAACCTGGACCTGATCCTAGATCTGCCTGTATAACTTGGGGAGGACTTGGAAGATCTTTGACTTCTTTACTTTTCTTTACCCCCTTGGACACTGTGTGTGTACTGTGCTCCTGCTTCCCTTTATGCTTCTCAAACTCCACGTACTCCTGCTAGTATACCAGCGGGGTTTGAACTCATTTTGTAAAAGCCAAAAGTTTTGCAAAAGAAATTGAGAAATTTCTTCTCAATTCTGGTAATCATATTGGTAGTTTAAACTTGGATTCTCTCCATGCAAATCAGCAAATGTTGCAAATTGGGATTGTTTTGGGGGTGCCGGGTAGATAGGTGGGAAAAATGAGAAAGACCAATTCCTCTAGGACAACGCTGCTTTGCTCCTGCAGAAAGGGACCTTGAAGGTCTACACCTAGTTATATGTGTGACCATTGACTTTGCATTTCAGAAATGTGCTGTATCCAGTTCAATTCTTTCTGTGTATGTAAGTTTAATTTGCTCACATTTTATTCTCTTGAATTTTGTTTGCTTGGTGGTTTGAATTTGATTTGATATTAGTATTTACCTTCCTGTTCCTTCTGCTGTTGGTCATTTTAATCACAATTGGGATAAATTTGGTCCAGCTTTGAGCTGCTACAACCTTTAATTTTGACCTCATTACTGGATTCCCCCTCCCTGAATGAATTGCTGCCTTTACCCTCCACCCAGTCCTGTGGCCACATGGGCCCCTCTGCTTTGAGACCCCTCAGTCTCTGGTATTGCAATCTTTCATGCCTTTCTTTCTTTTTTTTCTGTTTGGCATTCACAAGCAGTTGGGGCTCAGCTAGCTTTGACTAACAGGTGCTGATGTGTTGATCTCTTGCAAACTGTCTATTCTTCTTTGTCAGCTCCCGCATGTATCTCATGTTGTCACTGGCCGGCCTGAGATATGAGGGCCTTCACTGAAGACTATGGCATGTGACTTTTTGGAAAGTGTTTGGGGCTCCATCAATCAGCAGAGGCTTAGAGGGCCTGAGGCACTGTGCTGGCCTGGCTGTGCAGAGATGGCTGCTGGCCTGGTTGCTGGGGTGGAGCAGCATACCCTAGGCCAGTTCTCCCAGGAGGTGGGTGGGGGGCTGATTTTCCAGTTTTTCTGGTCCGTGGATGGATTCACCTCATCTGTCTTCCACCTTGGTTCTCTCTGTACCTAAGTAAAGATAACTGTGAGACAGTGTTGAACGTGAGCCAACTGACTTAACCATAGACCAACCCAGGATGTTGGCAGTCTGAGCTTGCCCTTCCATGACATTTATTGAGTG
This sequence comes from Marmota marmota marmota, assembly GCF_001458135.2. Taxonomy (NCBI): domain Eukaryota; kingdom Metazoa; phylum Chordata; class Mammalia; order Rodentia; family Sciuridae; genus Marmota; species Marmota marmota. The sequence goes on along the minus strand of NW_026000005.1, from coordinate 35,079,112 downwards.
TTTGCTGAATTCCAGGTACCCTGCCAAGTGCTTCAACAGCATTGTCTCATTTAATTCTGACATCGTCTCACATGAGGAAGCTAAGCCTCAGAGAGATTAGATAACTTTTTCATGGTCACATACCAATTAAGTGTGTGAGTCAGAATTTGAATTCCGGATTGCTTGTTTCCAATCAACGTAATCTCCTAACCTCTCTGTTATGTTTTCCTGGCCTTCTAAAGGATATTACAACTTAACCCTCAGTGAAAAACACCTATTTCTGTGCCAGACCCAAGGCTGGAAGAACAGGGATAAATGAGACACAATTCCTAACTTTGAGGAGTTCTCAATCTAATGTAAAACGTGGGCAGTCTTGAACACAAATAATTCTAATCACGACATTAATAGGTATTTAGGAAGTTGATGGAATCAAGGATTATGTGGTCTTCTGCATTTGGGGATGGAATGAACCTGAGAGGATTTCCCAGGGAGTCTGCCTTGGGATGCTTCCTGAGGGGCAGGGGTGTGTGAGCAGGGTCTGAGGCATGCAGGACCTACCTCCTCACACTGAGAGCAGAGTCCCTGTCTTCATGGAGACAGAGACAGCAGATAGGTCATCCCTCACCTCAAGGTACTTATGATCTAATGGAAGACAGTCAATTCTGCTGAAATGACTTAGAGACATTTCTACCCAAAGCTTAAAGCCCTGAATGCCTTATATGGAAGTATAATTGGAATGTTTCTAGGGATGGGAGTTGGGTGGGGGGATGGCTCCAGCAGGATGTCAGAGGAGCATCTGTACCAAATGTGGAGATGGGATTGAAGACCCAGGAACACCTGGCCACACACTGGCTTTGTGGCCTTGGGCTGGTTGTTGTTTTCTTTTTGGAACTCAGTTTCTCAATTGTAAAATGAAAATTTATGCCTGAGTGATCTTCTAGTGGCTTTTAACATCTAGGGTCCCCAAAGACTGTGAGTTCTTTAGAGTTGAAGTCTAGCGGGAAGTAGATTGGGCCATCTTCTTCTATGAGTCAAACTGGCTGCTTCTTTGTCCGGTGTTGTTCACCTGGAGACTCAGGTTCTTAAAATGCCCAGCTCCACAGTCAGGAGGTGCAGTGTCCACTCTGATCCTTGGTCTGAGCTGCTGTTCTGGAATGTGGCTTTGCTTTTATTCTTGTTGCCCAGCTTCATTTACCTTAGTTCATTGAAGCACAGTTAGAATGTAAATACATTGGTGACAATAGTCACCTGGTAGTTTGGTGTTTTAGTCAATTTTTTGTTGTTGTTGTTGTTGTTGTTGCTGTGACTAAAGATCTGACCAGAAAAATTTTAGAGGAGGAAAAGTTTATTAGGGCCTCACAGTTTCAGAGGTCTTAGTTCATAAAAGGCTGGCTCTATTCCTCGGGGCTTGAGGTGAGGCAGAATGTCATGGCGGAAGAGTGTGGCAGAGGGAAATGCTCACATAATGATCAGGAGGCGGAGAGAGAAGTCTCCACTTGCCATACACAGATATATACCCCAAAGCCACACCCCAAGTCCCACCTCCTCCAGCCACACCCCATCACTTCAGCCCCCACTCAGTTAATCCCATCAGGGATCAATTCGCTGATTGGTTTAAGGAAATATAGCCCCATCATTCTCCTCCAAACCTTTTTGCGTTGTCTTGCATGTGAGTTTGGGGGGACATCATATCTAAACCATCACATTTGTTTTTCTTCACATCATCTTGTCTTCTCATTTTGTGAACTGCATTGAGGCTGTGAGCCTAATTTGAGTCCTCTGTGAAGATACTCTGGGTTTCTAAGACCTACCATTTTTCTCTCTTGTCCCCAGACATCTATGTTCCTTACTTTCTGTCCAAACACTTACACTGGAATATTAACTTTTACTTTAGGTCTTCCCTCCAACCAGCTGTGTCATCTCTGGTGAGTCACATTCTCTCTCTGACTCTCATCTGTAAAATAAAGGTGTTGGATTAGAGTAGTAGCTGGCAAACCATGGTTCTGGGGCCAAATCTGGCTCATTGACTATTTTTATCAATAAAGTTTTATCAGAACTCAGACAAACCATTTATGTGCAATCTTTGATGGTGCCCATGCAACATGGCAGAGTTGAGTTGTTGAGATGGACACTGTACAGCCTTCAAAGCCTGAAATACTTACTATCTGGCCCTTTACGGAAAGGTTTGCCAATTCCTGAACTAGAGTGTTATCAAGCTTTCTTCCAGTTTTGACTTTCCTTGGTTTCAAAAGGAGATGAATCATATGCTTTCATTTCCAAGTCTACTAGTTGCCTACATATATAAGGATTAAGATCCTTCATGACACTTAATTCTGTTTGATCATTGATATTCCAATGTCATGACACCTGAGCTTTCCTCTGCCTGAGTGCCCTTCCTCTTTCCATGACTAATTCCAACTCACCTTTTAAGATTCTCTGACAATCTTAAGTGCCTAATATTGCCTGCACTTCAATAGAATCATATCTTATTGATGATGATACTTATCTCATTATACTGAAAATAGCTGTTTAGTCTTTCCTCCTTCCTTCATTCATTATAGATGATATGCCAAGCACTTTGTTCAGCTTCAGCAATTCATAGTCAACAAATTATGACCCAAGAGGCTTTCTGAGTATAGAACAGAGAATGTAAGATCTTCCTTATATCAGATATGGCAAGCACCATCATTAAGATTTCATCCAAATCGCTTAAGAGTAGCTGTGTAACCACAAAGGATTTGCCTTTTCCTCCTTGCCTACACTACCATTGAGCCTGGATTAGCCAGAAGATGGTCATTGAGGTGGAGACAATCCTATTCTGAATGTTGGCAAGTGGCATTCCTGCTCCACATCTCACACTTAAGAAGGCCCAACACTGGCCATTCTCCTCTCATGCCCCTTCTTTGAGACAACACCAAGGGTTGTGCCTCTCTGGAGTCTGCAGTCTATACCTGCATCTAGACCATGTTCTTTGTCCCTGACCCCATAAAATTCCCTGTTCAAATGGCCCTGAGCCTTCCCTGGTCTCTCTTCCCAGGGGTGGACTGTACTGCCATTTGGTACATCCTAGGCCTTAGGGTAGCCAAGGAGAGATTATTTATGGTATCTGGAGGCTGTGTACAGAACTTGGATGGGCAGTCTGATGCGATCACAAATGCACATGTAGGTCTCCTGATTGTACAGGAAGGAATTGGGAAAGCAGAGAGAAGAGAGATGTCATTGGCTAGGGGTAAGAGGCTAGAGACCTGGGCACTGATGGATGCTTTTAAATTCAACTATGGCCTTTGATAACATTATGAAGGATTTTTTCTTTAGAGAATTTTGGAGAACTTGGTAAAATATATTTTTACTAAGCTTCCCCTAATTTTAACATATAATCATGGTACCATTATCAAAATAAATTAACATTGGTATAATGCTGTTAACTAAATGACAGACTGAAAACTACAGACAAATGACTAAGCTAGAAAGATCCTCATCTTAGATGGAATGAATGGCCCTTCCAAAGCTAGAGCTGAGGTCCTGGAGTTTGGGATTTCCAGGCATTAAGGGAGTGAGCCCTGTCAGCATATCCATCATCTAGGGAAGCCAGAGGTCTTGGGGGACTTGAAGGCCTACCTGGAAGGTGGACATTAGACCAATCCTGATGTCCCTTTCAGCTCTCTGATTCTACCATGTACAACCTGTGAAGGAGCAAACAGTGTCTTCTAGGTCTTAGATAGATTTCATGAGAAGCTCCCAGGGTCTAAGAATGAGGAAACTATGAGATTAGATTGTTGGAATTTAGATTCTCTCGGACAACACAGTGTTTGAAGGAGCCCTGCTGTGTGCACAGGGACATACATCCAAGGTATCCTCTTTCTGATCTTCATTCCTCTGCAGTAGCCTGAAGAGTGTTGACTGGAATCCGGAGGTCCCTGTCCTCTGCTCTGAGCTCAGTGACCTGAGTTCCCTGACTCTGGGCAAATAACTGTGTCCTTTGGCCTCCTGCCTGAAACTCAGAGGAGACTCCCCCTGAGATCTTCGGTATCTGCTTCACCTCTGTCTTTTGTATTCTCCCTTCTGTTTGTGATTTTTATTCTAGCCAGTCTTCCTCATTCTCACATCCCTCTGTCCTCTCTGCTCTTATTTTCTGCTTTTCTTGAAGTTCCTCTTCCTCATTTATTCTCTCCACATGTTCTCATTGCTCAGCTCACCCCATTCCTCTCGTCTTCCTCCTTTTACCCTCTCCCTTCTTCTTTTTCTTCTTTCATTCTTTCTCTTCCTTATCCTTCCCCACATTTTCCTTCACTCCATTTCAGTATCACCTTTGTTCTATGCCGGGCTTTCATGGCTCACCAAATGCTTGTGGCAATTAGTTAAAATGAGAAGGAAAAAGGAGGGAATTAAATCATAGTATTGGCAGCTGGCAATTTGCTTCAATAACAGAAAAATGTCCCCAGCTTCCTTGAATATTGAAACATTGATGAAGAACAGATTTTCTCTGGCAGTGCAAATTCCCCTCTGTCCAAGTTTGGCAGTGGGAATGCCTGCCTTGGTATTATTATAGGCGTTTCGACGTGTTCCCTGTTTAGCAAAGTTGGAACATATTTCAACCAACCCCAGTATTGATGTAAAACTCTTTTTATTTGTAATGGGGGTGTATTAAAATATATATACATTTCCACTGATTTTCTGGCTCTTGGGAGGCCGGGATCTGATGATGTCTGGGCAGGAAGGCCTGGGATTTTCCACCCTCTCTCTGTGGGGAGAGTGCCGGAATTTAGATGCTCCCCATGTTCCCACTCCCTTGTTAGACTTTGCTGATTTTAATAAACATTTTCCTTTCTTGGATTTCCTCAGTGACACAGAATCAGATAGTTGTCAGTTGGGCAGGTCTTCCAGGGGTCACCTTTTCCATCCCCTGAACACATTGACAAGGACCTGGATTGGGCAGGATCCGAGTGAGGCGCTAGGGACAATATAAAGTAAAGAGAAGTCAGACAGATGAAGAAATACACAGCTCCAGAGAGGCAGCTCTGTAATTGTGTCCATGTACAGGAGGATACAGCTGTGATGGGTGATGAGTGGAAGTGACAAAAGCCAACCTGCAGGTTGGTGAGAGAAGCCATGAAGAAGGATAGAGGCAGTGTGGAAGACGAATGCTGGAATAGTCTAGAAGGTCAATTGCTAATTTCTCCTCTTTGGAAAGACCTTGAATGCCTTATCCTCAGAGTAGATTCATCCTTTTTTTTTTTTTCAGTTTCCATCCCTAAGTCTTCCTACCCACTCACACCTGGACGCAGGGTCAGAGCAACAGCATTTATGATCATAGAATACCAAACTAGGTGGGGCCTTAGAAATCACCTAGTCTGGGGTTTTACCTGAAGTTTCTGAGAGTTCTGAATATGGCTTGAATTGAAAAACAAAATTGTGTAAGTGCCTGATTTTCCCAGGGTGAGAAGGGACACTGACCAAAAGCCTTCAGACCGTTGCTTTAGTTCATTACCCCAATGAATAACCAGGAGAATGGAGGACCCTACAAGGTGATGTGGCTTAACTGAGGTAAGAGAGAGCTCACAAGTAGAATTTTAAACATGTGCTACCTAATTAGATTAATTGGAGTATCAATAATGATTAATAATAATAATTGGAGTATTTATCTTAGAAAAAACACAAGACAAACTATCCTTACATAGTCAACATAAACATTAAGACATTTCTTTTAGTTGATCTCAAGTCATTATTGGAAAAATATGCTGGTTAGAATGACCAAGACAGAGGTAGTGCTAACTTATGGGTCCCTGCAGGAGGAGGCTGGAGCTGGGATGCTGGGGAGAGGAGAAGCCTGCTCATGGGAAGGAAAAGGTAGAGAGAGGCCAGGATAAGTGGGGTATGTCTGATAGACACGGAAGACTAGGAAAGACCTAGGCAGGAGAAAGGAGTGGAGTTCCAGGGGAGGACTGGCCCGATGAGAATCGAGATGGGTTTTAACAACAAGGTCATGAATAGTTGAGTCCAAGGCCACAGGAAAATGTCTCATCTCTAAAACCCAGATCCAGAAGCTCATCACAATCTCCTGAGCATCTTTTAAAACATGTGGATTCCAAGACCCCAACCCTGGAGCTTCTGACCCTATAGATCTGGAGTGAGTCTCAGGAAACTCTGGTTCATAAATCTTCCTCAGGTCATTCATCCAGATTTGGAAGTCAATGCCCCAGAGTGGAGGAAGGCAAAGAGTTGCTGAGCTGAGGGGTTGTAAGAGCACCCATTGTTTTGTAAAACAACCGAGCAAATTTGGGATGGTGTTCTGTGATGGGAAAGGTGCAAGACACAGAGATTTCTATTCTTAAGGAGATTGCTGAGTGGTTCAGAATAGGCAGTGAGTTCAAGAATTGACTTAGCAATCCATGAGGACCTAGAAAGTGGCAAATGAGTGATTAGTGACTGGGGTAGGGCAAGGCAGATGTGAACCCTGTCTCAAAGGATGAGAATGATTTCCATGGGGAGGGGAGATTCAGATACAGTCTCCAGGTCCAGAAATGCAGGGAGACAAAGCAGGAGGTCGTGTGAAATATCCAGAGTTTGAATAAGTTTGTGTTTAGTTTTGGGATCAGGAGGGATAGACATAGCCATCATAGACATAGCTATAGGAATCTTTTGAGAAATTTAGTGATATATTGTTGGGCACTGCCCCTCTCCTCCTTGTCTCAAGGATGTGCCATTATCCTTTTCAAAGAGGCACCTCCTTGATACCAAGGCAGGTGTTTGTAACTCCCCAGAGGTCTGTGGCTCATCCAGGAAGAACCTTGGATAGGAGAATTTAAGAGCTCCTGAGGACATTGCTGATGTCCAGGTTGTAGTCTTTCCCCACCTGGGGGTGTGGCATGTCTGTCCTGCTGTCCTTACAAGTCTTTCCTCTTTTCTGCATAATAAATCCAGTTGGATAATTTTGCTCCTCAAGAACAGTCTTATAAACATAGTTTGCCTAATGTTGAGCACTTACTTTATAAAATATATATATATATAGTAAAAAGGCTTCAGTTGTATTATTTTATTTAATCCTTTTAAATGTTTTTATTAGTGCATTATAGTTATACATAATATTGGGTTTCATTTTGACATAATTACCAAGCAGGGAATATAATTTTCTCCATTTCAGTCCCTATTACCCTTTTCCTCTTCTCCTCCCTCCTCCATTCCTTTTCCTCTACTCGTCTTCCTTCTATTTATTAATAGTTTTTAAAATAAATACTTTATAGATATTCATAAAGGTGAAACTCACTGTGGTATATTCACATATGTGCATAGCATAATTTGGTCAATTTCATTCCACAATTCCTCCTGTTTCTCCTCCCTCCTTCTCCCACATCAATCCCCTTTTTCTGCTCCACTGATCCCCCTTGCTTTTTTGGTACCAGGGATTGAACCCAGGGCACTCAACCACTGAGTCATATCCCCAGCACTTTTACATTTTATTTTGGGATAGAGTCTTGATATGGCCTCGCTAAGTTGCTGAGGCTGACTTTGAACTCACAATCTTCCTATCTCTGCCTCCTGAGCCTCTGGGATTATAGGTGTGTGCTGCCTTGCTTGGTCCACTGGTTTGCATTTTATTTTCATGAGATTCTCCTGCCTTTATTCCTCCTTATTTTGTCTAGCTTCCACATATGAGAGAAAATATTCCATCCTTAACTTTCTGAATCTGGCTTATTTTACTCAGCATGATGTTCTCCAGTTCTATCCATTTATCTGCAAATACCAGAATCTCATTTTTCTTATGGTTTAGTAAAACTCTATTATGTATATATACTACATTTTATTTATCACCTGGGCTGGTTCCATAACTTGGCTGCTGTGAATTATACTGGTATAAACTTTGATGTGCCTGTATTGCTATAGGTACTGATTTTAGTTCTTTTGGATAAATACCAAGGAGTATGATAGTTGGGTCATATGGTGGTTCCATTCCTATTTTTTTTTTTGTTTTGTTTTAGGAATCTTCATACTGCTTTCCAGAGTGATTGTATTAATTTGCAGTCTCATCAACAATGTATGAGTGTACCCCACGTCCTCATCAGCATTTATTATTATTTATATTCTTGATGATTTCCATTCTGACAGGAGGGAGAGGAAATCTCAATGTAGTTTTTGATTTGCATATCTCTGATTGCTAGGGATGTTGAACATTTTTTTTTTCATTTATTTGTTGGCCATTTGTACTTCTTCTTTTGAGAAATGTCTGTGTAGTTCTTTTACCTATTTGCCAATTACTTTTTTTTTGGTGTAAAGTTTTTTGAGTTCTTTATATATTGTGGATATTAATCCCCTGTTGGAGGAGCAGCTGACAAAGATCTCCTATCTGTACTCTTCATACTCTTAATTGCTTCTTTTGCTGTGCAGAAGCTTTTTATTTTTTATTTTTTGGTACTGGAAATTGAACCCACTGATTAACTACTGAGCTATATCTTCAGCCCTTTTTAAAAATATTTTTGTTTTTAGTTGTAGATGGACACAATACCTTTATTTTATTTATTTATTTTTATGTGGTGCTGAGGATCAAACTAGGCTAGTGCTCTATCACTGAGCCACAATCCCAGCCTCCCCGCCCCCAGCTCTTTTTATATTTTATTTAGAAACAGAGTCTTGCTGAGTTGCTTAGTGCCTTGCTAAATTGCTGAGGCTGGCTTTGAACTTGAGATACTTCTGCCTCAGTCTCCTGAGCCACTGGGATTACAGGCATGAGCCACCATATTCAGCTGCAAAAGCTTTTTCATTTAATGCTATCCTGCTCATTGATTCTTGGTTTTGTTTCTTATGCTTTAGGCATCTTTGTAAGGAAGTTGCTGCCTGTGCTAATGTGTTGGAATGTTGAGCCTATGGTTTCTTCTAGAATTTGCAAAGTTTCTGGTCTATCCCTAGATATTTGATCCACTTTGAGTTGACTTTTACACAGGAAGAAAGATAGGGATCTAGTTTCATCATTCTTTGTATGTATATCCAGTTTTTCCAGCACCATTTGTTATAAAGGACATCTTTCCTCCAACATGTTTTTAGCACCTTTTCTGAGTATCAGATGACTGTATCCACGTAGATTTGTCTCTGTCTCTTCTATTGTATTCTACTGATCTTCATGTCTGTTTTGATGCCAATACCATGTTATTTATTTTATTTGTTCCTTTTAGCTATACATGACAATAGAGTATCTTTTGACATATTATACATACATGGAATATGACTTATCCTAATTAGGATCCCATTCTTGTGGTTGTACATGACGTGGAGTTTCTCTGGTCATGTATTTGCATATATGAACATAGGAAAGTTATATCCCATTTATTCAAGTGCCTTTCCTATTCCTATACCTGCCCCCTTGCCTTCATTCCCCTTCGTCTAATCCAATGAACTTATGTTATTGCCCTCCACCCCCATTGTGTGTTAGCATTCACATATCAGAGAGAACATTTGATCTCTGGGGACTGGCTTATTTTACTGAGCATGATAGTCTCCAGTTCCATCCATTTACTAGCAAATGCCGTAGTTTCATTCTTCTTTATGGCTGAGTAATATTTCTATGCTGTTCTTGTTACTCTAGCTCTGCAGTATAGTTTGAGATCCAGTATTGTGATGCCTCCAGCATCACTCTTCTTGCTCAAGATTGTTATTATGGGTTTCTTATTCTTTCAAATAAATTTTAGGACTGATTTTTCTAATTCTGTGAGGAAGGTCTTCGGTATTTTGATGGGGATTGCATTGAATCTGACTGTACAATGCTTTTGGTTAAATGGCCATTTTAACTATGTTAATTCTGTCTAAGAACATGGGAGGTTTTTCTACCTTCTAAGGTCTTTTTCAATTTCTTTCTTCAGTGTTCTATAGTTTTATTATAGGGGTCTTCCACCTCCTTGGCTAGCATTATTCCCAAGAGTTTTGTTGTTGTTGTTATTATTATTACTTGATTATTGTAAATAGGATAGTTTTTCTGATTTCTTTCTCAGCAGATTTGTTATTAGAGTATAGAAGAATAATTGATTTATGTATCTTATTCTTGTATCCTGTACTTTGCTGAATTTGTTTATCAGCTCTAGAAGTCTTCTGGTAGAGTTTTTTTTTTTTTGGGGGGGGGATCTTCTAAATATCAGATCATGTCATCAACAAACAGAGATAATTTGACTTCTTCTTTTTGTATTTGTTTCTCTTTAATTTGCTTCTCTTGTCTGCATGCTCTGGATAGAGTTTCAAAACTCTTGAGATAAATGCCATATTAGTTGGGGTTCTCCAGGGAAAAAGAACTAATAAGGATTTAGCTCAGGTTTTTAATGAAGGCTGGCAGGATATGCAGAACTGATGTTCTAGTTTAAACCCAAAGACCATAAGACTGATTTAGAATAAAAAAGAAGATAATGTCCTGGTTTGAAGATTATTAGGTAGGAGAGTTTCCTTTTATTTGGTGGAAAATGAGGCTGTTTTTCTTATCAGGACTTCACTTGATTGGACAAGGCCTACCCACATTCTGTTAATTTCATCCATAACAACCTCAAAGAAATACTTAGGATTAATGTTTGGTCAAATATCTAGGCACTTTACAGACCAGTCAAGTTGACATGTCAAATTAACTATCAACATCCATGGTACTGTGAGGATCAGCATCTTTATTTTGTAGACGAGGAAAGGAGGCACAGAAAGGGGAAGTCATATGTCCAATGTCACATAGCTGGTGGGCAGCAGGGTTGGGGTCTCAGCTTATGTTGCCACTGATGATCTTTCTAAGTTCCAACCTTTACCATGCCTCTTATCGGTGGGAGAATAGGCAACTACTCCTGATTTGATTTAGTGGATCATGGTGGACATCTCAAGACTTGAAGTGTCTCAGTCACCACTTCCCTAGATGCTGAAGTCCCCTATGAGATCAAGCCTTTTGGGACACCACTAAGAGTTTTGCTTATTGTTCTTTTTTTCCCCCCAGGTAGTAGAAGGGGTCAGTGTGATTTTTTTCTAGGAAAAAATCTAAGTGATATTTCTAGGAATTGCATCCTTATTGAGTGATGGGATGGAGAGATTGACAAGCAACTGCAGCTGGAGCAAGCGTGGTCCCTTGTCCTAAGCTTGGTGTCCTTTGTCTCCAGGGGTAACTTGAATAGTCCAAGAACAGCAAGAAGACACTGAACTCCTGGACGTGGCAGGCTTCTGAAAGGACTGTTTCCATAATATTTTCTGTGGTGGGAACCTCATTATTTCACAAATTAAACCATTATACTACATATTTTTGAGATGGGGGTCTTGCTATTGCCTAGGCTGGTCTTAAACTCTAGGGCTCAAACAATCCTCCTGCCTCAGCCTGGCGAGTAGCTGGGATTGTAGGCAAGTGCCACCTTGTGTAGGTAATCCACTACATTTTTAACAGCCCTAAAGCATTTTTTTCTCATGTTGAAATTTGGTTGTCCTGATTTTAAAGTTACAGAATAAATGGTCCCTTTCTTGTTTTAAAAGCTTTTCATATATTTGAAAATGGAGCTCATTCTCTCATGAGGTTTTCTTCTCCAGGCTAAGCACTTCCAGTTCCTTTTAGCATTCTTTTTGTCATTTGGTTTATATATATTTTTAATGTTAGGGGGCTTGTCTTTCTCTAGCTATATTCTACACCCCCCTTTTAAAGCCCCAAGAGTTCTAGTTTTGATCTCTGGCACAAGTGCACCGAAGGGAACACCCTCTCAATCACAGCTCTGCTGTCTGTTCTGAGGAGGAAGGAGAGCAAGAGAGTGGAGCTATACTAGGGATTGGGAAGTATAGGATTTTAAGGGTGGTGTAGGATTCAGGCCAATATGCCAAATGTCAGTCTGCACTGGAAAAAGAACAGTAGGCTTCCTCTTCCATCTTTACTTGTGCCAGGGATCTGAGAACAAGGATGCAACCTGTAGCTAGGGACACTTAGACCTGCATGGATGGACCCAGTCCAAAGGATCCAGTTGCTACTCAAAGCTTTTGTGTGTATTCTTTATGTTTCTTTGGGGGCTCAATCTAGTTTCTTTCAGATCCAGAATCAATGGAAGATGTGGTCACTACCCTCAGAAAGAAGCCCAGGAATGGTTGGGGAAGAAGACTTGCATGTGTGAAACCACAGCACACTGGCTAGGAATGAAGGCATATCTGTGCTAAGTGCCATGAAGTTGACCACAAGCCACAAGGGGGTCTATGTTGGAGAAAGACAGAGCCACCAGGGTGCATCTCAGAGGAAGTGGTAATGGAGCTGGGTTTGGAAGGACTTGGAAGTGGAAGAAAGACGGAAAGGCTTGAACAAAGTGGGAGGTAGTAACAATTTGGTTCTGCAGAGACCCGGGAATGGGAACCAGACCGGCTCTTCTCTGAGCAGTGGTGAAACCCACTGATGAGAAATACTTGGCATGAGGACCTTTCAAAGATTCAGTTCTTGCATCTGATTTAGATTCACCATTTCCCTCGTCACCAGCTAAGTCCAGACTCCATTTCTAATTATTTTTGTTATTATTAAATTTTATGAGATTCATATGTCTATTTTAACTCACAAATAATTATGTACATTTATGGGTACAATCACCTTACCAACTTAACATTGTGTGTGTGTGTGTGGGTGTGTGGGTAAAAGAACATTAAAAGTCTGTCCCTTTTGAGGAAATTCCATACCGATTTCCAAAGTGGTTGTACTTTGGCATTTGCAATGCCACCAACAGTGTGAAAGTGTTCCTTTTTTCTCCACATCCTCTCCAGCATTTATTATTATTTGTATTCTTGATGACTGTCATTATAATTGGAGTGAGATAAAATTTCAGTGTAGTTTGATTTGAAAACTGTCACATCACCCATCACACCACCCATCTATACCAATGAGGGGTGTTTACCCGGAAGAATTAAAGTCATCATACTACAGTGATATATGTATACCCATGTTTATAGCAGCACAATTCACAATAGCCAAATTAGGAACCAGGCTAGGTACCTATCAACAGATGAATGGATAAAGAAAATGTGGTATTATATACATGTGCATGCATGTGCACGCGCGCGCTTGCGCGCACACACACGCACACGCACACACAAAATAGAGTTTTATTCAGTCATAATGCAGAATGAAACTATATCATTTGCAGGAAAATGGATGGAACTTGAGATCATTTTGTTAAGTAAAATAAGCCAAAGTCAGAAGGTCAAGGGTCTTGTATTTTCTCTCCTATGCGGATGCTAAAGAGGAAAAAGAAAAAGAAAGGTGGGAAGTTATTGCATGAAAGCAAAGGGAGACCAGTAGAACGGAGGAAGGGGGATGGGGTTGGGGGAAGGAAGGGAAGCATGGGGAGGGAGAGTGACTATATTATCTTGTTATACTGTGTGCATGTATGAGTATGTAATGGCAAATCCCACCAATAGGTATAACTATAATGCACCACCAATAAAAAAATCTATCACTTTAACATTTTTTGAAATGTACAATATATTATCATTAGTTCCTATGGTCTGGATGTGGTTCGTTCCCCTAGGGTTCATGTGTTAGAGGCTTGGTCCCCAGTGAGGTCATGTTAACAGGTGGTGGGACCTTTACGAAGTGTGGTCTGTTGAAAGGTTGATACTGGCCCTTCCCCTCTCTGGCTCTGGCTCACCTGGTGATTTCTCCCCCACTCCTGCCACTGTGATGCCATCTACCTTGAGGTGCTGGGTGGAGGAGGGGATACTGAGGACATGCTGTTTGTATCTCCAAAACCTTGAGCTAAATAAACCTCTTTTCCTTATGATTACCCAGCCCAGGAATTTCATTATAGTAACAGTGACAAGAATGACCCAGTACGTTAGTACCATGCAATAGGTCATCAAGTTTGTCCTCCTGTCTCACTGAAGCTTTGTACTCTTGGTCAACATTTTCTCTTTTCAAGGTCCATTCCCCAGGTAACCACCTTTCTACTGTTTCCATGAGATTGTTTTTTTATTCTTCAGATTTATATGAGTGAGATGGCACACTACTGTCGATCTGTGCTTGCCTCGTTTTGCCTGGCTCAACGTCCTCCACGTCCATCCTCGCCCTCCAAACCTTCTCTGCGGGTCTTCTTGCCTCCGTCTCCTACACTCTCACCCGAGATTCATATGAACTGTCTTTTCAGACATTGAGATAAGCAAGAGATGAGCCGCATTAACATGGTCCCAATTTAAAAAATTCTGTTCCCTTGTTGCTGTTGACTCAGTTGCTGTGTCTCAGTCTTTTTGCTTGGAATATATAGTAATAATACTATTAATAGTGAATAGTTAATTCAACTTTATATTAATAGTGGATAATTATTAATAATAAATAACAGCTGACACTACACAGTGCTAACTAGATAAGCGAGGTGTATAGATGGTAGGGTTTAAACAGGATAGCCCTCCAGTGAGGTAGGTACTGTTACCAATCCCATTCTATAGATGAGAAATTTGAGTAACATAAAGGAAAATTAAATTGCCCAAAGCTGTATAGATAGAAGATGTCTGTGGAAGGACTAGCACAGGCAGTCTGACCACAGGTTCTGCTCTATTTACTCTACTGCTTCATCATAGAAAATACAGGGCCATGGTCTTTAAGGAGATGGAATAGAAAGAAAAGGAAAGTTTTTATTGACACCAAGTATTTGCCACCCTTTGTGCTAAGGCACTGTACATATGTCATCTCAATTAATGCTTACTTCACTCTGAGAGACATTATTACCCTCATTTTGCAACTAAGGGAACAGATGCTAAATGAAGTAGTTGGTTTTGGGTATGCAGTTTCTACAATAGGTTCAGATTTAAAACAAAGTCTGTTTTTCCCTAGAGTCCGAGGGTTTCCATTTCAAGTGTGAACTTGTTCCCAAACAGCTGGAATAAGAAGGGTGAGAATGGACCCCATGTGAGCAGAGAGAGCACAGGGAACTTTCCTAACTATTAAAATCACAGCATTTTAGTCCATGTGACCCAGCTGGGCACAGCTGGAAGATAACAATTAGGCAATATCTGCAGCCAAGGTGCTGTTGATTCATGCATTTGAGGACAAAGGATCTGGACTCAGCTTATGTGTTTATGTGCAAAGAATATGAGAGAGTAGTTGACATGCCATTCACTAGCTACTGACTGCACTCAAAAGCCTCTGTCCCCTTGATGAAGTATGGCCAATGGCTATATTCTCACAGTGACCTCTTAGCCTAAGCCGTCATTCTGATGGTAAACACTGCCTGCAGGGTCACCTTTGGATGTCCAAAAGAGGCAGGAACTCAATTTCTGTGATTTTTGGAAAATCGGATTTTCCTGTTGCCTAATCTGCCTCCCCATGGGATGGGAGAAGACATAGGGAAAGCAGAGGTACAGAGATGCCTCCTGAAGAGACCCACAGCTCCCAAAGTTCTAGAGCCAAGATGGTTGGACTTCACTCCCAGTTTCCCACTGGTGCAGTGAGTCTGGGCAGGATCCATGAACTTGGATTTTTAACAAGTTCCTATGTGATGCTGCTACTGCTGTTTTGAGGTTCACACTTTGAGAACCACTATTCTAGAGTCATCTTCAGTAGCTATCTGGGACAGAAGGACAAGCCCAGCTTTACTTTCTCTTTTTTCTTAATCATGGTGTGACCTCTGTGGGGTGCCCTCTCCCTTTTTTTCTTTATTTCTATACTGCACTGAACATGCCAGGTGGCACCAGGTGGAGGCCTGACAGGAAACCACATTCATTCCAGGTGGTTCAAACAAAAGACTGGTGAGGCTTCTTACAGGTGGATGGGCAGGACATTAAAGAACAGCCAGAAGCTGCTACCGCTGCTGGGGGTGGAGAGGCAAGGGGAGGAAACAGTGTTTCCTGGGCTTGGTGGGAGCGGGACTTGTGGAGGATGCGCTGCTTGTGTTGTGGCACATGGCTGTTGCTAGAAATGCATCCCAACCAGAGGGAGCTCCCCGTTTTGCACTCTCCATCACCTCCTGGAGTGTCCTATTGGTGGAGTCCAGCTGGGTTCCAGAGGACAATGGGGGAAGTAGTTTCCCCAAGTCAGCCTCCCAGGGCACAGAGCAGAGCAGAGAACTGGGGTTGGGGAGCAAATGGAGAATAACCAGTGTCAGCAAGACTGTTCTTTCTTCCTTGCTCTGCCCTTGACATAAACCTTTACTTCCTGCAGAAGCTTTGTAGGGGCCAGCCAGTTCATGAGAGAAGAGAGACTTCATACTGCCTATAATGATGCTCTGTCTCCATATAGTAAGTTAGGTTCTTAACCTTGCCTCGGAGGGGTGTTGAGACATGGGAACTTCCAGAGAGGCTGTTGGGAGAGCCCTGCCACTCCCCCAGCCCTTGTGTTCCTGGTGAATGCTCACCCCTATCTCAAATAGGAAGGTGATAATTCTGCTGGCCTTCTCTGCCTTCCAGATGGTCAAGCTGGATTAGAAAAAAGCACAGTTTCTGCCGCAGCTGTGACAGGACTCCAAAAGAACTCCCAGTGGTTGAGGGTACAGCGTGGGATGGTTGGAGGAGGGGACAGAGTGTTTCAAGCGATTTCCAAACCCTAAGGAACACATAGTGCTTGGCATTGGCTCAGAGGGGCCTCCCTTCCCATCTATGGAACAGTGAAAATGAAATCTCTTAATCCTTAGGAAAGAAAGCTAAGAGAGAAGAGGGGGAAAGCAGGAGGAAGAGGAGAACTGTCCTGCAGCTGCCAGGCAAAGGGCCATGTTGCTGCTGGTCACGCTGCTGGGAGTTTGGGGTCTTTCTTTACCTTTCTGATACTGTTGGGATGTTTTCCTGAGGGACACAGTGAGATCTTGTGTCAGATACCAGCTTCCATGGTAAGATAAGATTCAAGCATGTTTAGGGCAACTGTGGGTTGATCAGCTACTTTATAATCTGAATTGGAAGCCAGTGGGTGGCAGGCAACTAAGCTAATGTGCACTGGGGGAGTGGCCTAGGCCCTCCCCAAGTGGCTTAAAATGTCCCCTTCTCATATAAGCTTCTCATTCCTTTTCTTCTTGAGAGTAAAAACAAACTAAAGCTAGGGTCTGTCAAGGGATTCCTGAGTCTTGAGAAAGGAGTGCCTCTGAATTCAGATCCCAAAGCTCTGGCTAGAGCTAGAGTAATAGACTCTCTGCAGTTAGATGGATTCCTCCTCGCAGGTATTCATTTTCCACAAGTGGTCTAGAAACCTATGCCTTACGCATCTCACGCCATGGGCCCTAACTCCTCGTCTACCTTGGAACTCATTGTCCTGCCATTTTGAACCTTTTGCTCAAGTCCACAGTCTTCTTTCTGCCCCCTTTGACGCAGGCAACACAAAACAGCAGAAGAGGGTGCAAGCTTGGGCAGTGCATTCATGGTGTTGGAAGTCTGGAAGGGCACAGAGAAGCTACGGCAGTGCGATGGGAGGAGGCCTGGCCACATTCATGGTAGACAGGGACTTCTTTCCTAAAATAGGTGAGTGCCTGGTTGTCATGGTTTCCTATGACAGCCACTGCTGTTGCCCCTCAGCACCCTAGAGCTGATCTGGAGCCCTTGGGATTGAATTTGCATTTTGCTGATTTGGGGGAGACTTTTCCTTTCTGGGTTACTAATTCCCAGGGCTGAAATGAGGTCTGGCTGAAATGGACTGTGAGATCCTGCCCTGCCTTGGTGGTCTGTGAGATTGTGGCCTGGTTGTTGTCTCCATAGTGTCTCACATA
Organism: Marmota marmota marmota; assembly: GCF_001458135.2. NCBI lineage: Eukaryota > Metazoa > Chordata > Mammalia > Rodentia > Sciuridae > Marmota > Marmota marmota. The sequence continues at coordinate 35,061,494 of NW_026000005.1, read as the reverse complement.
GTCACACACCTCTCCAAGATTCACCGTCATGCATTAAAGAGGAAAACAGGTTTGGGAATCTGTCTCATTTGAGGAATGCATCTCTCTGACACCACTGTGGTGATTATGGTGACTTCTGTTGTGCCATGACCACTACACACTGTGATTTCTAGAGAAGATCTACCATCAGATGAGTTGGGGCTCCTACCTCATCCTTAAGCCTTATAGGCTATGGCCATTCAGCCACCTTATCTTCTGGCGTCTTCTTCCATAGTCTTATGCATAATAATATAACCCCAGAGCTAGGGGTTATTTTGACCCTTCCCAGTTGTCTATATGAAGCAATTTTCTTCAAGTGAGGTCTTCAGATTAATGAAGACCTATAGCAGACCTATGGGTACATAAGAGTGGGTCAGGGTTGGTAGAGGGTACTCAGCGCCATGGAGACCCTGTCTTAGTTGTCTGACAGATCTGGGGCTTATTCTGACAACCGTCATTACCAATTCTGTGGCCTAGGGCAACTCATTTTACTTCCTCAGTCTTTGTTTCCTCTTTGAAGAAGTGTTTATCATCCTTTGGTGATAAAATTACATTTGCCTTTGAGCATGGCTGGAAGGATGAACTTCTCTCTCATTTAGTTTGAGTTAGACCTTCAGTTCATGAGTTTCTTTTCTTCTCCTAAACTTCTGGTAGGAAAGTGGAAGGAGAGAGAGCATTTCTGGAGACAAGAAGGCCAACGGATGATGTGGAAGTTACCTTGACATACAGGAAGGGTGACCCAAAGGTATGCAGATTATGCCCTGAAAAAAAGAGAGGCCATTGAAGGAAGAAAATAATTCTATATAACCGCACGGTGAACTGAAACACAGCGGTGGTCATGGAAGGGATTAGCTTCCCTGTGGACATGTCTGTCAGTCCATAGATTGCCAGTGATGGTATCTAGAAGTTCCTACTTGCCTGTGTCTCCTTTTCTCCTACCCATTGCTGGGTTTTCTCCCTGACTCTCCCACCTCTCTTAGCTATTGTGATTCAGAGGAGCCCCACAGCCCTCTGCAGAAACAGAGGACTACTGTGTAGTCCAGGCTTCTCAGTCAAGAGCCCTGATCCCACACACAGCCCCTTTCCTTGATGATATTGGTGGCCTCTCAGTCGTACCTCAAACAGTTAGTGTGTTAAAGGAATCTCTTCTCAAGTAGGTAAGGAGCGAGAATGGAGGGTCCGTGGATCATTCTGTCACATTAAAGTATGCTCCAATCGTCAAGAGGGACCTTGAGGGATTTAGGATAGATCTGAAGGAGATCAATCTATTTATTTACTTTATTAGAGCAAGTGTTATAATTTCATTCTTCCTTATGGCTGAGTAAAACTCCCTTGTGTGTGTGTATGTGTGTGTGTGTGTGTATGTAATACATACATACACATACATACACACACACACACACACACCACATTTTCTTAATCCTCTTGTATATTGACCGGCATCTGGGCTGATTCCATAGTTTGGCTGTTGTGAATTGTGCTGCTATAAACATGAAAGTGGCTGTATCACTATAGTATGCTGATTTTAGTTCATTAGGATAAACACTGAGGAGTGAGGTAGTTGGGTTCTATGGTGGCTCCAGTCCTACTTTTTTCTCTTTTTTTGAGGAATCTCCATATTGCTTTCCAGAGTGGTTGTCCTAATTTTCAGTCCCACCAACAGTGTACAAGTGAACCCTTCCCCTCCATCCTCACCAGCATTTATTACTATATGTATTCTTGATAATTGCCCTTCTGACTAGAGTGAGATAAAATCTAAGTGTAGCTTTGCATTTCCCTGATTGCTAGAGATGATGAGCACTTTTTCATATATTTGTTGTCTATTATTTGTGTTTCTGAAGATCATTCTAACAGTAAGAGTTAAAGCCCTGGATCAGGTGAGTAAATTTCACACCTCCTCCAACTCAGTGTATTTTCCAAAAATAGAAAAAGAGACCTTGTTTTTTTTTTAGGGGAGGTCTCTCCAGGATCAGAGGAGACAGAAGCCCTCTTGGCATTTTTTCCCCTCTAAGATCCCTTGAATCAGTAAAGATATGTCTGGGTCTGATGGGCACCCAGTTAGGGGATGCTTTAGCATCTGGATGGCGATTTACTCCTTCTGCCCCATCCTCATGCCTCCCAAGCCTCCATGTCCCCAATCCTCTCCACACATGGGCCCAGATCCAGATTCACAGCGTGGGTTCTCCCTTGCCTATGTTCTACAGAAACCCGCCTTTGTTCTGTTGCCCACTCCCAGCTTTCGCTGAGAACAAAGAGGAAGTCCAGCTACAAACTGTCCTCTTGCAAAGTAATTAAGCTCACGGCATGGGGGCCAGTGCTGCTCAGGGTTGGCCAGCGTGGGAGGGTTGGAGTCCACAATAGGTCTGCCAGGAGCAACCTGCTGGTTCTCACGTCCTTCCATCCCTAGTGGAGGTAGTGTTCCCACACGTGGTTGTCCTGGTGGTGACGTTTTGGGCACAAGGGACCCATGACGTGTCCTGGGTCATGCTGGCACAGTTCACAGAGCCACCACTTCCTAGCTCTATTGGCCACTGGGATGCTGCAGACTCACCCACACGTGATCATGGAGGGTACTTACGGAAGAGCTTTGTTCACTCAGACCCTACAAATCAGCTCATGAAAGAGAAGGCCAGGTGCCAAGGGCATGCATTTGGGGAGGAGGCAAAGAAAGGGTTTGTTTCCTCTTTGCAGAGTGACAGGGGCCAAAATTTCTTTTTCTTCACTAAAAGAAGAGATAGCAGGGGAAAAAAAGGAAGGAAGGAAGGAAGGAAGGAAGGAAGGAAGGAAGGAAGGAAGGAAGAAAAGAAAGAGATTTAAGTCAGAACAGAATGTTTCAGCATCAGGATCAAAAATAGAAAGATGGGCTGGATTTCTTTTCTGTGGGCTATTTTTCAGAATGGACTGGGATAGATATTTGAGAATCCTAGCTAGATATAAAATAATTAACTCCCTAAAATACTGGTTAGAAGTAAAAGATCTGTAACAGTCCAGGAGGACTATGGCACCTTCTAGAAGGTCTGTTATGAATTAGGACTATTTTTGTGATGTCTATACCAGAGGGTGCAACTGGAGCCCACAGAGAGGTTAGTAGAAGGAAGGTTTAGGCTGACCAGAAGGAAGACACTTTTTTGTTTGTTTATTTTGTGGTGGTGCTGGGGATTGAACCCAGGGCCTTGTGCATGCAAAGCAAGCACTCTACCAACTGAGGTATATCACCAGCCCCAGGAAGACACTTTAATGAAAGCTCTCTCATTGTGGAAAGGACTGCTTCATCAAGACAAGAGACATGTATATAGGGAGCATTTAAACCAAAGGTTCAAATCTGGAATCCTCTGGACTTTTTTTTCCCCTGCATTAAAGGATGGAACTGAGGCTCTTTCAGGCTCCTTTACAATGCTAAGATGCCATGTTTCTTATTCATTTATTTGTCTCTAAAAGTTCGTGTGCTTGTAGAGCTACAATTCCTTTTAGTGGGAAGTTTGTTTCCTTTGGCTTGTTTGTAAGTTAATTTATTTACTTGTCCTTTAAGTTCTTACCAAGCCTGGAAAAACAAAAACTCCCCTTTCTTAGTTGTGAATTCTTCAGATATGGAGAAGATAGACAAGGAAACAGATAAATTGCAACTCAGCTTGGCGAGGATGAACTGCACGTTCCAAGAGTCGTGGAAGCCCAGAGGACAAAATAAGTCAACTCTTCCTGGGGCTCTGGGGGAAGGCTTCTCAGAAGAAGTAACTTTTTAGCTGGCATTTGTCTTGCAGTCCTATTCCATTCCCATCCAGTCCATAGAGTGACTTACTGAATGTCGACTGTAAGGCAGATAATGGATGCAAACATGAATTCTTGAAAAATCGTGACAGGGGGCTGGGATTGTGGCTCAGTGGTAGAGCACTTACCTTGAATGTGTGAGGCACTGGGTTCCATTCTCAGCACCACGTATAAATTAAAAATAAAGGTCTATCAACAATTAAAATAAATAAAATTTTTAAAAATTAAAAAATAAAGATCGTGACAGATGCAAATTCATATTTGTGCACTTGGAGTTGTGTTCTTTTGTTGGGGAATGCACAAATGAACAAAACCTGCTGTTTAAGGAGTTCCAGTTTCACAGTATCCCCTCTTTTCAGGGGTGTAGATCTAGATCAGAGAGAGAGGACAAACAGGGTGGGCATTTGGAAGCAGAAGATCAAAGAATGGTAGGGAATTTTGTTTCTGCAGCTCCCTGCTCTTGTTCAGACTGGAGGTGGTGTCTTAATGTTACTGCCCAAATGATGCTATTGTGGACACAGGGAAAAAACACACTGCTGGGTACTCATCTCTCCAGTTTGTGCTCTTGGTCAAATCTGCTAATGACATAGGAGGTAAAGACAAGTTTCCTGGTATTTTGCTTCCTGTCCTGGTATGGCAAAAGGTAGGGAAAGCAAGTGTGCTGAATGGAGGAAGACAAGAGTCATCTCTTACTCCTTCTCCATTAATTGGTACCATTGAGATGGCTGAGGAACCTTAGGCAGCTCAGGAGCCTGTTGGGTATCCATCAGGGCCCAGCCATTTAGTAATCCAAGTGGTTTCTAACAGAACTAATTTAACTTTAAGAAGGTTAACTAGGGACTGAGTGTGAAAGGGGATCACTAAGACAGCCCAGAGTCACAACTTCAGGAAGCCATCCCCTCCCCTAGGGCTGGGTAGACAAAGGAGAGGTTGGAATTATTAAGACTTAAAAACTGAAGAGGAGGGGCTGAAATTGGCACCTCAGTGGAAGGTGTGCTAGTCAGCTGGTTCTGATGTCCCAGATGGAGATAATGAGACTGGTTTATGGGTGGTGGGGAAAAAATGGCTGCTACAAAGAAAGAAGTGCTTTGTGGGGTAAAAACAAAGAGTCGTCTGGCTCCCCTGTCAGAAACAGGAAGCAGGAAGCAGGAAACCGGAAGAGGAAGCAGACAGGAAGGCGTCTTTCCCTTCTTCAACCTTACAGTCTCCCTCTAGTGCTCCCTGTTGGCAGAACTTATCAGAACCAATGGGCAAAGCAGAAAAGCAGTCTGCAGAGTCCCAGCCCAGTACTCATAAAGCCAAGAACAGAAGGATGTGTTTGCAGCTGAGGTCAGTAGCTTAACAGTTGGCTCAGCTGGGCTACTGAAGAGGTGTCAGACCAAGAGATTTGCCAAAAGAAGTCAGGTTGGCTTCTGAGTTAGTTACACTCGCTACTGAAATGAATACACGTTCAAAAATGGATATGAGCTCAAACAATATAATTTTTTTTCTAGTTCTCATAAAGTTTGATATGGGTGTTTCTGATCACTATATGACTCTCCTCTAGGCAATGATTCAGGTCCAAGTTTTTCCCATTTTCTGGCTCTGTAATTTCAACACACAGCTTTCAAGTTTGCTTTTTGATCTGTGTTTTGACAGCAAAAGAGGACAGACCCTGGAGTAAGTGAGGTTTTCATAGGTGAGGCTAGGAGGTGGCACCTGTGCCCCCACTCCATTGGTTAGAACTCTGGCACATGGATGCACTTAATTGCAAAGAGAGACTGGGAACTGCAGTGTGCCTGTGGCCCAGGAAGATGACATCAAGAGAGCTGTAAGCCAGTTATGCTGAATGTTCAACAGACCCCAATACATCAGCAATTCTTTCTTGCACATGTGGACTGAACTTAGCTCACTCTACAGGTGTCTGTAAGGAAGAAGAGCCAGAGGATGTAGGAAAGATGGAGTGAGGAGATGCTCCAAGAAATCATTAACTTGTTTTTTACTTAATAAAACACAGCCCTGGGTTCTCACAATGTTTTGGTTTCAGAGAGGTTCCCCTTTATCCTAATCTCATCCAGGGAAGGAAAGAGGATGGTAGAGAAGATTCTTCCCACGTTTTTACCTTTTTTTGTTTTTAACTAGTGAACCAATTCATACTCACCGTCAAGAAGCAAAACAAGGCAAAACAAACAACTTCAAATAATATATGTATGTTACAAATATGTTTCTCCCAGTTTTTGTTTATCTTTTGATTTTGTTTGTGGTTTGTTTTTAAATGCAAATGCTCTTAATATTGTAAACTTTATTAATATGACTTTCTCCTTCCTGATTTCAAAATCATATGCACATTCTCTCATATTTGCTTCCAATACTTTCATATGTATGTTGTTAAGGTTTTTAATCCATCTGGACTTTTTTTTTTGGTGAATGATGTGGCATAGAAATCTGATTTTATTTTTTAACCAGATGACTAGCTAATAGTCTTTTTCTCGTTATTTGAAATGCTACTTTTGTCATATTCTAATCCCTTTATATACATGATGTGTTAATTTTCTGTCACTGTTGTAACAAATTACATGAACTCAGTGGCTTAAAACAACACAAATTTGTTATCTTACAGTTCTGGATGGAGGTCAGAGTATGAAATGGTCTTCCTTGGCTAAAATCAAGGTGCTGCATTCCTTCTGGAAACTGTAGTGGAGAATCCACTTTGCTTTTTCCAGATGTCCCTGTTCCTTGGCTCATGGAAAGGGACACTTTCATCTGAAAGCCAACCATGACAGGGTATCTCCTTCTTAAGCTGAATCACTCTAAAGCTGCTCCCCACACCTTTTTTTTTTTTTTTTTAACTTATGAGAACTCTTGTGCTTTCACTGGTCATTACTGGATAATATCAATCATGGTCTTCTGATTAATTCCATCTGCAGCCTCAATTTTCCTCACTAAGTGTTATGGATTAAATTGTTTCCCCCGACCTTTTGTATGTTGAGACCCTTCAGAAAGTGACAGAATTGGGGGATAGAACCTTTATAAAGAATAATAATATTAAATAAGTTCATATGGGTTGAACCTAACCCAATCTGACTGGTGTCCTTATAAGAAGAGGAAATTTGCACCTACGTAGAGACACTAGGGATGATGCATGCACACACCTGGGGGAGAGACCATGGGAGGGACCTCTATAAGGCAATCAGAGAGGCCTCAGAGAAAATCAACTCTATTATTGGCACCTTGGTCATGGACTTCCAGCCTCCAGAATTGGGATACTACCTTTCTGCTGTTTAAGATACTCAGCATGTAGCCTTTTCTTATGGCAGCCTTAGAAAATTACTATACCAGGTAACATAACATATTCATATTCCAGGGGTAAGGTCAAGGGGAACTGTCTTTGGGACATTCTTCTGCCTGCTATTCTTCTGCCTACTACACGTTACTTGATTTGTAGGTTTTCAATTCTCTTGTATTGATCTACTCATTTGTTCCTGAGCCAAATATCATATTTTAAAAATTAGTAGGGTGTTATAATTATTTTATCTGGCTGAGAAAACTTTCTTTTTTTTATTTGTGGTTTTCATTTATCCAGTATTTATTATTCTATGTACTTATTCATTTATATCAATTTTAGAGTCATCTTGTCATATTTCTCAAAAATTGTGATCACATTAAACTGACATATTAATCTGGGACCATCATGAAGACAGTACTTCCCCATTTAATCAACTTTTTGTTACACACTTCTTTATAATATTCTTTCTCGTTTCCTAGTAAGTGTTTTCCCCCAGGTTGCTAAGAGCCACAGCCAAGTAATATGATGCATGGCATTTTTGGTTGAAAGGTGATGCCAGCAAGCCATTGAGATGATATGATTATATTAAGATCTGCATTCTTATGGATATTGGACTCCTGCTGTCCACCTCGGCCTGCTACGGGACTCCTGGAGAGTTCCCATTGGTTGGGGAAGTGCGGTAGGAGGGAATTCTGGAGGAGGGACTTCCTGTTGGGGTCCGGGAGAACGCCTTGTGGGTCGGTCGGCAATTTTCCCGGGAGCTTATGGCGGCAGTTTCAAAAATAAAGTTTGTTCCTGCTTGAGTGGCTCGTGATTTTGTGCCCAGCCAGACTATGGCACCAGGTGCTTTTAATTTTATTGACATTGTGAATGGGATGATTTCTCTTCCTTTGCAACAGGAAACTGGAGACCTATAGAAGGAAAGGGCCTCTTCTGAGACCATGCAGAACCAGGGAGCAGGCTCTAAGGGGAGCATGGATGGAGAGTTCCTAACCCCTGAGCTGCATCCCTGGAGCCAGCTTCCATTAGATACACAATGTGACATTTTTTGTTTTAGGTCAAGGATATGTGTCCATTAAAGTAGCCCCGAGCCAAGTCAGTTGACAGATTACCTTAGAGCTTGGGATGGTTGAGAGGCCATGTAGGGCCCACTTCTGTTTCACAGATGGAAGCATTGCAGGGTACAAAGTGGATGGGGAGAATTCTGGGGAGTAAGCAAGAGAGAATCTGTAGAATCACTACTCCTCCATTCTGGTCCATTAAACAGCTATCATCAGGGAAGGAGTGTGAACTCATAAAAAATAATAACAAACAGAGCCTTGATCATGATTCACAATAAATAAAACCCAATTCCCACTCACTAAGGGGTAAGAAATAGTCTCCAGGGCTCTTCATTAGGATGACTAAAAATATTAAGGATGATTAAAGAGAACTGAGGCTAATTTGACCATGGAAGAGAATGTGACTATATCCTAGAGATATCCAGGGTTAGGACATGCAGAGGGAGGAATGGAAGACCATCTCTCAGGTTGCCCAGGTCATACCCTGCCCCGCCATAAATACATGGCCCCTGCTGCAGGAGCAGCGTAGGTAGCAGGGGTGAGTTGCCTTAACTCTACCCAAACAACCCGGGCCCCTCTCAGTAGCCACCCAGCCTTCATTTACTTTGGGTGAGGCTGATGATTCATTGGTCATACTCAAGGACACTGTATTTACTAATATTTTGGGGGATTTTCCAAATCTTCAGCATCTGCATTTTCTAGATGGTGTGTGTCTAAAAAATTGAGGACTACTGCTTATTCCCAAAGATGGGGAGGTTTTGAGCTCCCGTCTCTGCTGTGGATCTGAAGGTTTCTATTATACAAACCAGGAAGTGGAGGCCTGAGAAGGAAGTACCCTTACTTGAGCTCTTTAATCCTAGAAATTTTAAAGCTGGGGCTTCAGGATTATTCACATTTTAGGATGTGGCCCTTACCCTGGTCCCTCTCAGCTGAAGGGTTGGATTCTGAGGCACCGAGCAGTAAAGCCCTACATGTCCCATGTGGAAGAGGACAAGAGGAAGAAGAGAATGTGCAGGAAAAGGCAATGAAGTCCTTCATTTTTCTTAGATGCAGATAGAAGACCGCTGCTCCTCCATGGACACAAAGGAAATGTTTTAATAGGAAACTGAACATTAGATCTGTTTGTTCATCTGTCCGTCCATCCATCCATCCATCCATCCATCCATCCATCTACTCATGCATGTACCACATGAATAATATCTGAATGGTATGGAATTGTGACTTTGCTAAGAAATTTGAAGGTAATCTTTGAGTCAGAGAGGAGCCACTGAAGGTCCATCCTTGGATGAGGGAGTGATAAGATGCAGGACATGGGCTGGGGTTGTGGCTCACTGGTAGAGCGCTCGTCTAGCATGTGCGAGGCCCTGGGTTTGATCCTCACACCACATAAAAATAAAATAAAAGTATTGTGTCCAACTACAACTAAAATAAAATATTAAAAAAAAAAGATGCAGGAGGTGATTCTGAGTGAGGCCACATAAAGATAGAGGTAAGGGACAAAGACTAGATATGGTCCTTCATGGAAGTTTGAATGTTTCTCTTTTCCATTTGTTGTACTGAATCAGCTCTGGCCCTCACTGAAAAGGGGTCAGAAAAAAATGAGAAGGATGTAAGGGTTGGAGCTGAAAGCCTGAGAGATCAAGATATATGATGTGATGTGTTCAGTGGACTTGTCTGGAGAATAATCCAGACAAATATTTGCTGAGTACGCTGTCCTTAATTTCCCCTAGTACTTTTCATTTGCCTTCCAAAAGAAAGGGCCTCTGCGCTCTTGAGTAGGATCCTTAGAAAGGAAAGGAAGGAGTGGGGTGGAGTGTGGGGTGGGAGGTGGAGCTGGGCATGGGGACTGTGTTTTTGCATGTTTCTAGCGCTCCCAGGAAACTCAGCAATCTGGCCTATCTATTAGTTTTTAGGGTTGAGGAGTCTACTCTGTGTGTGGAGGACAAGGGACAGAGCAGAGAGTGGTCTGTTGGGAAATAAGCACTGAGAGACATCGCTTGAGATTGTGGGAAAAGAGATGCTCCTCCATCTTTAATTAAACAATTGCCTGTACAAGTCTGTGCTAGGAGCCCTGCAGAGCTGCTGGGGTCGCTCCTTCCAGGGGATTATGACAAGGCACAGGGGAAGGAGCAAGAGATTTAGAGTCACACAGATCTGCTTACCAGCTGTGTGACCTGGGCCCTGCTCTGCTCAAGCTTTCTGAGCCTCAGTTTCTTCAACTGGAAAATAAGGATAATACCATCACCTGACTCTGGGATTATTTTGTGAGAATTACTTTGTAGAATGTCGATCACTGTTTAAAGATTGAATATGGATGAATAAGAAGATCTTTCCAATGTAATTTCTGTTGAATTTGAACGTAAGCACATTAACCCCCTTCCCCAAATCTTCTTTGGTGTTCCATCTGGAGGGGCTAATGTCCAGGAAAGAAAGGACAACTTGGGGCCCTCAGTCTTCAATGAGGGCTGTGTTTGTCTATAAACCCACCAGCATATGCATGCAACACCCTGCTTTCCCAGGGAAGTACATCTCTTAGTTTCAGATTTTATGACCCCGACTGGTTTTTAAAATGTGAATTATGCCATCATATCTAGTTGAACTTCTCATTAAAAAAAATTACATTTAGACAAGTAAAATTATAATTGCAAGTGGTTGGGGTTAGAGCTAGTGGGTGAGGAAACATGGTGAGATGATTCGTGGACTTTCTAGCTCTGGGAAATGTGGAGGTCACTTCCCACTATACCATGCTCTGGAAAAAAAAAAAAAAGACTTCAATTCTTGTCAGTTTCTGGTACTGCTGTCCATTGCCCAGTGGAAGGCTTGTCATTTGCTGACCGTTATCCTGGAGCTTCAATGGAGCCACCATGAGGGCCAGGGCTGGGAGCCTGTTCCATTGTCCAGAGTGGAGGGACACCAGAGGGTCAAGGCAATGCGGAGCAGCAGGAATCATTTTTCCTGGCAACAGGTCTTGCTTCTGGGGAGAACGAAGGATGTGAAAATTTCTGTTTGGTTTACTTTTTCCTGTTCAGCAACTGATAATCTTCCCCCCTGTTGAAGGCATGGGTTCAGTTAATGCCGGGGCTTTTTGCCTGTTAAATTGTTAAAATGCAGACCGACAGCCCCTTTGCTGGTTAAGGATATTTATTTCAAGTCCTAAATCAATTTCAGCCCTTCTCTCTCCCTCCCCCTCTTTCTCCTCTTACTCCTCCCACCTCCGCCTCCGTTTTGGAACTTGGGAAAATCCAATTTCCTTCCTGCCTTAATCTCTCTCCAGTTTTGCACAGGCTCTGCTCCCCGGCACCTGCTCCTTCCAGCTGTGAGACTCCTTTTGGTAAAATACTTTGTGTCCTGCCAAGTTGTCGATGGACAAGACCTCCATGGCCGCTTCCTGGCTCTCTTAATGAACACAGTTGTTCTGTTCCACTGGGTCCCCAGGAGCTCCCCCACTCAATCTATTAGCCAGCACTGGTTTCCACAGCTAGAGCAAGACCCCTGCCCTGGGCCCCCAAGCGCCTGCTCTTGAATGAGGAAAGAATTTGAAATCCAGCACTCCCTGTGCTGGTACTAAGTGCTTTGAGCTTTACAGCCCCAACTCCTGTATCACAGGAATGTCAGGCTAAGTGAGAGAGACGCCAGACCTGCCATCTCCCCAGCCTTGGGGCTAAACCATCATTATTAATGACAGCAATCACCACCCAGAACTCAAGTCATAAATAATAAGTGTCTTTCAGCAGTCACAAGAATGGCTGCAAACATTCATCATGTACACACCTCTCAAAATAGCCACAGGAATGAATAGCACGACTGTCGTGCCCAGTTCTCTATTTCAATGCTAACACTTAGTTTTATTTAGAAAAGTCCGAAGTGTCATGAACTCCAGATGATAGTGATAGGTACCCCACAATGAAGGATTTTATGGACAAATAAGTTCAGAAAACTTTTTGTTATTAAAAAGAAAGTTAAATCAATTTATTTCTAGAATGACTTCTCAGAGTCCTGAATGTGTTAATGTGCATTCGGAATCCACAAGACAAGTTATTTGTGTTCCCTAAAGTATTTGACCTTGACTTTTTTCCCTTTTCGGCTTAATATGTTATATCTTGCAGGACAACATTCAGTGGCATGCTGAAAATATTTAACAACTGGCTTTCTAAGGTGAAAAAGCCCCACTTAGTAGTAGTTGCTGATTTTCATGGTGTAAATATTCCCACCATGGCTGATTTCAAGCTACCATCATGAAGTCACTGTACACAGGGCTGGGAACACATATGCATAAGCAGATCAAGAGCTGACAGCTAATGAGAGCTTGTGTTTGGTGGAACACTCTTGGGGACATGCTGCTCTTTCTGTGGTTCTCCTCTTTCCATGGAGAATGGTGAAGGGAACAAAAGCCAATGGATATGACTGGTGTTGGACTCAAGAACAGATATGATAGGAACTTTTCTTGGAAATTTTTCTCATCTCTCTAATCAAGAATCCAAATGGACTTTCTCTCCCTGAGACCAATTTATGATGGATCTTGGATTCCCAGATGAAGATTCTTGGTTCTCTGAGTGATAAGAGCACTCTAGGGCTTACTTCTCCTGACTTTGCTAAGACTTCACTGGCCTCTTGTCCACCAGTGTAGCACTATATAAGTGCCTCTCTACTCTCTGTGACCTATTCAGTTCAGGAAAGAGCAACTTTCTCAACTAACTTCCCTGATGACTTTTGGACAACTTTCTTTGACCCTGAATAGTTCATGATGGATAACTTTATTCACATAATGTATCTGAAAACACAAAGATAAAAAGTTAGATTTGTATCTCAGTTTCTTCCCTTTAGTCATTTGTTCTTCCTAGATTCCAAGGTTATACTCTTTCCTGGTTCTCCTCCTGCCTCTTTGGCCACTTCTGCTCTGCCAACTTCTTCACTTGTTATCTAGATTCTTTGAATCCTTTTGACCTAGTTTTTTTCTCTTCTCCCCTTCCCTCTCCTCCTTGGCCTTCTGTCTAGATGATCTAATCTATTCTGGTAGCTGTAAATACCACCATTATTCTGACAACTCCCAAATTCATAATTTGAAACCGGGCCTTTTCTCTGTGCTCTGGACTTACATAACCAAGATTCTACTTGGCGTCTCTGTCTGGATGTCTTACAAGCTTCTCAACTTTCACTTGTGTGAAAAGGAACTTGATGTTCCCTGTGCCCTCCACCCTGTTTCTCTCTCAGCCTTCCTTATCTCAATAAATAGCATTTCCTTCAATCCAGTTGCCAGAGCCCGAAGTCTAGAAATCATTCTTGGTTCAACTTTTGTACTCATCTCCTCTTGCAAATCTGTGAAAGTCTTGAATGAATGATTTTCACTCTACCTTTTACTTTTATCCCCTGAGGGTCATTGTCTTATATTACACTCAAGCTCTGCAAGTCTACTGCATTCCCTATCCAAAAACACGGTCTAGGAGAGGTGTTGCAGCTTAATAACTCTTAGTTAAACTTTCTTCTGACCATTCTCCAGACCAACAGGGCTCCAAGAAACTCCAAGTGTCCTTCCTGTCCAACAGACCCCAAATGGGCATCTCTTTGTCCAGTGGACCCAGGTTTGCCCAGACTCCCCTTGCATTTTCCTCGTATCCAGCTACTGTCCTGGGTCTATCTCATGGCAACTTTCACTACCAAACATAGGTGGGCAGTTCAATAGGACGAGGCACCTTGAGAAAGTACAGAAAAATAATGTGAAATCTTCAGTAAGCGTTGGTTTATTCTTTCTTTTATGACTGTGTTTCCAGGGTACTTTGGGTGCTTTATGATTTTCTGTGTATTCCAACCTTATCTGTGGGAATAGGGAGTTTCAGAGAATTCTTCCCAATTTTCAGATAGGGAAACTGAGGCCAAGGTTGTGACTACATGGATTCAAGACCTCTCAGGTAAAGGAACACAGCCATCTGGTTCTTTTGGTTTAATTCCTATTAGGAATAGACCCAGACCAAAGCTCAAATGTCCCCAAGAGCACTGCTGTATTGAGGGAGGATATAACCAGATTCTGGGGGTTCTTATCTGCATATAATTAGGAGTAATCTTTAAGAAAAAGAATATGACATTTCATACAACAGTGAACATGTAAGTTAGAATGATTAAAGAAATCACAAAAAATTACAAATTCAAAAATGCTTACATAATACAACAATCATCAATGAATCCAGAAAAATACACATATTTTTTGTTAATTCATTAATGGATCACTTTTATAATTCTTTTTTTTTTTACACCTTTGGCTGCATCCTCTTTTATTGCTTTTTTATATGTCATAATTTGGTAATATTTCCTATAGTGAGATCAAAGCTAAATTAATCTTTCCTCTATGTTGATTGAATTTGCTTGATCACTTAGTGTATTTTCTGTGGGTTTTATAACTTGTTACTGTCATTATCATGACTTTTTAGAATTGTCAAATTATAAATTTGGGAATACCTCAATTACTTTTCTATGTGAACTGTTAAGATTTAAGGCATTTCTAATTTTTTTTTTTGAGATTTAAAATTTTAACTGTGGTAACATTCATATAACAAAAAATTTACCTTCTTTACTATTTTTGTATGCAGCTCAGTGGGACTAAATTCATCCACATTGTGGAATCAGTCTCCAAAACTCTTTTCATCTTGTAAAACTGAAAACTACACCTGACAAAGAACTTTCCAATCTCTCCTCTCCCCAGTCCCTGGTAACCACCATTCTACTTTAGGGCCCTATGAATTTGACTACCCTAGAGATCTCATGTAAGTGCAATCATTCAGTATCTGTCTTTTCATGATTGGCTTATTTCACTTAGCATGATGTTCTCATGGTTTACCATGTAGCATGTGTCAGAATTCCCTTCTTTTTATACAGTGAGTGATATTCCATTGTATGCATACACAATATTAAGTTTATCCATTCATTGGTCGGACATTTTGGGTGCTTGCTTCCACATTTTGGCTATGGTAAATACTACTGCTATGAACACAGGTGTATGGATATCTCTTTGAGACCCTGCTTTCAATTTTCTTGGGTAGGTACCAGAAGTGGAGTTGCTAGACATTATGGTAGTTTCTGTTTTTTTTTTTTTTTGTATTAGATATTGAACTCAGGGGCACTCACCTCCTGAGCCACACCCTCTATCCTATTTTTTTGTATTTTACTTAGAGACAGGGTCTCACTGAGTTGCTTAGTGACTCGCTTTTGATGAGGCTGGCTTTGGACTCGCCATCCTCCTGCCTCAGCCTCCCAAGCCGCTAGGATAGTTTCTGTTTTTAATATTTTTGAGGAACCACCATAGTGTTTTTCATAGAGTCGGCATCATTTTACATTCCTAACAGTGCACCAAGATCCCAGTTTCCATGATCCTGCTAACATTTGTTGCTTTCCTTCCTCTCCCCTAGTTCCCACCCTTCTTCCCTTCCTTTCTCTGATAATAGACATCCTAAAAGGTGTGACGTGGTCTTTTCATTGTCATTTTTATTTCTATTTCCCTAATGATTAATGATGTTGAACGTCTTTTCCTTGCTTATTGGTCATTTGTATATTTTCTTTGGAGAAATGTCTATTCAAGTTCTTTGCCCATCTTTTAAACCAAGTTGTTTGTTTTTGTTATCAGTGACTGGTTTTAAAAAACCCTTGAATTGACTGTGCTCATTAACCAAATTGCCTTTCATGGCCTTGTGGTGGCCTACTATGAATTTTGTTATATTTCAGGGCTGGTAAAATCAGCAAGAAATTAAACTTTTTCTCCATATGTTCATATAACGTTCTTCTCCTTTATAATTGAGCTGCCAAACAATCCAAGAATCTATTCATTACTCTTACTAAAAATGAATCTTGAGCCAGGTAAAGTGGTGCACACCTGTAATCCCAGCGGCTTGGGAGGCTGAAGCAGGATGATAGGGAGTTCAAAGCCAGCCTCAGCAAAAGTGATGCACTTTCAATTTACCTAGGTATTGATGAGACTGTATCTCCACTTACAGTTCTGGTTCTGAGTGAATAATTTTCCATATACTACTATCTGACGTCTTATATTCCAAAATTTTGTTCTTCTGCATAATGCAGATACATGAAGTCTGGAACCACAGGATACATTGATGTCATAATAGCGAGGCCCTCTGACCTGACACCTTTAGGCTGTGACATTGGATGTGTCAGTACAGTGGGTAGGAGGACTATTTCTGGAAGTCATGCCTACAGTGGGACAGCTAGGGTTATAAATAGAAGAAACTGAACCGTGTAAATATATCCACTAATACAAAATTAAATGTATTCTGGATTCAATTCTCTTTTTTATTAAATCCCCCAAATATGACCCCGTGATTATCGACTACAGGGTATTGAGGGAAGGTCACTGTGGAAGACGACAGTGATCCTTATCCGTTAGGGTTGAAATGTATCTTTTACAACTTTTGCAAAAATAAAATCCACCCATGAAACATTGCTGGGTCTCTTTCCAGGGCCTTGAAACTGGCTGGTATTAGTGAGGAGACCTGAAGCTTATATTTTACTAGTTTCAGGATAAATGGGCTCTGGGCATAGGATGGGTAAGTAGACTCCTCCTATTTCTTAGGACTGCAAAAAAAGGCTGTGATCTTGTTAATTTACGTCTTGAAAAACCCAAGCTTCCGATTCAAGACCCAGCATATTTTCTAGACTTTCTGTGCTGCTTCTGCATCACAATCCACATGCTCAGTATTCCTGGAATGGCCCATTTTGGCTGGAGACTATGGATTTCCTGGTAAGATGACAGCAAGCTGTGATATTTTTATTTTACTCTCTCACCATTCTTCACCTGCAACAAATGTCCCCTAATTGCTTCAGCATGAATCCCAGCTGACATTCTCCATTCCTAAGGGTCTCTCAGCCCCAACCTTACAGTAAACTCAAGACATCCAAATGGTCCTTCCAGACATGGCAGCTGGAAGCCAGACATCACGGCCGATTTGAGCAATTAGCTGAGCTCCCATCCTGAGCTGGCCTCATTAGGGGTGTCCAGATGTCCACTGCTAGGGCTGCCTCCCACCCCTGGGGCAGTCTGTCTCCCCAGGTGAAGCCAAGCTGGTGTTTGTGGGAGGCGTGTCAAAGCTGAGAGAGCTCTTCCTAATTTTCAGGGCTGCTAATTGAAATTGAGTGAGAATCACAGAGGCGCCGTCCATTGCTGTCTGGTCCCCAAGGCTCTCTGGTTTCCCATGCATAATCACCGTCTGCACTGAGCTCTCTCTATCTGGGGGCAAGCCCAGCTGCCACAGCTCAATCGATTGTGAAGGGTGTTCAGGAAAGTCATGTTGTTCATCCGCTGCTCAGCTCCCACCATGACTAAATGGGAACATCTGGAAAAGGGCAGGGCAGGGCTAGGGCGAGGAGGAGGGGGCGGGAGAGGATTAAACCTGCTCTGTCTTTATGGGAAGATTTTCTTCGATAATGTATGCCTTTTCCGTCCATGTGGTGGGAGGTGGGGAATGAGAATTTCATCCTAGAACAAACTGACAGAGGGCCCAGCCAGAGAGACCAGCTGCTATTTAGGACCCACTGCAGGCCCCATCAAGGACATTGTTCTCAAAAGAGTTTGTGTGAATGGCTCCCTTGGAGTTCCAGGGGGTGCCAGATGTGTGGCCATAGTGATCTAGCCTTGCCAGTTAGGCACACACTGGACCACAGGACTCGTCTTAGTCTGGCTGCTCCCAGAAGCAGACTCTGAGATGAGAATTTGTGCATGAGTAATTTACTTGGGAGCGATCCTCAGTAAATGCACCATATGGAGAGGGCAAATGAGATGGGGAAGGGGAGGAATAAAGAGATGCCAGTGAGCAGATGATGACCAACCTGTTTGCCAGGGACTGAGAGGTTCTCTGGATCACAGAACTTCCAAATGTTGGCTGGGCAGAGTCTTGGGCAAACTGAAACTAGTTGGTCACCCTAAATGCCTGAGCAACTGAGGTTCCTGCTGCAGGCAATCAGGCTCAGTTGATTCCATGGGGATCATCTGGGTTAGAATTGTCCTACTGGAGGGCAAAGGGGTCTGTCTGTCACTAGTTGAGGGCTGCTTCCAAAGTTATTAATTCTCTGATAGTTCTAGCCTGCCCTGCCCTGAAATAAGCATGCTCCAATGGCCAGAGAAAGGATGGGAAGGCAACTCAGAAATAAATACGGTAGATCCCATCTTTAACAGCAGTAAGCCTGAGTAAGAAGGAGGAAATATTAAGGGGTGAAGATGTCCTCCCTACCACGTGCCTTCTCTCGTGGACTTTTATTTCCTGAAGATCTCAGTTTGCCATGAATCTCCATGCCAGCTCTGCCCATACTGCCCTACATCTCTGGGAAGCCTGCCTTTGGATGTGGCATGAGCTGCAGCAAGCAGAGGCAACTGATAGCTGTATCTTGCTGAGTCAAATGGGCAGAAAACCCAGGTTTGATCCCTGTGTAAGCTGCTTATAAGTGATTATCCATCATAGTCATAATTCCAGTCATTGCATATCCCTGTGCATTGCATATCCCTGGGCCTGGGGTGGCTTAGACCTTGTTGCAGATGCAACAAGAATACCCTAACCTCATGGCAAGGGGACCTTAAAACTGGGAGAGTAGAGAGGCAGAAGAGGGAAGTCAGAGAGAAACACGTATACCTATGGAAGAATGGTCAGAGAGGTGCAATGGTACTGGCCTTGAAGGTAAAGAAAGAGGTGAACCAACGAACGTGGTCAGCCTCAAGAAACGGGAAAAGAAAATGCGTTCTCCCCTAGAGCCTCCAGGAAAGAACACAGCACAGTAAGACCTGGGTTGGTCTTCTACCTCCAGAGCTGTATGAGTATAAATTTATGCTGTTTTAAGCCACCAAGTTTGTGGTGTTTTTGTTATAGCAGCAATAGGAAACTGATACAGGTACTGGCCCTTTCAAAATAGCTTTCTTTCACTCTGTTCCAGTCACTTGTGCTTCCAAGTTAGATTTCATGTAGAGTCCAGGGATGAAAATCCAAAATTAATGGACCAGGCCAATGTGGGTCCCTGTCTTCTTGGAGCTGATAGTTGGGGGTGGGGAGGAATTGAGAATGCAGAAAGTCAAGTGCAGGGGGCTCCAGAGGAAGTTCTCTAGAAGCAGTATTCTGAACTCTCATGAAAAGAACCATGGGTTTCTGGAATGAACCCAGGCTTCAAGGCTTGAGGTTGGTTTGATGGAGGGCTATGATGCCAAAGGGTCACTTGCTGGCGCCCAGGACTTGTTTGTTGATTGCAAATGACTTCACTTGAACTTGCAAGATAGGTTCTTAAATGCCCACTAGACCCTGAAGAAAGCCCAGTCTGATTTCATCTGAGAAGGCTTTGCTGATGGTGCTGTGAGCACCCCAAGATCTTTCTAGAGTGGCAGAGCCTGCATTGCTGCTGAGCTTATCTCTAATGAGTTTTGTTCTTTCTGCACATCAGTCATATAATTCCCAAGGCCCTTCTCTGTGGTTGCTGATATTTCTGTAACAGCCCTTGGATCTGAATTAGCTTGTTTTTCCCAGTGCCCTCTCTGCCCCAATGTGGAATTTGCATGTCCATTAGAGCAATCATCATGTTATGCTGTGGTTTATGTTATTTTATCTGACAGTTCTGTTAGGGTGTGGGCAGTTGGAAGGCCCCACCATGTCTTATTCTATTTTGTGGAGTGATAGTCGTTAGCAAAGTGCTGGGGACTTGGCATATTCCAGCAGCTCAGTAGATGTTTATGAATAAACTAATACATGAACCTTTGCCCTGACTTGCTCACTAAGTTCATGTTTTCTTTGGTGGTAATACAAAGGTAGGTACATTAAATCTGACTTGGAGTGGAATGTTTCACGGAGCATGTGGCAGCTGAGCTGGTCCATTAGCAAGAAGCAGAGCAGGTGGGTAGTGGTGGTGATGTAGGAGATGAGGAAGAGAACAGCATGAGTTCAGGTTTGGGGACTACTGACCAGACTGGTACAGTTATGGCCTGTGCCAATGTAAATAGGTATTCTAGGAACTGAGTTTAGGATTGTAGAGTGGGTATAGATCATGAAGGGCTTATAATGAATTGCCAGGAGTTTGGAATTAATTCTCTGGCAATGGGGTGTGGTCAAGGGGGTGGGGCATATGTGAAAGTGGATTTTGTAGCAGTGGCTGGGATTTAGGTATTTTAGAGGGTTTCCTAAGGAAAATGGATCCCAATTATCAATTTCTTGGGCATTTTAAAACTCCTATAAGCTGGGTTATTGTAAATATCTTTCCTGGGGAAATTTTAAGCTGGGGCCCTAGCAGAGAATCTATACAGTCCCTGAGCTGTGGCCAGCTCTCAGAAACTCTGACTTTTTTCCTTGAAGGCATAAGCCTGTGTGGATGTTCTGCCTTGAGAGGCTTCAGGCTCAGGAATCTCCACTGGGATCAGCCTGGGGTCACCAGGTCTGCGGGGGGCTATTAGCCTCTTGGGCCTAAGGGGTGATAATCGCCCTTGAGGAGGGTGCAGTCCATCAGCACTTGTCTCAGGGGTGCGGGTTTTGTGTTCTTCATCAGGTTCCTCAAGAGTGATTCACAATATATACTAGACAGCTGTCAGGAAGAATGCATAGAAACTTGTACAGTTTGGGAATTTTCTTTCCCCCAGTTGCTACTGTGCTTCTAAAGAAGAGGCATCTGAATTCTGAGAGTCCGGATCATAACTCCACTTCCAAGTCCTCCTTTTATTAATTTTCTGGTCATGGGTGGGCTGGTGACCTAGATACGAGTCATACAGATGAGGAAAGGCCCTCATCCTTCCTCCAGCTCTGACCCACTTCCCTTGCCCATGCAGGAAGTAAGGCCTGAGCTTGCTAGGAGGGCTTGTTTGCTAGTTTGTAGCCAGAGTGGAGCCATGGAGAGCTCAGGCAGGCCAAAAGGGACTTGGAGGGCATTAGAGGAGGGCTAAAGTTTGGGGTTCCTTGTCCCTGCTTCACAGAAAACAGGCAGCAGCAGAGTCTATGCCCCATCTGGATGGATTTCCAGGGTCCCCCAAATTTGTCTGCCTTCACCTTTCCTCTCTCAAAGCTGCTGTGGGCTTGGACAGCCCTGATGATCAAGGACTTGCCAGGGGTTTGAACAGTGATGGGGAGCTTATTCCTATGGCTTTTCTTGGACCCAAGGCATGCCTGGTGGTCCTTCATATGGGAATTTGTCCTCAGTTTTCCTATACGCTGGGCTAAAAAAAAAAAAAAAACTATAAACATACACATATGCAATAGAGGGACTGATTGATAGTGTATATCAATTGTGTTGATAGAATATCCTGGGAGATATTAGCCTGTCCTGTCTTGTTTGCCCTCAAATCACTTATAACAGGGTCCCTGAAATGTGGAGGTAGATGGCACCTCTGACCACCTTGACCTCCTTGTTATCTCCGGGCCAAGAGTGTGGATTATGTAAAGTTCTCAACAGTTGTGCTTTCTCAAAGTGGCACTTGTGAGTCTCAGGCTGGGGGCTGTGTGTGTGTGGATGCTGGATTGGCAGAAAGCATTTTTGTCTGATTGAGTTTTTCCTAAAGCTTGAGATGAGAGGCTCATCTGATTGCCATCCTGCAGGAGGGAAGGAAACAAGAACTGACGTTGGGAAAGGCTCTCTCCTGGAGCCTGCTTTGCTGTGAGCTATCACTTTCCCTGGTTGGGGAGTTCCCTCCATGCTCGGCTTGTTCTCGGAACACAGTGTGCTGAGTCTGTGTGTTTGGGCTTGGAAAGCCCTCAGAAGTCAGGGTAGGCTTTCCAGATCTCCCGGATCTGAGGGACTCTTTTGGACCCTGCAGTACCTTCCCATCAGCTGGGATTGGGTTACATCCAATGTCACAGATGTATCTCATGGCCTGGACAGTGAAGTGAGAATCTACGTGAAAATATAAAGATCACAAAATAGAGAGATACCCTTTCATCATTTGGGGTTAGGGTCCTAGTTGTCCAGGGAGGGGCTCTGGCTTATTTTCCAAAGGACCCCCAGGTCCCTGAGTGTTGAAAGGAGGCGTGTTCTGCTTAGTTAGATGACAGAGGAATTGAGTTCAGAGTGCCTCTTATTTCTCTTCCCTTCTTCTTTGCTCTACATTCCAACAGTTATTCCCCCTAATTAAACTGTTAAATCAGGTTGAGTTATCTGCCTGTGATGGAGGAATGCAAAATACAAATTGTCTTCCAGATTTCCTTCTAAGGTTGTTAGCTTACTGACTACCCTCTGTCTTTTGAGAGGGAGAAACCGAGGCACAGAAACAAACAATAATTAAATAAACTGCAGTTTTCCCCCATTGCTGGCTTCACTAACTCCTCAAACCCAGGTGACACACGTTAATGCCTGAGAGACCCAGAGAGAAGCTTTGTCCAAAACAGCTTGGTTGAGCTGCCTGGATTTTGTCCCATCTCTAACTCAACTGCTAACTCATGGTGCCGTCTTGGGCAAGCATAGTGACTTCTCTGGACATTCATTTCTTCCTGTGCAAAATAAAGGGGGTGCTTTAGGTGTCCCCGAAGACCCCTTTCCTTCTGACATGCCCAGCCCCACCCTTCAGCCTCTCCCAGCACCCCACTGCTGCCATTCCTGCAGGCGGGCTTGCTCACACGTTGATTTATGTGGGGGCACTGGCTTCCCCCAGCAGCTCATTTCCGCTGCTTATTACCAGACAGGCGGGAGTCATTAGCCTGCTTTGCTCACTGAAGCCCTCACTCCCAAGATTTTATGTAGTGATGGCAGCTTTAACCCCCAGGGCTAACAGCAGCAAAATTTCTGGTGGCACTTTATTAATCCTAGAGCTGAAAAGTGAGTCCAGGGCGCACTGGTGGGTGGGGAGAACAGAATGCCTTGAACCTCCAGTGACCGCTGATCTCAACTGAGTGGGCAGGAGCGAGGTCAAGTGTGGGAATACATGGTCCAGAAAAGGGAGCCCTGGGTCCTCCTTCTGCTGGCATATTCATAGTTGAGTTCACAGTGATTACTAGTTGACAGTGACCACGGGGCAGAAGCTGTTGCACCGCTTGGGAAGGAGGTGGGAGAACCATGACTACAAACTGGCCTGCGCTGATTTCCCTAGTTCTATAGTTGGGCAGAGAGTAGGCTTGTGACCCTTTGTGAAAGGGTCAGAAGAATAAGTGTGACTGTACAGCTGTGACATTTTCAATAGGGGCCCAAGTCCTCTGGGCCTTGAAGTCTGAAGAGTAGAGAGACTTCTTTCACGGGGCTGGTACTTGGAATTTCTGCCTCATCAGTAACCACAGGAACTAGGAATTTGGTATAACATCAATTCTATGGGATGCCCAAGAAAAATGGTGTGTCCCCAATAAATTCTAAAAATGCTACAAGCTCTTTCTCTTGGAGCATAACCTTACACAATAACACAGTGAGTCTCTGGAATCCTATAGGATGATTTAATTTCATTTAACTTTGAGGCACCCAAGTACCTTTGATATCAAAATCCTTTAATTTTTGGAACATCTACAATCCTACACAACTAGTGTTCTATGAACTTGACTTGGGGAATGTTCCTCCTGGGTGAACTCTGCTTGTGGAAATTCTTGGTTTTGGTTTGCTTTGCCCGGCAGTTGTAGTCCTTGCTCAGGTCTGTGTGAAAGGGATTTTCTGTCTTTCTAGATCCTGGGAAAGGCATGTATGTGGATTTATATTTTATTTCTGGTAAATCAACCCAAAGCATCTTAAAAATCCAAACTCAAGGTATAAACCAAAAAACAAATGAAGTAAAAATAAACTATGATTGGTGTTAACAACTGGAGAGGTCTGCTACCCCACTTCCATTTGGGAAAGATACATAATTCGCAGAAAGACAAAGTAGAGTAGCCTCAGTGGGTGGAGGAGGGCAGTCTGCTTAAATGAATTCCTCTAGCTGAAGAGAGAGAAAAACCATAACGAGTTCTGTCTTAGGCTGGATTCTTCAGAACAGACTGCCTTGGGCAAACATGCTAACATTGTATTGAAAAGTGTAATCCCAGGGCAGCAAGACTGAGGGTTAAACAGGACAAGGCCAGGAAGGAAAGAATGAAATCCAAGGTGGTGTATCACTGAGTTGGCCACAACCTTATAAGAAGACACACAGTGAGTGGTTTGGTAACCTGGGGAATCATTGGAGCAAATATAAGGAATAGTCTTGGAATATCGTGGGACAGTTTGTTGGAACTGTAGGAAGGAAGAAAGGAGAATATTTCTGCTGAATCTTTCCCATTTAACCTCTTATTCTTCAGTTTAGCCGTTGGGGCAGCTGCCTGGAAACCAGAGTCTCTATGAATCCAGCTGAGTTAGACCAAGGTACTGGAGTTGCGGGGGCTCACCCAGTCACGAGCTAGCTGGAGGCCAAGCTGAGATCCAGTGTCTGCACTGGGGGAGGCTGAGAAAGTGAGGTCATGGTGGTGCCAGCATTTAAGGCTCTCCACTGAGTCAAGGAACAAACCTGGAGAGGAAATGAACTGAGTCTAATATAGAAATAGACATAGATGTAGCCTGTCTGGCAGGGAATGCAGAAAGTTACTTTTCAAATGTCAGCCCTTGGCACCTAGATGTGCTAATATGGGATGGACAAGACTGGTCAGAAAATCAACCTGCCAGTGATCCCACATTGTCTTCCGACATTTTGGCAGTGGCCACATCTGTGTGATGGAGAATGGACGTGAGCTATATTATACCCTGTCTCCATCTGAGAGCCAGCTCCAGTCTGGCCCAGGAGATGAGAGGCCTTATGTACTGGGAGTTGATTTCACCTGTCCTAGTATTCACACTATGACAAGTTTATTTTGGTTCAACCTTGGATCATCTACTCTCAGAGACCCATGCATCCTTTGTGTGGAAACCGTCCTTTGCTTTGTGGTCTCTAGCCTGACACTTGGCAGGCCTGGCCCAGCTGCAAGGTCATCTAGAATTACATCTTCACAGGGGCTCACAAAGATTGTTTCCCTCAAGCTTCTCAAATGTTTGCAAATGAAAAACAAAAAGAAAAAAAAAAGAGAAAGAAAAACAGTTTCTACCCTTCTACCACATAATTTGGCTAGGACCTGGAGTGGCTTCTGTGTTTCTGGTCTACAGGGACAGAGCATCCTGTCCTTCCAGGAGGTAGAACACTTAGCTTGGTGCTTTAGGACCATGGGACAAAGGAGACTGAGAGGGAATCAGTGGCATGAGCTTTCAGGGTTGGACTGAATTGGATTGGACCCTGAGTTCATCTCAAGTTGCCATTTTTGCATCGTAAGCCGCCAGTGAGGTCAGGGCAATTACATAACTTGCCCCTGGTCACAGGGCAGCATGCGATTGGATTCAGTCTTGGGAATGCCTGCTATATCCAGTCTTTTTGGATCACTTCCTTACCCCATGGGGTAATGCCTTCCTGCAAGGCCCCCAGGCCTGGTGGGTAATGTTAGGAGGCTCCTTGAAGGCTTTAATTTCCTAATGCCGTAATACTTTCCTCAGAGGTGAACATTGCATATATTAGCATAAATTTAGAATCTGGAGAACCTGAACATATGTCACGGCTTTCCACACTGCTGTCCTCTCCGTGTTCCCTTCAGGGATAGGTACTTCTGTGCTCCTGGAAGTCCTTGTGGAAGTCTTGCCTCTAGGGTAGGGCTGGGTTTCCTTTTGGTATGGCTGAGTTTCTGGTCTGTGCCTGGGCACAGCATCTACTCGTTACTGTGACTGCCCACTACAGAGGTCATATGGCTATCTCCCAGTTCCTCAGCATGGTAGTTTCTAAAGGAAGCCATAGCAAAAGAAAAAAGTCTTCCCATCTTTTGTTTTGAATAGTAATTTAAAAAATTGATCAAAGTGCCATTTATTGGTGCATTTGGATATAAGTAGAATACAGAAAAATTGCTTTAATTTTTATTTTGCTTTGAAGGACCTTCCAGATAACTTATGTCATTGCTTGGCAGAGTGTTTAGATCATTTTTAGCACAACTATTATTACATTGCAGAGAAATAGATTCTAGAATGGAGTTCTTAAGCACTTACCCCCTAAATATACAACAATTATGCTGGAATTATGTGTCATTCAGTGCTTCTTAGATGCTGTTTATTTCCAATGTAGAAGAGGGTTATTTCCTTTGTGTAAAGACCAATATGACTTCCCTTTGGAAAATGAGAAAAATATTCAATAATAAAATATTGGAGTTGGGAATGATTTTTGAAAGCATCAAGTAAATTTTAAACATTTCCTGAAAACCTGGGAC
This sequence comes from Marmota marmota marmota, assembly GCF_001458135.2. Classification (NCBI taxonomy): domain Eukaryota; kingdom Metazoa; phylum Chordata; class Mammalia; order Rodentia; family Sciuridae; genus Marmota; species Marmota marmota. The sequence continues at coordinate 35,035,218 of NW_026000005.1, read as the reverse complement.
CTCATGAAGGAATTTCAGGGATTGCACAAATATATATTTTGTTCACATTTCATTCTAAAAAAGTATGCAACTACTTTAAAAGCTCTGGTAAAAGCACTATGTATTAGATGTCCCAGTTTAATGCATCAGAGAACTCCAACAATTTCACTTGTCAGATTGTTAGGATAATGTTAGTGGCTATAAAAAATAGCGGGTCAAATATAATAATAGTCTAAAACCCCAAATTGGTGATCCTGAGTGCTGGGAAGCTCTCTTTGAAGTAGAAATGTGGAGATCTAGGCTCCTTCCCCCTTGTTCTCCCCCATCTTTATCTCAGTTTCCATGTTTTTTTTTTTTTTGTTGTTGTTCCTTTGCACTGAGCTCCAGGGAGGGCAAGGAGGCCCTTTGGGAGCAGTACACATCTGTCCATTCACATGCTCAAGGCTAGATATCTGTCACGTGGCGGCATCTAACTGTGAAGGACTCCAGGAAGTGTAGCCTTCCAGCCTAGAAAGGAAAAATGAGCTTGTCAAACAATTATCAAGTGTCTTCTTTAGAGGTTATGTCTTTTAGGTGCTTACTTGGAAATCAGACCAACTTGCTCTGAGGAGTAACCATTCTTATACCATTTATCTGTGTGATTTTGAGTTTTGAGACTGTGTGATTAAGTTAACACAAGGCATGAGCTTTTATTCTATCTTGGGTCTGATGTTTTTTGAATTCATGAAAACAGCTTTATTAGTCTCATTGATCATGTAAATATCAAGTCAATATTATACATTTGAACTTAAGAAATGTTTTATGCTAATAAAATGTTACTTTTAATTTACTCTATAAATTGTAAAGATCTACTGCTCAAACACCTTGAAAGAAAACACTAATCAGGTGTGATTTTCTTATTTTATAGGAAATAGAGGCCCCAGGAGAATAAGATGCTTGCCTAAGGTCATGCCTTGATAAAAAAAACAGGAGGTATTTGAACTCAGACTTCCTGGATCTCAGTGCAGTGCCTTTTCTTCTATTTCAACTTGTTCCAGGGCTTCATGGCCCTCATAACTCAGATATTTTTCAGCCCATTTTCATTTTCTTAGTCTTCAAGTGAGAGAACAGCTGAAACTTGAGGGTTGTTAATTCTGTTGTAAGATTTAATGTCTCACGTTTTTTGGTCCAGCTGCTTCATGAATCAACACCCAACAGCACTCCCGGGACATTTAGCACAGGCGACACATTGTGGGAGCCGGGAGGCACTGGTGGAGGTGCATTGGTGCTGGGAATGCAGTGGTGCAGCAAGCACCTTCCCAGAGGACCTGCAGGCTGGCAGAGGAGTGAGATAATAACCAATGCACAGAAGCAGAAATGCTTATATTTGCAAATAGATGCCATGAAGGAAACAACCACATGAGTGGAGAAAGCCCAGGTGAGGGGAACTCTTTCAGATGGAGAGTTCAGACACCAGTAGATTCCCTGGACCAATCCTGGACACACTCCAGGTCTGACCACATGAACAAGCCATGATCCTGGAAGCAATGGCTTCTTTCCCCTCTGAACATCACCAGCAAGATTCGTGGCCTAGGAGCACAGGTCTTCAGTGTTTTGTATGACGTAAGCGACATGTAACTGTTGAAGACTGCAAAATGAGCACAGATGCTCAAATAAGTACAAATAATTAACAGATGAAGGTGAGTCAAGATTCCTCCAAGATATAAATGAGAAGGATTTTCCCTGGTGACTGATGAAGTAGCTAAGTGAGATATTAAAGACAAATGGCTTTCCCATTTCTTGAAGGGTAGGTTGGGGGAAATTTTGTATTCAATATTCATCGGCACACTGGCTGCCTTTCTTTTCTCTGAGTTTTCACATCTGCACTCTGTTCTGGAATTCTCCTGTGCATGTGAAAGTGAAGACCCAGGAGATGCCGTACATGGGGGCGGGGGTGGGGGGACTGGAGCAGACCATGGAGCCCTGGACATAGCAGTGTGGGTGGCACCAGTGTCGGGCTGGGTGTCTGAGAGGGCACAATGGGTGCTGCCAGAAGTCTCTCAGGGAATGGCATGCAGGGAGGAGGGATGCTTCAGACAGGGCGAGAGCCTGTGGAAGATGGGGAAAGAGCGTGGCTATTTTTTAACTGCTCAAGTAGAAATTATGACCTGGTGAGACCCACATATGTTTATGGATACAATGATATTTTTTATGTCTCAGTGAGATTGCCTTTCCCCCTCTATCGTCTCAAAACATTTGAGTAATTTCATACAAGAAACTGAGATAATTTACTTTGAACAAAGATCAGAATCCACATAATGTTTTTTTCGAGCATTTGGAAGGTTTATGCCATGTTATCTTTTGCCCCACCTATTTTCCTTGCTTTCGGTGCCATTGACACGTGTGTGGATCCTAAATCCTCATCCCTGTTGTGGGGAACTCTAGTTGGATATCCTTGTCCCACAAATTCAACCTCATTTCTGTATCTCAGGCAGAGTTCTCCAGAAAGCTGAACCTGAGACAGACTTATGTATTGTAGTGGGCATGATTCACCAGAGAAAAGTGTGTGTGTGTGTGTGTTTGTGTGTGTGTGTGTAAATATACAAAAACGAATGCATTTTAAGGAATCAACTCCTGTGATAATCGGGGAGTAGAAGTCTCTATGTGTTTGGTATGTCAGTTGGCTGGAGGCCCAGAGGAACTGATGTTGCTGTTCAAGTAGGAATGCCGTTTGCTGCAGAATTTCCTTCTGCTTGGGGGGAGGTCAGTCTTTTGTTGTATTTCAGCTGATCAAAAAAGGCCCACTTTCATTATGGAGGACATCTTCTTTACTGGAGCCCATTGACTTAGATGCTAATTCTATTCAGGAAAACCCTCATAGAAACATCCAGAATCTTTGACCACATATGAGGGTGGCCCAGCCAAGTTGACACATATTAAATAGGTTGTGTACAAAGAACTTATTTGGAAAAATGACCCCACGGAGAAACAAGGGGGAAAGAGAATAAAATGAAGATGGAGGGAGAAGCAAGATGGAGATGAATTCATGACCAAATTGATCCCCCTTATGGGAATTTCTGAGTACCAGGAGCAATTCTCTACTGGGACTAAGCTTTGGCTGGTCACCCTTCTGGGCATGCACAAATGAGACCAGTGATTCCCTCAGGCACACACAAGCCACTGTATCCAGAGAAGCCTTGGTGCAAAAAGCCACAGGGAAAGTGCTCAGGCTGCAGAGTTCTCTATGTCACATCTGCTCAAAACTGGTGGATGCTGTGCAGTTGGAAGCTGAAGCCATAGCTAGAGTCAGAGGTGTGACCAAGAGGCTGGAGAAGGTGCCCAAGAGGCAGCAGGTGCCCCATTCTCCAAAAACCTCCCTCCCCTGATATCCAGAATTAGGGACTGACACTATATCCTGTCAGTCCCCAAGCTTTGGAGTCACTCAGAATTCTCCCATTTCCCTCACCCTTCATATCCCAGTTACTTCCATTTTTTTCTCTCTTTAACATATCATATATATATATATATTTCTCTTCTCCAATAGTCATGTTGCCACCATCTTCATTCTAGTCATCGCCATAATTTCCTAACTGCTCTCTCTGCCTCTGCTTGGACACCTCCCAGAGTGACCTCTCTACAATGCATGCTGGACCATCAATGCCCCTTGCCTAAAATCCTTCCGCAGCTCTGAAGTCTGGAGAACACATTCTTCTAGCTTCTCTCATCAGCACACGAGGCCTGCCATAATCTGACCCCTCTCCTTTTGTTTCATCTCTTGCGACACTGCTCCTGGATGCTCCACTCCTCTAGGGAAGAGCCCTTGGATGTCACCCAGGGCAACATGCTCTTTCACTCTCTGATGACTTTGGTCATGCCACACCCTCTTCCTGGAATCACCCCCCATCCCTGCACTTTTCCACTCCTAGCGCACATTACCTCATGAACATCAACTCCTTTTATTAAGACTCTTTTCATAAATCACCTTTCCTATGGCATCTCTCTGAGCCTTCCAGAGGGAGAATTGGCCTTACTGTCTTCCTGCATCTTCCATCTTTCCTTGGACCATATAATCTTTAATTGCACTCACTGTTACTTTATCTGTCTTCCTCAAATAGACAGTAAGCACCTTGATGGCAAGACTCCTATTCTGGCCATCTCTTCACACACACATGCTGTAAGGCTCAGCATGCCACAAAGTAGGTGCTTAGTAAGGTCACTGGAGAGGAGGTTCAGACTGCTGGTGGGAGGACCTCCTACCTGACACTTGATACAGAGGCCTGGGAAATAGTCACATTATGTTATCTGACAAAATCTTGGTCAAGGTGAGGGTGCTTTGCATCTAGATTGTGTTACGGACACACTTAGGGAATCCATTTGCCCCTGCGGAGTCCCTTTTCTTGCAGGCTGAGTCTTAAGAAACCCAAGTAGGACTTTGCTGAAGTTGAGTTCTTGAGGTCTAATCAGGAAAGGTTAAATGTTGGCCTGTCTTCGAGAGAGTGCTTCTAGGGTCCTAATCTCTGCTTACAAGACTCCTAGCACTGGAGTCTTGGTGAAAGGGGCCTTTGTCTGATATGGGAATGGCTTGGGGGCTAATCTCCCCTAGGATGCATTTTAATTCACTTTAATGACTCTGCCTCCTGTCAGGCTTTTCTTCTGTGAGGTGGGTTTGTTAAAGAGATTAGGAGGAGTGAACTTGAGCCCCCAATCTAACCTTCCTCAGAGGGTGCTGTTACAGGAGAGCTGTGTTCTGCAAAATGTATTAGGATGCTCTGGGGGTACACAGGGAGGGAGCAGAGCACAGAGTAGGGAAATTAAATATCTAATAAACACTCACTGAATAATCACTCTGCATGTGACACGGAGCAGTCACCAGCCTCCTGCAAACCCCCCCCCCACTCCCCCCAGTGGTGGGAATTGAAGCAGACAAGACAGAATGATGTCATCCCTAGGACAAGGTCCTTTCTCTTGTGTCTCTCCCTCTCTTCTAGTTTTGTATAAACACAGCTGTTTGTGAGGAATGCTGGCTTGGAAAACACTGTCTGCGTGAATGACCTTTCCTCCCCGCCACACAACCTTCCTCCTGAACGTGGGCGACTGGAACGCTTTCAGTCCAGTGATCCCATTGTCCTCGCGTCTGCAGCATCAGGCCTTTCCGCTTTCTGGTTGGGCCAGAGGTAGCCAGACTCAGGGACCCTGCAAAGCCCAGCAGGGCAGACAGAAGCTCATCAGCACTCTGATTACAGGCGACACCCCAGACCACCTGTGGAAGATTCTCAGGGCAACAGAGAGGTGGGGAGGGCTTGTCTCTTCCAGGCTGGCAGAGGCAGGATGGAGCTGGAGGGGTAAAAAGGTCTACAGTGGATGCAGGTGTTCCCAGAACTGCCAGCTTTGCCCACATAGCTCCAGGCTCTGGAAACCAAGGGGCACAAAATAGCAAAGATGCACTTGGCCCTTCCCCTAAGTGTAGGCTGCTGGAGAGTGGTATTCGGGCCACTCCACCCTTGTCATAGCACGCCCCCTCCTCCACCATTCCAGGACACACAGTTTTGGTTTGGGACCCAAAGCCTCTGCTCTTTCAAAGAACCTAGGGGCAGTTAAAAGGAGAAATCAAGCCTGAGTTCATGCAGTTCAGCATTTAAAATCCTGTGATACTGCAGTCCACGATGCTTTTCCATTCCAGATGGTGATCTCTGGGCCGTAGAGGTTAAGATGGTTTTCATTCCAGTTACTGAACCTGACTGAGTGCATTCTTTCTCCCTGGCCCCTTGACCCCCTCTCAATCTACTGGTCCTCTCTCAGTGCCCACTCTCTTGCATGAGTTTGTGGTCACAGCTGCAAAGGGGAAGTAATGAGGGGTCTCTGGGCATCTCTTAGGGCCAGGTACTTTATTATGGGGCCCAGAAGAGCTATCGTTGTGGAATGAATGGTGTAGAGAAATGGGGGTAGGTGCTGAGTCAGAAGTCTTCTGCAGTTTCCTCCAGGGTTTCCATGGAGATGGAAGGCAAGCCTTCCTTCACTTTTCCAATGGTGAGTAGAAATCACAAGCATAACATGTGGATACTCTTTGGCCCTCTTGACTACAATTTTTCAAGGAAAGTTTCTATCCTTACCAGTTCCCTGCTATGTGTTGTGCAGGGTGCTATATTGCTTTGCAGCAGATCCAGTTTTATCTTCACAACAACAAAGTGTTATTGAAGTGTTATTTTATAATTAATGATAAAAAAAAACTGAAGAAAAGGTAGTTTAAGAATCATTACCCAATGAGTTAGTCATAGGACCAAGATTCATGCCAGTTCAAATTTTCATATCCATGCATTCCAGGAATTCAGAAGGAGAGAGAGAGTAGGTAAGACTGATGTGAACACAGAGCAAACCCGATAGACATGGAAGGCAATGGCCTGAGTGGGTGCTTGAGAGAAGAAAATACCCGCCATCCCCGTCCCACGTATTCCCTGTACAGCCTGAGACCTAGCAGTATGGAGTCATTCCTTTGAATTTAGTGTTGCCCTCCAGTTTTTTTTTGTTATTGTTGTTTTTTTAGTTGTAGATGGACACAATACCTTTATTTTATTTGTTTATTTTTATGTGGTGCTGGGGAAGGAATCCCGTGCCTCATGCATGCTAGGCAAGCGCTACTACTAAGCCTCAACCCCAACCCTGCTCTCCAGTTTTTCTCAGTTTTTGAATGCAAATAATTTTGGAAGAGGAAGTCTTTTATTCCTTAAAATGCTTCATTAAAAACCCCCTCATTTTCTTTTACAGTGTTTTACTTTAGATTAATTGTGCTCCTTGCAAAGTAATGCTCAACAGAAAGTAGCTTGTATCAGAATAAATGTCTGGGAGGTAAACCTCTTCAGGGAGCTGGGAAGTGTTAATCTTTGACATTTACAAAGTGCATTTTAAGTAATTCTTGAAAAATTGATAAAATCTGTTAGGAGAAAAGGATTTCTCTCTCTTTTTTAAGTAGTACAAAATTTCACCCTCTAATCTTGAAAAAAGGAAAGATAGACCTGAGTATTAACTTTCTGAGATAGAACTACTAATTGTAATCATTTGGGATTCTTCTTCAAAGAAAGAGAAAGATGGAATTTGAAAGATATGTTTGGCTGAAACTTTAAATATTATGAGATAATATTTGTAAAAGAAGTTGGAAAACCCCTAGAGTTAAATGAATAGAAACTATTATTATTCCTCTCAGGAATTATAAGTAATTAAGGAAGAGAATGAGAGGAATAATTTATAAGGCAGTATTTCCCAAGAATTTCCTGCAGACCATGTTGCTTTGGGTTGTTAATAGTGCCAGCTGAATGTAGTTTTCTCATTCAATCTACATGAAAAACATGGGGTTAAACACATTTCTTTATCACAAGACTTATGAAAATTTTAAATATATACCTGTGTGGTAATTCTTGGGAAGGGTGCTAGAGGACAGGGGACTTCCTAAACTTATTTGACTACTGCAGAATTCTCTTTTAGAGAGTAGGAAGTGAAGGTGGCATCTCAGAAAGCCAGTGTTCCTTGGAACACAGTTTGAAAAATATGGCCCTAGATGTCTTAAAGCTTTAGAAAAGCACAACATTAAATTCCTAAGTAAGAAGGGTAGGCAGTTACAGATTTACAGATGAATATTCAAATCCACACCAATGAATAAGCATGGGGACTTGAATAAGAAGGCAGCTATTGTTTGGATATGGTTTGAATTGGTTCTCCAAAGTTTCCTGTGTAGAAAGCTTGATCCTTAGTGTGGTGCCGTTAAGAGGTGGTGAGACTATCCCAAGGCCTAGTGGGAGGTCATTTGGGGGTACTGTCCTCAGATAGGGTAAAGTAATTCTCATGGGTCCCTGAGAGAACGTTGCTCTAAAAGGAACAAGGCCTTCTACTCCCTTACTCTGGCTTCCTGTCTCACCTGTGGTCTCTCCCTCTTGCATGCACTCTTGCCACAATAGTGCCATCCCTCATGAGGCCTTCCTCAATACCATGCCCCATGCCCCTGGACCTTCAGAACTGTGAGCTCCATAAATCTCTTTTCTTCATAAAGTACCCAGTTTCAAGAATTTCATTATAATAACATAAAGTGGACTGATACAAAGGCATTTTGAGTTGGCCATTTAAGTTCATTTCATCTCTAATATCTGCCACAGCCCCAATGTGGCCCCATGGTGGAATGTTATGGAAGAGATATGCATTGACTACTAAATAGCCTAGTCTTCCCTCCCTTCTAGATGAAGGCCCTGCTTCAGGTTTCTCTCCCTCCAAGCCACTCTAGTGACTGCTGTTCTCTGGTCATATCCTATCCCAAGGCACATAAAGTGAAGTTCGAGGACTCCAATCTGGTACGCAGAATCTTCCACCTTTTTTGGTCCTGACATTATGACATGGTAGTTCTGATAGTATAGATTCAAATCCTAGCTTCACTGCTGAAAAGGGGGATGAGCTTGGGTCAGTTATGTGGCTTCCCTATACTTTAGTTTCTACCCTGTGTAAAATGGGAGTGGTAATGTGGCCCACTTACTGAATCATGAGGGTTAGATGAGGAACACCCGCCATGTTGTAAGAGCTCAAAAAATATTGCTGTTGTTATGATTATTGACATCTTGCCTGGGTCTTCTAGGTGCTCTGAACTCCAGCTGGCAGGAAAAGTTCACGCCAAATCCACGTTTCTTCCTTTTGCTCATGTAGTTTCTTTCATTTTGAGTGCCTGGCCCTCTGTCATCTGCATGAAGAATGGCGAGCTCTATCTCAATGCTACTTGCTCCATGAGAATTTCCTGGATTTCCCCTCCTCTAAGTCCCCAACGTTCCTCTGTAAGTTTCTCAGGCTTTTAACATTCAGTTAAAAGTCATTCAGTGTGATTTTGTATAATTCATTTTATCCTTGGAAAGATGTCTGATTTATCTGTGATTTCCTGGTAACTTCACCAACTGAATTTTCACCAATGGTTGGTTGAACTGTTAAATTGCAGAACCCTCCACTGAGTGCAGACATCCTCTTAGTGAGATTATTCTTTCAGTTCTTTTTGAATGTGTTTCACCAAACTTCATATAATTTGGCATGGACTGGTGAACATGGGCTCTGGGCTAGACTGGGCACGGAGGTAGAAGAAGCTAGGAAGAAGGAAGAGGATTAAGCTTGTACTGTGATTATATGTCTTACAGGTTTTTTCCCCAGGAACTTCTCAATTAACTATTCTGTCCCATTTCCCCTATTAATGGCTATGGTGTACCTAGATTTTTGTTTGCCTAATTTATGGTTTGGGGAAGAAGAAGATATTCAGAGCTAACTCCTGTCTGCAGTCATGGTTTTATGAATACTACTCACCATAGTCTCCTTGGCTGCTGAATCATTTCTTTCACTCATTCAACAAATGTTTTTTGAGGACCTATGTGTGCTGAGCACTGTGCTGAAGTTTTATAGATAAGAATGAGCAGGTCAGACCTGTTCTTTTGCCCTCATGAAATATGTAGTCTTATGGGGACTACAATTGACTAAATAAAATTGTCATTGCCCAAATCAGCATAGTCATGGCATACAGTAGGCATTTAATTAATATTTAATAATTGATTGGGTGCTGAATAAAAGACTAGAGGCAATTATTGCTCTGAGCTGATCCTGCATCAGGCAGAACTGCCACGATGGGTCCCACGGGCAGTGTGTCCTGCACAGAGTGAGGGAGTCCATTCACAAGACTAGAAGCATGACTCTAGTCAGGGCAAGGAAAGGGTGACTGTAGAAATCATGTTGTAAACATAGCTGGTTCTGCTTCTGGACAGAAGAGAGCATTCCTCCCTGACTGTTCTGTCTTCGTGGCACACCACCTGTAGCACTGCACAGCTGTTGTCATCTTCCCCAGGGTTCTCAGGCCCTGTGCACAAACCACGCACATAGTCAGACCTTTGTCATCATTAGGATGTCTCTTCTTCCACTATGGGCTCTGTAGGGCCCCTGCTGACCTCCCCAGGCTAGGATAGAAAGCCTGGCATGTGGTAGGTGCTCAGCAAGCGATTCCAAGCGATTTCCCTGACCCTGACTTGAACTTTAGTTGCTAAACTGAACCAAGGGAAAGACAGGGAATGGGAAGAGGAGCAGACGTTTCCTTAGCCCCATGGGCCATCTCCCCCCCGCCCCCACTCAAGCATTCCAAGACAGACCAGAAGCCAGGTGGAGCTGGCTGCTGCTTGCCGCCACCCCAGACAGGCAGCAGGAAGGCCTCGCTGGGAACCTCCGGGTGTGCGCAGGCCATGCTGTGACCTACAGCTGAACTGGGAGGCTGGCCTTAGTGTCCCTGCTGCTGCTCCAGGGGCAGGAGACCTGAAAGGGCTCTGTCAAAGATGCACTGCAGAAAGCCACACAAGGTGGCTGTTTGCAGCTTGGAATAATTTCTTAAAAGTTGAGTTGTCTTTTCCAACTGGAGAGAGTTGTGGAAAGAGGTGGTACCCCAAATCCCTAGGAATGCTGAGACCAGAGATAAAACATGGAGGGAGAGCAGGGTGGGAAGTGACGCCCTCCTGAGACTGAAAGGGAGAGAGGGAGAGGGCAAAGAGGAAGACGGAGAGCGAGGGGAGAAATTAAAGAGGGAAACCACTGGAAATATTTCCATATGATTCCAGTATATGAAAATAAGACACATGAGTATTTCCCTTCATTTACTCCTCTGTTTCTGGGTCAAAACTTCAAGAACAGGGAAGGCTCCAAGGGACAGCTGAAGACACTGAGGCCAGAGCGAAGCTACTTGGCTCACACCTTAAGTTTCAGGAACCTCATGAAATTCCTTTCTAGAGATGTCATGACCAAGAATACATAGTCTGAAGTGACTTCAATGATTCCCTATCCCAATCTCTTTGTTTTTCAGGTAAAGCATCTGAATGCTGTTATAACTTGCCCAAGGTGCTATGGTTTTGCCCCAGAAAACATGTATTGGAAACTTAATCCCCAATACTCCCGTGTTGGGAGGCAGGGCCTAATGAGAGGTGATTAGGCCTTGGGGTAGAGTGAATGGATGAATGCTATTACTACCAGAGTGGCTCATTACTGCAGGAGTGGGTTTCTTATACAAGAATGAGTTTGGTCCACTTTTAACCTTTCTATGCCAGCCCTACGGTCTGACGTCCTAGCCTTCAGGATAGGAGGAAATAAATTTCTATTCTTTACAAATCACTCAGTCTGTGATATTTTGTCATCACAGCATTAAAGAGATGAAGACAGAAGGTAATGAAAAAAACACTTTGGTGATTGAATCCTGGTTGTTGAAGAAAAGTGATTGTTTTATTGTACCCTTGGGAAAGAGAAGGAGGCCTGTATGTATCTCTTTGGCTCCATCATAAAATTTTGTTTGATTTCTCATTCCTTATCGAGTTGCCTTCTGCATTTACTGTTAACCAGGGGCTCCTGGCTGAAATGCTGTGGTGTGAAGTGGTGTTGGGGAGGAGGAGGCTATACCATGAGCTTTGATATCCCCAATCCACTCAGAGATGGTCCCATTCTCAGAACCTGTCCAGGGTCCACCTGGCAGAAGTTCTCAGGGAAGGAGCAAAGTGACCTGCAGTGCTCCAGCTCCATCTTGGGCCCTTTTAGCTTCTAAAGGCTAAAACGACTGACAGAGCACTCAGAGTAAGAACTGGAGCCCTCCACCCATTCTGCAAGGTGTCATCAGGCCTGGGCTGGAGGTCGATGGTGATACAGTTTCTATTAGTGAATTTTCTAGTGTCTCAGAACCTCTGGCCTGTCCTCAGAGCAAACCATGCCTATTCTTGTGTGGTGGCTCTAGTATATCCCTTTTCTTGCCTCCAAACTGACCCCTGCACTCTTTGAAGGGTGAGTCGTGGACACAGAGGTGGAATGAGTAGAAGAAAAATGGATGGGGTTTGGGAAGTGGCAAATGGACTTGTTAGGTGGACTGTGAAAGTCAGCTGGACAAGAATTGTCAGTGCAGTTTTACAGATGGAAACTGAGAACCACAGAATGTATTGGTCAGATGCTTGAAGGTTAAAAGAGAGGCCCTAGGTCAAGTTTCAGTTCCTGGGGTTCACTTCAGACACACAGAGCAATGTGGTATGTGGTTTCCATAGCAGTGCTTTCAGGGTAGCAGGGTATAGCACTGAGCAAACTCTCCACCTCACTTACTGTTCACCATGATGTCCAGAGACTTGCCTTCTTATACTTGCATTTTAATTTACTTAATCTGTTAGTTAAGATGTCTCCAACTGCAAAATCCAGAATCTCAAATTTAAGTGAATGAGATTTAAAATCTCACACAGAGAAAGTCTGGTGGTAGGGTGAACTTTAGGCAAGATATATTAGCCTGGATTGGTTTCCTCTCAGAGGTTTAGTCTTGGCTCAGACCTTGTCTCACGGTTCCCCTTCCTTACACCTCCTCTCCTCCCTCCCTCCCTCCCTTCCTTCTTTCCTTCCTTCCTGTACTGGGGATTGAACCCAGGGCCTTGTGTGTGTTTAACAGGTTATCTACCTCAGAGCTACATACCCAGCCCTTCCTCATGGATCCAAGATAGCAGCAGTGATTGGGGCAGTATGCTTTTTTATTTTCTAAATAGGCAGACAAGGAAAGCATATCCCTTTCCTTCCCTCCAAACTGACCCCTACACTCTTTGAAGGGTAAGTCATGGACACAGAGAAGGTCTAGTGCTAGGGTGAAATCCTTCCCTGGCCTGGAATGAATGTCCTTCCTTCCTACCTGATTCACCCTTAGGTCATGTGCCCACTTCTGGACAAACATGCCAGGGGAATACTTTGTGCTCATTGGCCTAAACCTGAGCCAACACTGGTCAGAGAGATGAGATTACCTTGAGTAGGTTAGTATATTCAGAATATACATCTGAAGGCACACAAGATAAATAGGGGAGTGTGGATACTTCAACAAAATTGAAGTCTTCTGGGAAGAAGAAAGGGGTGAGAGATGCTTGACCCAAGAGATCCTGTCACATGTAGCATATAAGTGCTGTCAGCACCTGCTCGTGGGCTTCTGGGAAGATCTCATATTATTCCGTCTCTGCAGTGATTGGTCTTTCTCACCCTTGGCTGATATGTTTCCTTTTTCTGCTGCCATTCCCTGGTCCCCTCAATTATGATAAGGTGGCTGAGTAGGTTTTCTTTAACACCTGAGGCATAAGATATAGCAGTTTTTTTTTTTTTCAGGGAATGACTACATGAAACCATTTGATGACAAAGGGGGCCATATAACTAACTGGTCTTGGTTCAGAAAGCTTAAGCCCCTTCCCTAAGATCATGCATGGAAGTGTGTCAGAGCCTGCAGTAGAAATAGGTCTTTCCATTACACCAGGGAAATTTCAGTGGTGGAAATGACATCAGCCATTGAATGCTAAGGATGTGTGTAAAGAAGGCAAATTCTGACCTTGTGCAAATTTCCCAATTTTTGCTCTAGGCCCTGGTTTATATACTAATATAGTAAAGGGATCTTATTAGAAGATATTGAAAGTACCTTCCAATTCTAAGAATCTATGAATAGCTTTAGATCATGGGTCTTTTCCAAGAACCTGACAACACTTGTTCTATTAGATCATTTAACTACAGGTTATTTGTTTAAATAGTTTCCCCGGAGTGACCCAGAACATCCTACATAATAAACCAGTTGTTAAATCATAAATAATATGGATAGGATTCATCATCATTATGCTTTTCAACTGAACACCCCTGGGGCCTTCTGGTTCCTTGGACACTCTACTTAATGGAGTGTTGTCAGGGATTCACTATGTGGGTGACCACTTTTCCAAGAATTATAAAAAACAGACTCTAACAAATACTAGAGCTCTACCAGAAAAAAATGTGCTTTGGGGGGAATGAAATGTAACTGTGAAGAACAACAACAACAAAAAATGTCTGTGTTCTCCCCCCCCCCCTTCTTATTTTTTGTGTTATTTTTACCAACCCCATACCCTGAATCTTATTGTGTTTTCTGTTGCTATAGCAAAATACTGGAGACTGGGTGATTTATAAAGAGAAAAGGGTTTTTTGGCTTGCACCTCTGGGAAGTTAAAGAGCAGGGCTCCAGAATCTGCTCAGCTTCTGGAAAGAAACTTGCACTACTTCAACTTATGGTGGAAAGCAGAAGGGAAAGCAGCTATTTACCAAAGAGACAACACATGAGGAGGTTTTTGCTTTCTAACAACCCCCCCCTTTTTTTCAAAATCTTTATTTATATTTTATTTATCTTTTATGTTTACATCCATCGTGTACATATGGGGGATGCCTTATGTTCTCAGAATTTACCTCAAACAAAATAATGAAATTCTGTGGAATCTAGAGCAACTGGAAATCTTTCTATGTATGTCTCTAACAATCCCCTCTTGAGGCAATTAATCTAATCCTACAAAAGTGAGAACTCACTCACTCACCTGAAAAAGAATTAATTCATTCTCAAGGGTTCAGTCCCCATGACCCAAATACCTCCCACTAGATTCCATCTCCCCATACTGGAATCAGAGAATTAAAGTTTCACAGGAACTTTTGGGTGAAACACGCAAACCACAGCACCCTGTTGCTCTCAAGTTCTCAGCTCATGGACTGCAAAGTTCCACTTACTGAGTTCAAGTTTAGAGTGTTATGTTTCCTGGTGTTCACAGGAAATTTTAATGCTTCCAAATCCAAAGGAATATATATAAGCACAGGCAACCTAATGTCCTCAATGCAGAGTCTCTTTGTGAGTCACCCCCAAACTCTTGTCCTGAATCTCTTTGACCTGTCTTGGGTCAGTGCCCACCACTGTGAGTTTTGCCAGGCCTGAGTCACAGGGTAAGGAGGACAATGGAGTTAGACAAACTCACTAATAGAACTGAGTGAGTGAAGTGGGTTGATCCCCCAACTCATTCACAGGTGGAGGAGGTGACTGTCTTCCACTGTGCAGACCAGTGGGGAGTGAGGAGACTGCCTTCTGGAAGGGTCTTTCAGAACTTCCATTGTAATCACAGGAAGGCAGTCAGATGCTCAGGTGGGACCACCCTGCTGCTCTTTCTTCTAAGACAAGGTCCTCTGAAAAGGTGAGGGTCCCTCAGAGGACAAGGCAGGGTGGGCAGGAGTAGTAAAAGGCTTGGGGAATTGAGCCGCGTTGGCGAAATCTGTGTTGGATTTAGTTTGGGCTGTTTAGATGGAAATATCTGCTGCAGTCTGAGTCATTTTTGCATCCGCGACTCAGGAAGGCGGAAGAGGGCCCAGCAAGAGCCAGGATCTGCAAATAAAGCCTCCATCAGGTGAACCGCGTCCTAACAGCATCTTAATGAGAGAACGTGGCACTGTGGTCACTATGGGGCTCTGGATTTGCCAATCCCTGCTGGTTGCTTTACCATGGCATATGTTGGCTCACGCAGACTGACAATGTGACCCAGCAGGTCTCCGAGATACCTATAGAGGCTGTCCTCCTTCTGAGCCTTCTTAGTAGCATGGCCGCCTGTCCCCCTTGCTACTCACTTTGTAACAGGATGTCACCAAAGACTCAGCTTTGCTCTGTGGACATGTAGGGACCTTCTCAGGGAGATCTGAGATCACCTCCACGCCCCAGGCCTCATCTAGATGGCCCAGTGGAGAGGGTCCTCGCCTTACTTTCCAGGGGGAGCTCAGTGATTCTGACTTCCTCCAGTGAGAAGGTAAGAGGGTGTGTCACACCATGACCCTGAGTCCAAACCCAGGAATGGTTATTGAGCATCAGTCCGAGTGCCAGAGGGGAGTGTTAACTACATTTTATGGAGGTTGTTTGATTATTTTGTTAAAATTTTTAGCAGATGGATGGGGCAAGAGCCCAGAGCTTTTAGGTCTCAGCCATTCTTTTCCTCTATTACTTCATCTCCTTGATGACTTTCTCTGATTGAAGTGAGAGGGCAAAACAAGACAAATGTGAAACTATAGGAAGATTATGGGGCTGGAGGATGTGCCCCTTTTTAGTTTAAATAGGTAGATCTTCTTGGGCTTCTTTGTCATTTGTAGAGTTAGAATATCAAATTCACAAGGCACACGAATGTTCTTCCATTTGTAATTTTTCTTTGTACCTTTTTTCTGAAGAGCTGCTAAAAGGGGTTATGAAAAAGAAGTAGCCTAGGTCTTGAGGTATGTCCTGGTCACATTGCTAAAGGAGGTATAAATGATCCAAAATTTTATTCTAGAAAATTCCAGATGGTAATTCTCAGGCTCCTTGGAGGCAATTTTGATCAAATCTTTGGAGCAATGTTTATCATGCAGCGATGCCCACCCTGAAATGGGCTTTCTTGTAAAGTAGCATGCGCCTTGTTGATAGAAATGGTTAAGCAGAGGTTGAAGGGTGAGCAGACAGGGAATCATGGAGGAGATTCCTGCATGAGGACAAGTTCTAAGCCCTTGTGCAATTCCATGAGTCTATGACTCAGCATAATGAAACTCCCACAGGCCCAAGATCCACTGGGCTCCATCACTGTGTTTCTCTGTGGTCCTGCTCTGGCTTGGAAGCTGTGGAGGAGCCTCTGGAAGTGTGGGCCCCGGGCCAGGCCAGGCCCTTGTAGGACATGTACACCTGCTGGACGTCCTCTCAGGTCTCCATCACAACTGCTGGATGAACCTCCAGGATGCCCAGCCTCCTCTTCTCCTCCCACTTCTTTGTGTTACTTTTTCCACCTCCACCTCCAAGTCCACAGAGTTATTTTATTTTTAACCTCAGAAAAGAAATGTAGGAGGAGAAAGGCTTTGATGTTCTCCTGAGGGTCTGCTGGGAGGATTCTTGTGAATGGTCAAGTTGGAGAAAGGAGATTTCTCTCTGGGTCCTATTATTTGTCTTACCAGAGTGAACATGAATAAGCAGAGAAGGGGAGACCGGGGACTCATGCCTGCGTACCTTGCCCCATTCTAGAGCAGAGCCAAGAACAGTCAAAATCAGCTGTCTTGCATGGCTCCTAAGGCCACCAGATAAGAGATAAGAGAATGTGGAACTGAGCTGTCTGCCACTGCACCCGGGTTATTCACCCTCAGGACTGTGTCCATTCCTAACTCCAGGGTAAACTTGTGCATTGAATGCTGGTCTGTTGGGGCTGGCAGTAGATTTGGAGAGTCATGAGCCTAAGGACCTTGTTGGTTAGAGGACAGAAATTAGGCCCAGAGAGTCCCACAGGGATTGGTGGCAGACTGGGTCAGCCTCCAGCCTCTTGGGTCAGTCTCCCAAAAGATGGTGTTTCTTTTAAAAAAAATCTTTATTTATTTATTTATTTTTATGTGGTGCTGAGGATCAAACCCAGTGCCTTACGCACGTGAGGCAAGCGCTGTACCACTGAGCTACAGCCCCAGACCCCAAGATCGTGTTCCTTTTACCACAACAAGCTAGCAAGATATTCCTGCTGTTACCTGGGCTGTGTGAACAGATCCCTAAATGTCTGTGCTTACCTGCTTAACCAACTTACCTGCCTCTTACTTCATTATACAGTTAAGGAACATTAGACTCAGAGAAATACAATGTTCCAAATGATGAAGTAACTTGCTTTATATACATACGGGCACTAAAGGTAGCCGTGAGTGACCTGACCCCCAACTTCTCCTCATACCAGTTTGGAAGACAGCTTTTCCCAGAGCCCAAATTCGAGATTTATATAATGCTTAATACGACTATTGCTTTCACAGTACTTTCCATTTTTCAAAGCACTTTTTATAAACTCTATCTCATTTTATCCTCACCTACTTCTCCCAGAAGTGAAAGCTCATAACAACAGTGATTAAGACTTCTTATTCTTGTGGGACACCACGCATGCACAAGCCGTTAAGACTGCTCTGTGCCAGCCACCAGGAGTGTTTGCACACCTGGAGAGCTGGAGGGACTCCTCTACAGTGGCCTGGGGCATTGTGGAGCCAGCTTGGGCATTTGTCTATCTTCTGTGTCACTCAGCAGTTGATTGGCAGAGTTTTCAATCCATCTCCCTGGAGAACAGGCTCATGGGTCTTGAACTATGGAAATCCTGAATGACATTGCAAATCAGTGGAGACTTCCTGGTAGCCCAAAGAGAGTGTTTTCTGCTGAGTCAGAGGTTTCTGATACCAGATGGTTGTAGGCTCCTTAGAGTGTAGGCTGTGACCTTGGACAGGTGTCAGACTGGGTGGGGTGGAGAGGACAGGTGCAGCACACCCACACAGCATTTCATCATCCTCAGTTATTGAAAAAGCATAATCAGAACACCAGGCCTCCACATTCTCTGGCTTATCCCTGCTGAGGGCCCAAGAGTTAAAGAGGCTTAGTGCCCACTCATGGCCCTGGCATGCTGTCTACATTTAGGACTCCAACAGTGCTGCGTGTTGATACCCAGCCTCCTCCTGCAGACAACATGAAGCCCCTTGTCTGCCCCTCCAGGATTCATTTACTCTCTGCTGCCCACATCAGCCTATGCATCCTGTGTCCAGGTGTCCACTCAGGACCTTATATAAATCCCCCTGGACACACAGACGGCCACCCCAACTGCAGGACGGCAGGTCCCAGCCTTTCCCTGGCACCTGTCCCATCACTTCTCCTACACACACGGCCCGGAAATTCTTTGTTGCTGCCCAAATCCCACTGGCTGATTAAAAGTGTTTCTCTGTCCTCCAGGTCCCCTTTCTAACACACTCGGGTGGGTGGCTGCCTCTGGGAGAGAAGTCAAGTGGAAGAGATCCAACCTGGTGGTGGTCCTCACTGCCATCTCTGCTCGCCCTGCCTTCAAGATGCTCTCCTTTGTCTCTACCTACAAAGCTCTTTCCCACCCACCAGCTCATTTGGTTTTATTGAAGAGGGTTGAGCTGGAATTCTTAAGGTGAAGATGGCAATTCAGTGAGAGCACTGTGTTTGCAAAGGTTAAGTCACAAAGCCAGTCAGGAGCAGGTTGGGTGGGTCACGCTCTCTCCCTGGCAGCATCTACTCCCGGAGGCCTTCTGTAGTCCTGCACCTTCACGGATGCCTTTAGTTTCCATCCATGTCCCCTTTCTCTTTCTGAGTGGGACACCCCAGAGCAACATTGACACATCAGTGTCAATGACTACAGTGTAGTAGGATGCTCAGGCCCTCACACACACAGGCTGAGCATGAGAGGTAAACAATGTTATGAGGAAAAGAGTGGCCAAGAGAAAGATATGAGTACGGACTCACAGAGGATGAACAGAAGAGAGAGATGAGTAGCAGAAAAGAGCACAGGTGACCACGAGGGAGAAGAAGGGTTAGAGTTGTGGAGTAGGGAGACTGGGTCCTAAACCCAGATCCCCCACTCAACATCTGAGCCCCTTGAGGGATTCACAACCTCTCCAAACCCCATTTTCCCATCTGTAAGCTGGGCATTGTTTATTGAATAAATATTCATTCCAGTGTTACTTATTAGGTGCCTGGATACATTGATGAATGAAATAGTTTTCGATAATCCTGCTTTCTTGTGGGTAGAGACGGAAAATAAAAATAAATATAATAAGTAAAGGGTGTAGTCTATTAGAAGATAGAAACCACAGGGAGTCAGTCTTGGAGGGAGTCAGATCAGGATTGAATGTGCAAAGGTCATTATAGAAAGTGCCTGTGTGAGGGGAAGTAAGGAAGCTGCCAGAGAAGGCTTTGGGGAGCCCTGGGCCACCATGTAAGTGTGAACCTGCGTGAAGAAAGAGAGAGATAAGTTTGGGTGGAGGCATCCTGGTTTGGCAAAGCCACCAGGAAGTCCGTCCTCAAGCTAAGCCGGACCCCGGGAGTCCCACGTGTTCTTGACATACCCAGTCATTGCCTGGGAGTGGTAAGTAGAGGTGTGGCATCAGCTCAGACCCAGGGATGGATTTCGAAGCGAGCAGCTTGGCCAACTCTGCTGCCAGGAGTTGGAGGGCTGCAGGGGGCATTCTCACGGCTGCTACCTGTAAGCAAAGAAAAACCTAAAAAATGGTGCAGGTAGGGTAGGGAGTATTGGGATGTGAGCAGATTGCAACTTTATTAGGGTGGTCTGGGGGGTCTCATTGAGAGGGTGATATGTGAGCCAAGATTTAGAGGGGGTGAGGGAGACAGTGGGCAGGTCGTAGTACCGTTGCTGTTGACATCATCGTGCTACCAGGCTTGCAGGAGGTGGTGACCCTGGTGTGAATTCATGCAGGGGAAGCACTTTGTAATGATATAGAATTAGCTGCCTGAGAACAAACCAGGCCATTTGTCCTGGCATCTTGGGATGACATATCCCCAAGGGAGGAGATGCTGGCCTCTATCCCACACCATGTGAGACCCCTCGGCAGGGAGAAGCAACCTGGAGACAGCATTGGGACAACAAGGCATTCTGTTCCAGACAGGCTGCCCCCGGGAGTCCAGAGCTCTGAAGGGCCAAGACAAATATCCCCCAAGGTCCCCAGAGGATGGGATTTTATTTTCATCTCAACAATAGGATATAAAACAAAATCTTTTCTCAGACAACTAGATGAATATGTTATTCTCCCTGACAACTGGAGTTAACAATAGCTCCTGATAAGAGACAGTTTTTGTCTCTGTGGCATCTTGGCCGACAGAGTTTCATCAGGAAAGCCCAAGAGCAAGAAGGAAGGGGTTGGCAGTTTCCAAGTATTCATTGCATGCCAGGCTCTGTGCCAGGTGAGGTAGCTTAGTTGATTTTCATGAGTTTCTGAGTGTTCAATCCTCTTTGCAAAAATAGGAGACTTATGTGAAGCCCACAGGCTTTACAAGGGGGAGTGAGGGGTCTCTATGTTCCCAAAGCCCACGTTCCTCCTCTTGCTCCTTATTCTATCACGTTCTTCTTCCTCATTTCACACACTTATTACACCTCTAACGTACAATTGCATTTTAGTTACTTGTCTGATTATCTGTCTCCTCAGCCTTGTCTCCCATCTCCAGATCCCCTGTCCCTGGAGGAGTAGGGCAACCATTTTGCATCTGCTTGACCCATGCATGTGTCAGAAACTTTTCCTCAAGGAGGCTCTCAGGCTGGGGAACGTATGGCCAAGTCACCCTCAGCCAGCTGCCTGCACCTTCTGGCATTCTTTGGAACTAGGGTTCTTAAATAAGACTTAATCAGTCATATCCAAGAAAGGTTGGTAAAACAGATTCCCAGGTCCTGCCACTGGGAATTCTGATTTTGTAGGCTCAAAATGGGCCCAAGAATCTGCATTTTAGTAAATGCCATCAGTCTGTGATAACGGAGCTAGGTGTTATGCTTTGTATCTTGATTGTCTCCAAAGGCTCATGTGCTAAGGTTTTGGTGTCCAGCTGATACCACTTTGGAACTGGTGGACCTTTTCTTTGGTACTTGGGATTGAACTCAGGGGCACTCGACCACTGAGCTACATCCTCAGCTCTATTTTGTATTTTGTTTAGAGACAGGGTCTTACTAAGTTGCTTAGCTCCTCACCGTTGCTGAAGCTGGCTTTGTTCTCGTGATCCTCCAGCCTCAGCCTCCCAAGCTGCTGGGATTACAGGCATGTGCCACTGCACCCAGCCTGGTGGACCTTTAAGAAGTGGCACTTGGTAGAGGGAAGTAGGTCACAAGGAGTGGGGTGTAAACTTGAAGGAAAAATACTGGGACCCACCCACCCACCCCTTCTGCCCAAAACACTATTTCCCAGATTCTACAGGGTTTGCCACTTTGGTCTGTCACATATGCTCTGCCATGATGCTGTGTCTTGCCATAGGCCCAAAGCAACCATGTACCAGAACCTCTGAAACTATGGGCCAAAACAAATCTTTTCTCTTTATCAGTTGTTTATCTTAGGTGTTTTATTATAGTAATGGAAAGCTGACTAGCACATGGGGAGACCCTCAGGCTAGGTTACAATCCATTGTGTGTTATTTCTAAGGGAAATGGTACTCTTGTTCTCTGGGAAAGGTTGAAGAAGAGACTCGACTGGTCCTGTGAAATGCCAGATGATCCCTCCCCAGCTCTAATCATAGAATGAGAACTAGATCAAAGCAGAGGGGAACCTGGAGATCTGGGGTTCCCATGCATGTTCTTTATGGGGTCAAGCTTGCTCTACTTGCTCAGAAGTGCCCTATAATCTTTAAAAAAATTTTTTTTGTAGTTGTAGATGGACAGCATGCTTTTATTTTATCTACTTTTATATGAGACGCTAAGGATTGAACCCAGTGCCTTACACAGGCTAGGCAGGTGCTCTGCTACTGAGCCACAGTCCCAGCTTCCTATAATCTCTTAGAAAAAGTGGGTGAACTTGTTTTGGAGCTGTACTGTGTTAAACCTCAGGGCCCTTTCCATCCCTTTCCCTTGCTTGGTGTGTGGACTGGAGAGTGGTTGGTGGTCAGATGCCTAATGACTCCCAAGTCAGACGAGGAGTCTGCCTCCCTATTCTCCTCTCCACCCTTGCTCTCTTCTCTTTGAACTCATAGAATGGGCTGCTCTCATACTCAGCATCCAGCATGGGCCAGCAGGCCTGCTAACTCTGAAGACATGAGGGGATGTCTTGGGCCGGGCGAGGAAGACCTCTGGGAGTGTACACGCCCAGTTGCCAAATCCTCAATGTGCAGCAGGGCCTAAAGTAACGCTGGTCCACTCGCTGTCTCCATACTCAATTCTGATGTCTTCCTCCATTTCCTGCTAATGAATTAGAGCCCACCCTGGGTTTATGTGTTTTGAAGTTAGATGGCTATAGGATATGGCATGACTTTAGATGCCAACAGGAAAACACTTTAATATGTAAAACATATTGCTTATTATATGCCAGGCTCTAAGGACTCCAGATGTATTAACTCATAAAAATTCTCACCGTTATCTCATGGAGTGGATGCCATTATCATCTCCATTTCATAATGAGGAAACTGAGGCACAGGGCAGTTCAGTGACTTGCCTCAGGCCATGGAGTAGTGCATGGGGTAGAAGCGGGTTTGGAGGCCAAGCTCCCTGAGCCTGTGCACCATCTATGTTCTAGTAAGACTTGGATTTCAGTGTTTGTTAGAAAATAATAAAAAGTTCAAAAGGCCACCTGGGAGAATCAGACTCCAGCTCAACCTGCTATTGGATCTTGATTAAGACATACTTTTTTTTTTTCTCAAGAAGAGCTTGAAAAAATTATAAAATTATGAAACCTGCATACTCTAGGTGAGGAAACCACGGTTTCAGAGTTGAAATGCCTTCCCCAGTTCTGTGCTGTGGCCAGGCTGGAGTTGTCACCCAGTATCCCCTGAATGTTCATTCTCATGTTTTGACTGAAGTCACATCTTTCACAATTTAAATCACCGGATCTTCACACAAATTGTTTGGAATCAAGAATACACCATGGTTTGTGTTCCATAAGAACATTTAAAATTATGTGGGTTTGTCTCTGTGTCTTCTATTCTGTACCATTGGTCTACATGTCTATTTTGATGCCAATTCCATGCCATTTTTGTTACTTCTCAAAATCGTTTGGCCAACAACATAGTTCAGAATCTGTTGTTTAAAACACCATCTAAATGCCTCAGTCGAGACAGAGTTGAGTTATAAAGCACTCTGATAAGTACTTATCTTTAAGCATTGCCAGCATTTTCTTCTCATGCCCATCACCTCTCCTTCTTAGGAGCTCTTCTTCCCCTGCCCAGCATACTCACGCTCTGGAGCATGGGCTGACAGTCCCACTTAGAGTCCCCTTTCTCCTGAGCTTACCTTCCAATTCCTGAGACTTCCATCTCAGGTTCACATGAACCTCCTTCTTTTTACCTACAGCCTCATCTTATGCCCTGAATAGCAGAGAGCTGGGATTGATAATACCTCAGTTCTTGTATTTGTTTGGTTTTTGGTGCTTTCTACTCTGGAATTGCTTTCTGAGCCACAATGACCCTTCTCTTTGTAGGGCCTGAGTTTCCACATCTGTAAAATGTCGATTGGATTTGATGGTCACTAATAACCTATCATTAACCCGAGAGTGTTAGCGCTGCTGAAATATTGTTTACTTGCTTTACCCCTCAATTGATTTCCTCTCCTCCCCTGACTCAGCTGTGATAAGCAAGCAATGCAATTTCCCATTCCCCAGGAAGTCTTCAAATAAAGCTTGTTTTTCAGTGGGGGTAGGGGGAACTGTACATTATTCTTTTTCAAAATAGTGACAGGAGAAGGAAAAGAACCCCAAACACAAAAAACTAGAAAAACAAACAAACAAAAAAATCTGAAGCAAATCAAAACAGGAAAACCCACCCCTTGCAGGAGGAGGTGAGGAGGAATGTCAGTACCCAACGCATTCCGAGGAGCCTGCGGCCCTTGCCTTGCAGATTTGTATGTCATTGGAGGACTCACTGCAAATAAGTGAAGAGGAAAAGCTGGAGTGCTGACAATTCTAGTGGAAAGTCACTTCTGCCCAACAAAGGCCCCATCTAAAAATATCTGGCCAGGACCTCACCATTTCCATAAACAGATGGACACTGCAGGCCTGGCGGAGGGGCCGAGGCAGTGGGAGGAAATTGTATCTGACAATGATAAAAATCTGGCATCTCCCAGAACTTCACATTCTGGAGAGTCCGGCGGGCTGTCCAGATCCCCACTTGTATAAGTGAGGCAGCCGTAAATAGAATTCTCCCAAGTTCCCAGCATGTGCACCTGCTTGGAGGCCTACAGAGCCTCTTTCCTACCTCTCTCCCCATCCACCAAGAGGAGGCAGATGAGATATGAAAGCTGTGGAGGGGTGGAGGAAATGAGGGGTCCCCAGAGACACATGGCTTCCTTCAGTTGTCATCTGTGTGGGTGCTTCTACACATGACTTTCAGAAAGTCTTGCTTAACCTCTTTGCAGATCTACAACAGGGAGGGACACAATATTTGAAGCAGTATGCTCAGTTCTCAGAGACAGTTGAAATAAAACAACAACCAAGTAGCAAGGTCAAGTGGGTCCAGATATGGGGATATTCTGGGAAATGGGTCCATGTTGATGGACTTTCCCATGATTTGCTCTATGTGGTTGCAGACAGCAGAAAGAGAATCAGGAGGTGAAAGCCCAAAAGTAAATGGTGTCATCCTACAGAAGAATGCTTTCCTCATCAGAGTTTCCCAGGTCCAGAGGAGAGACCAGGGTAGGTTCCTTCTATGTAGGTGTAGCAATAGAGGTTGGGAAATGGGGTCCAGTTGGGAACTTGTTTTTCTCCTTCATGAAATTTGCCACCAGGATGGCTGAAGAAATATGAGGAAGTTCAGCACCATTTAGAGGGAATTCACCTGGTGAGAAGTTACTGAATCCTTGCTTGATGTAGAGGAGAGACAGACCCACATGACTTGGGAATATTTACAGGAAAAGGAATGTATTGAGGGGAATTGGTTAGCAGATGAGGGAATTTAGAAATGGAACAGAGCTAGGAAGACAAGATTAGCAAGAGGAAGGAGTTTGGTTGCCTTAGGCTGCAGAACAAAGGGAGAAAGGCTGAGGGCAGCCATAGACAGGTCTGGTCTGAGTCACGGGAGCTGGAGCCTTCAAGGAGAATCAGTAGCTGTTGGAGATGCTTCCTTAGGAATCAGAGAGATGGGGAGTAAGACTTGACTTCTCTCCTTCATGCCTTGCCCTCTAACAAGGTTTCACCTGGCATAAGCTGGAGAACTGTGCTGTTTCCAAGCAGAGACAGAAATGAAGTCCTTTGACGATCAGGACAAGAACCAGGGTCTGAACACCAGAGTTTTGGGAGCTTCAAGACACCTGTCCTCCTGGGCATGGGGAGTTTCAGCTTTCTGACTTTGGGTGAAGTGATTGGGCTTAGACATTGACCATCTAAGAGACCATGTCCTTCACTGTGTCCTGAGCACCATTTAGGCAGCGTCTCCAAACATGACTGAGATTGAATAAAGCGATGAGGACTGTGGCACTGTATTACACTTGACTTGTACAAGAAAAGCGATCCTTGCTATAAGAGTTACCAATGTTTTCACACCCTGTCTTCACAGCCCGATTTTCTGGTCTGATTGAACCCAAATTCCAGATCTCCAGCCCCAATACCAATGAGAGTACAGCTCCAGGATCACCTTAGCTGGCTCCAGACCCCACTGTACATTTGCATTTGGATAATTCAGACATTGTACTCCACCTGGGAAGTTTGTAATTTCTGTTCTGCTGTGCAGAGTAATGCAGAGAAGAAAGTGGAAGAAGAAGGGTAGGCTTCTGCAGTCCCTATCCCAACGCTTAAGAAGGTCTTCTTTTCTGCCTCCCTAAGAAGGAGACTTTGGTGGACAGCACCCCTGAGGCTTGTCTCTGTTGGAAGTTCATATCCACCTCTTCCTACAGAGATGGGGCCCTCATGTGATCAGACAAATTCAATCCAATGTAACTAAACAAGGATTGATGAACATTTATTTTGCATCAGCCTTATGCTAGGCTTTGTGGTAGCATGAGATGAACCACGGAATGTTCCTGCTCCCTGAGTGGACACTGTTGGAATTAGAAATCCAACCAACTCCTAAGAAAGTGCTCAGCTCTTCCCTGGCAGAGGAGGCAACTTCTGCACCCAGAGCTGATGCCTCTTTAGCCTTTCTGCAGTGAGTTCAGAGACCTCTCCCCACCACGGAGTTTCACATTGTCAAGCTTTATCTCTTCTATATTCTGCAGGGAAAAGCTTGCTTAGATATGGAGTGGCTCACCATCACACACCCAGAAGGACTTTTGCTGGAGACTGTGGAGCTCCCCTAAATAAGAGGGAAGCTATTTCCCTTCAGTGTCTTAGATGCAGGGGGGTGCACAAGATGACCTCCTAGCTTTTAGCACATCTGTCCCTTTGAGGTGATACTCTTTTCCTGGTCTGGTTCAGTGGAGGCTGTTTCTAGACTGTTGCTTCTCACCCTGATTTACCAGTGGTGAAATGGAGCAGAGAAAGAGACCACCCTTCCTTCCTGTTCTCACATGACTCTGCTCCATGCAGACCCATCTGGAGAGTAAAGACTGTCCGAGTCCCCATCACCAGCAGTGTTTCCAGCAGGAGGTCAGTCAGTCTGTGGTCTCAGGAGCCCGATGCAGCAGTGACCGCAGCAAGAGCACATGCTAAGGATGGCAAAAGCAGCCCAGTGAAACGGATGTCCCCTTCATCCTCCTGACCCCCTCCTTCCCCTCCACACAGCCTTGCTCTGGAGGCCTTTGCCAGTGAGACTAGAAGTGTAGACCTTACCCGTGGGGGAGCAGGTGGAGTAGATAGTGGTGGTAACAGTCTCCAGATGCTGAGTTGTGTATGGACCTGGTGGAACAGACCCTTGACTGTTGAGAGCAGCAGTGTGAGTCAGGGTCAGGGCTTTGCCAGGGATGTTGGGACTTTGCATCTCGTCCTATAAACCTCTCTGACCGAGCTGGCTTCCGGAGCTCCTGCAGATTTGAGTTCAGTCTTTCGTTTACCTGCCCATTTAAACATCCTAAAGACAAGGATGTGCGCCATCTCTTAAGGCTAATTAATTCTCCCTTTCTCTGCCACCTATTTACCCGTTGAGAATCTTTGGGCAAATGAACCTCTTTGAGCCGCATTCTTATCACCTGCGTGAAGTTGTTACCATTAGTGCCTACCTGAAAAGAAAAATACGAATGCTTATGGATAGTGCCTCTAGCACCGCTTTTTCACATTGTAGGTATTTTTTGGGGGGAGGGGGTAGTGCTAGGGATTGAACCCAGGGCCTTGTGCATGAGAGGCAAGCACTCTACCAACTGAGCGATATCCCCAGCCCCACATTGTAGGTACTTAATAAACACTAGATCCTATACCAATCAGACTTCCTGCAGGAAACATATATCCTGTCTCATACAGGGCTCCTCCAGAAGCTGACCCTAAGACCAGGTTTTGAGTGCAAGAACTTAATTTGGGAGTGATCTCAAGGAGCACTAGTAGGGGAGCAGGGATGTGAGGCAGAGGAGAGAGAGAAGGTATATTAATGAGCAAGATACCACTGTGGGAAAATATGGCTCAACCCTGCCAGGGACCTCTGGGTGATGGCAGAGAGAATACTTCAGAGTTGTCCTGAAGGACCAGGAAGCTGCTCACTTAACCAGCTTGGGAGTGAGGACCCTCAGAACCCTCATGCTGTCCAAGACATCCCAGGCTCCAGAGAGAGCAAGAGATGGTCACAGATATTGCTGCCAGAGGACACCAGTGAGAATGGGATGTGCCCAGGGTGTGCTTACTGGGCATCACCTGCCTTTGGAACAGAGGGAGGACTCAGAGCAACAGAAGGCAGTTGGATGAAGGGGTTATTTACTTTGCTATGGGCGGGTTAAGGGAAACTAGTGAGGGATGCTGCAGCACCTGGGCCTGCAGGTAAGAAGCAGCTGTCGCCCCTCGTCCCCTGGTTCCAGGCAGCATCTGATGGCTGGGCTTCACTGAGATGGGGGCTATAGGAGAAGGGCCTCCAAGGAGCAGCCACATCCTCAGGTAGCAAAATGCAGCCACTGCACAGGAAAAACAGGAACTGGGGAATGACTTTTTAGACCTTTGGCTCTTCTTGCCTTTGAATTTCTTACTGTCAACTCCAAATTATTGATCCCAAGGAAGCCAGAGGAGGCAAGCTGGGTCGTGCGTCCCTGAGACATCACCCTCTAGGGGCACAGAGCAAAAGGTGGAGAGGAGCCCTGGGAGAGCAAGAAGAAAAGATTAGCATAGATCCCCTTTCTTCCCTCCTGCCGGATTTCACCAATCCAGTCTCCACGAAGGCATTGTAAGATCCCGAAGGGCTGGAACTGTGTCTCATTTCATATTCTTCCTTTGCTAGGACAGTATCTTGCACGTGTTGGAGACCCAAGTACTGACTGATCGATTGGGAATTGTGGGGGCTCATGGCTGTGAAAGAGAAGTGGGCGACTCTGGGAGGGAGTGGTCTCCCATGCCTGAGCTAAGGAATGTGGTTGGAATTGGTCTCCAGGAACCTCTGTCCGTCTGTCTGGGCTCTGGAAGTTACCCAAGGAATCAAGAATGTCATGTGGGCATGGTTCTGTCTAGGACATCTTGCATCTGCACCACTGTTGAGAAAATTCCTTGCTCTTCTCAACCCATGGCTGGAGAGACACTAGGCTTCTAGAACTCTCTTTCATAGGGCCAGGGCTTTCTCCCCCATGCTGTTCTACCTCTGCTCATTCCCTCGATGGCTGCACTTCTCCCTTGTTAAATTTCAGCACACTTATCTCAGCTATTATTGTCACGGAGGTTATTATTTATGGGGTGCTGACAGAGGGCTTGGCAGCATTGCAGAGAGAGATGCTGTGGTACGTGCCTTCCAGCTGTTGTGACTGCCACCATTCCTCCTTTTGTCCTAGAGGGTTTTGAAAGACTTCTTGCCCTGTTGGTCCTGGATGAGAGATAACAGGGTGGTATTTCTCAAACAGAAGAGCAGGCACCACTTGCGATAGAGGCAGTTGAGGAGCTGAGAAAAGGCAGATTCTGGATGTCCTCTACTGAGTCATGATCCAACAAGGTTCTTAGGTCCAACAGGTTTTCAGAAATCCTGCTCTGGGAAGGCTTTGAGGTGAAAGAAAAAATGAGGAAACAGATAGGATATAAAACACAGTGTTTGCTGGAAGTTCACAGACAAATTCACAGACAGATACTAGTAAGAAAGTTTAGTGAAGTATACTGTCCATCTTTGTTTGAAGCCACTGGTCCATGAGGTCTGATCTAGAAAGCTGTGCTCGGAGTTGTCTTGTTCTAGAGTCCAAACCATTATTTAAAAAGGTGTGTATGTGAAAGAGGTCTTGGAAATTAAAATCTTGTAAATAATCTTTGTGAAGTTGACAGTAGCACCTACTGTTTCGTAAGTGTATACTGTTGGCTGGTCATTCTTCTACGTGACTCACGTGCATAAAGCTCGTTTAATGCACACCATGCTCCCTGGAAACCTGTATTAAGATGCTTCTATTTGTAGTTGAGGAACTGAAGTAGGAAGAGATGAAATCAGTTGCTCAAAATGAGAAAGCTGGTAGTGGAGTCAGGATTCAAAGCCAGGGATTCTGCCCCTCTGAAGGTATACTGTGTTGACTTCTTATGTGATAAAATGAGGATGTGTTTATGAAATTGTTTTCACACTGTTGCATCCAGTATTCATTCAAGGAATTCCAAGTTGCCTGTGTTCTTCTATGGAATCTTTTTACCCTGTCCTTTTACAGCCTCAGGTATTTCGCCATAATAACAGAAAATAGACTAATATAGGTAGAGAATATAGGATTGGGGATAGGTTTAGGGAAGAAAAAAATATTTAGATTGAATCATGTTACATTTAAATGACCAAGATATTAGAGTAGAGGACATATGAGAGAGACCTTTCCATGAAAGTAAACCTTATCTAAATAAGGTTTACTTTCATGGAAAAATACAGTTTTCCTGACAGTTCTTCTTGAAATTTTTGTGGACCCCTCTGACCCTCTACATCCAACTGAAGAAATGTTTTGTTCTATTTTTAAAGGGACACATTTGTACTTCACTATCTGATAAAGAATATATGCACCAGGTAAAAACATTATTCAAGTCAGTTGTTTAGAAATGCATTTTTTCTTTTAAATTAAACTCAGTTGCCATTTTTGCTGCTGGTTTAAACTGTATTCCTGTTCCTCAAAGTGACTTGAGCCACTTCTGCTTTAAAACTTGGTCAAACTCATGTTACTCTTTTTTGAAACAGAACTTTGCATTTTTTAAAATCTTTTTTGTCCTTTTCTTCTCCCCTCGTGGCATCTGAGCCAAAGTAAGCCCATGCAGCATCATGGAGGTAGGGACCCTATTTAACACGGTCTAGGAAGTTTATTCACTTCCCTCCTAGTATGGGAAAACATTTTGCGTTGTCACTTTCCATGCGTTTTAATCTGTATTTGTTCTCCTGCAGTTTCAAGGCGGCGGTTTATAAATGACCAGAAGTAGGGCATTCCTCATGGATCCCAGACTCTGAAGACAGAGTCTGCCTGGCTGTATGGCTTAGGATAAGGTCTTTAGCCTCTTAGTATGTGACTTTCCTTGCCTGTGAAACAGGATTGCAGCAGGATTTACCTTATAAAGTTTTGTGAGAATTAAACGAGCTGAGAATGGTGGCTGGCACCTAAAGGAGCTACCTAAGTTTTAAATTTTATTAATTAATTAATTAAATTTTATTAATTCCTTGCCTTGCACAAGGATGGGATATAGAAGCTGCATTGAAATCCAACGCTGTCTGTCTTTTGTAAAAGCTTAAACCTACCAGGAGACTTAGGTGTCCTAAGAATGAAGGAGAGGAGAGGGAGGCAAATGCCTTGCACCAAGGCAGAGGGACGACAGCCCTGGTGGTACCGGGGGAAAGGAGGCTGGTCTTGGAGGACATGGTGGTGTGGGGACAAAGGGAGGCTGGACTCAGAGCAAAGTGATCACTGACCCTGAAGGGACTGTGCAGGTTGGCATAAGGGGCAGCCTAACGGGTACTGGGTGGACTCATGACAGGTGATCAGGAGAGCCTCCTCAGTGAACCTGCGCAGTTCTCAGGGAGAAGGCTTCCACGACAATGGGATCTTGATCTCCTGGTTCAGTTAGGGACTTGAAGTGAGCTATAAATCGGGACAAAAAGTGAGCTACTTTAGAGAAAATGCAAAGTTAAGCCACTGCTTGCACAGGTGAGTTAACAGGGGCACAGTCAGTTTCAGGTAGGAGCAGGGGACGGGAGGAGGAGCACACACATGTTGCCTGTATACTCTTTGTTTTTAATTAAAGAAAAATGCTCTTCCCCTTCCTCCCCTAGGAGAAATAGAAGCAAAGTCCTCAGGCTCTGAGTTTAACCAGGACCTCCCTAGAGCAGCAGCCAGGCAGGAAGATTTAGCCCCCTTCCCCCACTTCCCTCATACCTCTCCCTGAGACTGGCTGCCCTTTTGTGTTCCACTTCCTGTCCTTCTCTTAAGGGCTCCCCTGTGCAGCTGCTCCACAGCTGGTGGCCCTCCAGTCACCTCCTGCCCCCATCACTTCCCTGTTGAAGGGGGCCTGGGGAGAGTGGAAGGTGCTACATCAATATGAGACATTTCCTCCCCTGCCCCTCAGCTGTGCAGTTCAGCTGTGTGTCCTCTGGCACCCACAAAATCAAACACCTGCCTTCCAGATGTTTGCACCTAAAGACCAGCAAAGCTGACGGCAACCAGTCCCTGAGAACAGAGACAGGTATTTAGTTGGGAGCAACATTAAATGCAATTCTTGACCTGAAAAAAGACCTGGAGAAGGGCTATTCTCCCCTTCCCCTACCTCTACCTTCTGGAAGCATGAAGCTGAACAATTAAATTCTTTATGCATTAAAGATATCTAATGGAAGAGTCATCTACTTCCCTTGGGTTCATTGTCAGAGGTTTCTTTTTATGACCAACAATATTTCTTTCTTGTTTTAAGGGAGACAGACTTATGTTCTACAGAGCTTATGCATAATTATCACTCCTTCTTTTACCCCAGGGCAAATTTTTAGGCGGAAAGGAAGTGTGGTGGTGTGCAGTGAGCACTGTCTTTGAGGTCATACCAGCCTGTGTTCCAATCTAGGCCTCGCCCCATCCTAGCTATGACCTGCTTTAACCTGCATGTGGCAATTTTGTCCTCTTTAAAATCTGGATAGTAGCCCTGTTTGAAAGAGTTTTTGGGACTAAATGGACAATGCCTGTGCATACCCAGCACTGTTACTGCCTCAGAGTTTGACCCCAGCAAATCATAGTTGTAGTTCCTATTGTCCTAGGTGGCCTGCTTCTTAATTCATGAAAAAAAAAAAAAAAAAGGAAAAGAAAAATGTCCAGCTTGAATACCATCAGTTCACTTATGGGTGTCAGATGATGAAAGTGTTGAAGAAAACATGAAAACTCTTTAACACAATAGTCCAGAATTAGTTTTTTTTTTATTATTGATTTTTAAAAAAATATCAGCGGAATGCATTACAAGTCTTATTACACATATACAGCACAATTTCATATCTCTGGTTGTATATAAACTATGTTGACACCAATTCGTGTCTTCATACATGTACTTTGGATAATGATGTCCATCACATCCCACCATCCTTGCTAATCCCCTGCCCCTTTTCTTCCCCTTCCACCCCTCTGCCCTAACTAGAGTTCATCTATTCCTCCCACTATGAGTCAGACTCCTTATATCAGAGAAAACATTCAGCATTTGTTTTTTGGGATTGGTTAACTTCACTTAGCATTGGCTTCTCCAACACCATCCATTTACCTGCAAATGTCATGATTTTATTCTCTTTTATTGCTGAATACTATTCTATTGTGTAATATATGCCACATTTTTTTTTTATCCATTCGTCCACTGAAGGGCATCTAGGTTGGCTCCACAGTTTAGCTATTGTGAATTGTGCTGCTATAAACATTGATGTGGCTGTGTCCCTGTAGCAGAATTGTTAAAAGTGCACTTGGGGGCACTTGTTGAAACTGCAGAATCTTGTGTCCTATCATGTCGATTGATTCAGAATCTGGTGGCTGGGCCGGAGAACTAGCATTTGACCAAGCACCCCAAATAATTCTAATCACCTTAAAGTTTGAGAACTAATCTGTAGGGCATGTTTGTAAGATCAGGTAGCTCTTAGGTCAAAGCAGGGATGCCACTGGATACTCCCTGGTGCTCAGGGCAGGAACTTTGCTGTTTCTTTGTCCTTCCCAAGACCTGATATTTAGCTGGTGCTCACCTTCCTGGGATCTACCTATCTCAGGATATTAGCATTTTCGGCAACCTGTGGGGTTCCGTAGGGACTGGGGGAGTTGGGCTAAGAGAAAAAGGGCAAGGGGAAGGGAAAGGTTTGGCCTTGGTCTGGAGCAGCTGGCAGTGTTCATGGGATGCTGGTGGCAAGGAGAACCCAGTGCTGGCTGTGGTGGCGAGAGACAGAGAAAGGAGCAGGTAGGACTTTGCAGTGTCTCCAGTATCTGGAGGGAAGCTGAGAAATCTAGTTAGTCATTCCAGTGTTTCCACAGGAGCAGATATTGGATGCCAGATTTTTGAGAGGTTCGGGGTCCCTTTTGAGAATAAAGTGAGGATCAAGGAAGACCAATAGAAATAGATAGGAAGCAAAGAGAAAAATAAAACCCAACAAGACATAGGCCAGTATGGATCATTAAATTCATGAATGAATGTATATGGCCCTTCTGGGTGAAAAGCCCTGGAGATACAAAGAGCCATCAAACCTGAGCACGGCTGCCAAGCCCAGCAGAGCAAGAGGAAGAGGAGGCACTGGAGCAAGACTCAAGCGGGACTCTTGAGCCCTTACTGAGCCTCAGATTTCCCATCCTACTTATGGTGTAAATAAGAACTCCTTTTCTGGTTGTGGTGAGAAACTAAATTGCATAACTCCTTTTCTGGT
The DNA here is from genome assembly GCF_001458135.2 of Marmota marmota marmota. Classification (NCBI taxonomy): domain Eukaryota; kingdom Metazoa; phylum Chordata; class Mammalia; order Rodentia; family Sciuridae; genus Marmota; species Marmota marmota. The sequence continues at coordinate 35,001,083 of NW_026000005.1, read as the reverse complement.
TGTGGTGAGAAACTAAATGCATAATTGCATTGTGAAAAGTCCCTAGCACAATGCCTGCACGTGAAAGTACTTAGCAAGTGTCACAGTTCCCTTAGGGGTAAGAAAAGGTAACTCCTACCTAACACCAGATGCAAGTGGCACCATTAGTACCCAGTTAAAGCTGGTTTTGATTTCCAAGGACAGAGTGGACTTGGCTCCTGAATTTTGGAGCCCAGGTTCAGTTCACTGTAATTTATTCAACTAATAAACACTCATGCATCCAAGAATAGCATTGTTTTTTAGATTTTTGAATTTTTTCTTAGTGTTTATCTGGAGCCCAAATAATCTTGGGTCATGCCACTGGAGACAGAAATGGAGAAATTACCCATCCCTCTGAAGGACAAATCTAGGTAAGGCAACTGTGTTAGCTATTTTATTTTATTATTATTTTTTTTAAATTAGAAAATATGGTGTGTGTGTGTGTGTGTGTGT
>NW_026000005.1:34946500-34999742 GCF_001458135.2 Marmota marmota marmota | reverse complement strand
AAAAAAAAAAAAAAAAAAGATAGTAAATTCACAAAGAAAACATGCCTGCCCTAAATGGTTTACTTCTAATGTCAGAGCAACAAAATATATGAAGGAAAAACTAATATAACTGAAAGGAGAAATAGACAAATTCACAATTATAGTTGGAGACTTCAAATGTCCTTTCTCACTATTTGATGGAATAAGAGAAAATCAGCAAAGATGTAGAAGAACTGAACAGCACTCTCCACAGAACTTACCTATTTCTTAAAGAGTACTCTCCTCCCAGTACCAGTGAAGTGCACATTCTTTTCCTGAACAAGGCAGACCATATCCTGGATCCTAAAACAAATAGACTTGAAAGAATTGAAATCATACAAAGCATATTCTCTGACCATAATGGAATTAAACTAGAGACTAGAGCAATTTCTTGAGAAAAACCAAAACCATTGTGACTTTGGAATCTGGGAAGTTTTCTTAGAAACAAAACCAAAGCATGATCCATAAAAGAACAAACTGATGAATATGACGTCCTCAGAATTGAAAACTTCTACTCTTTGAGAGGTACTAGTAAGTGAATGAAATATTAAGCCATAGGCTAGAAGAAAATATTTGCAAATAACTTATCTGATAAAGGACTTGAGTATATAATATAAAGAACTTTTTAACTCAATAATAATAAAACTAAAAATGTGCAAAGAATTTGAACGGATACTTTATCAAAGAAGATAAACAAATGGAACGTAAAAGGATGTTCAACATCAGTAGTCACCAGGGGAATGCAAGTTAAGCCACAATGTCACTCCATTTCTACAGGAATGGATATTGTTAGTAAGGGCTGAGAACAGCTGGAGTTCAGCACAACTGTGGGTGGGGAGAGCACAGGGGCCATGATGCTGGTGCAATCAGATCATGGTGGGCCCAAGATTCTATTCTCACAACTTCTGAGTTTCCATGATTTGGTAGAGGAGGGCCAGATTCAGAGCTGTGAAATCTTATGTTTCATTTTCAGACCCTCACCTTCTTCTCTTAGATATTTCCTACCCTTGAGGACAGGGAGATAAAAGACTCTGACACTCTTGCTTCAGAGACCACAGCACATGGGCCCTTCTTTTAAGGACTTGCTATCTTCTCCTTCTTTGATTTTTAGCCCAGTCCCACACATCCTTGATCTGCCTTTAAAATAATTCACTCCTACTTTGGATGCACAGATTTCCTCCTCTACCTTATTCCCAATTCTGGAAGCTTTGAATAGATCCCCAATCCTGGTGGTAGTTAGACTTTGTGAATTATTCTCCCTTCCTGCTTTGATTTCTGCACCCAATGTCTCTGAGTGAAATTCCTAGAACCTTTGAATGCTCAATAATTACTACGTAAGAGGGTGGATAGAGAGTAAAGAGAAAAGGCAGCATGCGGAGTTCATACAGAAGGTATGAGGAAAGAGTGAAATAGTGTCTTCACGGTACATTTATTCAGTCAGTCAATGTCTGTTGAGTACCTACCACATTCCCAGCAGGTTGAAGTTTAGTCATAAACTACAAAGGAGATTCCATTCTAGCCAGATAAGAGACACAGTAAACAAATCGATAACTAGATAATTTGTCAAATGGTCAAAAGCATCGTGAAGACAATGAGAGCAGGGGAAGGGAGCAGAGTGACAGGCTCAAAGGATGGGGCTGTGTTGGGTGGCTGGGGACTTCAGCATGGCAGGGTGTCTGATAGGTGACATTTAGGAGACCTGAAGGCAGTGAGAGCATGAGTTGAGGAGAAACCTAGGAGAAGAACTTTCCTGAGAAATGGAAAGGAAAGTGGAAAGACCCCCGAGGCAGGATTCTTCCTGGAGCGTTAGTGTCACAGCCAGGAGCTGAGTCTGCTGAGGGAAGGCCGGGTCCAGGCAGGAAACGGAATTTACCTTAGAAGGTCAAAATACAGAGGCTGTAGTGAAGGTGCTGCTTCAGAAAGCAAGGCAGAGTGTCAAGGGAACAAACAAGGAGTGTGGAAGCACCCAAACCTAGGGTTGAGGGGACAAGGCTTGGGGGAGAGGGTGGTGGGAGCCCTTTGATAGCTGAGTCAGGAGGGAGGGACTTCTCTGTGGAAGCTGTGGTGGGGAAGGGTGCAGTCATTTTGGAGCCATGTTGAAGCAGGGAAGTAGTCGGGGAGAACATTTCTATTTTTCTCTCCTGTTCTCTGCTCTTCTACCAGTGCCCTCCACTGCCAAATCTAACCACATGCCAGGTGGAAATGCCATCTTCAAATTCAGAAGGGCAGAATGGATGTGGGGGATGGAGTGAGTGATCGGAGACTTACACCAAGAACAAAAAGAGGAATGGCCAGCTGGTATAAAGAGGAAGAACAAGCAAGTTTTAGTTCAAAGGCGTTGGTCCAAATGCCCGCCAGGTAATCTAGCTGGAAGTCAATCCTCTTAACTTTCAATGAGCAATTTGGACAGTGGTCTCTGCTGGGAAGGCTGAGTGGCCTTGTTTGTGAAGTGAATTGACCATTGATAAGGTCACCAGAACCAAGCTCCTGTTCCACCCCGACATCCCATTTGGCTGTATAGACTGAATTTTTTTAGTTTCTGATAACACCATTTTCTATCTTCTCCCAGTTCTCAATCTCTCACTCAAGAATGAGGTATAGTTTTTCTCATACCTGGGACTGCTTTTCTATATGTGGTTCTTTGAGAAGAACATGATTCAGTTTAGATCAAGATAGTTTGGGATTTATTCTTAAATTTAGACAAGCTTGCTTTTGAGGACAGGAGCTCTTAACAGATTAGGTTTTAGGGACAGTAGGCAGTGCTTCTCCATGCCAGAGCATGAAAGGGACACTTTTCAGAAGTCTCCATCCACCCAAAGAGGTGGCAGCTCCAAGAGCGGTTCAATTTCCAGCCAAAGTTTTGCCTGACAATTCCTCCAAATACAGTGTCTCTTCAGAAGATTAAGGGGCCACGTCCTGTCCTTGGCAGCTGACTCCTAAGATGTCTGGAGACACTCTGGCAGGTCTCCAGGAAGCCTCTGACTCCAGACTTCACCCCTGCACTGCCCGTACATTCTGTAGGTCCCAGGTGGCCCACCTCCCTCTTGGTCTGGTACATAGAGGGCTAGAGTGGTCATGGAGGGAAGGAAGTCTCAATGGCTCTGAAATTTGCAATATTTGGTTGTAGGGGAAGGACTGAATTGATCACTGGAAAGGAGAGAGGGCAAAAAAGGAAAGAGATAAAGTGAAATACTCCAAGACTTCTCTCTTAAGGAGGAAAGCAAGTGGGTGGCCTCTCTTCAAGGAAGGTGGGCCATGGTGCTCATGGATAGCAACTGAGAAGGTTTGGGTCCTGTGAGGCAGTTTGGCTGTGAATTCAGCAATCCTCATGGAGACAACTACGGCTCTTTTAATTATTAAACACTTAGCAAGTTGAAAAATAAAAAATGGTTTAATCCTTTCAATGTTAGTTCTGTTCTGAAAACCTCTCTTTGTAGTAATCTCATGTGACTGGTTCAGGATATTCTAGAGCCGAGATTATCTGTTGAGATTTGATGGGGAGAGTCCATGGTATCAACAGTGTGTAGAAAGATTTACTCTTTATTATTCTTGCAGCTTACTACAAGTGCATGGGTGTGAGATGGAGGATCTGTAAGAAAGTTTCTGCAAATGATTCTTCAAAGGGTTTAAGGCTCTCAAATTAAAATTTAGAGTGGCTGAATGAAGAAAATGAATTCTGAGTTGTTTTATTCTTTAAGAAATTTCAATTTCACTTTTTCCTATACAGGCTTTGAGACTTTCAGGGGGAAACCTCTACATTTCAGATTCCTCGTGTGAAGTGGGCCGACATTACTATCATAGTGGGTGGTTGTTAGGAATAAATGAGAAAACGGCAACCCAGGGTCCTTAATAAATGCTTATAAAAGAAAACTATGTAGCAATCTTTCAGGATCTCCCTAGTGAGTTGGATATGGAAAAATACAAATAAGAAAATAAGCAAGCTTCTTGGAACAATTTACACTCATCTCTATTTTTCTTCTTAAATCTTTCAAAATAGTGAATTAGAGGTTAAGCTAAAGTGAAAGGGGATAAATGATTATAAAGATTGATGAAAGAAATATTTGCTGGAGAAAATCAGGCAATAAAGTCACTGAAGCAAGGGAGGAAGAGTGACAAACAGTTAGTGGTGGCTTTTACACCTCCCAAAATACTGTGAACAAGAGAATTTCTATGTCAAACTGACCATTTTCCTCTATGCAGTGGTCTTTATGAAAACTTCCTTCATGATCAGCCGGGGAGAGCTTGCTCCAATGTGATCTAATAATAAGACATATGTTCCAATAGGTATATTACCCTCTAGGTTGGGAACCTGCTAGTAAGCAACAAGTGATAGGAGTTCTCGAGTGGGATTCTTTGTATTTTAATGTCATTTTTGGATTGAAGTAGTATTGTTTAAAATTTTTCTTACTCTAGAATTCTCCAAATATATGCTAAAGTAAAAAGAATAGCACAAAGATGTATTCTTAGTTTTAACAATTACCAATTCAGGGTCATTCTCGTTTCTTTCCTGTGGGTTCATCTCCCTTCCCATATTACTTGAAGCGACCTCAGACATTACATCATTTCAGTCATAAATATTTCACATGTATCTAAAAAAAGGACAAAGAGTCCTAAAATTCCTCAATACTATTATTACATAAAAAGTAAAATTATTTTCTTAATATCATCCAATATTCAGTCCTTGTTCAAATCTTCAGTTGTCTCATGAATTTTCTGTTTAATCAGGATCTGGGTTAAGTTCACACATTGCTATTGACCGTGAATAGACTGTTTTGACTAACTTTTTAATTTGAAATAAATATATACTCACAAAAATGTGTAAAAATTATACAGAGAGGTCCTATGTCCCTATCACCCAGCTTTGCCCATGGGTACATTGTGTGTAACCAGAGTACATGATCAAAATCAAGAAATTGATATAGACAAAATGCAATTAGCTAGATAGCAGATTTTACTGGTTTTATGCATTGTTATCTTTCTTGTATGTCTTGTGTATAATTCTACAGTTTTTTTTAAATCCCATATATATTTCATATAACCTCCATCTCAGAAAAGACACAGAACTACTGTCACCTAGGTGGAATCTCCTTGCTAGCTAGGAGGTTGCTCATCTTTACCCCCTGGAAACCACTGATCTGTTCTATATTTCTGAAATCTTAATATTTGAAAATGTTATATAATCTGAATCATAAAATAGGCAACTTTTTGATTTCTCTGTATTTCTAATTACTTTTTAAGAGTTTTTAGTCGTGTGTGAAAATGCGGAAATGACTCTTAGAACATGAAATGCCTATATATCTATTTTAAGCAGATGAATGTCCATTCATCCAACACTTACATTTTGAGGATTGAAGCTATTCTTGTAGCTCAATGGTAGATAAAAACTAATTGCTTTCTTGTGACAGTGTCTGTGTCACGTGTTTTGCTTGGTAAGGTTGTCAGAGCAGTGTCCATGGTCATAAACCATGAGCTCTACAGGAAGCGGATGTTAGGTTTGGCCTGGGTTTTCGTCTTTTCTCCCATCTCCTCCCATGTCTGGGATCTCCCGACTCCACCCATAGGATTAGCCTGTCTTAGTTCATTTAAGCTCCTCCAACAAAATACCATAAACTGGGTGGCTTATAGACAGAAATTTATTTCTCACAGCTCTGGAGACTCTGGGGACACTGGCAAGTCTGGTGTCTGTGAGAGCCTGCTGTGGATCCATCATTGATGTCTTCCCACTGGGTCTTCATGTGGTGGAAGAGGCCAGCCCTCAGGGGCTTTTATAAGGATACCAGGCTCTGCTCTCTGGACTTAATCATCCCTAGCAGCCAGCCTTCCAGTAGAAGGAATTAGGAGTTCAACAAGTGAATTTTAGGGGGATCTAAGCATTGGGCTCATTGCAGGCCTGTGCCAAGCTTTGGAACTAATCTTCATTGGAAGCAGAAATGACTCTGGCCTAGACCCCCAGTACTTAGAAGACTGTCCTATGTCTGCCACCTTACTTGGACTTTGTGCCCTGGTTCTGATCACAGAGTGACTTGAGTGTGGGCCACCACTCACCCTGAACTTCATTCTATCGAGTAGGTTTCTAGGGTCTGGTCACAGTTTAGCTATTTTCTATCTGTCCAAGTACCTCTGGGGTTATGCTTATGCTTTTCTTTACCAGCAAGGGTCCTGATGCTCACCCCAGGCTGAGGTCACCTTGGTTCCTGCCAGCCCACCTGCCAGTCAGGATGACTTTTTCTTGTTCCTGCATTTATGGTTCCCATGATCCAGGCTGCCAGTTGCCTCTCAACCCTCCATCCCTGAACAGGTTGTCTTCCTGAACTCCCACTAGTACCTGCTGCTGTTTCCTCTGCACTCCAAATTCTTCCTGCCAGATTGAACTTAAATCATATATAGTATTGGCATCAGATCAATATTGGCACCAGATTTGCCATGGTAGGTTAGGAGCCATTTTATCTAGAGGTACCAATTCTGAGACAATGCTTCTTAACTTCCCCTAAGAACAGGTGCCTGCTAAAGGATCCACCCCACCCCAGCCTAGGACCCAGCCTACCACAGTTTAGGAGGCAACTCCTAAGCAGCTTATGAAATTCCTCTTGCAGCCTATAAAGCTGCTCTGTGAATGCCCACAGGCTGCTGCTCTCCTTGGAGGGATAGCTAGTTGATTTGCCTCGCGCTACTGACAATAAATCTCTTGCGTGAGAGTGGTTTGGTCTTTGGACTTGATGTGGACTCTGCGAATGTCCTTTCATATAGTTTGTAAGGTCAGGCAGCAGCGACCAAAAGGAGGCAGATTTTAAAAGGCTGTTGGATGAGGCTTTATTGAGATTCCGCTCCTGGGCGAGACCCTGAGACTGAAAGGATGAGTCTGAGAAGTGCAGGGGGCTGACCAGACTGGAATTTTTATTGGGCTTAGAGCAGAAAGGGAGGACTTGGGACTGGAAAAGGGATTTTTAGAGTCCCTTGTCCCACTGGGGTTGGTTGGGGGAGCTGGCTAAGATCCAGGATTGGCCAGGAGACCCCGCTGATTGACAGGCCATTGTGTCCGCACCTGATTGGTGGTTCTGTCCTGCGTGGGCGCGGGCACCGGTTGCATGGTACTTTGCTCCTCCACCACCTCCATCACCTAACATAGTTCTAGCTGGCTTTCTCCCTGTCCTTCATAGAGTCCATTTTCTAGTTTTTGGTTCTGTGGCTTGACCTGACACGACAGGGTCATGGTCTGCTATGTCCCAAAGTATTGTTACCAAAAGCTCTGTCTGAAATATCACTCGCAGAGTCTATGCAAAGTCCGAGGACCACACCACACCCGGAATCCCGCGTGGGAGATTTATTGTCAGCAGCATGAAGCAAATCAGTAAAGCTGTCCCTCCGAGGAAAGCAGGAGCCTGTCGGCACTCACCGAGCAGCTCTATAGCCCACAAGAAGAATCTCACAAGCTACTTAGGGGTTACACCATGGCTGGGGTGGGGTCGACCGTTTAGCAGGCACCTGTTCTTACGGGAGGGTAAGCAGCCTTGCCTCAGGATCTCTAGATAAAATGGCTCCCGACCTAAAATGGCAGATCTGGTGCCAATATTGATCTGATGCTGATACCGTCCTGGTCCCCAATGCCAATCCAATGACGAGGACATGGTTTTGAGAAAAAGGAAAAAGTTTTATTTCTTTGCTAACAAAGGAGAAACACAGGGGACTCTTGACCCAGAGGCTGTGATTCTGCCCATCAGCAGAATCATGAGGCTTTTAAAGAGGTGATTCAAAGGCTGTATATATTCCGCAGTTCTAGGTGGGTGTTGTAATTCACTTGTTAATTTGGGAGATAGTAATTTCTGAGATCTTCTGGTGCCATCCCCAAAGTCTGGATTACTGGTTCCTATGGTGGGTGTGTGCTCAAGGACTGATAAATCTGCCTAAAATGGGGAAGGTAATCCTGTTTCTCCTGAGATTAGGGAGGAGTGAGGAGAGAGGAAGAGAAAGAAACATGTCCATTTTTAAAATAAGTTGCAGTGGCCGAGCAGCAAGGGCTGTCTTCAAAGCATAAAGTGGACACTGTTACAGTAAGGCATGGTTGTTTTGGTCTTTGTAAATATCTGTTTGTGAGCTGAAGAACAGCAGGAGGAAACCAGGTTATATCAACTCCCTCCTGAGTAGAAGTGATAGGATACAGAAAAAGTGGCAAGAGAATGGCCTTGTGGGATGACAACTATTTGAGGAGATCACAAAACCCAGGATGTAGTCTTAACTCTCACCAGCTAGCTGGTGACTCTGGAAGAATACATCCTCTTGAGACCTTCAAGTCTCTAGAACAAGGCAACTGTTCTCAAGGTGATCCCTATGTGTTTGAATAAATGTCTCACAATAGAGTCTACTGTCATGTAAACTGAAAAGAACAAATTAAAAAAAAAAGATGATCCCTAAGTTTTCCTCTGGTTCTGGTTCCAGGTGGTATTATAACCTAAACTTTAATCTCCTGGGTAACTCTGGACCCCTCTCGATTACCCTAGGTTGACCTACCATTTTCTTTTATTGCACTACTGAGAGCTTATATTCTCCCCACCCCAGCAGAATTGCTGACACTGTAGATCCCTAGCACTCCTCCTGCCATTGACCTCAGAGTGAAATCTAAATTTCTAAAAGGATCTTCCATGCTCTGCCTTATTTGGTGCCTGCCTATCTTCTTTGACATTAGCCCCTCCTCAATGTCACAATCTGCACCTCAGCTACCCCAGGTTGTTTCAATTCCCAGTGGGCTCTGCCCATCTGGTTGCAATTTGTTATTTTAACTTCCTGTCTTCCCTATAAGAGCAGGATGTCCCATGTTCCCTGCTTTATTTTCTACGCTGGCCACACTGCATGGTGCAACTAGTATTTATGTAAGAAACAGATGGGTTGTATTAATTGGGGCTACTCATTCATTCACTTATTTACCTTTTATTAATTCATTCATCCTCCAACAAATAAATGGTGGTTTTATTTGAAAGACACATAAACCCAACTCTAAGAGCTTAAATATTAAAAAGTGTGTGGGGGCCATATTTGGAGGTGGAAAGTCCTTGGATTCATGGATCTCATGGAGGGATACAGTCACACCTAGAAGCAGGTGAGATGAGGCAAAGGGACAGTCAGTGTAGATAATGAATGACTGGATCAGGAATATGGGGGCTGATTCAAAGGAAACAAAATGCTAATACCTCCAGAGCACCTCCCCCTCCTCCAACCAGTTGCCAAGGTCACCTGCCTCCAGGGAACTGTGCCTCTCAGCAAGGAGTTGTTAATGAAAACCCCCTGGATGGCTCTCTTCCTGCCCTTTTGGTTTTCAGGTAAGGAGGGCAGGAGGAGGGAGCCTGAGAAAAAAAGAGACCTAACATCTGTATAAGGGGCAGGACACCCCTCTCCCTGGGATACCAGTTCTGGACCCCCTCCTTTCTGAAGGATTCTCTGTCTGTTCTATCCTTTAAATAAACTTTTTGCTCTTGCCTTGGTGTATCTCGGGTGTTCAATCTTCAGTACCCGGGGAACAGGACCAGATCCTGGTTTTCAAGACTAGTTTCACAGGGATGCAAGCAATCTCTTCATTCTGTCCTTCACGTGCCCTCACCTCCTGCTCCCTTGCCTTGTGTTGGTCTGAATTGTCTCCTACAAGGGTTAGGCCTCCCCTCCCCTCCTTCAGTTCTTCCAGAATCCACATGCCTCCTGGTCCATCCCTCTAAAGGCAAAGAACTTCTCTTCCAACTTCCAGTGTCAAAACCCTGGGGATGGTTCCTCTCCCACCATCTTGTCATATGTCCACAATGCAAAGGTCACTTTAACCAGGGAGATTTTGTCCTACAAGTGACAATGTCAAAACCAATGCCCAACCCGTGGCCAGAATAGGGTGGACTTAACACAGAGGCAACCTTAGGTAGGATCAGGAGCCAAACTCTGAACTCTGGGGTTCAAATTCCAACTCTGCCTCTTATTGAGAGAACTTTAGCCAGTTAATTAATTTTTCCATGCCTCAGTTTCCTCATCTTTAAAGTGGAAGTAACAGTATTTGCTTAACAGGATTATTGTGAGGATTAAATGAGTTAATGTATGTAAAGGGCATAGAACAGTGCTAAGGTACATCATAAGCATCATGTGACTGTTTGTGGATAAAAATAACCAAACAATTCAATTGAGTCACATCTTCCAAAGAAATAACTACTTTACTCATATTTATTAAGCATCTACTAGGTTCAAGGTATGGTTCCTAGTCACTAAGATATGCCAGGGAAAAAGACAAAATGTCTTCCTTTATTATATCCCTAAGTGTTATACCCAGAATGTAGAAGGAACCCACTGTGTCCTTGGAGACTTCACCTTTTAAAGAAATTATCTAGATGTTATAGGATTGAGACCTCAGTGGTATTTTCAGTTTCTTTAGTATGAATGTAGCCTGATGACAAAGAGCCGCTGCCTAGCCAGGTGATAAACTGTTGCCTGCTGGAGTGGAGCATGCTCGCAGGGTGCCCCATGGTGATCTGTGCTCTCTGAAGTGACTGGTTACTCTTTGAACCAAGTTTTGCTTTGTTTTTCTTTTTGGTGTCCCCACTTTCTTTCCAGGGGAGCCAGTGTGGGTGGCAATGGGTGGGAGTTGGGAACAGGAGAGTGTAGATCTGGAAATCTGAGGTCAGTCTTTCTGTAATTTGTGGGCCAAATTAAAAGATATTCTTAACTTCCAAAAGGCAGCATCTTGTTCAATAACGCTATATCATATTATAATAAAACTACATACTATAGTCGTAATCTTCACTATAGAAGGTAGAAACGTATGTCGAATTTTTTAAAAAACAAGATTGGCTTTTATTATTGTATCCTGAATACCTCTATCTTATCAAGAGAGTGCAGAAATCATGCTGTTTTGTTAAATGTAGCTCTATGAATGCTATACATAAGTGTTATATTGAAAAGATTTCACAACAGTCATTTATTGTCTAACATGCCTTGATTTTTATTTTGGTGAGAGATGATGGCACAGCATAAGCTGTGTAATGACATATAGCTTGACATACGATCAAACTGACTGACTGATGTTTTCCATAGTTGGATCATATTTCTCTCTTAGTCTCTTCCCATTGTCTATAGGATTAGGGGAATAATTAGTGGCCATTGGATGGAATCCACTAGATTTCATTCTCAACAATGTTTGCTTCGTTCACTTCTGTACCTTCACCATCTGCTAATTTTAATTGAGTGCATGGTATATATGAGTACCTTTCTAAACACTTGGTGTTATTTGACTCAATCTCCTCACCAACTCCAGAGTATGCATTTAATGGTTTCTTCGATCTTGCAAGTGAAGGTCCTGAGGATGAGCTGTCCCTTCCCTCAGGCTGTGCATCTATGAGATGGTAGGTTCAGATTCAAACTCAGGATATCTGAGAGGTCAAGCTTGCGCATTGTGCCGGGTAGGCTGCACAGCACTGGCAGATGGACAGAGGAAAGACTCAGATCTTTAAACGCAGTGTCCAGGGCTCTGGATCCTCATTGGCTGAACTATTCAAGACAGAGCTCCAGACTCAGAAAGATGACTTCTAATACCAATCTTTGGCTGTGATAGTTTAAGAAGCAACCCTTCAGAGGCCTTCATTGTGGAGCACCTGTGTAGATCTGGAAAGTGGGACGGTGGTCATTGATGTCGTTGATGCCACGATATGCCCTGTTCATTGCCCTGTTCACTCTCACAGGGATCTGGGAATGGAGATGAAAAAGATGTTCTTTGACTTGTCAATGCTGGGGTATGGCCCTGGGACACAGGAAGTAACTTGGCATTTATTATTTTTCAACAGCGAATGGTCCCTCTCTCGAACTATCAGAGAACTTTCTTTGCTTCTCTCCTATTTATTCATCTTGCTTTGCCTTATATGCTACTATTTGGGGCTCTCTTGTTTTCCCTACTGGAGTGTGCTTTTGGAGAGCAAGGTTGGCCTCTGGCTTGTATTAGATACCGAAAGAAATAAAGGCAATTAACTAATGCATGTATTAATATATTTTAAAATAAAGATTTTATTTTAGTGTGGTTTTAGATGTAGAAAAATAGAAAATAGTACATAAGAGTTCCTGAATGAGCCACAGAATTTCCTCTATTGTTGACATCAAATATTATGGAACCTTTGTTATAGCTAATGAATCAAACTTGACACATAGTTATTAACTAATCTCCTCAATTTATTTAGGCTTTATTATTTTTCTTCAAATATCCTTTTTTTCTGTACTAGGATCCTATCTAAAACACATTATATTTAGTCATTGTATCCCCTGAGGATATTCTTGGATGTGACAGTTTTACAGACTTTGTTTGATTGTGATGACCCTGGCAATGTTGAAGAATACTGCTCATATAATTTGTAGAAAGGCCCCGAATTTGAGTTTTGCTCCTGTTTTTGTCATGGTTAGACTGGAACTATGGTTTTTTTGAGATGAACAGAGAGGAGACACCATCCCCAATAAGAGTATGTGCCATCAATCTCACTTGATGCTGCGGTTGACCCACTCTAGTTGCTCTCTGGCTCACATAAGATACCTAATATGCGACTTCTTTATTTCACCCTTTTTATAAGCTTTGTATGCAAGACAGTAAGTATAGCCCACATTTAAGGGGTTGGGGACTATACTTCACTCTTAGAGAGGGGAGACTATTTAGTATTATTCTGTTTGAGAGATTTTTTTCTACTCTCCCTCATTATTTATTTATTCAATCCTTCAATCCTTCATTTGAGTCAGTATGATTTTATGGATATTTATTTCATATTTTGGGTTACTTAATACAATACTACATTATACTTTTTATTGTTGTTTTTCAAATTATTTGTTTGGGCCATTGGTAGTTCTTTAAGTTGGCATCCATGTTTTTTGACATACCTCTATTTTTTGAATTTAAAAACAATTTGTATGTATGTATACCATGTATATGTACATGTATATAACACAACTAATTATTTTCACATATAGCTGTCAGTATTTATATCAAGCTGAGCAAATTCCCACTGATATTTCTATTAAAGTTTAATACCACATGGTTCATTCCAGCCTTACCCCCATCTTTATTTGTAACAGTGAAAAATCTGGCTTTACCACCTATCACCCAGTTACTGATTTGTACACGTGGTTTCAGAGTTGTTAACCTGCACTGCCATGAGAAGCAACTTCCTCAGCTAGAGGACAGTATTCTGCTTATGTATAGTTCTACTATATGAATTTTAAGATCAACATTTTTTTTCTCCAAGAATGATTCCACTCAATTCTAGACACAGAATGACTCTTTGTTAACAATTTGTTTTGATGTGAATATACTTAGTGCCTGTGACCTGTACACTTAAAATACTTAATATGTTAGATTTTATATTATGTATATTTCACTACAATAAAAATATTGTCTCCCCTTCTTTTAGATATCCCAATAAATATATTTCCAATACTGAATGATTATCAAAATCAACGTCTTTGTTGTATAAACCCAGAATCTATATTTTTCAACAAATTTCCCAGCGGTCCCTGACTAGAATGGACCTTTTCTAAAAGAAAATAAAAAATACACCTGGATGATCTTGGGATCTGGATCTCCAGCTGCAATTGCAGCATCATGGAAAACTCGAGGGTGCTCTGGGACCTGTCAGCAGTGCTGGGTGTCCCATCTGGGTGAGGGGCAGAGGTGTGGCTGGCCTGAGGACGTTTTGCTAAGCCTTGCTCCTGGTCCCAGCCCAGCCCTTCTGTGGGTCTGACTTTGCAGCTCCTGGGCATCACCCACAAAGGTTATGCTGAATTGCCAAAAATTCAGAGCTGTGCCTCCTCCACCTTCGGCAGGATCTAAGCATGTCAGAGTGGCCACATGAAAGAAAGCTGCTTGTTTCTCAGAGCAGGTTGCCAATTGGATAACCAAATATCATCTTCCCGGCCCATAATAAAACCTCCATTAAAATCTTTATTGCATTTCCCAGTCTGTGGAGCAGGCTTGCCTTGGACTATGGACAGTTGAAGGAGGTGCCATCATGGGTCCCCAGCCTGTTCCCTCAGGCTGTCTTCTCTGACACGCTGAGGGCAGTCGACTGCCTGACAGTGAGCGAGGCTTTCATTTGCCTGTGTAGTTAGATGCTCTGGCCAGACCCTAGCTCATGACTGAGTCACCAGAGCAGGGTGCAGTTACTAGGTTCTGGGAAACCTAGAAACTATGTGCCAATCCATTTCCTGGGGGTGCGAACTTATGTCTACAAGGAAAACCATAGCAACTATCTGGATCATTTCAGGTCCTCTCCAAATTGCTTTTGCTGATAAAATACAAATGGAAAGTAAGGGGACTTTATTTTTGCCTGTATGAATGGGTGAAATATGTCTGCTTTATATGCTGTTTAGTGCTTATGAATGTAGGGTAAGTGAAGGAAAGACTATAATCTAGACAACTGACATGTCATAGAGATGAGGATGTATGCACAACATCATGGACAAATCTATGTGCTCTTACCTTCCAAAGGTCAAGACAGCCACTGTCAGATGGTTGGGAGAGAAGTTGGGGTCAGAAGACAGTGTAGCCTTTTATATGGCTCAAGTATCTTGAGAAAGACAGGTATACTCTGGTTTTTGCTTTATTTGAAAAAAAAATAAAAGGTGTATAAGCATAGAGTGATAATAAAAGCATTTTATAAACTGTGGTCAGTTTGGCCAAAGTGCTATTAGACTGGAAGTAAGATCGTAGATCATATCTTCTCTAAATGCTCCAGGCTTGCCCTGATCCTGCCCTCCCCTGGGAAACTGCTCTGAGTGGTCTTCCTTATTCACTGCCTAGGGTACAAGTCATTCCCAGACCCTTCCTCTACCATGACCTTGAGAATTATCTGTCTTTAAAGGTACACTGTTGGCTTTACTTAATTGTACCTCAGTAACTAATTCTCTCAGGAACTCATTCATACTCTCTACTCTGGTGAAGCTTTCTTCTTACCCACTCCATTAGGCTGTTCCTGTGCCCCTTCCCTCAGAGCACTCTGTCCCCTTGGGTTCCCCCTGGAAAACCACACTCTTGTTTCAGAACCCTCTTGACCATAACAAAGATCATTCCTGCCCTTGCTGAATTCTTCTCCTTTAAGTGTAGCTCTTGGGCCACACTATTGTCTTCTGTTAATGAATGTTGATTTGTGAATCGTTCACATAAGCAATCACTACATAAAATTCCACATAGATGCTCCTGGGAATGAATGGGGCAGACTGTAGGAAAGTTCTGAACCAAGTCCAATGCTCTCCCTTTCTCTGGAGTGGAACATCTGGAATCCACTCTCCCAAGGTCATGTTGATAATTTTCCCCTATTGTTTTTGCCCCTCTGCAACTCTGGGATTTGAGTTAATTGTTTAATCTAAGTCTCTGTTTCTCCTGGCGGGTAATGGAGGCTAATTTCTCTCCAGAGGTTAAGTAATATTAACCATATACCATACACAGTAAATGCTCAATAAATGCTAGCTATTACTACTATTACCTAATAAGTTTTTTTTTTTTTTCACTTTACAAACTACCAAATGTCCTTAAAGATACTGCCTTAGCTGTTTCTCTCTTAGGCCATTCCTCAATTTTCCTTCTTCCCTCCTTGACAAACTTTTGGAAGATACCATAGTGTCTTCGTTTCATTGTCCCCCAATCCTCACCTTTATAGATTGGCTTCTATTTTCATCATTCACAGAGGCTGAAAATTTTAGCACATTTGGTAACACTGAAGCTCAAGTTCACCAGAGGCCTTTCTTCAGACTTCTTTCTTCTTATAAAATCTAGTGTGGTTAAAGGCCCTCCCTCCTCCCCTCCTTGACTTACATGACCCTTAATATCCCCCAGTTCTCACTCTTGGATTCTTCTTTGACTCCTTCTCCTTTGACAACATTTCTTCAGTCGGCTCTTGGCTCTTGTCTGTCCTCTCCCCTTCTTAGTCCCTCTCTCTCCCTGGGCATCTCACACCAGAGCTTGCAGTAGGTACTGCTCACTGCACAGACAGGCTCATGTTGTGTAGCTCTCTACAGGGTCAAGTGCATGTTGAACAGGTGAGTGTGTGTGTGTGTGTGTGTGTGAGAGAGAGAGAGAGAGAGAGAGAGAATGAATTTAGACTCCTAAGTGGTGGTGGTCTGACCACCCTTCCCCTCAGTGAACAGGTCATGTTCTTCTGGTGTTTTTCTTCAACAGGCCCCAAACACAACTCTGCTGCTGCTTTTGTTGCTGAGATGGCGCCTCAATCTCTGTAGGCATCACAGGCCTGCCTGCTTGAGGCACTGTGACTGGATCTTATTGTTGAGTGTAACCTCTTGAAGGGACTTTCTTGAAAGGCCTCTGCTTGACATTGACCTTGAACTAACTAACTGTGCACTGACCTCCAGTCCAGATCCCTGACTCACTTTTGGAGAGTCTTTTTTCCCGGGCTCAAGACCTTTATATTCTGCCATGGCAGGCTCAACTTGTTTAGAAATAATTTTATTTATATTTCACTCTCCTAATACTGTGCCTTCTGTGTTTTTTTATTGTCACGTTCTGGAAAACCTTGAAACCATCTTTTTAAAAAATATTGATTCACACATAATGGTTATGCATGTTTGTAGGGTACAATGACTTTTTGGTACGTATATATATTGTGTAATAATAAAATCAGATTAGCACATCAGTCACCTTAAACATTTATCATTTCTTGGAGGTAAAACATTCAAAATCTTTTCTCCTAGCTATTTTGATACGTACAATACATTATTGTCGGCTGGTGCAACAGAACACCAGAGCTTATTCCTTCTATATAATATTGTACTCATAGAAAAACCTCTCCCCGCCTCTCCCTGCCTTCTCAGGCTTTCCCCAGCCTCCTCAGCCTCTGCTGCACCCTACTCCTCCCAGCCACTTCTTAGCCTCCCCAGCCTCCTTAGCCTCTCTAGCCTCTGTTGAACACTGAGCCATATTATACTTCTAGGAGATCATTTTTTTTTAGATTCCACATGTAAGTGAGATCATGTGGTGTTTGCCTTTTATTTTTTGATCTTTGCAATATCAACACTTCTTCCCTTAGAATTCTGGTGATTTCTCTTCTGAATTGATAGTAGTTTTTCAAGAGTTCTCCTCCCTTGGTAACTCTACCTCCTAGTCTACTCCCCATCCTGGCTAGAAAACTCTATCTAAATATCAGGACCAATCCTACCACCCCTATGCTTAAACAAGTTTCTTGACTCTGCATTGAATAAAGAATGAAGTCCCAAACCATCAACTTATTCCTTGAATAGAATGCTACTATCCTGTTTTCAGAGTTTTGCTCTACACTGAGCTCAGAATACATTTTCTCTTCTGAAAGTTGAAGTCCTAATCATTAGTCCCCTTTCAGATGGTGTCTCCTTTGTAAAGCCTTCTCTGATCCCTGAAGAATTGCTGACTTCTGCTTGGGCTCTGAGTGCTTTTTGTTTGTATATTTGTAGCAACAGCAGAGCCTGGCTGCTAGTCAACATAGAAGAGTCTGTTGTCCCTCCAAGGTGGAGGGCAGGGTCCCAGATTTTGTGCCTTCCTTAACTCTCCCCAGGTCCTGTCCAATGGTCTGCATCCAGAGGGTTTTCCATTAATGCTGGCTATTGCGATGGGTTTGTTTTGGGTGCTGTTGGACTGAAAGATTTTTAAATGGCAAGTGGGATTCTTTTGAAGAGGACTTCTACATCCTTGTCCTATTCCAAGGCAGCTTGGGCTTTGGGAGAGATGCAGACTCCAGCTGACTGAGGTGTGACACATTCCCCTCTGGGGTCAGTTGCTCAAGACTAACTGGATCCTCAGTTCATCCCCTCTGAACCCAGGCCACTCAGGACTTGGATAAATGTTGGCTCACATCTAGCAGAGAGAAGTTGTGTAAGATGCCCAGCGCCACACAGCAAACCACCAGGTGGAATGGATGAGCCCTGTGCTTCTCAGCAGGCGTACAATAGATGCCAAAAATTTAAAAGATGACTTTGCAAGCCACATGTATTCTTTCCTCTAAGTGGCCATTTTCTCTGCTCTGACTGACCCCCGCTGTACTTTTGGGAACACAGAGGAGGTAAAAAGAACAAAAGCCTCATTTCTTCAGAAGTCTGCTTGGCTCAAATGATCATTCTCTCACTTCCCTCCCGTCAGCCCTTGGTGGCTCTCGTTCCTTCCTTCTCGGTCTCCACTTCTGGTGCTTTGTCCTCTGCCCATCCTGGAGCCAATGGTGTCCCCAGGGTTTGCTCTTCTTGCTCCTTTATGCATGTCCCTGGCTCCAGTTTGCATGTCCACGCTGAGGACTCCCCGAGTCTGACTCTGGTTCCGATGCTCTAATTCCTGCCTTTCCAGATCCACCCGCTCCCTCCATTCCATCATCTAGTGTTTCTTGCCTCCTATGGCCACTAAGGTGAGTTGGACCAAGGATTTCTTGTCTCCATTTTACAAATGCAAACACTTAATCTTACTGTCAAAGGGCAGACTCCGAGTCCCATACCAGGGCAGCCACACTGGCAGGGCTCCTTCTCCATGTGCAGGGCTGTCGTCCCTTAGCCATGACCAAGGGTGTTGACCTCCTCAGGGTCAGGAGCTCCACTTCTGATCAAAACACCATGTGCTGAGTGGCTGGCTGGCCCTTCAGATAAGATGGAGAGCTCTGCACCTGTACTCCCTTCTCTTCTGGCTTCATAAAATTGTTTCTCCTCAACCTTTTTTTTTAACCATATGAAATCTATTTATGCATGGGAAACTCAGCTTAAGGCCACATCTGTTTTTTTTTTCTTTCTGATCCAGCACACACCCCCTCCCCACCCCCACATACACACACACACACACACACATCTATCTATCTAGAGAGGGCAGACCTTGAACCTGTGTCCCTTGTCCCCAGCTCTACTGGTTCACACCCTTGTGCTAGACCTAAGTGGGGACTCTCTGTCTTCTCAGTGCCTCTTCCCCATTGTTCAGAGCCCTCAGGAGGGGGCAGGACACAAACCCTGTCCCAGCACCACCTCATCCTGTGGAATGTGTTCCACCCTCAGCCCTGGTGAAGCAGCCTCTTCCTGCTGGAAACTTAGCTGAACACCTCCCTTATTCCTTTGGCTTCTCCTTGACCATCCCCCAGGGTCCCCTGATGGCAGCGTTCTCATAGGCTGTGCTGATTGATGGGCACATGGGCGAGGACCTCAGAAGGTCACAGGAGAGTTAGGTGATGTGTAGATAGCTCAGGTCCAGCTTCTTCAGCTCACAGGTGAGGGGACTCTGACTCGATCCTGAAGGGGCCACATATCCAGTTATTTGGCAGAGAGGGAACTCAACTCAGTTATCATGACCCTGACATAGTGGTGTTATCCTCAGGGGTGTGACCAGACAAGGAAGCAGTGATAGGAATTAAGTGCAAGAGGAACATACACAGGATTAAGCTCTTGGCTCTTGAGCCCTTTGGTAATACTAGTCTTGGCCAACTGTGCGGGAGCCCCATCAGAGGTTCACTTGAGACACAGCCTTGGGTGAAGGCACAGCTTCATGTTTTCCTGCAACTGGTCATTCTCTTGTCCTCCCAGGTGTATGAGTCCCATCCTTTTTTTCTCAGTACCTGAGCTATGGCTGTCTTCCTCCTGGACAGCAGCTCCCATCCCATCCTCTTCTCCTCGTGGACAAGTGGTTTGGAAACCTTTTGGCTTACCCAGACCTCTGAAAGCAGAGCTTCTATCTTCCTCCTCCTCCTTCTCCGGCCTCCCCTGTCTCCTGAATTCCCCTCCCCATCTTCTCTATCGACTCTCCTTGTTTCCTCCAGCTCTTTCCTCTGTCTTCTGCCTTCTTTTTCCTCTCCCTCTTCACCTTGGAATATACAGAAGGGGTTTTAACCCTACCCTGAACCTACACACACAAAGACCTAGGACCCTTTCTAGAAGATGAAGGGAAAAAGTTAAGATTATCATTATATTTTTTGGTGAACTCACCAGCAAAAAGATGCAAGGCCAGATGTGAACTGGCATCTCTACATCCCTCTTGATCATTTGAAGTTTTCCATGAATACAGAATAGGACAGGAGTCATAGATTTGGACCTTCAGTCACTGTAGAAAGAGGCTAAATGCAGTAGGAGAGGGCACAGGAAGGGGGCCACTCAGGTCTTTTTCTGCTGGTTTTATTAATTTACATCACTAACCATAGTAGTCTGCTTGACTGCTGTAGCAAAACAAACCAACCAACACACAAAACCCCTGCAGGTTAGGTGAATTATACAATAGAAATTCATTTTCTCATGGTTCTGGACGAGGAGTCTGTGATCAAGGTGTTGGTGGGGCTGGTTTCTTCTGAGGTTGTTCTCTTTGGACCACAGATGGCTGCCTGTTGTCCTCATGTGGTCTTTCCTCTATGGATGTGCATCCCTTGTGTCTCTCTGTGTGTCCAAATTTCTTGTAAGGACAGCAGTCAGATTGGACAAAAACCCATCCTGAAGACCTCAGTTTATCCTGGTCACCTGTTTGAAAATCTTATCTCCAAATACGTTCACATTCTGAGGTATTGGGGATTAGGACTGCAACACAGTGAGTTTTGGTAGGGCAGGGGACACAATTCAGCCCATAATACTAACTAACCTAACTTCCCAAGTCAGAGAATTACCCAAGGGCCTAGAAAGCATTGGCTTGAAGGGTCCTTGGCAGTTCTTTCAAGAAGTTAAGGTGTCTGCCACAGAGGCACCACACAAAATCACCAAACTCCAGGTATGCAAAATTTTGAATTTATCAAATGAACTTCATTGTTCCCACAGATGGACAGGATACTGAGTCAATGTTAAAAGCCAGAACTTATTATGGAGTTGGTCTGCTGTTTTAACTGTTGGGATTACTCACAAAGCCACATGTCTAGAAGCCATTGGAGAAGGTGGTCAGATAACTCCCAACTCGAGCAATTTAGGATCCTTCCTGGGCTGACTCTACAACTCAAAGAGCCTCAGCCCTTCCTATAGCGGGTCTGCCCTCCCTGAGCCTCCTGGCATCATGGCGAAGTAGTAAGAAAGTGAGGTGAAGCCCGCTCCTCTCCCAGGGACTCAGGGTCAGTAAGAGTGACCAGGAAGGGCCTCTGGTGGGAAGCCTGTGAGCAGAACAGGGCCACTCCTGTTGTTCCCCGGTCTCCTGAGCAGCCCAGGTAAGCTGCCCTTTCATCTTAATGGGCAGTCGATGTGTGCATGACTCCTTTCTCGCAGAGTTAGGGCTTTTCTTTAAAGAAATAATTAGCATGTACTTTTAAACCTCTCCAGTGACTCATCCTTCTTTGAAATATTAACCTGGGGTTGTCTCCTTCAGAGAATAAGATAATGATGATGGCAATTTATTTCATAGCCAGAGCCAGACCAATTAGCACATGCCCTATTCCCAGAACTTAAAAAAAGACCTCTAAGGTCTCTTTCCACTCTAACATGTTCTGAGATTCCATTACCAGGACTTTCCCTTCAAATGCTTTACTTTCTTTTTTTATTAATTATTATTATTTTAATTATACGTACCAAGGGGTACTGTGAGATAATTTGAGGTCTGTATAATACCATACATAATGATCAAATCAGCATAGTTAGCATAAAGTCTCTCTTTAGACTTTTTTTTTAATGTACATGCAATAGTTGTACCTTTTTATGAGTACAATGTGTTAGGGTTTCCCTAGCGGAGGGTTCCAGTGGGAGGGATCAGAGGTGGACGCCTCATAGGCGGAAGCTCAAAGGACTTGTGTGTTCTGAACTCTTGTCTATCTGGCAGACAGGAACAGTGGTCGGGCTTGTGAATGGAGGAGCCATCTTCAAAGAGGGCGGAGAGGTTTCCTTATCACGGAATGTGTGTTTCATCTGTCTTCACGACATTTCAAGGATCTAGGAAGGATGTGTGGCTTATTGAGGACACACAGTCCCTTGTACTTGTGCAACATAAATTCCCATCGATTTTCCTTAGAGTTCATTTCAGGGCCCACACTTTCCCCTGCTCTCTTTGTTTTTTGGTGATCTGTTTCCCTTGGCAGCTGCTCTGAGGTATACAAGATTCAGATGGGAGGAATGGAGGAATCTGGGAGATCAGCTGTACCCAATCCTCTCATTTGACAGACGAGAAAATGGAGGTCCAGAGGGTGAGTTTGGGAGGAATTAAGGGCTTGGGAGATGACCCAGGTAGGTTGGGAGGAGTTAAGAATACACCCAGTGTCTCCTGATTTCTCTGCCTTTTCCAATGTCACAGCTTCAGCTGTCAAGATGTCGATGTGACCACAGGTTTGGATGAAATATATTTGTAAATCATCAAAAAAAAAAAAAAAGATGTTGATGTGTTTATAGGAATGCAGGACAGATTTGATAAAGCTTGTGATCTTGACAATATACTTTAAAGCTGAGTTCAATTCTACAGTAACTTGGGTCCAAATCCCCCATTTCTGTCTTCTTTAGAAGTGAAGGTGAATAACTTTTCAGTTCAAATACCACTGGGGTACCTTGTTCCTGGGACATACTTACCACTGTGGCTCCTTTTCTTGACATCCTTTTTCTCTTCAAATGCAGGGTAACACAGGACCCCAGGAGTCTACAGAAAGGTGAGTCTTAAGTCTTTGGTCAAATGCTCTCATGTCTAAAAGGAGATGCTGAGCTATTGGTGAGTGGAAGATCAGACAATGTTGTTTAGTTGTTCATGACAAAGGACAGGTGATATGGGAGTGAAGCTTTACTTCCTGAGGCTTGCCACCAGAGGTGACCTCCTCAAGCCACCTCAGCATTGACCTTCTAACAATTTTATCTATCTAGGTTCTGGTCTGTGATATGCTAAGCTTGAAAGATTTGCTTAAACTTACTCGTGCAAAAATGAGCTTCAATTTTGTGGATGCAGAATGGGAATTAAAATAACACCCACCACTTAGTGTTGTTCAAAGGAATAAATGAGGTATTGCATGTGTAGCATCAGGCACAAAGTAAACAATCCATAAGAATAATCTTTATTGCTATTATTTATTGACAAGAAGTTAGAGTAAACTCTCCTTCATTCTTTTAAAGATTAACCCATGACCCATGTGGGGGGCTTGATGGTGTGTGAGCTGGAATGGAGTACGGAGGCCGAGAGTCTGTGCTCTATACCTTTCTCTAATGTCTACTAACCAGGGTTCTAGAGCTTTCCCCTGGGTCGTTTT
The DNA here is from genome assembly GCF_001458135.2 of Marmota marmota marmota. Lineage (NCBI taxonomy): Eukaryota > Metazoa > Chordata > Mammalia > Rodentia > Sciuridae > Marmota > Marmota marmota. The sequence goes on along the minus strand of NW_026000005.1, from coordinate 34,976,607 downwards.
GTCTGCACTTTCTGTGTGAAGGACAGCCAGATTTGACTTCTCTCAGACAAGGACACCAGGCCAATCTTTCTTCATGGCTGAGCCAGAAGAAATCCAGCAGGAGGGATTTACTACTTCAGCTTGTAAATGAGTAGCTCTCTTCCTTCACCCCTCACCCTGGGCTAAGTTATTCTGAGGCTATAAAAAGATCCCTGTCCACTTCAAAGGGCTTTTTATCAGCTTATCCATGCAGATCCTATTCAACTCTTCTCATTTTCAAAGGCAGAACAAAACTTCTTGGCTGAACCCCCAGCTAGGCTCTTACCTTCCTTAAAATATCTTTAACTTCAATTAAACTGATCCCTCTTGGCTCCTCTTAACAAATAGGTTGTCTTCACAAAGAGTTCCCTGACATTATCTCCCCATCCACCCCCAACCTCATTATTGACATGTCATTTTGATCTACAGGGAAATTTGTACAGAGTTAAGCAATGTGGCTTGGGCCAGGCCCTGGTACTGCGGCACCTTTTTAAAGTACTCTTGTTTCAGAACTTAGTAAGCTCTAAACCACTCTGTGCCTGTAGAGAGGGGCAGTAAATTAAGCATTGACTTGGAAATTAACATCTTAGGTTTTCTATGTGTTTTTTTGCCACAGACCCTCTAAGCAAATTTGTTAAGTCTAGGTTTCATTTTCCTATAAATAAAGTGAGGGAGGTAAGTATAATCATTCACAATGATCTTTGCAACAATTACTTATAATAGCCTGTCTAAGTCTGTCTCCCCAGTAGAGTGTGTTCCTTGAAAGCAGGAAATTTGTCTCATCTCTGTATCCAGTGTCTTGGGAAACATTTATTGAATAAAGGTGCCTGAGCTTTTCTCTGGTATACCTTTCCCTCTTACCCCCTCATAGCCAGATAGGGTTTTTGTACTTCCTTGGCTTTGCTCAGCTTTACTCTCTCCCAGACACTTAGTTGCCTATCTCTACCAGGGTGACAAGTTCAAGGTGAGCTGACACAATTCTACCGTAGAAGGCAGAGCAACTGAATTCTGCACTTCGACTCTTCCCACTTCTTCCAGGTTGGAGGCAGTGTCACCTTTCTGGTTGGAGGTCTGGCTTCCTCAGTGACTTTTGAAGGGCAAGATGATGGAACCCAGAAGAGGGGGACTGAGAACTCCTCCAGGGTGAACTTTAGCCAGTGGAAACGAGGAAATGGGAGGGTGTCTGCAGATAAATCCTGTTTTCTTTTTCCATGGGTCTATTTTTTTTTTTCCTATACATCACATGTGGAGATGTTCAGTATGATGGAGTGACTCTTTGAGCGTCTTTGCAGTATATTAAAGTATTGCCAGCTGGGTAAGGTGTTCCTTTTGCTTCTCATTCTTCCTTGTCTCATGTCCTATTCCCCTTACCCTTCCTTACCCTTACCCTTAATTAGTAAGTATGGACTTGTGAATTCCTACTTCACAGTGTAGGAATGGGAGCATGGACCAGGAAAGAAGAAGCAGTGGTGGTGGCTCTTCAGCTAGGGAGGGTTCTGCAGAGTGGTGGCAGCGTCTGAATGGAACCTATTCTCATCTGGTCCTTGGGTTGATGATTCAGTAACAGAGGTCCATGTAGGCAAATCAGGACAAAAGGTATTTTGCCTGAAGAGAATCCATCTGTTTTTGATCAGGAAAACAGAGACTCCACCCCAGATGCAAGTGAGAGTCCAGGAATTTGCTCTATCCAGGGTCTTTGGGAGCAATGCAAACTGAACTGGTATCTTTGCTTTCTTATTTGGACTCAACGGCCACCCTGCTTTTAATCAGGGCTGCACAAGCTCCTTAGAAGAGCCCTTCAGAGCTAACAAGTGAGTCTTTGTGCACAGCACCAGCTGAGCTCCTTCCTCTTTTTCCCAGGGATGAGGGTTTATCCACATGGCTGTTGTCTGTTTTTAGGATTAGAAGAGCCGAGAGAACAAGGAGCTCATAGAAACTCCTTGGAAGGTGCCTTGGGATGCATGTAGTTAACCCATCTTACTTTATGCAGATGAAGAAACCAAAGACCCCAAGGTCATGTGACCAGCCCACAGGCAGCTGATTAAGATGGATCTGGATTCTAAAAATAGCTTAATTTCTTAATTGAGAGAGGGAATTTGGGGAAAAAAATTGTTTCCAGAGGCTGGCTTGGGAAAGAATCAGAAAATATCTCTCAATCCTTTCCACCCCCCATCCTAGGATGGAAATTAAAGACACAGTCCTGTGTGGCTGCCCCACATACCACCTTCCCCTTCACATGGAGTTGTAGAATACTCTGTCTCAAACTCCATGACTCTGCCTCTTCCTCCCCTCCCTGAGCTGTGATAGAGAGGAAGAATAATCTGAAGGGAATGTTAAAATGTTATGGTGAGGTAAACATGGGGCCTAGCCAACTGACCAGGGCCATCTTTGCTAACCAAGAATGAGGGAGTCACGTGACATTTCTGAACCTTTGTTTCCTTATATCTAAAGTGGGCATAAGAACATCTGATTCCCATGGTGGTAGAAGGGAAAAGAGGGAGGCTGGGGATAGAGGTCAGTTGGTCGAGTGCTTGTCTCGCATGCACAGGGTCCTGGGTTCCAGCACCACAAAAATAAATAAATAAATAAATAAATAAATAAATAAATGGAAATAAAATGTCCAAAAGTATGTATTTGAATCCTAGAGGAAACCAAATTAGGATAATTTAAGGAAGTATACTCAAATTAGGATAATTCAAAGAGGGCTACCTAGAGGACTCTTTACAAAGGTGTGGCAGAGTTTAGAGATGGCTCACAGATCAACAGGATCCTGGCATTAGTAATAGGGAGGGGAGACCGACCTGCGTAGATCCTAATTAGAAGAGTAAGAAGAGGGAGTAGTTGGCAGAACATGGAAGAAAACAATCAGTGGTCTGTGCAGAGGGCTTTGGATAGGAGCTTTGACCTTCAAATGGAGGAAGATCCAACCCAAGGTGACCTTGCACAGAGAGAACCAAGAGAACAAGCACTCTGACCTCACTCTCCTCCCTTCTGTGATCTCCTGCCAGGGATCCATTGGCCAAACCCCAGTGGGAGTTGGAGGGCATAGGAGCCTGCTGATGTCATTTTACAGGTCAGCCTCCCAGAGCAGAAGGCCCAGGGGAGAAAGGTAGAGAGTGGATCTGGAAGGGCCAAAGGGAGATATCTGCACAGAACATGTTTGTTAAATGATGGGCTCATTAACATAGTGGATTCTATACTGGGCCATCCAGAACCACCAACTGAAGTGTGATTCCCCCCCCCCCCAGATGCAGCCAGTGTATAAAATGACTTTCACAGGACACTCTTTATCCTGGAGAATGGCCTGATGCTCAGGTGTTCAAGCTGTGACCAGGTGACCTTCTCACAGGAAACTTGTTTATGCTGGAGGACACCATTTTGGCTTTCGTCTGATCTGTGTCCAGTTTATTCCTACCAACATAGCCACTGTCTAGGAGAGCACTGACCAGGGAGTTTGGGTATTTCAGTCAGGTAAGACACAGAGGAGGTGGCACAACAAGACACATGAAATAACAGAAGCAGTTTTATTGCAGATTCCAGAGAGAAGAGGGCGGTGCATCTTGCAGGGCCAAGGGGAAGGTGGGAGCTGTCTGGGACACATGAACTCAACCAGCATGGGGGAGCTAGAGAGAGGAAGAGAGAGAAAGATCACCTGTGGGCCAATACCTTTATTGGGGGTGTCCAGGGCATTATTCAAACAGGCTTCTCATGAAGAATTTTAACAGTGGATTTATAGCAAGTGGACATGTGTTCCATGGATTGGCAGTTTGATTGAGAGGTGGTTCCTGTGTCATATTTGCACAGTCCACACAGGTGTAGGGATCCATGGGGTGAATCAGTTTGTATATAGCTGTCCCATAGGGAGGTGGTCTCTAGAGGGCACTTGTATAGCACAGCTAGCTGCCTTGATTACTTTAGGAATTGGGAGAAGGTGGAGAACAGAACACTGGGTCTAAGGCTGATTGATCCCTGCTTCTGGTATGAGGAAGTTCAAACTATATTCAAAATAAACACTGAGGCATCATGAAATCATAAGAATTCACTATGGTAGTTCAGTGATTAGGGTGTTTGCCTCACACGTATCAGAAGCACTGAGTTTGATCCTCAGCACCACATAAAAATAAATAAATAAAATAAAGGCATTGTGTCCACCTACAACTAAAAATATTAAAAAAAAAAAAGAATTCACTATAACCCATCTCAATGATTGGTCTATATAGGGTGTATAGGGATCTGGCCTTTCCAAATTCTAGACAGATAAGCAATGTCCCAGCCACAGGATGGGCAGAGGGGTTTATTGCAACTATTCTGTGGTCCAATTTCCCCTTCTGTCCGGATTTCCTTTCTTCCCTCCCTAATAGGTATTGATCTTGGGAGTGTTTCCCTCAATTCAGGTCTTCAGCTCTGAGTCACCTTCCTGGGGAACCTGGCCTGTGACACCTAGTGTCGTACCATTACAACTGACATATAGATTTTGAGCAACTCCTGCAAGCTCAGCTTTACATTTTGGGTACAGTTGTGCAGTTTGTATAGGTGGTATGGGCACATCCAGGTAAGTAATTAAATGAGGGTTGAAACTTGCTCTTCCTGGAGAAGGACTGCCTTTTTCTGATTTACATAGTTTCCGTGTGGGCTCCTGCCATCCTTGTCTCAGGTCCTTTTTTTTTCAATGAAGCATCCCCATGGATGAGACAGAAAGGGCGAAAAATCTTGGATGAAGCTGCAACATGCTCTGGAAATTTAGGAACAGGTTGTTTCTTCTTATAGACTCTTGGAGAAGGTCTTGAGGATGAGACAAACTTCCCCAATCAGACTCAAAGACTTGTGTTTCTTCTTTCAACTAGGCTGGTCTAATTCACAGGAGTGTGACCAGCTAGAAGGTCATGTACAGCAGGGTGGGATTTCCATTTAATTCCAAATATAATTCTCTTGCTTACGAGACTTTGGTTTTCCTCTTGAAATTGAAAAACCTACTCTGCTATTTTCTGTGGTCACTATGGTTCTTAAGAACACTGTTCATTCATTTCTTACTCTTTCATTTTTTTTGAGGAAAAGAATACGAGGGAGAGAAGTGTCCTTCTCCACGCCCCGTAGCTCTCTAGTTGTAGACTGTAGGTCAGTTGCCTGAACCACCTGTCCAGTGCTTGTATGTGAGACTCTTCCAGGTTTCAGCTGCACTGAAGTACCTGGATCTTATCTGGATGGTGAAGAAGCTCCAGGAAGGGAAGGTGGGGAGGCTGTGGCGGATCCCCCAGCCGGCCCAGCTCTGCCTCCTGATAGGAGAATCACTAGCAGTGGTTTCCTTCTTTCTCTCCTTGGCTCCTAGCAAACTGCTGTGCCCCCAGGGCAGGCTCTGCAGAGGACCCAGGGGGCAGACAGAGCTGTGTCTTTGATGTAGCTCCAGAGAGAGGCCACTCTCCTTGACCAGAGGCTGGGGTTCTGTTTCACAAAGACATTTTCCATCTTTCCTTTTCTTAAAACATTGCTGCGGGAGATAAAGTATTGCACGTTTACAGTTTTGGCTTGCCAAGAACATCCCACCAGCTCATCTCATAAATCACGCCAGGCCTCCCTCCAGCAGCAAGTCAAGGCCAGGCCTGCCAGGCCTGGGCCAGGCAGGAGTCACTGATGGGCCAGCCCATGGCCATTGGGAGACCTCTGCATCCTTGGGAGTGTGTCTCCCTGTGCTTCCTGGTCTCTGAGCTTTGAGTCACAATATTCCCACAGACAGTCAGCTATTACCTCCAGAGATAATTTATACTCATTCTCTCCCTCCCTCTCCCCACCCCACCTACCATTCCACTCTGCTTTGTCATTCTAAATTTACATTAGATACAAGCTCTTTCTAGTCACTGGCCTGGCTCATGCCTCACTCAAATCACAGTACTTAACATCTGTAGTTGAAAGCTTGTCTTCTTGGTGAACCATGAGCCTTGGACAGATATTTCATTTCCTCCATAGCTACCTGGCTATCCCAGTCTGCCTTGCAGAAAGATGGGTGACTGGAACCCAGGGCAGGTGTGAGGACAGGAAGGGAGTTCCATCTTCTCTCTTTTGCTAGCCCTGGGCTCCCTATAAAGTTGTCTCTGGTTTTCTCTAGATGCAAGTTCAACCAACACAATCTATTTCTTTGATTCCAAAATATATTCTTTGGTTGCTCCTTTGTTTCTGTCTTCCAGGTGCTCTTCTTTATGCTGTCTGTCGAATATTTCTCTCATTAGTCTGAAGCCCCATCTCCCTCCCTGTGTGCCCCCTCCTTCTGCCCTTCTCTGCACATCCTTCCAATCTCCCCAGCTCACAGGACAGCAGGGAGTTACTCTAAAGTTCAAGCCAAATACTCTCAGGTCACAGGAGAAGGATCTGAGGCTAGCTGGTGAGGTGTTCTGGCTACTGTTGTCCAGGTCCTAGACGCCAAAGCTACAAATAAAATCTGCAGCTTCTCCCTAACCAGGGCTCTTTCTGTGATAACTCATCGCTTCAATTTTCCCTTTGTTTTCAGGAATTTCTGCTTCATCCTGCTTTTTGCTTAAACTTCTTTCTTGGCTCTTTTCAGCTGCTGCTGCTATTCCAATCCTGGTGACCCTGATGGGAGAGGGAATGGAGAAATCCAAGGACACAAGCCTTGATGGCTAAGTTGGTCAGGTTGGGCGCTTAGCTCCAAAGCCAGGTTACATTTCTGATGTGAGATACCGCAGATGTGGGTCCCAGGCTGTATCAGACATCTGGGAAGGTAATTGGTGATGAAACAGCCTTATCTGCCTGATACTTGAATGGAATGAGTGTGAGACATGTTCTCAGGATCAAGGAGAAAACAGACATTCTGTTCTTTTCTGAGCAAACCAAGGAGCAGTTACCTGGAAAATTTTCTCTTAGAAAAGGTAGAGAGATAGGGCGGGCAGCAAATCAGAGACTTCCAAGTAACCAAAGGATTCATTTTTTTCTCTGGGAATGAAGCATGCCTGGTACCTCCCCCTTTCTTCTCAAGAAACAATGTGTGAATTCTGGGAACTGCCATGCAGCATGCTCTCCTTTTAGGGACTCTAGAGATGAGAGAGGGAAGACCCAGAGAGAGAGAGACAAAGAGAAGACTGTTATTGCCTAAGGACACAGGAGGTCAGCTGAGAGGATTCATGTTTAATGACCCAGTGGGCAGGACTGGGATAACTCCCAGCAGGTCAAATGCTCCCATGAGATAAGAACTGGTTGGTTGGTTTGGGGATGCCCTATGTCTTTTTCATGTCACTCTTTGGGCCTTACCCATAAAGGCCATTTCACTCCAGGTGCTGAATATCACATTCTCTAGGGTTGAGGGACCAACAAGCCTTTGGAGATCAATATCTCCTGGGAATATTGCCAACTTTTGAGGGTCCTGCATTTTAGAGCAATCTCAGCGAGCAGGCCCATTCTTTGAAAAGTAAAGTTATTTCAGTAGTATATAAGGGTATGTTTTAGTCAACTTTTGCCTTGCTGTGACCATATGACATGACAAGAACAATTAAAGGAGAAAAAGTTTATTTTGGCTCATGATTTTAGAGGTTCAGTCCATGGTTGGCCAACTTTATAACTCTAGGCCTTAAGTGGGGCAGATCATCATGGAAGATGGAAATGGTGGAAGAAAGCAGCTCAGGACGTGGCAACCAGGAAGGAGGGGCAGGGAATGAGCTCAACTCACTAAGGGAAAAATATAAACCCCAAATGCACATCTCCAGTGACCAACTTTCTCCAGCCATACCCTACCTATTTATAATTACAGCCCAGTTAATCCATATTGGTAGGATTAACCTATTGATTAGGTTACACCTCTCATAATTTAATCACTTCACCTCTGAAAATTCTTACATTGTCTCCCACATGAGCTTTTGGGAGACATCTCATATCTAAACCATAATAGGACACAACGCAGTCAGCCTTGGAGTCTGCACAAGATAGCAAGAAAATGATGACTTTTGAGTCACACTGACCTTCATCATCAGAATCCCAGATTTCTTTCCTATAATCACATATTGTCTCTGTGGTTTGGGGCAAGTTATGACCAGGCATGGTCTCCTCCTCCTGATAGGAGGCTATCAGGAGCCACAATAGGGCTGTGAGTGCCTCCTGTTCTGCTTTTACCCTAAGTAGTCAGATAATTTCAGTTACTACTTTCTTAATGCTCCTCCTTTTTTTTTTTCCAATTCCACTTTAGCTCTTCTTCTGCCCAAAACATCTAAAAAAATAACTGAGTGTACCTGGAACCCCACAAACTCAAACCCTTTAGCAACTTTGGTTATTGCCTATGACTTTTAGAAGAGTGAGAAGTAAAGGAATCAAAACCAGATCATAACCTTTAAGGACCACCTTAGGTATATAGGATTTGGTAAGGATTTAAGATCCTCTCTTCTCCTCTGTAGCTCTGTGACTCCCTCATTTCTAGATAATTTGTGACTCAGAGTTCCCCAGAGAATCACTTAATCCCCCCCCCCCCGAAAAAAAAAGTTTGATGGAGTTTGAACTACTGTCCTGAACAAAATTGCAAAGTAGAACCATACTTTTAAGAAAAGATTTATAAATAGTTAGACCCAGGTAAATATCCAAAAAATCCCAAGCAACATTTCAGAGTATTTCTTCTTGGTGAAATTGGGTGACTCGTCTATTTTGTGTTAATTTGATGAATCTTTATGGATCTAGTGAGCAAACAATGCAATAAAGTTGGCAAAATACAATCATTCCAATGACTCTCTTCTCTCCCCCAATCCTCTCTGAGGCCCTGTTATCTGACTTCTGCCTTCCCCCACCTGCTGCTCTCTCTGCTCTTGATCCTATCCACTGCCTCTTCCTTTAAAAAAAAAATTGTTCTAATTAGTTAGACATGACAATAGAATGCATTTTGACACATTATACATAAATGGAGTAGAACTTCTCATTCTTCTAGTTGTACACGATATAGAATCACATGGGTCGTGTAGTCATTTATGCACACAGTGTAATAATGTCCAATTCTTTCTACTGTCTTTACTATCTCCATTCCCCTTCCCTTCCCTTCACTCCCCTCTGCCTAATCCAAAGTACCTCTGTTTTCCTTATTGTGAAATAGCATTCATATGTCAGAGAAGACATTCAGCCTTTGGTATTTTGGGATTGGCTTATTTTGCTTAGCATGATATTTTCCTATTCCATTCATTTACCAGCAAAATAATTTCTTTCTTCTTTATGGAGAAGTAATATTCCATTGTGTATATATATTACATTTTCTTTATCCATTCATCTGTTGAAGGGCATCTGGATTGGTTTCATAGTTTGGCTATTGTGAATTGAGCTGCTAAAAATATTGATGTGGTTTCATCATTATAGTATGCTGATTTTAAGTCCATTGGGTATAAACCGAGGAGTGGGATAGCTGGGCCAAATGGTGGTTCCATTCCAAGTTTTCTGAGGAATCTCCATACTGCTTTCCATAATAGTTGTCCCAATTTACAGTCCCACCAGCAATGTATGAGTGTATCTTTTCCCCATATCCTCACCATCAGTTATTGTTGCTTGTATTCTTGATAATTGCCATTCTGACTGGAGTGAGATGAAATCTCAGAGTAGTTTTAATTTGCATTTCTCTAGTTGCTAGAGATATTGAACATTTTTTCATCTATTTGTTGATCGGTTGTATTTCTTCTTCTGTGAAGTGTCTGTTCAGTTCCTTAGCCCATTCCAGGAAATATAAAGAACTCAAAAAAGTCAACATCAAAAAAGCAAATAACCCAATCAATAAATGGGCTAAGAAACTGAACAGGCCCTCTTCCTTTTAATTCTTTGATTAGTGCTCCTCTCTTCTCCCCCAGAGCATAGAATTCCCTCCTCTGACTTCCTGTGATAACTTTTATTCATTCTTAAGAATTCACCTTTGCTATCTCCAGAAAGTTCTCCCCAATCTTTCAGACCCTTCAGGGTCATCTGTTTCACACTCTCATTGCCAAGTGTACGCCACAATGATGTTCAGCTTGCTCATGTGCTCAGTTATTGAATGTCCATCTTCCTTTCTTGAGATTTACCTCCATGGCAGTACTCCTTGTCTTAGCTATCCTGAACACCCCAGCATTCACCTAAGTGCTTTGCTGTCTCAGGTAATTAATGGCACTTATTATATGAATCAATGAATATGAAAGGTTGAATTTTACTGCAAAAAGCCAAATTAGGGCATTAGACCATACCAGGTACGAGGTAGTGTCTGACCAGCTGGACCCATAATGATGCAGAGAGTTTGGGGATGTCACTGATTGCAAACCAGGAAGGCTCCTGGCTACAGATCAGAAGCGGGTGTGGCCCTTTCATTCCTCTCACATTCTAATTCTTCAGAGTTTAGATCTGCAGATGACCCTGCCCACATTCTTAGGATGTTTCCATGGGCCAGACTACCAATAGGAGCAAGCGAGGCCACTATCACACTCTTCACCCAGATTTGGTGGTGAATTGGCCAGAATTTGTTCCTCTCTTATCATGGCAAGGTCGCAGTACATGCCCCTGGGACTGTTTTCCAGTACATTCTTAGGGTCATACTTTGGATGGTGTTAATCCTTTTTTACTAATTTATAACGGGCAGCTAGTAGTTGTTGCCATCTTAGCAACATCATACTTCTGGAATAATCCAAAATGCACAGGGATCACTCTCTTCAGTGTTTTGGTATCAGAAGATTAGCTTTGAGCACTGCTACCTCCAGTGGGCAGGACTGGGACCTATAAGGTCCAGGGTCATATGAATGGAAGGGCAGATGGGACCCCTGTCTGCAAAAAGAACAACCTAAAATAGGAGCAACATCTGAGAAATTCTAGAAGATCACTTTGCCATCACTGTATGTTTCCAGTGTTCCTAGTGCTATTCAGTGAATGATGAACAATAAATATTTTTGTTGCTAATTACTCTCTTAACTTCATGAAAACTAACATGGTGACTACTCTGTGCATTCTTTTCTTTTTAAAATTGAAGTGTAATTGACATAATGAATTACACAAGTTTAAAGTTACAAATGGACGTATCACCTTTGGCAAATATCTGAACCCACAATGGCTGAATCATATGCTTAATTTCTTAAGAAACTGCTCAATTGCTTTCCAAGGTGATTGTATCATTTTGCATTTCCAGTGTATGAAAATTCCAGTTGTTCCCTGTCTTCACCTTCACTTCAAATGCTCAGTCTAATGTTAACCACTCTGGGCTGGCTCTGTTGCTTGCTGGTCAACATACCTGTGATTTAATCCACTCCCGTATGTGTGTAGTAGAACCTCTCTGTGGTCTTAATTTGCACCCCCAATGACTATTGATGCTAAGCCTCTTTTCATGTACCTGTTTGCCATCTGTTTATCATCTTTGGTGAAATGTGTTTCATATCTTTTGCCTATTTAAAATTTTTTTTTTGATTTTTTGAAGTCTGAGAGTTCTTTCTATAGACTGTATACAATTCCTTTACCAGTTACATGAATTGAACATCACCACCCCCACCTGCTGCATACCGCAGCTTGTCTCTGTATTCTCTCTGCAGTATCTTTCAAAGAGGAGGAGGAGTTTTGAATTTCAATGTAGTCTAATTTGTAAATTTTCTTCTTTATGGGTCATGCTTTTAATGATATATCTAAGAAATCTTTGTTTAACCCAAGTTAACAAAGACTTTTTTGTATAATTTCTTCTAAAAGCTTTGTCATTTTACATTTATGTCTGTAGTCCACTTTAAACTAATTTTTGTATATTGTGTAAGGTTTAAACCAAAGTGTTTTCTCCTCTCCCCACCTTCCCTGTGGTACTAGGGATTAAACTCAGAGATACTCTATTGCTAAACTATATCTTGAGAATGTTTTATTTTGTTTTTTAAAATTTTTAGGTTTTTTGGCATTGGAGATTGAGCCCAGGGGCACTTTACCACTGAGCTACACCCCCAGATCTTTTATTTATTTATTTAGAGACAGGGTTTCATTAAGTTGCTCAGGCTGGCCTCAAACATGTGATCCTCCTGCTTTAACCACTTGTGTATCTGGGATTATATGTGTGTGCCACCTTGCCCAGCTAAAATTTCCTTCCTTTCTTCTTCTCTTCCCATATGGATATCCAATGAGTTCAGCACTATTTATTGAAAGATATTTTTCTGATCAAATTGGTTTTGAACCTTGTTAGAAATCAGTGGTGTGTGTGTGTGTGTGTGTGTGTGTGTGTGTATCTACTTTTAGACTGTCTTCTGTTTTATTGATCTGTGACTATTTTTATGTCAATACCATACCATATTGATTAGCTTAACTTTATAATCCTTATAGTCAGGTAGTGTTAGATTGCCAACTTAGTTTTTCTTTTTATTTTCTAAAATAGCCAAAACATTTATTTTTGTATTTTTCATATGAATGTTAGAATAATCTTACCAATTTTCATCAAAAAATTCTTCCAAAACTTTGGTTAGGAACATAATGAATCTGACTGTACAATTTGAATATACAGGAATGGTAATTTTGTATATTGACATTGTCTCCTGAATCTTTGCTGAACTAATTAGTGTACTACCTTTTTTGGAGGGGAGATTTTAGGGGAAATTTCTATACAAATGATCATATTTTCTGTCAATAAAGACAGATTTTTATTTCTTCTTTTACAATACAGATGCAATCTATATGCTTTTAACTTCTTTTTCTTACTTTATTGCAGTGGCTATCACTTCTAATGACATTTTGAGACCTAAGGGGCAAAGATTTAGTTATTACCATTAAGTAATAGGGTCTTAGTCTGGTTTTGATATTTGGGTAGTACTAGGCCCATTAAATAAATTGCAAAATATTCCCTCCTCTGTAATTTTCTGCAAGACTTTGAGTAGGATTGATACTGTTTCATACTTAAATTGGTAGATTTCACAAGTGAAGCCATTTATGTCTAGAGTTGTATAGTTGTGTGTGTGTGTGTGTGTGTGTGTGTGTGTGTGACAGGGAGAGAGAGAGAGAGAGAGAGAGAGAGAGAGAGAGAGAAAATTTTAACCACAAATATGTTTCCTTTGTATATAGAGCTATTATGTGGGTCAGCTATTTCTTCTTTGTTCTTCAATGAGTTTTGATAGTTTTTGTCTTTCAAAGAATTTGTCTTTATTTGCTTAATTTGTCAAAGTCATAGGACTATAATTGTTATAATTGTTATATGTTTTTCTTTCAATATCCTTAGAATCTAAATTAATGTCACTTTCCTTACCTTTATTCCTGATAAAGGTAATTGTTTACATCTTTAGATAGAAGTACATATATTTTATTAACTTTCTCTAAAGACCAACTTTGATTTCATTATTTTTCCTCTGTTTTTTTTCTCTGTTTTTTTAAAATTATCAATTACTGTTCTGTTTTTATTTTTTTTCTTCTGATTATTTTGAGCTTAATTTGCTCTTTTTATTTCTTAAGGTAAAATCTGGAGTTCTGTCAATAAAAATTTTACTTGTAGTTCTGTCAATAAAAATTTTAGGGGCAAAACTTATAAGATTGTACAAGTTCTAGTTTAATTGACCCATTTATTATTATGAAATGAGATTCTTTGTCCCTGGTCACATTCTTTGCTCTGAAATGTATTATGCCTTAATATATCAATATCTGATTAATATCAAATTTATATTTCATATTAAAAGAATTATTCCAGCTTTCTTTTCACTAATGTTAGCATGATATATCTCTTCCCTCTTTCGTTTTCACAAATCAGTGTTTGTCTTTATAGTTAACATGTTGATTGTTGGCAGCAAATAGTTGAGTTGTGTTTTACTAGTCAATCTGAAAATATTTGGCTTTAATTGGAGTGGTTCAATTTTTTACATTAAATGTGATATTTGTGATTGTTGGTTAAGTCTTCAGTATTATTTTTTGGTCCCATTTTTTCATTTTTTTGGTTACTAAATAATATTCATGATTCTATTTTACTTCTTTTGTTTTCTTATAGTTGTTTTATTTTAGTTGCTTCATTTTCATGGATACACACACACACACACACACACACACACATAATTTAACCTTACCATAGTTTGCTTTCAAGTGAAATAATTCCTATTCATTTACAGTGGTGGTTGCCAAGTATGGACACTTTGGCGTTCCAGAGGACATTTGATAATGTCTGGAGAAATTTTATTTGTCACAACTGGAGTGGTATCATCTATTAAGGATTGAGATCAGGAAAGAATGTTTCCAATCTACCAATTACAAAACAGTCCTCACAGGAAAAAGAACCATCTATCCCAAAATTCAGTAATATAGATTTTGAGGACTCCTGATTCAGTATAACATCTTTACAATATTATGTTCCAATTTCTCCTAATTTTTTTTGCTATTGTTATACATTTTCCTTTCATACATAGCATAAGGCTTATGTTTTAAAATTCAATTATTTTAAAAGTGGACTTAAGTAGCAAGAAAAAAACTTACATAATTACTATGTAGTTCCCATTTTTGTGTTTTTTATTACCTTGTGTAGATCCTTATTTCCCTTCATAGATCGAGTTTTATACAACCACAGTCACATTGGTCGTAACTGCCATTTTGCCCACCAGATAAACCTGGCATGCATTTTAAACCCTGTAGGATAAATAAAGTCATCCAATAGTCAGTGGAGAAATTTATGCTGGTAATTGATGCATGGACTGTTTCTTAACTGATATCTGACATATGAATAGGTCATTTTTGGAAAGCTCAGGTATACTCCAGTTTACTTATGACCATCTTTGTATAGTTTAGCTTGTAAGCACATGCATACTGCCTTGGAATATGGGGATGCTACTATCTTGCTGCCACTTAAGATACACTTTTGTCCATGAGCCCCTAATAAATTGTACTATGTACAATTTTGGAGTTGTCTGCCTTTTTCTTTGGTCTCAGAAGTGGTGGTACCTTCCACTTTTGGCAGCTGGTCCCTGTATGCTGTTTTTTTTTTTTTTTTTAATATACCATGTGCTATACTTTTTCTTTTGCTTAAAGAAATTCCTTTTAGATTTTGTGTAGTGTAGATCTGCTTATGATGAATTCTTTTAGCTTTTGTATTTTTGAAAAATAATCTTTCAATTTACAATGGGTTTATCAGGAGGAAATCCCACTATAAGGACAGAGCATCTGTACCATAAAGATGTTATTCCACTGTCTTATTATTGGCATTGTTCTAATAAGATGTCTGTTGTTATCCTTCATTCTCCTGAGTGATGAGATTTCTGGTATGTTTGGAGGGAAAAGACTGTTCCAAGTACTGTAAATTTCAGGCACTGTTCTTTCTAGTCCTTTTATGTGACTCTTTCACTGGCTGTCCTTAATTTCCTTGTACATTTACTGATAATTACTCTGTAGGATGCTTGAGAAAAATCTCTGTCCAACTCTTGGCTTTTCTCTCTGTGTAGGCATCTCCTCTGTATTCTGACCTATGAACTCTAGCTACTTCAGTCTCTGTGGACTATCAGTGCTATTGCCTCAACTCAGAAAATCTGGACTCTACGTTAGTTCCTCTTGCCTGGTGTACAGTGTCTTTGTATTTTTTTTTTTTTTTTTTTTTGGATGTGGTGCTGAGATCGAATTCCCAGTACCTCACACGTGCGAGGCAAGCGCTCTATTCACTGAGCCACAACCCCAGCCCAAGATCAATAATTCTTTTCTGAGTTATTTTTTGCATGGNTTTTTTTTTTTTTTTTTTTTTTTGGTACCAGGGATTGAACCCAGGAGCACTTAACCACTGAGCCACATCCTCAGCTCTTTTTAATATTTTATTTAGAGACAGGGTCTTGCTAAGTTGTTTAGGGTCTTGCTAAGTTATTGAGGCTGGCTGTGAACTCCTATCCTTCTGCCTCAGCCTCCTCAGCTGCTGGGATTACAGGCCTATAGCACTACTGCACCCAGTTGGTGTATAGTGTCTTGAAAACTATTGTTTCACATATTTTTTTCTGTAGTTTAAAAAATTTTGGATCAGATAATAAACATGTTATTTATTACATATGTGTTAGTCGTATTCCCATTACTATAACAAGTACCTGGGAAAATAAACTTGAAGAAAAAAAGGTTTATTTTGGCTCATGGTGTCAGGTTTTAGTCCATGTTTGCTTGGCCCCATTGCCTTTGGGCAAATGGTGAGGCAGCAAGCACATTATCCTAGGAACGTGTGGTAGAGCAAGCTGCTTACCTCATGGCACCTGGGAAGCAAAGAGAGAGGAAATGGAGGGGCTTGTCTCAATATCCCCTTCAAGGGCACACCTCTAGTGGCCAGAAACCTCCTGGTAGGTCCCATCTCATCAAGATTTCACTGTCTCCCTACAGTGCCATAGGTTGAGGACCAAGCCTTTGTAAAACACATGGGCCTTTAGGAGGTATTCATTCCAATCATAGCAGATTCGTCTTGGCCAGAAGCACAAGCCTGACTTTTCTGTATATTGAGTATGGTTGTTCTTCATGATGGTACCTGTTTTTCAAAACTACTAAAACTTTGAACTTAGAAAGGATGTATTTTACTGTATGAAATTTATAACACAACTTAAAAGAAGATTTAAAAACTTTTTAAGTTATAGTTAAGTTGAAAGATTATGCACTTATTAGTCTGAAGTCCTAGAGGGTCACTCATCTACAAATAAGCTGTGTGAATTCTAGCAAATCACTTCATCCTTACTAGGTTGGTGTTTTCATCTTTTAACTGAGGTTTCTGGTGCTTTGCTACTCTGTAGGAGTATGGAGGGATTGATGTTAGGTAATGAATGCACAGGTCTTTGTGAAATTGCTTTGAGATTCTCTTGCATTGCCTATCTGGCTTTGCTTTCATGATTTTGTGGTTCCATCTGTCTTTGGTAGATTACGATACATCAGGGCAGGGATCATATATTTTCACATATATATGTGTGTATGTGTGTTTGTACAGATACTCATGGATATATATTTGAATTATGGATTAAATGGATATTTGAATATTGAAAGTTAAGTGCTATGAGTTAAAATATATATATATATATATTCACACATATATGTATACGTATACATGTATATGTATATGTGTATATATATATATACATACACACATATATACACATACACACATATTTATATATAAAATCAAAGTTCCTCTTCAAAAAACTGAGCAACTCATGAAACTCAGTGGATTATGGTTTACCTTTTTCATTTTCCTTTTGCTTCAGGTTAACCAATTTCTCTGCATGGGAGAGCAAAGCTTTAGGATTCTCTACAGTGGAAGGGGATTATGTTTCTACATGTGGACTTATCATCTTACGATTTTTTTAAAATTTGAAATAATTTTTGATTCATAAAAGAAGAGGCATAATATAGCAGAGTTCCAGGGCTGGGGTTGTGGCTCAGTGGTACAGCCCTTGTCTAGCATGTGTAAGGTACTACATATAAATAAATAAAATAAAGATAGCAGAATTCCTGTATACTCTTTGCTTAGCTGTCTTCACTGTTAAGATTTACATAGTCATGGAACAATCATCAGAACTAAAGATTTAACACTGCTGTTAACAATCCTAACTGAACTGTGGCCTTTATTTGAATGCTGTTGGTGATTTTCATGAGTGCCTTTGTCTGCTCCACACTTCAGTCCAGGACACCACTGAAGATGTCTCTTCAGTCTCTTCTAATCTGTAACAGTTTCTCTGAATCTTTCCTTGGTTTTCATCACTTTGAAGAGTACTGGTCAGGTGTCTTGGTTGAATAGTCTTCAATTTGGATTTATCTGGTATTTTCTCAGGATGAAGGCTAGGAATTTGGGAATGCCACAGAAGAATGTATCTTCATCACATCATGTGAGTGCCTGTGTGGTATCAACATAACTAATTACCAGTGATACTAACCTTGATCACTTGGTTAAAGCATTATCTTCCAGATGACCATTTTCTCCTGTATCTTAACCTATTTCCTAGAAAGCAATCACTAAGTACCATGGATACTCCAGAAGAATGGAATTAAACTCCAGTTCCTAGAGATAGGAATGTCAAAGAATTTGTGAGCATTAAAACCACCACACTAATCAAAAATATATGGAGGGCATATACCTTGAGACTGCATAAACACATTGGCTTTTAAAGTTTCTCATCTCTTTGCCATGGATATTGCCTGTAGCAGCTATTACTCTGGTGTTCTGATGGTGATTTTCTACTTCTCTGATTCCTTCTACATTTAATATTTGGAATTTTTCTGTTAGATTCTCTTCCTCACTTATTTATTCAGTAAATTGTTTGTAGAAATGTGAACTCATGGATATAATCCTATGTTAGATTAATCTACTTCGTTCCAGTTTTGGCCACTAAGAGCTTTTCCACGTTGACTCTCTCTCTCTATATATATATATTTTTGATATGCCCACCACTGGTTGATTCCTGAATTCATCATATAGCATTCTGGGAACAGCCAACAGTGAATATAAAATCCATTTTTCTCTTTTTACTTCTACTTTTACTTTATATTCCAAAGGTCAATTTTCCTGTTTCTATCTCAATGACTTCCCCAGGATAGATATCCGGTCTCTGTCGCATGTTGATACAAACCTCTGAAGTCAACCAATCTTCATTGTGCTTTTAGGGCAGTGCAGGTGGTAGTAGAATTTGAAGGCAGGGAAATAGAGAAAGAGTGTTTTCACCTGAACAGCAAAATGAACTAACTACTTTATCATATGTGAACTTGTGATTGAAAATAGTGTATATATTGTTTTTTTGGTTAGATGAGACTTACTAGTGTTTTTCAAAGAAAAAATAAGGTAGAGAGAAAAAATAAAAGAAGATTCAACTCAGTCTCTATATAAAGCCGATTTCCATTTGACACCTCTGTGTCAAGTGTGACACCTCTCAAGTGTCAACTTTGATGGCTGGGCTTTCTCTTACCTGGTCAATGGGTGAGTGCTTGGAGATAATCAGTTCCTGAGCACCTCTCTCCAGGTAGGCCTTCTAGATCCTGAGAACACTATGAGAAAATGAAAACCGTGGCCCATTGTCTAGTGGCATTGCCTGCTTGAATTCATAACTGCTTGGACTGAGATTCTTTATCAAGTTGTCTGAATTATTCACTAGTCCCTCTGAGCTAACAGTACCTTTAGCACCTACTAGGCCCCGTTGATATCCTTAATGGTTGTACATTTATGCAGCAAGAGGGGAGCAAACAGGGCAATCTGGACTTCTGAATGGTCCCATTCATTCTACAAAAGCTCTGCCTCCTGCCTCACTGCCTTCCAAATCCCTTTCTGTTTCCTCCCTGATTCTCCACGGCTGTGTGAGTTTAGCCTTCCATTCCCCTGTCATGTGGCTCATTTCCAGTGCGAGTTTATTTAGGCACAGTCTCCACACATATATGTTGGATTTTTCAATGCATCCAGCATCCTCTCCTCACCAGCTGCCTTTTTCTACAAATGATAGCTTTTGGACTCAAAAAGAAAAGAAATAAGGCCTCTTCCGCTCTTGGGGAAGCCACCTGCATTCCACCTCCAGATCTATTCTGCTCCATTCTGTTGATCTTGGGTAAACCGTGGAGCTGGAAATGGTAGAAGAAAATTTCAGAATTTCATTTACCTGAACTGTTTATATTTTTTGGACCTCAACCAGGCAGCTCGTTGTATCTCAAGTAAGTTTCAAGTAATTTTTTTTCTGACCTCTGGTGGCTCATAAATTTCAACTTCTGTGTGAAGCTTAATGTGTCCATATTTCTTGATTTGCCTTGACTCACACCAGGAGGGTAGTTTTAGGCTGATAAATGTGACCCATTAAAGCAACTGTTTTGAGTATTTAAAAATATATGTACACATTTACATATGCACACACATACTATGAAACTTTTCTTTTAGTATTGATAAAACAGAGAAGCACATATCATGAGCTGATACTTCTAAATCATTCATTTGTTCAACCAAAAGCTGTTGCCAGGGAAACATGTTTAGATAACTAATATTATGTCTATAAAGCCGGTGCCGTACATAATTTATGAAATCGATCATTCAACAAACATCAACTGATCATCAATTATGTGCCTGACTCTATTCTAATATATGAGGATGAACAAGAAAGGACAAAGTCCTTGCCCTTGAAAACTCACATTTTAGTATGTTCATGAAAAGTCAAAAGCATTGAAGGGAAGCAGGCTAACACTTTTGTTGGGTGCTTTGTACATGGTGCTCAACTCATTATATTCTCACGATCATCCTAGAAAATATTACTGATGCTATATGTCCCCGTCTCAAGACCCTCTGGTTCCTCCACAGGGTCTCTTTCTCATACCTTTATCCATAACAAAGTTCACGTGGATAAGACAGACATGCAGTAGATTATTATGCAGTGAAATACGAGATAGATGTCAAGACTCTAAGGGTGGCAGAAGAGGCAGGCTTCAGTGTCCAGACAGGTAAGGCTCTTGAAACTTTAATGTTCTCAAGAATGACCTTGGAAGCTTGTTTAAAGTGTTGATGTCTGGGCTTCAGCCTGAGAGATTCTGATTCAGTTGGTGCTGGTCCAGAGAACCAGGAATCTACATTTTGACAAATGCTCCAAGTTCTTCGAATGGAGTTGGTCTTCAAACTATTTGACAAACAGAGGTCTAGGAGAAGGTAGACTCCTAGATCATGTAGGTAGTTCCTTCCGGAGTCCAATGTGGCTAAATTTATTTCTTGATAATATTCTAATCTATAAAAAAATCTATAAAAATTATTTATCCATTTATTGATTTAAAAATCACCATTGTTTAACATCTTAGTGTGAATCACATCATTAGCTGCTCTGATCCCTGACCGGAAGGGCAGAGGTAAAGCACAAGGTGCTAAAGCTGAAGAGCAGGAGAGAGCAAAGACTGTATTTCAAGGGCAAGTTGGGAGCCAGGGGCCAGGCTTTGCTTGAGATTCTCTTGAGTCACTGCTTCATGGATACATCCAAAGAGGTGATGTCCATGGTGACGAGCTCAATGCCTCCTGACTTTATTTTGCTGAGATGAATCTCATGTATATCCTATTCCCTTCTGAACTGTTCTCTCCTAAGCTGTTTCTTTCCCCTCCTGTCAGGTGCCTCTCAGAGTTCTCTCTGGAGCCTTCCCAGATTTCCAGGCATAACCTTACCTCTTTGGATAATCCTAAGAAATTTTCAGGCCTTTTGTGTGTAGGGCTGACCCTGTACTCCTGGGTATGCTATTGATGATAGGCACGACTCTTAGCCCATGCACTAGAGTATGCAGGAAATGTTGTATTTTTTTTTTTTTTTTTGTCAGTATAAACACAACTTTTGATTCCTAATTGCTCCTGGTTGCTGGGAAATGCAAGCTCCAGAATTCAGGGTCCCAGGATCTTAAGAGCACCAGAGCTTTGGAGAGGGGCCCCTTCTGGTCATAGGAAATGATCGGCTCTGGTTAGGGCTGCCCATCATTCCTTCATGGGGTTACTTGATAGTGTTACAGAGCCCAGTGACTCTTTTAATAAGACATATTTTGTATCACTGAGGATATGGGGATTTCTGAGGAGGCTGGATACCCATGGTACACCCAGGGTCTAAATCTCCCTGGTGTGTCCCTCTTGAGTTGTTTTCACAGACCTGCACACAGTGCAAGGGCACTGACCTTCCTCATGGTGAAAGCTAGAATAATCCATTTGACTCGGTTAGGCTTTGTTCTGAGATAAGTTGAAACTGAAAGTCAATGTTTCTTTGTCTTTCACATAAGTCACTGAGAGAAGAAATATTAAGACTTGGGTATTTGTTTGCAATTAGAAATGAGGGAAATAATTCATTTTTTGACCTCTTGGGAAAAAATACTGATATTGAAAACTTACTATATATCAGGACTTGGATTATGTTATTGTATTTAATCCTCATGCATTTAATGAAATAATAACTTTCAAATTTTATAATCACAGGGGAAGAAGCAGAATAAAAGAAGGCAAGGAATTTGTATAATAAAAAAATAATTTAGGTATAGAAAAGTGAAGTGACTTGCCAACGGTGGAGTCAACTGGGTCTCTTGATTCCAAGAACAAGGTTTAATTAGCACATCATTATGGGCTTGTCTGCCATTGCTACATATTTGACTAAAAGGATTATTCCCCTAAAACCTCTTTTCTTTAGGGAACAGTACACATTTATATTGTTAAACTATTTGTCCATTTATAATGAGAGCTATAAAAACACTTTAATATTAGGAAAGTCAAATTTTAACAGAGGTCTGTTTTTTCATCGAAAGGTTTCCTTCATTATTGCTTATAGATGAAAGGGAAATCAAATAAGATACAAGAGAGATGAACTTCTGAATCCTAGATTGCCACACTATTGATTTCAATTCCTGCCATTCCTTGACTCCTCTTCCTGAAACGGAATGTGTAACTAATTATAAAAGAGACAAAACTTACTGTCATATACAAAACAACACCTAGGTTTTGATGGAAATCCTGTGATGTCCAAAGTGACTCTGGGAGAGCTGGGTCATGTTCTAGTGTTCCTTCTGTCCTCAAAGTGACCTATGGCAACATCAACCCAAACTAATGTTGGCCTTATTCAACTTCAGATTCTCCAGGGGGAAGACATACTTGATCTTTCCTTCTTCCATAACTTCCCTACCCTTTGTCTTAATCTTGTTTTTCTACCTATGCAACTTGTATCTTGCCTGCTATGAATCCAGCAGTTTTTCCTCTTGTTAAATCTTCAGAAAGGATAGAGAACAGCTGGCTTCCTCTCTGCATATAATAATCCCTCTGAGATTTGAATACTGCTATTCATTTCCTTACCTTTAGTGGGAGAAATTTTTGTTGAACATTTTGGAAGGCCTACCGGATGCAACTTTTAATAAAATATACATAATCTGGAATAAAGCCACCAGATAGGAGGTGACTGCTGTTCAAATCAAAGCATTATCAAGACCATAAAATTTGAAGGCAGACCCAATGTGGAGGGGTGCATGTGGGTGGGGTGCATATTAGAGGGACGGCCACTTTTTTAAAAGTTTTTTTTTTTAAACAAATCAGGGTTTTATTCTAATATACATGGTTAGAACTACTAGCTAATGACAAAATATTGGCATTATTTGCATTTGTTTTCAAATAATTAACTTAAACTCCAAGGGTAATAATTTAGATATGAAGAAATCCTAGCAAGGAGAATAACAAAAGATATAGGAGGCAATATGATTTGTATTCTTATAACTTTCATATTCAATCATCTTATAATAATTTACTGAGAGTCACCCTATCCCAGGCACTATTCTAGATACCAAGGCCACATTAATGACAGGAAAGAAGTCATTGGAATTATCAATATCAAATTGCCTCAAACAAATCTTGGTAGCCACAGTTCCTGTACCTTAAGAATTTTTAGACTGGCCTTTGGAAACACTGATATAAATCCATTCAAAGAAGGTAGAAAAAAAGCAAACATATGAAAAAAATGTTAGCTGCGTAGTCTTTGAAGATTGGAATAATAGACTTTTGCAATCATAGAGCACTCAAGGCAACTTCAAGAGTGAAAACCCTGAGGTCTTGGTGTATTCAAGGAGAGCAAGGAGGGGGACATGCAAGGAACATCGTCAGGAAGGAGAATGGTAGAAGACAGGCCAGCAAGGGTCAGAGACTGGGCCATGGAGGGTCTTGCAGACCAAGGCACAAATTCGGTAGGCTGCACCTGAGAAGAGTCCTGGATGCTGTCAAGGCAGGGATTTGGAGAAAGTGTGCAGACCACAAAGGCTGTGCTTACTCTGAGTCGGGCAAGTTAAATAATCCCCCTGAGCTTTGACTTCTTCATTAGTAAATTTGGAGCAATAAACTTCAGAGAGTTGTTTTGACCATTGAAAAGACAAAGATGCAAAGTGGATAGTATTTAGAGCACAGCAGACTCTGAATAAATGGAGTTGTTGTTACTCTCTGCTGTTAAGCCAGTGTTGATAGCTTGTCGCACTCAGAGCATCTGGCACACGAGACAGTCTTCCTTCCATTTCCTGGAAACTGCATAGTTAAGGATAAGTGGCAAGTATCACTAATAAGTAGTGAAAGCAAGATTCAAATCTGGACTTGTCTGACTCCTGAACCCTCCATTTTCTTCGGTATTTTTTGATAATTCTAAGGCTGACATTCTCGTGGGCTGGCAGACTTTAAGCCCTAAAAATAATTTGAAGTCAGAATGGAGCAAAAATTGAAAACTTGAATCTTGCACTGGCATTGGGCTTATGCAGTGGTCCCAGGGCATGTCAGGGGACAAAACATCAGGATAGAGTAGGACAGAAAAGCTGGGATCTCAGGGGATACCTGAAGCGAGAATATAGGGGCATATATCTTGGTTGCTTTAGACACATAAATGTTGAAAGCAGGAGATCAAGCAAGCTGGCATCTCGACCTCATCATGCTGTTTTCTGGGTTTAGGAAAATGAGCACAAAGCTTATAGAAAGATTAGACATGCTAGCATTTACTTGCTAGTGCTTGCTCAAAATCCATGGACCTTCAACTTGCATGTTCTCAGCCTCACAAGAATCCTTAGCTGACTGTCAGACATATCCCTCTACTAGTGTGATATAGAAAGAGGAAGACTACAGGATAACTTTAGGATAGCCACTGGGAATTAGCAGATGTAGGAGAGAGTAAGCAATGGTGTATGGATTTTGTGATAACAGATTTAGTATTCAGGCCAGGCTCCTTCAAGGACAGCCTCTACCCAGTAGGAGAAACCTTGAGGCTAAGTCAAGCACAGTTTCATGGGAGGGTCCTCAGGATGGGTAACTGACTGGAACTCTTTATTACCCAGAAGTCTATGGTGTGGATTTCTGCGAGGCTCCAAAAATGGCAAGCCTAGTGTCTGCCCAGGGCTAAGAGGTTCTGTGATCTGTTTTTGTTTTTGTTTTTGGTATTGGGGATTGAACTCTGGGGCACTCAACCACTGAGCCACATCCCCAGCCCTATTTTGTATTTTATTTAGAGGCAGGGTCTCACTGAGTTGCTTAGTGCCTGGCCATCGCTGAGGCTGGCTTTGAACTCGTGATCCTCCTTCCTCAGGCTCCTGATCTGCTGGGGAGACAGGCGTGCACCACCACACTCCGCCTGTCATCTGTTTTGAGACTAGAAATGTTATGGAGGTTTTTACATCAGAATAGTGACCAAATCTCCGGATATAGACTGCAAACAATATGGCAGCCAGGGTCCCAATAAACAGCAGAGTTGTGATTCTTACAACACAAAACTTGTACAGAGCAATGCTTAGCACAGGGATGATCATATATATGAACTCAAATGCACCAAAGAGGGGAAATTCTTTGTAAGGCAGGGCCTTAGTTTGAGCCTGTAGTGACCTCAGGCTATCATAATCCTTCTTGTCCTATTCACATCTCTTAGGAAAGTTTAATTATTCTGGTTTACCTCTTAGGTTATCTAGAAAGGGCTAAGGTCCCTTGGGGATAAACTGGCTCTGTTCAGGGGATCTGAAGAGGGAATTGGAGATGATATGAATAATGACAACATGATTTCATGATGCTCTTCTTTCAAGTTTTATTAACTGATTATCTAGAATGTGTTAGGGACATTACCTACTACTGCATTTAACCCCCAATATTTAATAGTCTTCTTGCATCGAATGAACAAGAAAAAGAGTCTCAGGCAGTTATATAAGCTGTCTATTGTTGGGGAAGACCTGGAACTCTGACCTAGCCTTTCTGATTTGGAAGCCCAGGTGAGGATGGTACAGGGAGGCTGTGGGGTGGGACATGGGAGGTGTTTGGTCACTGATATAAACTGTGGAATGCAAAGATCTTTTGCAAAACAGCACTAGATATCACCTAGGTGGAGCCATATGTAAGGTCTTGTGGATGTCTGGGCTTTGGGTGTCACCTTAGGTCCTTTTCCAATCAACATTCTCAAGCTATCTTGGGTGGATTGCTCATAACCTCATTCAGATTAGACTGTTTGGACAGGACAGGAGAGGAAAGTATAAAAAGGCTGGATAGAAAATTAATGATTTGGGTTCTCCCCCCCACCCCACCCCCAGGGAGAAGAGGTAGGAGAGAAACTGTTTTAGATAAACTAACACCTTATTTTTTTGAAATATCTGTTGGGGCTTGAGTTTTATTTTAACCCTAACACATCCCAGGGCTCTCACAGCTGATGTAGTAGCAGGGAATAACTTAGCAGCCCTTGAACAAAGTTATGCAGTGTGATGGGGGAAGTGTCTCTGTTTCCTTGTTTTCAGTTCCAGAAGAATCAAGCCTTCTGTGTAGGCTGCCTGACACAGGCCATGGCCTTGTCGGTGGCTCCTTAATTAACAAAGAGGTTTTTATTTATCCAGCGCAAAGCTTTTCTTACCTCCTTCCCCTGTCCACTCAACCAGCCATGCAAATCAGCACGTACTGAGACCTCAAAGAAATCCAACAGTGGACTTGAAAGAATCTGAGCAGCCGGCTGAAGGGGAGTTTAATAAGCTTGGTCTCTCCTTTTCTTCTGTTTGGATTCAATTTTTACAAGACCCTTGATGTGTTTGCTGCAGTAAAATTCTAGGTCTCTGGGAGGCCAAAGAGATGGAAGACAGTCAGGGAGCTGGGGATGGTGAGGGGTGCATTGGGAAGGTAACGGAAGTGTGGCTTGGACCACAGCCAAGGGGCTGGGCCATTCAGGATTGCCAGAGCTTCACGCTCATGGAGAAAACTTGGCCAAGTCACAGCCTGAAATATAGACCTACCTTTTTATTCCCTCGGGCTTTAAATTGCATGTTTCTTCCCCCTAGATGCCTCAAGCTAGCTTTATTCTCTCTCTTTCAGAAAATTAGAAGCTGGTCACAAGGAACTGGACTTTCACCTGCAGGCTGTGGCCTCTCTGAACAGTGACAAAGGTCTCCGAGGTTGTCAAACTGATGGGAGTTGTCCCCAGTCCTGACAGACAGGGCTGAAGCTAGAAAGAGAATTTAGGTTGTAACTGGCTGTCTCTATACTTTCCAGAGACTGAGGGGGGCCTGAGTTTTCCAGAGAAACTGAGATGAGAGGGGCGCTGGGTTTCCTGTGGTCTTTGACTCTCAGCTGAGTTAGTGGGAAGAGAACCAGCCACAGAGATACCAGAAAGATTGTATCAGCAACCACTCTGAAAGTCATTCTCCATCTGAAAAAAGGAGAAAATGTGAATAATCAGCAAAGGAGAAAATGGTTCCCAGGGATCCCTAGGCCCCTGTGTTTGTGAATCTTATCTAAAAGCTTGCCTTAGCACCCTCCTGTGAAAGCATCAAAGGAGAGAGGGCGGGGGACACAATCTCTGGCACTCAGTGTGGTGAGACGGCAGAATCCCCATCTGCTGAGTTTCCTAGAGTGGGGGAGACAGTGCTCATGGGATATTCCCATGCTCCTTTTGCAGTTGAACTGGAGCCATATGATCACTTCTGTCCAATGGCTTGATCATAAATGGTGTGTGCACTTTAGTGTCCAGGTAGTGAAGAGCCACTGTGCTACAGCCATCTCTCTTTACCTTGCTGGGCCAACCATGACAGGCACATGCTGAGGTGGAAAAGACAGCTAGACGCTAGTCACTAGTTGGAGAACTCCTTCCAGGTCACATTGGATTTTGAATGAGTGAGAATTAAGCTTTCACTGTGCTAAAACATGGAGATTAAGAGCTTTCCCATGCCAACCACTATCAATAATCATCATGACTAATAGGATAGTGTTGGGCTGGTGGTTTCTGGAGACACCCTCCAAGCACATGAGCACTTCTCCAGAATAAGCTGATGGAGTTCTATCTCCATCCAGTCTTGTCAACCCTCCACAATGTTTTGTGAGGTTATTCTGTGGAAGTCTGAGTACTAACCAATCCTAAAAGGTCATCTGTGGATTGTTGAGATCTCTGCAACTTGCCAATGGGAAAGCACTTCCTATATATCCAGATGGTTCTTACCAATGTCAATCTACCAACATTCTAAATACTCCAGCCAAAAAAAAAAAGATGTGATCGCATTGATTTATTCAACGAATATGTATTGAGTGTCTACAAAAGTCCACACAGTTTTCTGGGTTTGAGGATGCAATGGAATTTGACTTGCTTCATGGCTCTTTCTCCATCCTTACAAGATGGTGATTATATAATATGGCAGAAGGCACCATGCCCAGAAGCTGAGCTAGGTGCAGACACATATCAATGATCTCCTCTCAACTTCCCAAGAACCCCATTAGGTAAGAATTCTTTCTCTGCTTTTTCTTATAGATAAGGAGACTAATAGCTAGAGAGACTCCAGGTCACAAGGCCAGAAAGTGCAGAATCTTCTCAGCTCCCTAATTCCACAGCCTCTGTACTCTGTTTGCTAGATGCGGGCATTCCAAGATTCCTTCTCAGATTAACCATGATGAGATTCTGAGATGTTCTCTCTGTGGTCAGCTTTACTCAGTGAACAGAGACCTTTCCTGGTCCCAAGCCTACTGATTAGGATCTACAGACAAGAAAAGATATTGCCAAAGAATCATGAAGTAAAATTTTCTAAAGACAAAAAATCATGAAGTAAAAATTTCTTAGACAAAGTTTGGAGGGATTTTCAGATGGGTGGTTTTCTGGTCTGGACTTCTGATTTCTTCAGGAACCCTAACCCATTTCCTTGGTTGACCTCTCCTCCCCATTGGTGGGTTTGTTGAGGAGGAGATAGATGTCTTTGGTGGTCTGCTTTCTACAATCTTCTCCATGTGAGCTGGCAGGAGATTTTGTTCTTTATTCTAAGTGCATTTCTTTTGATTTAGACTTAAGTAAAATAGGAGAGTAACCATGAAGGAATCCATCAAAGCATGCTGTGAAATAGGTCTGTGGCCCTGGTGTGAAGTTTTAATAATAATGATTACTGGATCAGGTATGGGGAGAAAGGTGGGAATTAAAAGAAGTTGTCCAAAGTCAAGATGCATTCCTTAAGCCAGAATAGGAGAGAAAGGAGCAGACACAAGATGCAGGACAAGGAGTCATCTTGTTGCAGAGCCAAAGAAATTGTCAACTCAGTAAAATATTGCCTTTGATGCTTTTGCTCCAGGGACTTTCTTTTTAATGGTGCGTAATTAATTATCATCATCCACTCTTACTTACTAATAATCTTTTACAAGCGCTTGGGCATTCCAAATGCATGCCATTGTCTAATAGCCAGGCTACAGGGAAGTGGTTCTTGGGTGGATGAAAACTGCATCCCTGGAGAGCTTCTGCCTTGGGGCACATTCTCCCCAAGACTCTGTGACTCACTAGCTGTGTGGAGCTCTGGGAGCTAGACCTTCTCAGTAAGCCTTTGGAATCCTGCACACATGCATGCAGGACAATGGTCTCAGCAAGTGATACAAAGTGAATACAGCCCACTTCTTCCTTGGGGGACAGAAGAACCTTTGAAAATTCTGGTTGTCCCTGAAGAATAACCCATGATTACCTCACTTCGGTCGCTGCTCAACATGAACCGCTGTGGGCAAATCATTTACCTTAGTTTGCAGCTCTCCAACCTGAGCTGGGCATAAAAGGTGCTTTTGCTTTTGACCTCACTCAACTGCTCCTGAAGTGACTGAAGTCATCCAGCTGAAAGGAGTCGAGCTCTTCAAGACAGGTGCAAAATAAAAATCACCTATTAAGGTTGACTTCATAGTGATTATGTGCCTTGAACTAGTGTTGCAGCAACTTGTCCTCTGCCTGTGGCTTTTCTCTGGCTGTTTTGGGGCTGAGAGGACGTGAAGGTAGGTGGTGAGAAGGGAAAGGGAAGAGAGAGTTAACAGAGAATGCCCTCTGCTCAGGTGCTCTGCGAAGGCATCTAGACCCTATTATCTTGTTTAATTTTCACCATGACTTTTTAAAGTGGCATAGCTAGTTTTTCAGAGAAAGTGAGGCTTAAACAAGTTGTGAGCAGTCAAGAGAAGTTAAGCCAAATCCCAGTGCCAGAGGGGTCCTGAGGCTCTGTCCACTCTGAGAAACCCCTTCTTAGGTTGAAAGGTAAGGTGAGAGCCTGGTAAAGCCAGGGGGAAATATCAGAGCATTCATTCCTGTACTGCCCTCTTGTTCTCTTCATTCCACTTCTCTCTCAGGCCAGCCCCCAAATTGAGCCCATCCTGAGAAATCAGAAATGACAAAAACATAAGGCTGACGCCTCCAACCCCCTCCCCCTGCATTCTTGAATACAACACCCTCTTTTCACCCCCCCCCCCACCTCGCTTGCTCCCCCCAAGCGACGTACGG
>NW_026000005.1:34844426-34946481 GCF_001458135.2 Marmota marmota marmota | reverse complement strand
TCCCCCCCCCCCCCCCCCACTGCTGCTAGCAGAGATGCCTGCTCAGCTCCCTCCTCCAGGGCTCCAGGGCGGGGACACACTCCTCCCAACTCACTCTGCTGCCCCACCCAGAGCCTCTCTTGGGTTCCTAGAGTTACCAAACTCCTAGTGACAGGGAAATCAGAGGAGGAACATAGGCTGCCAGACCGTGTCAGGTACCCAAGACTTGTCTGGGAAGATAAATGGAGTAGTGCCCTGCCCTTTCTGAGTTTCCTGGACCACAGAGAAGAAGGAATTCTAGAGATAGAGTTCCTTCTCTCCACACCACTGTTTCTTCCTTACTGATGAAGCCTGCTGATTTCAGTCTTTGGAAGAGAGAGGGGCCCTTCGGGATGGTAGTGCTGTGGATGTGGTGACTCTGTGCTCTGCAGGGCAGCCTAGCAGCCACTCCCATGGAGCTTATTCTGAGAGCCACCTCTTCTCCCTGCCCCCTCCTCTCTCTGCCGTTCATGACATTTCCCCACACAAAATGCAAGAAGAGAAATGGTAACTAAGGCACAGTACTGAATAGAAAGAGAATAGTTTAATTCTAAGAGGTTGATTATCCCTATTTCAGCATCTGTAAAGATGAAACTGGAATGAGAAATGTGGGAGAGTGTGTGTGAGAGAGGAAGAGGGAGAGAATGAGACAGTGAGAGAGCAGAGATCCTGCTGCAGTTGGGCATGTAGAACTTCCACCTGGGAGCTGTGATAGATACTGGGGTTAGAGAGCGAAGACGAGCAAAGATCAGGAGACAGCTCCAAAGACAAGAAGGTACTTACTCAGAAGGTGTCTTCTGGACCAAATGGCCTAATGTGAGATACAGTGAGGTACAGGGCCACAGCTGGGACTCCAGATCTTGAAGTCATCATCTGGAGCAGAGTACATTCTGGACTTTGCATCGATATTTTTAATTACAATACCACTGCCATCATCTAAACAGGTGAGCTGTTTCAATTTCCAGAGCATGGAGACAAATTCATATACAATATGGCTATTTTCTGACATAAGGCTAAAATGCCACTTTAACCCTTTACATTCACATCATTAAACACTAATCCAGAAGACTTAGCAGTTTTTTCACACACACAAAAAAACCCCACCAACCAACCAACAAATGAAAAAACACTTTACAAGCCCTGTGTCCACGGGCATGTACCACGAAGAACAATGCTGGTGGCATATATAGTCACTGCTTTTGATTTCAATCCATTCCCTAAAGGGCCTTCCACAGTTAAGGGTTGCTCAAGCATATACCCATCACCACAACAAGAATCCCATTTGCAGAAGAAGCTAAAGAGTTTAAGCAGCTGCCCAAGTGCAGAGGAACTCTGTGAAGCATTCCAGGACACAAACCTGAGCATCCCAGGTGAAGACTCAAGAGGGAGTGTCCCAGTGAACAGAGTAGTTGCATGGCTTTGTAAAACCCATCTTTAGCCATTATCAAGCCTTGTTCTTCTGATGTCATAAAGCTACTCACATTTAAAGGGAGGGGATATGGACCTGTCAACTCAATAGAAACTATCAATGAATTGTGGCCATGTTTTAAACCCATTATATGTGTTAAAATTCTGTATCAGTTAAACACACAAAAAAAATCCTGATAAATGCAAAGGGCAAATATTTGTTTCTTTATTTTTTTTTAAAAAAATAGCTAAATTGAAAACATCAAGATGGACACAGTTTGGATCTTTATTTGGTAGAAGCCATCAAAGGTAGGTAGCAGCCCAGGACAGAAGAGCTGGCAGACACCACCCAGCAATGGACTATTGCCTGCAAGGGAACCAAAGAGCCCTGTTACCTTGGATGTCATTCAGAGTTGGAATCTGACCACCTAGTCCATCACTTTCATTTTGTAGTTGAGCAATCTGAGTCCCAAAGAGGAGAAAAGATTTGCCCAGAGCTGTGTTGTCCAATATGATAGCCAATAGCCCCATGTGGCTATTTAAATTGAAACAAGCTAACATGAAAAGTTCAGGTCCCATACTTAAGCACTAGCCATGTTTAAATGCTGAATAGCCACACGTGGCTACTGTATCAGACAGTGCAGGTGGAGAGCATATCTAGAACTGCTCTCAGTCAGCATAAGAGGTACTGTTCTAGGGCTGGGGATATAATTCAGTAGGTAGAGAGTGCCTGGGGATAAGGAGGACCCCAAAGAGAGAAGTCTTTGGTAGTACCATGATGGGCAGCTCCCGAGTGGGGATGATGCCCCACTAGGAGAGGGAGCTCCTCAAGCTCTCACATGGCGCAGAGGCGGATTCATCATCGCTCTGTGGGCGACAGTCCTGGCCTCTCAGGAGAACACTTCTTGCTTCAGCCTGGAGGCTCTCTGTTGTGGCTTCTTGTTCGACAGGTGTCCAAAGCCAGCTTCCCTCCCTTCGCAGGCCTCTGGATCTGCCTGACCCCAACATGACCCCTTCTCACTGTCATCTGCTTATCTGCAGTGGCAGGGAGGCAGCCATCAGCACCCTCCTCCTTCCACTGCCAGGCGCCATCAAGGCCTCTCTGGCCTGGTGCCTACTCACAAGCAGAATGGCCGAGGCTTGAGTCCTGGCTTCTGGCCCCAGCTCCACCTAGATGTGGTTTTAGCCAAGTTGGTTTGTATTTTTGGATTTCAGTTTCTCATCTGCAAAGTGAAGAGTGTGTTGGGGGGTAAAGTCAGTGCTTCTCCAACTTCACTGTGCACACGTATTTCCCAGGGGTCTTGTCAAAATGCAGACTGTGATTCCATAGGTCTGAGTGTGACCTGGGAGTCTGCATTTCTGTAAGCTTCTAGGGCATCCTCTGCTGCTGTTCTGAAGTAGTAAGGATTTGACACTGTCCTATGGAACTTTATGCAGTGGTAGAAATGTCCTATATTTGTGCTCTGGAGTATGGTGGTCACAAGTGGCTCTTGAGCACTTGAAATGTGGCTGGTGAGTCCATGAAACTGATTTTTTTTTTAAATGACAGAATTTTTATTTGAAAAATGAAAAGTGTTAACAAACGATAATACAAATCTGTTACTGTGTACCATATGATAAATTGCAACAAAGCTTGTCAACAATCTTCCCTCTGAGCCTGACAGCAGGACTAGTCAACCTGTTTTCCAGAAATATTCTATCATCAAACCTATCATTTACCCAATTTTCCAATGACCTTGATGTCAGGTGTTCTTCTTTTTCCAACAGTATTAACAATTAACTTAAATATATGATTTTAAGTTTTATTTAATTTTAATTAATTTGTGTGGCAAGTGGCCACCATATTGGATGACACAGGCTAAGCCTTCACTAAGATCTGCCACTGACAAGCTGTGAGGCTTTCTTTTCTTTAGTTTTATTATCTTCTGAAGGAAGATTCAGACAGGTTATTTAATTTCTCAGAAACTCATCTTTACCATTCGTAAATTAAACGAAAACATGAGATATCTCTTCCTGTCTAAAAGATATGTGTTATATAGTAATGATGTTATCATTATTATATAGTGGAATGACAGGAAGTCAAACAAACTGGGTTCAAATTCCTTTTCCATCACTTCTCTCTGTTTTTGGCTTCTGATCTTCCATTTTATCATCTCTAAATTGTGAGTGAAAATAATAGTCTCACAGGACTGTTGGGAAAATTATCTGGGTCCTAGTAGGATTCAGTAGGTGCTCAGCAAATATTCATATGGCACAGTGGAACCATCCTGAGAGGCTGGGTTTCAAACCCTTACTAACTGTGTGTCCTTGAGTTGATTATTTAATCTCTTTTCCTTAGTTTTATGATCTTCTGAAGAAAGATCATAATACTTACCAAAATAGTTCAATTAGTCATTAGTTGCATCATTGAACAAACACTGTATTTTGGCTCTATATAATCTGTGCGAGGTGCTTGACATATAGTGACTAGTAAAACCAGAAACCTACCCTGGTCCTCTGATTCCATATGATTTATTATGTGCTAAGTCAAGCATCCTGACATAGCGTATACATGATGCTGCCAGGGCTGTTATTGGAGGCCAGGGAAGGCCATGTGGGGAACAAACATTGCAAGGCAATGAACACAGCATTGCCAACGGGATATTGGAAAGGAGACATGGAAGAGTCTGGACTGGGGATATAATCTGTGAGTTGTTTACTCATAGAGTTGCTGAGGAGCAAAGGAGAGGACATGTGAAAGGAGTCAAGCACAGTATCCCTGGGAGGGCTCAGGACCTGGCTGTCCCCTTCCCCTCTGCAGCTGTGGAGTGGCACCTCGTGTTGGCTGAGAGGAGGCAAGTCCAGCCTCTGGACTGGAACCCCTAGTCCTTGTTACAACATGGATCCACTGAATTGGGAAAATTCCCTTTCCTGGTTGAACTGATACATCATGTAATCTGGAGGTGCCATACTTAGTCCTCTGATGAACCAAATACCAATACATTCAACCGAGGAGGGGAATGAGATCTAGGTGCATTCTCTTCCCTGTTGATGCAATGGCTGTTACTGGTCTGTCTGTAGCTCCTTTGAACTTCTTTGGTAATTGTAATCTGTATTCATCATTTCCTGCCACCACATACACACGGTATCTTGCATTGGTGAAGCTTGGTAGTTTTGATGTATCCTTCACAAGGAGGGGGCTTGGAGTCAGGAACTTACCCTGTACCTCTGCCTCTGCACAATCACCCAGTATGCAGTTCACGTATGATGTGAAACTTCAGAAATGCTGGTTATCCAAGTGACTCTGTTCCCCAAGATCTGCCACCAAGGTTTAAGCCCTGGTCCTGAAATTTCCTCTCTTTCCAGATTTCAAATATTCTTAAGACTGAGTCAATTTCCTGAAAAGCATTTATTAGAAAGCCAATTTGCAAAATAATCAATTTACCTATTGACTAATATGCCAAGTAATACCAAAATTGGATATTTTATAACATTTGATCATTTAGCCACTTTACCAAGAAATATTTTAACAAATAACATGAATGTCTCATTTTATTACTAAATAATATGACATGAAGAAACATTTTATTGCTGGTCACAGTGGTGCACACCTGTAATCCCAGTAGCTCAGGAGGCTGAGGCAGGAGGATAGTGAGTTCAAAGCCAGCCTAGCAAAAGCCAGGCACTAAGTGACTCAATGAGATCCTGTCTCTAAATAAAATACAAAATAGGGCTGTGGATATGGCTCAGTGGTTGAATGCCCCTGAGTTCAATCCCTGGAACCCCCCACCCTCAACAGAAACATTTTATCATTAGTACCAAACTTCTGGCATTTCACTTGATAACTTTTCAATCGATGCTAATATGTATATAGAACTTTTGGGGCTGATGGCTACCTCCGAATTTCTTTGTGTGTTCTGGAATATAAATCCTAATTCATTCTAATAAAAAACTGATTGAGTTTGTTTTCTAATTTAAATATAAATGACTGATTTTTCTATGTGTTCAAGATTTACTTTAAATTGAAATTTAATTTGAAATTCTGATATATTTTCAATGTTTTTGTATATAAAAGTAAAATTAAGTTTAAATATTGAATTGCCAGGAATGCATAATTGAGGCGGATATGCTGTTTGAGGAATTGGCAAACACAACTAAAAAAGGTTTAATGTTTTAAAAGATGGCAAGTGGTATTTCAATATGATAAGAAACAGAAGTGGCTAAAAATTCTCATTACTTAAAAATGTTGAAGCATTGTATTTGTAAAAGAGCGACTGGAATCTACTGACTTGGGAGACGGTAACATAAAAATCCACATTTTGCAGTAAAGGTGAAATTGTCCCTTTTTGATAAATCAGCTCAGCAACTAGAAATCCTTTCTTAAATGTCACCTTTGTTTTTTTGCTGATCTTTTTGCATTTTTAGCTTTCTGTTTGGATAGTCAATCTACTTTGGCTCATAATTTCCAGCCATTAGTAGCCACACTTTCAAATGTGATGTTGTCCGTGTAGTTTCTAAATTGATCCTTTCCTGACCTGTGTGGGGAATCTCATCTGAGCATCTTCAAGTCCTTTTCATTTGGACCTTTCTGCAAGCTTCTGAGAAGTTGATGTAAATTTCCAATTAACTTTAAATCAAAACTAAAATAAGTTAACTTAAAAAAACCAATTGAAATAAAGCAGAATTGTAAAATAACATTATTTTAAAGTGTAATTTAAATTTTAATTCCAGTTCAAAACCATCCAAAAGAAATCAGAATTAGTTAGAAGAAAATTCTGTTAAAAAGTAGACTATGCCAAAGAGCTTTCCATTACATGCACAAATCAAGTGGATAAATGTTTCCATTAAACATCCCAACATATTAACTTAGTGAATTTAGTGAATTGGGCACTTAGCAAATTGATCTAAGCACTGGTTTCCTGGGTATTAGCTTTTAGCAAATTGGCCTTTCAGGGAATTCACTTTTACCAATTAGACATTCATTGCAGTGATTTTTCATTAAACTGGCCAGATTGTACCCATTTTCACCCTCTTCTTTTGAGTTCTGTAGAGTCCACTGTGCCCAGTTCCCCAGGACCCTGTGACTCGGTAGCTAGCTGCGAAGGTGTAGGTTCATACTGAGAGCACGAGATTGGCAGGTATTCAGGAAGTACAGGCAAGATACAGGTAATTTCTTTGGGGTTTTTTTGCATGACAAGACAAAGGGTTTTTAAAGGGGTTATCTCGACGTGGGTATGACATCCTCGTCCTCTCCCTGCCTCTCCTTGAGAAACACTGGGTAATGGAATTGAACTCCATCTATGCAGCAAGAGGGAAAAATTAAGGCCTTTCATTTCATTCTGAAAAGATCTTACAATCACTTTTGCAATTTCTCAATATCAAGACTGTTGACCTATTGGGTCACATGATTCTTTATTGTGGGAGACTGTCCTACACCTGGTAGAATGTTTAGCAGTATCTTTGCTCTGTCCACTAGATACCAACATCACTCCCTCATTCATGACCATTCATGGCCATCAGAAGTGTGTCCAGACATTGTTCTATGGGGGAACCATCCTTGGTTGAGAACCACTTTCCCATCCCATCTAGAACTTTCCTTTACACTGTATACCCTCTATCCTCTGAATGCTCCAGGAC
The DNA here is from genome assembly GCF_001458135.2 of Marmota marmota marmota. Lineage (NCBI taxonomy): Eukaryota > Metazoa > Chordata > Mammalia > Rodentia > Sciuridae > Marmota > Marmota marmota. Next base: position 34,939,440 of record NW_026000005.1, on the reverse strand, counting down.
ATGAAAACTTACCTTTTCACTCAGGTTTTCCTGGGAGGCAGACTGTTTGGTATCATACTGCCTTGAGTTTGGATCCTGATTCTGTTTCTCATCAGATGTGTCCTTGGGCAGATCTTGGAACCCATTTCAGCCTGTTTCCTACTGTGTCTTGGTCCCTTCTTTATACCTTTACTGAAAGGACTAACCAGGCACACATATGCGGTGTTTAGCCCTTTGGTGTGTTTGATAACTGTATTCATTATATTTAGCCCAATTATCTATTTTCAGATGCGCTCCTTGGTTGTACACCCCCACACCATCCAGACTGTCTCGTCTTTGGGTCTCATGACAGCTCTGGCTCAGCTCTTGAAGGTTATCATCCCATTCTCAATCCTTATCAGCAGACAAAGCCCTCAAACCTTGATTCCTTCTCAGACAGTTCAGAGAGGACAACACATCACAGTTTAAGGGCACCTTAGTTGTTAAGCCAATGTGAAGTGGGGCAGAAATGAGACTCAGGGCTGGCACTGTGATGGGATAGGGGACTCCTAACAGGCCTTGAAGCTCTGCTCCTTCAGAGGCTGTGACAGCTACTGCAGAAAGCCTTGGTTTTCCTCAGCCTGTGTCTAGAAGAAGTGGCAAATGAACAACCTAAAAAGAAACCAATGCTCAGGAGCATAATTTTCTGCATGAAACCTAGTGCTGGGCAGCCCTGGAGGGCCAGGCTAGAAGACTGAGATGTGCTGCCCTTGGTGTCCTTCCACACCCGTTGCCCACTTGGAGTTAGCTCCGGACACTTTCCAGGAAGTATACATGAGACACCAAGCCTCGATCCTGGAGATCTGATTTGCCACCTGACCCCTCAGAGCAGCCAGCATCTGCTGGTCAGTTTAAAAAAGAGCCTTGGTATCAGGGACCCAGTAGATGTCCCTATGAAGGGACTTTCTAAACTCCTCCTCCTCATAGTGGTCAAGGGCTGAGCTTATCTCGTTTGCCCCATATGTAATTGGACTTGATACAGCTTAACTGCTCTTGTTAATTTTATGCCTAGAAAGTACAGGCCCCAAGGACTGCCACCTTGTGTTGGGGGAGGAATTATGAGTCAGAGTGCTGGAGATCCACCTAGCCACTGCCAGAAGAGTCCCCCAGTCAGAGATGGCAGGCCCTGAAGGATAGCAAGGGACCCAGGGTCTTTTCTTCCATTGATTTTTATATATTTGAGAACATTTTCATGAGTGCCCAAGCTGGCTCTTGATTCTCCTTGGGATGTAGAGAGGAAATTAGATTGAAATGGCTCTAATTTGAGAGAGTGGTCTCCCAATGTCCAACTAGAAATGGACTGAAGTCATGAGTAATGTTGGGACCTGCTCATGGGGCAGCCCTGCGGGCCATTCCTGGGCAGGAGGGCCTGTTAGCCAAGGGGATCAGTGGGATTGTTTAAACATGGGGCTTCTGTTGTGCAATTTAATTTAGACAATCTCTTGATTGATGGCTCTAAATCATACTGAGCACTACTATTATGATCTGGATGTGAAGTGTCTCCCAAAAGCTCATGTGTGAGAGAATGAAAAAAGGTTTGGAGGAGAAAGGATTGGGTTATAGCCTTAACCTAACCAATGGATTAATCCCTGGTGGGATTAACTGAATGGTATCTGGAGGCAGGTGGGCTGTGGCTGGAGGAAGTGGCTCATTGGGGGCATGGCATGGGGTATACAGTTTGTATCTGGAGAGTGGAGTCTCTTTCTGCTTCCTAATCATCATGTGAGCTGCTTCCCTCTGCCACACTCTTCCGACATGTTATTCCTGCCTCACCTGAGCCCTGAGGAATGGAGCCGGCCTTCTATGGACTGAGACTTCTGAAACTGTGAGCCCTCAAATAAACTTTTCCTCCTCTACAGTTGTTCTGGTGGGTGTTTTAGTCACAGCAGCAAAAAGCTTGAGTGAAACAACCACTGTGTATCACCAGTGCCTGCCCCTTGCTGGGTTTTGAAGATATCAACTCCAAAATGGGAGGCTTCCTTGAGTCTGGGGAAGAAGAGCAGGACTATATTTCCCAAATCTGTGACCAAACTTTTTGGACATCTCTGGGAAGGGTGGACCTTGGAATATAGGAGGAGGAGGAGAGAGGTATTTCTAAGGTCTTTTCTTCTCTCGGAGGTGATTCGCAATCCTGTTGCAATTTGGAGCTACCACATCTAGATAGCTTCTACTTTCTATAGAAGGTCATTGCTGTACTGGCCCCTCTTAAAACAAATGTGACTTCCATCCTTCCAGAAGTATTGAGTCTTGGCTGGAAAGGTGTTTATCTGGGTTCTTTAGTTGAGTGTTCTGCCCAGACTTCAGGAACATAATCAAACTTTTAGTGTAGAGCCATTGGGGTTGGAGGATCTTTAGACATTGTCAACTTCTATATTGTGACATCAGAGAAAGCCCAAGAGCTAAAGAAACTCTAAGGCCAGTCATCCGGGTGAGGCTATCCTAAAGTTAAAATACACCTCAGCTTGGAGGAGTGATGTGTTGCCTACACATTAATTAACGTCAGAGTCTGGGCCAGTCTGATGTCTTGCCTCCTAGTCTTGAGCCACTTCAAAGAATCTCACCATTGTCTCTGGTTCCACTGGGCCTTTGTTTGCTTGGGATGTTTAATTGCTTTTGCAGGTTTTTCCTCTTCTAAACAGTTATCTCTACCCTTGACAAGATCAAGAGCCACGAAGAATGGTATCATCTATATGTTATTTTTCCTTAATAGTGCTTATTGAATTATTCATCATCAGTAACTTTTATTACACTATATATATTGAATTTTTCACTCAACAAGAGTCACTGAATATTCATTGAGCCCTGTCTATGTACAGGGATGGTCTTCAGAGCTCTATGTGTGTTATCACATTTAATCCCCAGAGTCACTCTAAGGAGTAGCTACTCCTAATATCGCTAGTTAATAAATAAGGACATGGAATCTTAAAGAAGTGATCTAACTTCCCAGGTCTGCACAGTTAGGCTTGGATTTGAGTCTTATTTCTGCCACTTTCTTCCTGGCACTGGAGTTGATGATATTAAAGATGACGTCGTACTACATATGCTTTTCTACTTTGGTTCAAACTAGCTCAAGCTCTAGTTCAAATTAGTCATCAGTGAGCATAAGTACTTCTACAGGCTGACCATTTGCAGGCTGACTTTCATGGTTTTTCATTGCCTCTTTCTGTAGGAAACTTCCTTCTCTTTCTACCCTACATGGAGAGGAACATTCCGATCTTCAACTGAGCCTGTCAGTATTTCTTTAAGACTGGAAAATATTTTGGACCTCACTGAAGCTATCAGAATAATCCACTCAGAGGTTAGATGAGGCCTAGTAAGCATACTGTATCCAAAGATGAAATATTTGTGTCGTTTTTATCTTCTAATTCAAAGAAACACTTTTAAAAGCTATAAATTTCAATGTATCAAATATTACCAGGCTGGTGGTAACTGATGAGTGCTCTAGATACCAAACCTGGTGACCTCAGAGAATAGCAGAGGCCAGAAAGGTGGCTCATTGTCACAAGTTTGACATTCCAAATATTCCTCAATGTGGCCCCCCACTTACCCCTCTGATGACTGTATGTCCTCCCACCCCCTTACTCTCATGCTCCATTACAGTGCAGCCTAGCCACTTAACTATTCCTAAAAGATTGTCCCTGGACATATTTGTATTTCTATGGCTCCTTCAGGGCTCTGAAACCCGCCTTCCCTATGGAACCCTGCCTGGGTCTCTCTGGCTGGCAGGAATCTCCCCTTCCACTTCCTTAGGAGGGGGTCCCTCCTCTAACTTCTTATCACATTTGACACCCATTTGGCATCAAAATGTCTTAGCTTAGCAGGCTTTAGAAATGAGAAAATGAAAAATGATCGTAAGCAGGAGAATAGAGGCTCAGATTCACATTTGTATGTTGTTCTGTTTTCCCAGGCACTCAGGACCACCAGGGACAGCTGGGAAGATTCAGAAGGACCCTCTTGGACTTGTGGTGAGTCTGGCTTGGTAGATGAGGAGTTTCTGCAGTGCTCTGGGGTGCTCAGAAAGTAGTGCTAGTCTGTTCTTTCCAGCCTCTGGCATCCAGGTCCTTTCTCCAAGTTGAGCTCAGCACAACTTCCTCTTTCCTCTGACATCCCACCTTCTGTGTGTGTGTGTGTGTGTGTGTGTGTGTGTGTGTTTATGGGTTTGTGCTGATCTGCCATTATTGTCACCATTGCAGCCAGTATTCCGGATGCAGATGCGGAGAGATAGAAAGCCTATGAGTGACAGTTAGAGAGAGTTTTCAATGAATAGTGTTGGAGATTGGATACTGATAAAGGAAGTCTATCTCTGCTTAGCTTCCTGAATGTCAAAGTGGTGGGAGCCCAGGAGCAGGTGACTGAGGGGGCAGACTCATCTTCTGACCTTGGGAAAATCTCCCTACCCACTCAATACTTGTGTCTGTTTATAGTAGGCAAGAGTCATTTTGATGTAAAGTGAGGGCACTGCCAAGATGACCTCTGGAAGACCCTTCTGGAATGCATCATCTGTGACATTGTCTCTTCAGCCCCTATGGGTAGAGTATGTATTATTATTTTAGCCACATGAAAGCTGAGAACACTGCCTAGATGCACATGATTGAACAAGAGCTGTTACTGCGACCTTACGTGTTTTTATATTTCCCCTTGCAATTACCCTGCTCTCTCCCCATTTTGGCTTATTTAAAGCTATGCTGTCTGCCAGGAGGGAGATATTTCATAGAGTGGGAGTTAATCTGGAGGCAGGACTCTGAGCTGGGAAGGAGGTGGGAGCAGTGGGCTTCTCCCTGAGCTTGGTGAGTACTGCGAGTTTGAGAGGGAACATTCTGACCTTGTAAAAGAAACCCAACACGGTCGCACGGCAGCTCCCAGCTGAGCCCCCGTCTCTTAGAGGGCTGCAACTCAAATTAACAGAGACCTCAGTTCTCTTTAAAACAGCTTGGGAAGCAGGTTTATATTTACATTTTGCCAAGACTCAGTTAACACGGGGCTTGTTTTCTTTGGGATTCTGAGGCCTGAGTTAAAAGAATATGAAATGGAACAACAAAGATGGAAAGAAAGGGAAGAGTCTAAATGCACTGAAATATCCATGGAAAGACAGACATTCTTTCACTGAAAGAAAATTGGCATCCAGAGAAGTTAAATGACTTGTCCAAGTCCACATGTGGCATTAGTGGCAACAGTGACCAGGAAGCCAAAAGACCTAACTCTAATAAGATTTTCTTAGTAATTCTAAAAATTGTTTTTTTTTTTTTTTTTGGCAATCAAAACAGTCAAGAATTCCCGGAATCAATAAAGACTTCAGATTCTTTCTCTCTCTCTCTCTCTCGCTTATGTATATGTGTATTTCTAGATAAATATAGACACATACATGCACATACAGGCTTACCTACAATATAACTTAATACTCTAAACTTCAAATGACATCATTCCCCATTCAACAACTTCAAAGTTGTAGCTGCAGCAAAGAATCAGGTAGAAGACTGTGGAAAGCAGGAAAGGGGTATGAAAGCCTCACAGTGGTAAAAACCACAGATTAAAAAAGACCCCCCAGAAAAAGAAGTTCACATCTGAATTAAAAATAACCACACTCTGGGGCCAGGTAGCTTGAGAGCCCTGTTCTGATGAATTGGATGGACAGGCTCATGGTGCATGGGGCCGGGCTGGCAGCCTGGGGAAGGCACCATGTCTGCAAAAGTGGATGCCATTTTGCAGAGACAGTTGGAGGTTTGTTAGCAAAGGGAGATAACCAAGTAAGGGTGTCCTGCCAAACAAAAACGAATCAAAAATCAGATGCTGCACCAACCCCTATCCCCAGGGGCCATCAACTGAAGAAACTACAGTTTCCTATGCCAACAGAAGAGGGCGCTCTTGAATCGAGAAATGCTGTCAGTCACCCAAACAACCAGAATGGGACCTACGGACAAGTAAATAATGTAAACCTTAAAAAATGAACAGAAAATGGCAGACGGCATCCATCCTAGGCCACAAAGAAAATAAAACAGGCGAATTAAAACATTTCAGTAGATGAAAATGCTCCTTCCCAAATTAAACACAAAGCAGAAGAGCACAATACTCCAACTGAATTAAATAGCCCCAAACAAGCATTTTAAAATGTGAAACAAAAACCTTAAATCAGAAGTTCTAAGGTTTAGAACAAAAATAGTTCCTCTCCAACATTAATCCCCAGAAAATGTGAAATAAGAATTGAGTGAACTCAGAAAAGCAAAAATCACCTTAAAAATACAGGCTAATTTACAAAGCATTCAAATCAAGAGATTTGACTGAAAATATTGACCACATTCGGGAAAGTCATGAAAGTCAAACAGATGAAGATAAAATAGACAACACAGCAGAGAAGATTAGAAAATAATTGATAGAAGGAAGCCTTAGAAAAGCCTAGAAAAGAAAACATTATAATGTCCATTAACTAGTATTTAAAATGGTAGACTAAGACAGAGTTTCTAAAATTATAAGATTATTTGAATCTGCATCTTTAAAAGACACACAGTGTAGCTGGGAAGAGAAGCCTAGAATAGTAAAGTCCAAGACAGACTGGAAACATATTGGGTTTTAATGAGAATGAAAGAAATTCTCTAGATCTCCAGACAAAAAGACCAGGTAGCTTACAGTGGAGAGAAACTCAGACTTCTGTAAATCAGGATAACAGTGCAGTTACATTTTCAGGAAAACAAAGGAAGTGTGATACAAATATTTCTTATCCAGATGATACTGTGAGAAGACCCCAGAGGACGCTGCTCTCATTACCCATCCCTAAGGGAGGATGTCAGGATGAGCATATTGAAAACAGACAGGACCAAGACCTGGAATATGAACACTGCATGTATTTCAATGTAAATCTGTAAATAAACAAGGCTGGGGACAAGGGCAGAAGGACAGTATGTATACTGTTATATGTTCTGAGAAAACAAATAATGTATTGCTGCATAGGTTATGGCTGGGAGTGAAGGATATTGTTTAAAACAAAACAGTAAGTAGCAGAATAAATAAGGAAGAACAGACTAAGGGTATTATAAGAAGTGTTAGTTAAAAAAAGTAAGAACTAGAGTAACATTTTAGCTTTCCTAAATACAAAAAGAAGTATAAAATGGAGCAGAGGAGGCAAAGCACATTGAAAAAGAAATGACACAGAGTCAATTTTATACAAAATATGAGTTGAGATCAAGCACATAAATCATTTATAAATTATATCTATTATTATTATAACTGTAATTCTTATTAATATATTATGTATTCTCCTACTTAAATGTTTTCAAATTGACTCAAATGGCAAAACTCAATTCTATGAGATACATGAGACAAACCTATAATGAAGAAAAGCTAAGAATAAAGAGACAACAAATTAAAAAATAATAAAGTTGTTAAAAAAAGAAAGAAAAAAAGAGACAATTAACAAAGGCATTCTGGACAAATGGAAACAATGAAACAATTAAGGACATAAAGATCTAATAAATATAATCAATAAGGTAGGAATTATGGATATATATCAAACCTTAGACCTTGATAATATACCCTCTTCTTAAGCACAAATAGAATGTTCACCAAAGTTGACTTCTTTGTTGACCCAAAGTTGGATCTCGATCTCAGTCTGCTTGGGCTGCTATACCAACAAAGTCAACAAAGACCAGACTGGATGGATTACAAAAACCCAACATTAATTTCTCATAGTTCTGGAGGCTGGGAAGTTCAAGATCAAGATGCCAGAGACTCAGTGTCTGGTCAGAACCCTCTTTCTGGTTCACAGATGGTTCCTTCCTGCTGTTTACTTACCTGATGACAGGTACTGGCTGTCCCTCTAGGGGTCTCATAAAGGCAGAGCACTCACAACCTAATCATCTCCTAAAGCTCCACCCCTAGGGCCATGGCCTGGAGGTTAGGAGATTGACCTGTGAACTTCATGGAACTTGAGGATACAGAAGGTGCCCTGCATTAGCACTCACGAGGAAACCTTGGAATGTCCTTGCATCTGGAACTGAACACTAATACCATCTAATACTCTCTCTCCACTGACAACCGTTGGGTGAAAGGGGTGTATAAACTGAAATGGCAGAGTTTCTAAGAGTATGGACACCACAATTTATTATGTTATGCAGTTAAAGCAGTGACCTGAGGAAAATTCATGGCCTTAAATGATTAAACCAATAAAAAATAATTAAACTAATTTTCAACTCAAATATCTAGAAAAATTACCAAAAAAATACAAAGAAAATAATGAAGATAAAAGAAGAGATTAATGTAGTAGAACTAATAAAGAATCACAGTGCTGAATTTTTAGAGGGAAAAAACAAAACAAAAACAAAACACCAGGAAATAACCTAATCACCAAAAAAAAGGGGGGGAGGGGGATTACAAATATGCAAAATGAGTAAAAACTAGAAGGAAATAGTCAGTGTGAAAAGGAAAACAAGGCATAAATAGGCTACTTTGCAAAACTCTATGCAAGTATAGTTGGAAACTATGGAATTGATTACACTGTATGAAAATAAAATTTACCAACACAGACTCCATTTAAAATAAAAGCTTAATCAGACCCTTTTCAAGAGTGGAAATAAGATGGAGAAAGTTATTAACAAGTGATTCCACATTGAAGTGCTGGACCTCCAAGGTTCACAGGGAAATTCTACAAACTTACAAAGATCTGATAATCCAAAAGCTCCATAAATTGTTGCATAAGTTGTTCAAAGTATAAAAAATGGAGGAAAACTTTGAAATTATTTCTAAAAGGAAATATAACGATACCTAAACCTAATAAGGATTAATTATGATAAGCATTATTATTATTATTTTAAGAATATACTCTAAAAATATGGATGCGAAAATTAAATAAAACACTAGCAGAACAATACCAGCACTACATAGTAAAAGAAAACATCAGTAGCAAATTCTAGGAATGCAAGGAGTTAATTAAGTTAATTAATTAATTATTTTTTTGATGTAGAAAATTGAACCCAGGGCCTTGTGCAAGTACTATCCACTGAGCTACATACCCAGCTCCTGTAAGGAGTTTAAATAAAAAATTCATTAACATAATTTATCTTATTATTAAATAAGGAGAAAAGCCATATGATTATGTCCAGGAAAAGACCTCCAAGATTAGTCAATATCCATTCTTGAAAAATGTACTTAGTAAGAATTGAGAGATTTCTTTATACAATTTGTGTATATGTACATGTACATATATATAGTTAAGGTATATTTCTGACCTAAATTTAGCATCTTATTTAATTGAGAAACATGGAAGCATTTCTGTTAATGCCAAAAATGACGGAAGGATGCCATCTTCATTGTATCATCAATACAATTAGCTAAAAGTGTAAGGACTTGCAAAAAAAGTAGCTCTATATACAGATGAAATAACAGTTAAGTTTGACAATTCACAAGAACTAGTGATCAAACTAATTTAAATTAGATAAAGAATTCAGTAAGATAGTAGGATATAAATTAACTTATAAAAATCAATAGCCTTCATATATTCAAGGAAATAACCAATGTCAAGATATAATGGAAGATAAAAAGGCTCATTTATAATTGTAGCAAATAAAAGTTGAAACTTAAAACAAGTACATAAAATGTAAATGAGGAAAAAATTATGCAAAGAATAATGCTATACTTTTATCATTGATAAAATTGGAAAAAAAATTACAAAATATCCTTAAAGACATTAGGTAAAAAGACATGAGTTGTTCTTGGATAGGAAATACTCAACATGGTACGGGTATCGATTCTTCTCTAATTAGCATTGAATTTAACTCAATTACAAGAAAAATGTCTATAAGTTTTTGTTTTATTTTCTGGAGATGAGGAAATTAATTTTAAAGTCATGTAGAGAAATAAATATCCAAGAAGAGATTGGATAACCCTGAGCAGGGGCAAATGGAAAAGAAATGAAGGGAATGGTCTCACTAGATACAAAGTGTGCACTAACCATTGATGATGAATGCAGTTGCTACTAGCACACAACGAGAGACCAGAGGGACAGAAGAGAGTGTAGAAATAGATTCTAGTAACATGAAAATTTATTACTTGATAAATGTTGGCATTTCAAATTGCCAGGAAGAAGATGGACTTTTTAGTCTGTAATGTTGGGACAGTTGGATACCCATATGGAAAAAGGGAAACTGGATCCACACCTCATACCATATGCTATGACTATTACAAGAATGAAAAGCCTAAAATGTAAAAATACAAAAGAAATCAACTATATAAAGTGTTAGAAGAAAACATGGAAACATGGATGAGCTTCTTGTAAATTATATTTAGGAAAGTTTTTCTAGATCTGACCCAAAATTCATGTGCAATAAAGAAAAAGATCAATAGATTCTACTACATGAAATTAAGAAAGAATTGTGCAACAAAGAATAAAATCAAATGAATAATGAGTGATTCACTGAGAGAAAATATTTGTAACATGTGTGAGAGATCAGTGGTTATCTCTCTAAAATAGAATGCATTTTTAAAAATTGAGAAAAGGACCAAACTCATGAATCCCACACAAGTACAGGCAAAATAATCCTCAAATGTGGAAATATACTCAGTTATATTCAAAAAACTTACAAAGAATAATACTGTACTTTTATCATTGATAAACTTGGAAAAATTCACAATAGGTTGTATTATTTTTCTAGGGCTACTGTAACAAAATCACCCAGATTGAGGAGTTAAATAACCTATAGTTATTCTCACTGTTCTGGATTCTAGAAGTTCAAGATCAACTTAATCATTTCTCTTAAAGATCCTATCTCCAAATATAGTCATATCCTGAAGTCCTGGAAAGTACCTGAGGTTATGGCTTCAACACAGGATTTTGTTCTTTTTTCCTGGGGGTGGGCATGTATTAGGACTTGAACCCAGGGATACTTTACCATGTATCTACATCCCCAGCTTTTTCATTTTTTATTTTAAGACAGTCTCTCTAAGTTGCTGAGGCTGACCTTGAACTTGTGATCTTCTTGCCTCAGTCTTTTGAATGTCTGGGTTTATGGGCATGTTCCATCTATGCTCAGCAGAACACATGAATTTTGAGGGAGCATAATTCTTGTCATAACACAGACACATATATTGCTTTTGGAGATTTAAATGGTGTTTTAAACATTTGGAGGTAAATATGGCAATCTCTAAAAATTATATATACAACATTTATCCTCTTACTCAGCAATCTGACTCCTATAACCTTTTCCTGAAGCTAAAACTTTAAACATTCAAACCAGCATAAAGCAAACAAAAACGTATGCACAGGGAATAATCATCAAATCATGACCTGTAGTAGTAAAATAACAGAAACCACCCTAATACCAGCATATAAAATATTGGATGTATCAATTATGGTACCTATGGTACCTCCACACATCAAAGTAACTATTCAACAATCAAAACAAGGGAAAAACTTGGGCCGGGGTTGTGGCTCAGCGGTAGAGTGCTTGCCTTGCACATGGGAGGCCCTGGGTTACCACCACATAAAAATAAATAAGTGAACTAAAGGTATTATGTCCAACTACAACTAAAAAATAAATATTTTAAAAAACACAAGGGAAGAATTCTATTAATTAGTGTTATTTCTAGGATATGTTTTAAGTAAGAAAAAAAAATCCCAAAGCAAAGAGGTACATATATTAAGTTACTTTTTCATGTAAGAAAAGAAGAGAAATAAAAAAGAAGAACACAGACACACACAATTTTTGCAAAAACTGAACATGGGAAGAATTGACCAGATGCTGATGAAATGGTTGCCTGCATGATGGGTGTAGGGTAGGAATGAGAACAGGAAAGAGGAAATGAGGAAGGGGTGGATTTCTGCCTTTTTGTATAGCTTTGACTTTTGAATAATGATAAAGTTATTTATATTTCAAAAGCAAAGTGAAGCAACATAAAGGACGATAGGACAAAAGGCCCTAATTTGAACGCAGAAATAGACAAACCCTATTACACAGCAAATCAATAATAGAAGCCAATTGACAGACACACCGAAAGCAAAAATGAACTCACTTTGACACAGTGCTCTCACTGTGTATGCTTAGTGGGCTAAATACTATTGCAAAGAAATTTAAACTTTACCCTGTTTGTTGTCCATTGTGGTATTGGTATAGTAGTTCACACAGTATTTTGTGCAAATTGTAGGTTAGAGAAATGAGTCAATATTGGATGTTTGTAGCCACCATGAGAGAAGATGAAGAGTCCTTTGTCTTGCACTTGGAGTTATCAGAGCGAATTTATGGTCTCAACACATGAATTTCTAAGCTCTGTTCATGGAAAAAAAAATCCCAGGTAGGAGGAAAGAAAAGCAATATTTGAAGGGAATATGGTATTGTTCCAGAAAACTAGAAAGTGTTCAAGAACTACCAGCCAAATTAGGGACAAATTGAGCATCAAAAAGAACAATGATCATAATACCTTTCAGCACTTTGAATTAAAAAATAATGTTATTTAAAAACCAAATGAGTGAGCAAATCCAACTCAGGTGGAAGGGTGAGAGTTCTTTCTTTTAGAAAAGTACTTTACTAGCTGGATGCAGGCAAAGGAAGGATGGAATCAGAAACAACCATTGTGTCATCCTTGACCTGGTGATGATTAGGTAAGCTTCACAGAGGTTCCTGAAGTGATGAGGTGAAAGCTGTCGGATGTCAAGGTACTCATACAGTTCACCCTCACACATTGTTTGCTAATTGCAAATGAAAAGGCAATCCACATTGGAAGCACCTGCTGGACCCCATTTTAAGCAGTAATCTACAGCTTTATCTGAAATGAGATTATTTGATCTGCCTCCTGATGTGATGCCCTGAGGGAGACACAGAAAAACTTATATTGTATGCTTGCTGAATGTATTCAATCATAATGCAGATATGAGAAAGCTATACAACCATTATGAAAAACAGTATGGAATTTTCTAAAAAAATTAAAATCAGAAATGTGTCATATGACCTAGCAATCATTTCCACAGGAAATGATATTAACACGTCAAAGAGACATCTGCATCCTCATGTTTGCTGCAGTATTGGTTCACAATATTCAAGAAATGGAAGCAACCTCAGTGTCCATCAACAGATGAATGGATAAAGAAAATGTGATATAGACACGGAAGGAAATATTATTCACCCTTAAAAACAAGGCAATCCTATCTCTTGTAACAACACAGTTGAACCTGGCGTGCATTCTTTCAAGTGAAATGGCCCAGGCACAGAAAAGACACGCTGAATGAGAACCTTTATATGTGGACTCAGAGCTGGGCACAGTGGCGCATCCTTGTAATCCCAGGGAGGGTTGGGAGCCTGAAACAGGAAGTTTCAAAAACAGCAAGTTCAAAATCAGCCTCAACAACTTAGCTAGGCTCTCAGCAACTTAGTGAGACTGTGTCTTGAAATAAAATATAAAACAAAGGGCTGGGGATGCACTGGTTAAGCACCCCTGAGTTCAATCCCTGATATGAAAAAAGAAAAAAAAAAAAGCTGGTCTCAGAAAAGTAGAAAGTAGGATGTCAGCCAAGGCCATGCAGGTTTGGGGACATTGGTCAAAGCATACCTAATGTTGATTAGATAGGAGGAATAAGTTCAAGAGCTTTATTATACAATAGGGTGAACGTAGTAAATAGCAATGCAACGTTGTCTTGAAAATTGCCTTGAATAGATTTGAAGTGTTATCACTACATTTGAGATAAAGCATTTGCTAATTAGTTCAATTTAGCCATTCCACAATGGATACATATTTCAAAAAAAACACACTATACATGATAAATATGGACAATACTTATCTGTCAACAAAAATAAAGAAATTTGAGAGGATAATGAGAAAAATCAAAATTGTGGGAGTGGCCTGGATATTATGAAATTCTCACACTATTTTAAGACAAAAAAGTGAGGAAAGTGTTAATTAAGAGTGAAGAGACATGACAAATAACTGTAATCCATGATATTAGATTTGATATTTAATTTTTAGAAATTCATAATTGAGAACAGTTTAATATTTTTTGGCTATTAGATAATATTTTTGTCAATTTTTCTGAGTGGTAATGATATTGTGGATATATAGGAAAATGTCCTTGTTCATAGAAGATAAATTATAAAATGTTTAGAAATGCAGTGTCGTGATGTCTATAACTTTGATCCCAATGGTTCAGCAGAAAAATTAATCCAAACATACAAAGGGAAAAAAGATGCTAAAAATAGATGAGTAAGATAGGCCTAAGGAATTAATCCAGAGACCACATGTGGAGTGATCCATAGAGAAGTATCCCACAGTTGTTCACAATAGCCTTCCCAGGATTACGGTTGGCTATCCTTCATTGCATATATTTCACTCCAGATGAAAATGGAAACACTATGAGGGGTTTTCATGGGAAATGGCATAATAATGAGTCAATGAACAACAAATCCACTAACACAATTTCTTGCTACATATATTTCCTTGGAAAACTATGAAGATTTGTATCTTAGTGAAGAACCTTTGGATTCAGTGAAAACTCTTAGGATCTTGCTGTCATTATTTTCAGGATCAGTTTTTTTTTTTGTCTAGAACTGTTTATTTATTTATCTATTTAGTCATCCCTTATGCATACACTATTTACCTATATCAGGTAAAAAAAATGTTGTCTGAATCTGAACATTCAAATATGACCCAGAGTGTCTGCTTCAACATCTACAGGGACAGACATGATAGAATATTAATTAAATTCAGTGCTGTGGGAGTCCAGAGGAGAAGAACTAGCCTTAGCCTGGGGGATTTCAGTGGGCTTCAGAGAAAACCTGATATAGCACCCTATAATTTTCCTTCCTGGTACTTATTCACAATTATGGCTATGGAGTGATTGAAGAGATTATTGAGTTAACATATTATTTCCCCACTGGACATCACGCATGGTAGGAGCAGACACCAGGTCTGTTTGGTTCACCATTTTACACCCAACACACTGCTTGGGCCATTCTGTATTTTCAATAATGATTTGTTGCCAGGTGCAGTGGAGCATACCTATAATCCCAGTGGCTCACGGGAGGCAGAGACAGGAGGATTGTGAGTTCAAAGCCAGCCTTAGCAATGGTGAGGCACTAAGCAACTCAGTGAGACCCTGTCTCTAACTAAAATACAAATATGGCTGGGGATGTGGCTCAGTGGTGAAGTTCCCTGAGTTCAATCCCTGGTACCTCCATGACTCAGAAAATAATGATTGTTGAATGAGTAAGTGGAATTGTTTCAGATCCCCAGGGTGAATTATTCATCAGATTAATAAGCAATATTGAAGCTTTTATACTCAGAAGCAATGGTAAATACAAAATGAAGGGATGAAAGAGAAGAAAGTGTTCATGAATGGAGAATTGCATCTGTGAAGGTGAGTGAACGGCAGGGCAGTTCAGGCTTATTAAAAAGGGAGGGTCAGGAAGAGATTCATGAAGAGGAGCAATGTGACCAAATTGGCTTCTCTCAAAGATGGCAGAAACGTGGAGAAGGTCTTAGGCAAAGAGGAAACCGGTCGAAAAGAGGATTTCTAGAAGTCTGAACATAATGTTAAGAGCAGGGGAATTGAAAGACCTATTTCTCACAAGTATCCCTGAAGTTTAAGGAGAATTTGAAGTACATTTGGACAATGAGTCCATGAACTTAAAGACACTGTTGAGGTGTCTAATTTGAGTAAATGAAGAAACACTGGTGCCATTCACTAAAACAGAGAAGAGTGTTCCTACTTATTTACTAGACGTTCCTGGGGAAACCTTAATCACATCATTGGAAAGCTTTGTATAGAACTTAGGAATCCATTTAGTGACAAAATCCTGAGATGAGTAGTCTTAGGTATGAAGGTGATAGCTGAAGCCATTGTGGGAGATGATGTTTCTCAAGGGTAGAGAGTGAGATGACAGCAGGGTTGAGAACGTGCTGTTAGAAAGAACCAATAATCTTGAGAATCCTGTTGTCATGATCTGGAGCTCATTCTACATCATCAGAGTTCAAAACACATGGCTTCACTCTCAACTGGGAAAATTGGGATTGCCCATGCATCAGTCAGGATTCCAACAGGAAGCAGTACTCATGGAGGTGGTTTGTGACCTTAACGAAGGGACTACTTCGTTCAGTGGTGTCAACAGGAGTAAGAACTGGGGGCACCCAGAGAATAGCACCAGTGGGAAACCCACTTCTAGACCAACAGACAAGGAGACCAAGTAATGTTACTGGAGCCTGGGAGAACTGGGCTGTGGAGAAGAGATTGCCAAGTAGGAAATGAAGAGAAAGAAGAATAAGCTTGAGGCCTCAATGAAAAGTGAGTTGGGGGAGAAGGAGCCCTTCCACCTCTATCGCCTCCACACTTAAAAGCATATGAGACATGAAATCTATCATTTTCAAGTTTACAACTCAGTGGTTTTTTGTCTGCTCCCAGGGATGTGCAGCCATCACGATTATCCAATTCCAGAACATTTTCATCATCCCCAGAGTCAGCCTGCGACAGCTTTGGAAGCTTTACTAAAGGGTTTGGAATGTGTTTTGTGGGCAAGAAGGAGTTAAGGGAAGGTTTGTGCGGGAGCAAATGTGATCAAATAGGTTTCTTAAAAAGAAGGGAGAAAGGTGGAGAATATCTTGTACAAAGAAGAACCCCCCTACCTTTTAGCAGGCATGGCTCATTGTCCTCTTTCCCTAGCTTTTGTAAACTACCAATCTACTTTCTGCCTCTCTGGACAAAAATAATGCATTATTCTTGATATTCCATAGGAATAGATCGCACACTATGTATCTTTCTCCTTTCAATTAGCATGACATTTTCAAGTTCATCCATTCATGTTGTAGTGCCTATCAGTAGTTTGTTCCTTTCAAGGAAAAAAATATATTCCATTGTATTGACATACCACATTTATTTATCCCTTCATTCATTGAAGAATCTGATAAATTTCTTCTTGGATTGTTTCCACTTATTTCTTGCCTGCACAGAGCCTCAAGTTCAGCCAGGGCCTTCTCAGGTCTTTCCTGGGCATGCACACAGCCCTATGTACAGGTGTGGACTTACAGACTTCCAGGAACGCTAGAGCTTTTCCAAGGCCCTGTAGATAGCTCATTGTCCAAATTATTCTTTAAAATTTTTTCTCTTTCACTAACTGTTATACTTTGCTTCAGGCAGCATCTATATTGAAACTCTTGCAGGTAAGTATTTTTGACAAATGCCTCCACTCCCAGAGGATCTTGGCACTGTGCAAGTTCTGAGACGGGTTGAACTTTAATGTGGACTGCAAATTTATCAGGCACAGAAACACAATCCTTAACATACCACTTATCCAGGCCCTTTAATAGACCAGTGCTCTAGAAGAATTCCCGTTGCCTCTTCTCTTCATCCTGAATAGGCCGACGTAAAGGACAATACTCCTTTTTTAGGTAGAGAGATTCAACCAGCCACTTTGTGACTGATCTAAGGTTTCTGAATGGGAACTCTAGTTCTCTGTATTTTCCACAAAAGTCTAGTAAAAAGACTTCTTGATGAGGACTGGGAATGTTGTTTGGAGTGTGGAGGCCTAGAACTTGGGTGAGGTGCCTGGACCATCCAACCACCACCATTCACCACCATCCACCCATTTATTCTTCTCCTGCCTTGTACAGTGCTGTGAGGAGCCTCACGAAGTAACTAAGCTCCAGGCAGAGTAGCAGAACATGCAGTTTTAACATTCTGAGAGGTAATATCTGAGTGACTCAAACATAAATAAGTGGTGGCAGGCTTTGATCATTTCCTGGATCCCAGAAGAAACTGATAAATTTCTTCTTATGCAGAAATTCTCATCTCCTCTGCCATTTCCTCTCCTTTGGCTCCCTACTCTCATTTAGTACCCTGCCCTCATGGAGTCTCAACAATTAGTGCCCACTGGAGTTTATTTTCTAACCTACCATGTTCCAATTTTCCCCTTTCCTTGTAGTTATTAAAATCTACCTTTCTTGTATCCCTATCATGTGAGAAAGCTATGCTCCACACTGTTGTACACTGAGATGGTAACCACTGAAAGAGGGTACTGTTATTTCTTCCAGGTAATAAATTTTGAAGGAGCAATGAATAAAAATTGTAGGAAAAACAGAAAGGTTTGTGAAGTAGATATTTAATAGTTATCAATTTTTAATTTTCTACTCTGTCACTTTTACACTAGGTACTTTCAATTTTTATGATGATGCTATGAAGAAAGTATTTATTTTCCTATTTTGTAGGTGACACATCTTGTTGATTTGACAAATCTTGTCGATCCGAAAGATGAGGAGATATAGGAAGTAAAAGGTAGAGCTATCTTTGGAACCCAGGTCCAAAGCTTTTATTTCAAAGCCTTAAATAGCCCTCCTAAGAGAGCCCTCCTGGAAGCAATTCAGGATGGAGGCTCCTGTTCAGGATGCTGTGGGAGGAATTCACATTCTTGAGTTCACCACATCCCTTTTTTTTTGGGGGGGGGGGTACCAGGGATGGAACTCAGGGGCACTAGACCACAGAGCCATGTCCCCAGTCCTATTTTGTATTTTATTTAGAGACAGGGTCTCACTGAGTTGCTTAGTACCTCACTTTTGCTGAGGCTGGCTTTGAACTCATGATCCTCCTGCCTCAGCCCCCTGAGCCTCTATGATTATAGGCACCACTGCACCCTGCCTATTCCTTTTAATTCTGGTCAGATAGGATAGAATTTTCTTCCAAGCCAGCAATTTTCTTCTTTAATTTTCATTTTGCTTTTTGGATTTCAATGATCATTTTTTTCTTCCAGTTTTTGGAAATCAACAAGAGAAACCTCTGACCTTTCTCTTTAGGTGGCCCAAATTACACAGAGAACAGGCAGAATTAATAAAAGGCACTGTTCCACTAGCAATAGTACTTTTGTGAGTTTCTAAATAATGAATGCTTAATAGTCAGGTAGCCCAGAGGAGGGTCCTGGATGAAGAGGCATAAATAACAGAGCGTCTCAATGGCAATGTGGCCAAGCACCCTCGTGCCCTTCTTTTCTCCTTCATCTGTTGTTGTGGGATTCTCGAGGAAAGACAGATTGTGCCTTCAGGGCAGGGGGAATGTGAGCGCAGAGACCTTTGTGAGTGCTCTGATTTTAATGAAGCTCCAGGTTGGAACTGTGGTAGGCACCAGTCAGGAAATTCTCAGCCCTGGCTCGAGCTGCAGGGAAAGCAGCTGGCTCCTGATTACTTGTGGGTGGGTTACCTGTTACCCGACTGCTTTTCTACCATTTATCCAGTTGGGCAAGAAACCAGGGGAGAGTGGACTATAAGTAAATTGTCCTCTGCCTCTGTCTATCATATATTGGTGAGATTCAAGCCCAGGAGAGAAAGATTGATGTTTGAATTTGCCCAGGATTGTTAAAGAGAAATTAAAAAGCAAATTTTGTGTATTAATTTCTGGCATCTTAGTTGTGACGGTTTCATCTTCTGCTGACTGGTATAGACAATTGAGGTGGCCAAGTGTGATGTCCATTTTCACATGAAGTTTGAGGTAGTCTGAAGATACACCTTGGTGTGTGCCTATGGATTGTGCAAACTTGGGTCATGTTCTGCATATTCATATCATTCATGGCATTGATGTCTAAGTTATAATGCTCTCTGCCTTTACAGGATTCTCTTTCCTAATCTTTTTTCTCTTTTCATTCCTTCTTTGCTACCCTTTACAAATGAACAGTGTCTCCTCCACACTTAGACTGTCACGGAGGGAAGGGGAGGGAGGGGCTCACCACTGGGGAGGACAAGCACGTATTTGGAGCAGTCCATATTTGTTGACTTTTCACAAAACAGTGGTCCCTGAACCTCACGTTATTGGCCAGAACTAAACACGAGTCATGATAAATGTGTCTGAGCAAAGTTAGAATTTGTTGTCTGTGGTGAAATATGAGGGCAAAATCAAACTCCCATCTTGTTCCCCTTACCGAAGCCACTAAAAATAGTTCCTCATTGTGGTCTCTGAGATTAAAAGAAAAGACAGCTCTCAGTGGTTTATTACACTGGGTTCTGAAGGCTCACAGACATCCAACAGTTAACACCCAGTTGGATTGTGATGGGTTAAGTTTAAGTGAATCAGGCCCAGAAGGATTGAATTTCCTTTCCAATACACATACGTTTTAAATGAAGGGGGAAAGGTGCATGGGGCACAATACATTTATTTGCCAAACCCCAAACATTCAAAAAATAATTCAAGATGTCTCAGTAAATCCAGCCAGCCGCCCCATCTTCCCTCTCTCTGGAAATGATTGTCCTCATATGCATTCTGATAGGTGCATGGAGAGTGGTGGCTGATCCTCTGGTATCCAAGTTTTAGATCTTCTAGTCTCTGGTACAGATTACTCTGAATTCCCAGATGGTCTGTTGATAGGATTTTAGTAGCTTTTCCCCAAAGTATGATGCAAAGATTTCTCAATCCACCCAACCTCGCCCAGTGTCTGCTGAAATACACACGAGGTGAAGATTTTTATTTACCGAGAATGTATGTCTCAAATATTTAGGTCAAAAGCATTTATATTGTCTCCAGCTTCCATGTGATAACATATTAATGACTATTTATTGAATTGGGGTGAGACCAAAAAATGGTGAAAACATGAATTAATTTTTTTTCTGGAATCTAAGTAAGTTAGAATATGGAGGCTAAAAACAGAGGAAGAGAGGAGAACAGGAATGTTAAATTAGGAAGTTGCAGGAGGGGGCAGGAAGAAATGGGAGCAATGGGCTATAGAGTTAGAGGGAAGATATAATCCTGAGAAAATTTGGCTGAGTCCACACGTCTTGTGGACCACCAAATGTGAGCAAATGGTTCCACTAACCTCATTTATTTTGGCCAATTTAGGTGGTGAAAAGTAAGGGTGGGAATGTATTGTTCTGTTTTGTCTTAGGGTATTCATGGTGTATTACAAAACCATGCTGATCACATATGAATCTGCTGTGGTCATTCTCTCCCCCCCGCCCCACAGTGTGGACAGGTTTTAGGTATGGAGAGGAGATGGAGTGAAGATTAGAGAAGATATAGTTCTGATATACTATACAGTTCTGATATCTTTCAAGATATAGTTCTGCTCCTGGGTAGATTGAGGAGTCATTGCTGGAACTGGAGAAGGAGATAAGGGGAGACTGACTTAAATGGTGTCTTAAAGAACAACAAAACCACAGATGTAGTTTGGAGTTGTATGCATATTGGTGCTCATTTAAAAACTGCTGTTGACCAAATTATAGTGTTATATTGTGTGCTTGTACATATATGAAAGAACAGATCCCATCATTGTGTACAACCACAATGTATCAATAAAAAATGTGGGGGAAAACCTGCTATCATTTTAATATTATAAATAGGTGAAGCTGTCCTATATCCCTAGTTCACTTTCTAAGAAAAAGGGTGTCCATAGACGCCCTTTCTATGATTTGTGTAGTGCTGATAAAACCACAGAAAGTGAATTTTTATTTGACATAATATTTGTACATATTTATGGGGTACAGTAAAATAATTTGATACATGCATATAATAGTCAGTGATCAAACTGGAATAATTAAGATTTTTGTCTTCTCAGACATTTATCATTTCTATGTGTTGGGAAACTTCAGACTCTTATTTTATAGTTATTTTGAAGTATATCATAAATTATGATGGACTACAGCTACCCTATTGAGTTTCAAAACACAAAACAGTTCCCCCTGTCTGTATTTTCAGGAATCATTTTTCTATGCTCTTTCTCATCTTCTCCTCCTCTTTACATTCCTAATGACCACTCCTCTACCCTGTCCTTCTATGAGGTCAACTTGATTAACTTCCACAGTGATTGAGAACATGTGGCATTCGTCTTTGTGTGCCTGGCTTATTTCATGTAACATGATGTCTTCCATCCATGTTGCTGCAGATAACAGGATTTCATCTCTTTTTATGACTGAATAATATTCCTTTGTGTATGTATGCACCACATTTATTCATTCATCTGCTTATGGACACCTTAGGTAATATCATATCAGGTATTACAATAACTAAGAGAGTGCAGGCCTCTCTTGGATACAACAATTTCATTTCCCTTGGATATGCACCCAGGGAAGGCATTGCTAGATCATGTGATAGCTCTAATTTTAATTTTTTGAGAGAGTTCCATACTATTTTCCATAATAATTCTACTCATTTAAACCAACAATGTATCAGAATTTTTCTTTTTCCACATCCTTCCCAGCATTGTTATTTTTTATCTTTTGTATACTAATCTCCTAATTGTTGTGAAATGATATCTTACTGTGGTTTAGATTTGCATTTTCCTTATGATTAGTGATAGTGAGCTTTTTTAACATATTTATTGGCCATTTGTGTGTGTGTATGTGTGTGTGTATACATATATATTTAAAAACAATGTCTATCTAGACCAATTCCTCGCTTTTTAATGAGATTACTTTCTTATTTGTTTATTTTTGCTGTTGAGTTGTGCCTGGATATTAATCCTATGTTGAACAAATAGATTGCAAATAGCATCTCCTACCCATAGGTTGTCTCTTAACTCTGTTGATTGTATCCTTTGCTGTGCAGAAGCTTATTAATTTTATATAATCCCATTTGTCTATTTTTGCTTTTGTTGCCAGTGCTTTGGGGGGCTTTGCCTATACTAATGTCTTGAAGTGTTTATCCTATGCTTTCGTCTAGAAGTTTCACAGTATCAGGCCTTACATTTAGGTTTTTGACCCATTTTGAGTTTGATTCTTGTATATGGTAGGAGGTAGAGGTCTAATTTCATTCTTCTGCACGTGGATATCCAGTTTCCCCAGCACCATTTATCAAAGACAGTGTCCTTTCTTGAATGTATGTTCTTGGAGCCTTTGTTGAAAATCAGTTGGCTCTAATAAGTATGGGGATTAATTTCTGGAATCTCCATTCTATCCAATTGCTCTATGTGTGGAGTTGGTTTTTATAAGGGTACCATGTTGTTTTGGTTATTGCAGTTTTATATGATGTTTTAAAATCAGATAATGTTCCTTTTACTCAGGAAACAAGTTGTACTTTTAAGGTCTCCTCCGCCTCTGACTTCCTGCCTCTGTTGGTTCTTATTTCTGTTTCTTGGGATTTCCTCTGCTGTGCAGAAGCTTTTTATTTTATATAATCCCAATTTATGTAATCCCTAGTCACAATTTTCCTTTATTATCTATGCTGCTTTATTTAATTTTAATAATAATTATCAAATATTTATGTTAATCATCTTCTACCCTGAATTTCCATAAATTTTCTAACATATAAAGAATGAGGCTATTTCTGTGTTCTCAACATTCAGATCTAAGCTTTACTTTACCAGCCAAAGACTCAGGCACAGTTTTAAACTCTAATCGAATTTACTTAAATAGGACTCATTGTCCCCAAAGTTTGGTAACGTGAGTTTAAAATGCCTCCTTTTCCCTGGAGCATTTATTCTTTAATAGCTGACTTTTGTAAGTGGAGGTTAAAGATTAAAAAACAGATAAATCAATGGACTTTTAAAATTCCAGTTTTACTACTATGTGGAATTCACTACAATGGAGTTGAGGAGATGGTTTCAAGAGAAGATGAAATAATTGGAGTAAGACCAACTGGATCAAGCCTAAGTCTGGATAAGAAGCTCATGGGGGAGCCCAGGAGTCTGCTGAGAGCACCTGCAAACCGACATTTGGGTGGAATCTGCTTCACTGTACCACTGGCTGCTCCTCATGAATCTCCGCCTGGTGTACTCCTCATCTGCTTGGGCCTCCACACCCAGCTGCTCATTTCAACTAAAAGGAGCTGGTACCTTCAGGTAGACCAGCTCTAGTTGCTGATGGGGCCACTTACTGTTTGTTTATTCTCTGCAAGTTACTTTGATTCTCTCAGCTTTAGTTTTTCTTGTCAAATGGGACTTGTTTTGAAGTTCAGTCAAGTGATTTTTGAAAAGCACCCAACGGTCCTAGTCCTGTCATCTGCAAGGGAGTGACTAAAAGAACAACTCTGAGGACAGACAGCCTGATGATTGGCGAAGTGAATGTGAGCAGGTTACTTCACCTTCCTAGGCCTCAGTTTCCTCATTTGCAACTTGTGACTAATAAAGATGCTATCCCTTGGAGTAGTTGTCAAGATTAAATGTGTCAAAATATGTGAAATGCTGGGGACATAGCTCAGTTGGTAGAGTGCTTGCCTTGCATGCACAAGGCCCTGGGTTCTAATACCCAGCACCACCACAAAAAAAAAAAAAAAAAAAAAAAAAAAAAAAGTCAATATGTGTGAAGTGGCAAAAAATCTACTTGGTAAGTGGTATAAAAGTGCCCTTTCTCATTGCTAAGCTGATGGGGTTTGCTCTGGTTAGTTTTCACTCAGCTTAGCCTTCACTGAACCTGCTAAGGGCAAAGTCCATTTTGTTCAATTCAATTCGGGCAACACAAAGATAAGCAATGACCTAGCAATTTGGGGTCTCCTGGGGTCTCCACATACGGACAGAAGCCAAGGGAAAAGGTTCTTTCCCTCCATGAGACTGCGTTGTCCTCCTTGTACCAGAGGCACAGGGAGGGAAGCTCTAGGGTACCCTCCCCACTGGTTTGCTGTTTGCTTCTTGAATGCACATGTTAATTGAAATTACAGCTCTGAGGGGGGTTCACAGCTCTGAGGGGGGTTCACAGCCCCAGGGGCATCCCTAAATCTCTGGCTAGCAAGTGGGAGGCCTGAGCCGGGAGGACCTGCATCTAGTCTGCTAGTCAGTGGCTTGGAGACACCAACTCCTCGAGGGGCTTGTGGTCTGAAGCACACAGACCCCCAGGAGCTAAATACCCCAGGAGTGAGTGGCTCATAGTATGAGTAGGGGTGAGAGGCAGAAGAAACCGCAGTGACACATTGAAAGATTCCTTGCTGACCTCAGGTTGTCACACAAGATGAAGCAGTGCTGCAGGCTTTCCACCAGGTGTGGTGGCAGTGTGTGCTGGTGTACGCACACGCATGCGTACACTCGTGCTATAATGACCTCCACGGAAACCTCCTCTGCCATCCTTCCCATCCACACAGTTGGAGCAATTAGGTAGGACTTGGGTGGAATGATTCATGCTTCAATAAATTCAATTTCAACAAAACATAATTATGGTGAGTCACCTAATCGCAGCTGTAATCATGGCCCACCCCTCCAGAAGTCAAAACAGTTGAGGGCATTCAGCAAGGACAGCTGAGCCCTCAGGATGACTGAAGCCTCCACCTTTTGCCAAGCAGCCATTTTTGGGACTCCCATTTCTTTCTAATTTTTCAAATTACAGAATATTTCAGGCATACATAAGGGTGCAATGAATAGTCTGGCGAGTGCTGTGTATACACTAACTGCCGTAGAAATAAACATTGCAAATATGGTTCCCATTTCCCAGTTTCTCAAGAGACACAGCAGTATTTGATTTTGGTATTTATCATTCTCACAACTGCCTTTATAGGGCTACTCTCTCTTCTGCATCCTTAAATGTAGATAGCAATGTTTTCAGACATTTAGTGTTAAATGGTATTATTTGTGTATCCTTCTGCAACATGATTTCTTAACTTTTAAAGATTATTTCTATTGAACATATTTCTTTAGTTTTTACTGCATGAACTTGCTTTTGGAATTCCCATGTGTAAATAAGTCACAACTTTCTCATTCTCCCCTTGATGGGTGTTTAGTTTGTTTCCGACATTGTCCATTACAAACAGTGCCACCATGAATATCCTTAGAAATGTTCCCTGTGCGGTTTGAGTTTCCCCAGGCACACGCCTGGGAGTTGGTTGGCTGGGTTGCTGAATATCTCCCTTTTACTACTTATGCCATTAGTATTGGAATTAGTAACACAGATGAATTTAGGCCTACTATTTGATTAAATTACTGTTTTTTATTCCTTTGTTCTTCTCCTGCCTTATATTGGAATACTTGAATAGTTCTGTTATTTTGTTTTAATTTATATTGGATTAAAGCAACATGTTATTATCTCTGTTTTAGTGGTTGATTTCTATATATATATGTATGTATGTGTATATCTATCTATTTATTTTACTTTCATAGTCTACTAAGACCTAATGGTACCACTCACAACTCTAAATATTTGTTTATTCCATATTTACCATCTTTCATATTACAGTTGTCATATATATAACATTTACATATACTGACAATGTCACTAATAATAGCATTTTTAATGTAAGCAATTATAGATATTTTAAAGAGTTTAAGAGGAAAGACAGAATTGTTTCGTATTGTCCCAGATGTGATGGTCATTTGGATGTGTCAACTTGGCTAACCTGTAAAAGTCCCATTCTTTGACCAAACACTGACTTAGGTGCTTCTGTGCAGAAATTCAATAGAGTAATACTCTGTTATTGCTATTTATTTTAACTTAATCAGAGGGGAGCGTATCCTGTGTTGGACTTTGAAGAGAGGGGTAAGACTTTCCCTGAGCTCAGAGACTCCCAACCTGTGGGGTTCTGGCCTACTCATTTTCTTCCGTTATTGGTCATCTGCCCTAACCATATTTATATAAGTAAAATCATTGGTAACAACCCATTCTTTCTCTCAAATAAGATATATACAGAGAAATAAATAAATATGTAATATACATAAATATACATAATTACAGAGTCATAACTGTGATTTAAACATCAGATGTTTACTGGTTTTGATAATTTATTTTTTCTTGGAGAAACTCTAGTATCTTGTTCTTTTAGTCTGAAGAAATTCTTTTGGCAATTTTTATAGTGCAGGGTTGCTAGCAGTAAGGTCTTAATAGACTTTCTTTATCTGAAAAAGATTTTTTTGCCTACATTCCTGAAGAATATTTTGCTGGTATAAAATTCTGGATTAATAATTTTTCTCTTCATAGAACTTTAAAGCTATTGTTCTACTATCCCTCCACCTCCATGAATCCTGATGAGATTTCATCATCATTTGCATATATTTTCTCTCCAAGTAATATGTCATTTTCTTTACTGTTCTCAAGATTTATTCTTTGTTCATAATTTTAAGCAGTTTGATTATAATTTTGCTAGTCAGGGCTTTCTTTGAATTCATCAAATTTTTAGATTTTCTAAATCTGTAACAATAAATAAGTAAATATGTAATATTTACAAAAACAATTTAAAAGCAATGCCTTTAATTTGAATTTGTTTGAATTTGTTTTTCACCAAAGGAAAGCTTTTTGTTGTTATTTCTACAAAAAAATCTTTTGGCCTTATATCTTTCTCCTTTTTTCTGGAACTTTGATTGTATACATTTAGACCTTTGATGGTCATTTTCTCTTACTTCTTAATTTTTAGACACACACACACACACATTCTGGATAATAATCTTTTGATAGTTATATGTTTATAAATTTATTCTGCTGATCTTTTGCTTATTTTTTTACTTTTTATAATACCTTTTGTTTTATGTATTTTGTGTTTATTTTAATGTAAGTAATTTTAATTACTCTTTATTGTTGCTTTCAAATTTTCTTTTCCATATAGATTTAAAAATTATTTCCTACTCCAATGATTTAGAGATAGGGTATGATTTCTTCTAAAAAAATTTATTTTTTTTTCATATCTATGTATTCAGTCAACATGAAATACAGTTTTGTGTAAAGGGAAATGTTGAAATTTTTTGGATATTAATAACTAATTATCTCATCACATTCTTTTCTCCAGTGATCTGCAATGTTATCCCTATTTTGCATTATGTTTTCAAATACGGAATTCCTTTTATTTCCTTAGAAAATCTTCACCATCAAAGGAAAGAAATTCTCCACCAAGAAGTCTTTATGGTGTCCAGAAAAAATTCAAAAAGTCAACAGTACAATTTTATTAAGACTATTGGTTATTAAATTGGCCCTTCCAGACATTCTGTGAATTTATTTCTAATTTTCTAAAGGAGGAAGTTTGGGGAGACAGTCAACTGGTAAATGCATTGTCTCCATGTGGTGAGCTTTGGGAGAATGGACATTGACCATTTTGTTTTGTAGCACCATCAACACTACCAAGCTTATGAAAAAAGAAGTTGATCATGAGAAACATCTCTTGGGCCAGTCTTTCCTTGCCACTTTCCAACTAGCAAGGCCACTCTCCATGTGAACACAGTTTTGAGTGTCTTCTTGGTGGAATTTGAGGGATTTAACTTCCAAATTTCTACTAAACTTAAATATCTCTAGCTCAAATCCTGTCTCTACTTTTTTTTTTGAATATTTTTAGTTATAGATGGACACAATATCTTTATTTTATTTATTTATTTTTGTGTGGTGCTGAGGATCGAACCCAGAGCCTCACACGTACTAGGCAAGGGCTCTACCATTGAGCCCCAGCCCCAGCCCCAGATGACTCTGCTCTGAAGAAGAAAGTTCCTTCTCCAGCCTTCCCTGTCTGAATAGAGAACTGCAGGAAAGAAACTGGAAGGCCTCTGTTAGCTACTTTACCCTCTGTTGAGCCACATTCACAGCCAGAAGCTGTTTCAAAGGCCCAGTCTACACTTAGAAACAAGTGGTGGTTGCGGATGATGCACTTTGTTCTCCAGCTGTCTTGACCACATAATAGCCAGCCTAGTCGGAGTCTGAACTGACTTCAGCCGTCAGGTACTCTGGGCCTGTGAGTGTTGTCTTGGTATTTAACCTACTTTTGTTTCTTTCTTATTGCCAGAAAGGGCTAACACAGAATTCTCACTCCACCCACTCACACTGCCTCTTCAGGGACTCAAAGAACATTTTAGATTCTGTCGACACAGTACCAAAGAACTAGTTTTAGCAACTTTTTGAAGAATGTTCTTAAGGGAAGAACAGTAGAATGAATCTGACCTAACTTTCCTATGTACATATATGGACGTGCTACAATGAATCTCACCATCATGTATATCTATAAGAGACTAATTTTAAAAATACTATAAGTAAATAGAAAGATCAGTAGAGTAGAGGGGAGGAAATGGGGCTGGGGAGAGGAGAGAGAAAGAGGAAATTCTGGTGACTGAACAAGAGCAAATTATATTGCATACTTTTATAATTATGTCAAATTGAACCTAACATTATATATAACTAAAAAGAACCAATAAAATAAAAATAAAGAATATTCTATTTAACTTTTCTGTTTACCAAATTGACCTTTAATCTTAGTAGCCTCTTATAAATGTACAACACCATTGAAATCTTGGTTTTTAATTTTCTTGACAGGAAAAATTTCCCCATATTCCCTTCTTGTTTTCTGAAAGTTCCCTCTTTGCCTTCTCTACAGACTATATTCCAGAGTCAAAAATTCTATCAGAGGCACCAAGAACCACATATCAAAAATCTCTCTCTCTCTCTCTCTCTCTCTCTCTCTCACACACACACACACACACACACACCTGAACACAAAGATGCACCTGGGTCTTGGAAACTTCCCATGGAAATCTTCCTTTGCTGTTACTGTGCCAGCCAATTGCTTCCTTTGTATTCTAGAGGGAATAGCTCCAGCAGCACCCTGCAGAGTCGGCTCAGGACTACATAAAGCCATAGGACTGATGGACATTATAGGCTTTGATTTTGATGCCACCTCTCCACCTTATATAATTTCCTTCTTTGGCAGCCCCAGGTCTGCAAAGCCAGAGGCTGAAGACCACAGGACCAGGAGGCATGAGCCCAGGGCCAGCTGGGCATCTCAAATAGATTTTTCCATCAGGAAGGATGGGGGATCACAAACTTAGAAGCCAAAGGAACTAGTCATTTAGGGTAAATAAGCTAAATGGATCTGGCAGATCCTGAGATACACTTGGGAATTTATTGTTCCCCTACAGTGCCAACCCTAAAAGAAGCATTTAGTTAAGATCGTTGCCAAGGGAACGAGGACCCCAGTTTCTAGGTCTTCTGAGTTTTCTAGAGACACCAACTACATGCATTTTTTTTTAAAGGAGCTATCTCAATATCTTGGTATTGGCAACTAATACAAACTCAGAAGTTAAACTTTCTGTGTTCCTAGTAAAATATGTCCCAATCCCTGGGTCACCAGTTGTAACCTCTAGACTAAATGGTATTTAAAGCCTCTTTCAGCACTGAAATGCTATACTTTAACTATCCAAATGTTCTAAATTGAAGAAAGAACTGGTGTTTGAATATGAGGAAAGTTTTCCTGGCACCCAGTTCTTGTATTTTCAAACAGGTGACCAACGTGAATTGTGAAATGCCCTTCAAGCGATCTTGAAGAATAAAAGACACCTCCTCCTGTCTGCAATTAGTTATAAGTAGTGTTAGCGGGTGAGGGGGGAGATGTTCCCTTGTAATTCTTCTCAGTTGTGATATTGTGAAAATGGTATTTTATGAGTTTTGTTTCAAATGTCCTCAGATTCTTTCAAGAGAAAAAAGAGGTGGTAGTAGGTTTCTAATTCCCAGGACCTCTCCCCACTCAATTCCTGGAACCATCCTAGGGGACTCTGTAAACTGAAATTTAAAGTTTCAGTTTGTAGCTTCCCCTCTAAGGTTTAGATTAGGTTTCATAACTTGGAACTGAATTCAGGCAGTAGTTGGAGTGCAGCTGAAAATGTCCATAGCTCTGGTTGTCAGCATGCTAATGAAAACCAGAGAGGGCAGTAAATAAAGGTGGAGATGAGTGATAGCAAAGATAGGAGACTTTTAACCTCGATTCGTTTTCACTATAATTCTTTCCTTAAGAAAATTGATCACAATGACCCTGATTCATTTTCTTATGGATTAAAAACACCTAGAAAACCCACAAACATCTTTTATACATGATGTGTGCTCAAGCCCCGAGTCAGCAGTTCAACAAGCAGAGAAAATTTAGTGTAGTTACTGATTGTATCAGGATAAATACAAAGTCTCTTATTCCAAAGTAACCGCAGTAAAGTAAACACACCACCACCCTTACAAAGAGACAGAAGATAGAGGCAAGAAAACAAAATAGAACACAGATGTATTGGGTTATTAATGAAACCCATTGCAACAGCACTGTGAATATTCATGGAGGAAAAGGGGGTGGACTGAAGCTCAGAGAAGCCAAGCTGGGCAAGTTATCCACTTTCATGTTTAAATGAATAATGTGGGTCATTGATAGTGAACCCAAATGGTTTTGATGGCCAAATAGGAAGACAGGGCTGTCTGAGATTGTATTTTTCTCCAGTACCTTTATTATCACTCAAACTTTAAGTGCTAATCCATATACCTCTTAAAAGGGATAAGGCACAGAAAGATCTAATTGAATACTGTACATGACAGTCATGGTTTAGATATTATGAAGTGTCCCCCAAAAGCTCAAGTCTGAGACAATGCAAGAATGTTCAGAGGGGAAATAATTGGGTTATGAGAACCTTAACCTAATCAGTGACTAATCCACTTATGGACTAACTGAGTGGTAACTATAGGCAGGTAGGTTGTGGCTGGAGAAAGTCAGTCTCTGGGGTTCTGTCTTTGGGTTTGTATTTTGTCCTTGGTGAGCAGACCTCTCTCTCTGCTGGCTGGTGGTCATGTTCTAAGCTGCTTTCCTCCTCCACTCCCTTTGGTTATGATGTTCTGCCTCATCTTGGGCACAAAGCAATGGAGCTGGCTGGCTGTGGACTGAGACCTCTGAAACTGTGAGCCCCAAATAAACTTTTCCTCCTTTAGAACTGTTCTTGTCAAGTCTTTTGGTTGCAGCAAAAAAACAAAAAAAACAAAACAAAAAAAAAACAACTGATGAAAACACCATGTATTGTCTTGCCTTTCCAGCATCCAATTCTTGTTTCTTGTAATACTGCCTTGAGTTTTCTTTGGGGCACAGCCCCTCCAACACTGTGTGCAGTGTGCCTCTCCATCAACTGGCTACATGACCAAAGCCTGGACCTAAAGAGAGACAAGACCTGCTCTCTGAAGAATTTGAATCTTGAGAGAAGTGAGGAGAAGTCCACAGATCATCCCAAAAGTGACAGTGGGTACGTCCCCTAATGCTGTTCTGGGCCCTGCCCTTTTCTGAGGTCTCCTAGTTCATCTTCTGTGACTTATAGAACTGTCCCAAAGCCTTCAAATAGACATCACTTTACATAGAGTTAACCAGAGTCACCTCTGTTGCTTGCAATCCAAGAAACTTAAAAAAAGTATTCCAGACATCTTCCTTATGATTTTACCAGCTGAAAGCTGATGGTGAAAGACAGACCAAGAAGCCATAAAAAAATTATCAGAATTAACTAGTTAGTTTGGTGAGGTTGCTGTATACAAATTCAATATACAAAAATCAGTTGTATTTCTATACATCAGCAATAAATAATTGAAAATAAAATTTAAAAATATACCATTTATCAGAGCATCAAAGATGTCAAATACTTGGGATGAATCCACTAGTGAATCTATGTGTATATAATCTACATAGATATCTATAAAATATTATGGAAACAACTTAAAGAAGACCCAAATAAGAAGATTATTGTTTTATGTCATTAAATTTGAGGGCAGCAATAGGTTTCTGAATAAAATCTCAGGGCTGATGATCGAGTAGTACCAGCTCATTTGCAAATATGGAAGTGAGACTAGTAGGATAAAACAGGCTATTCGGGTTAGTAGAGAAAGACCTCGGGAAGCCTTTTACTACCAGTCTAAGCATCCTTGTGGTTGGGGTAGACCTACACTTCTTATCTCCCAGGGCCAATGTCTGTACAATACTTGCCTTTAACTGACACTTACATTTTCTCAGAGTATTTTACTACCATGGAAGATCAACTATCTTCTGTGAGATTCTCTGCCTGAATTAAACATGTAACTCCATGTTGATTTCTGAGGTTGGTAATCTGCTCTATCTCTGATTTTGAAAGCAGCAGTCTTTGCTGGGAGACTCCTTCATTACCCCCAACTCAAGGGACCACATGCAAACAAAGGGCATCTTTTTGTTGCATTTTCCCAGTGTCTGGTCATAGACATGTGTAAACTCCACTTCTTTTCCTTCTAGAATAACCAGACTTTAGTAACCAAGCTCAGACAGAGAACTGCAGAATTCTACCCTACCCCCACACTTGATTTTCTCTCTGCTCTTTTTTCCTCTCTTCCTGGGTTATTCTTTCCAACTTGGGAGACAAGGAGAATGTGTATCCCAGGTAAAGTGAGGCAGGGAAGGGGGAGAAGCTATGGCACAGACACATCAAAAGATCCCTTTGTGCTCAGGGCACATTATTCCTGGATTCCAATCAAGTGCCCAAAAACCCAACCAAGCTTTTCAGACAGCACAGAAACCAGTCATGCAGGCCTCTTGGGCTCTGCTTTTTTAAAGCTTTATAGGGTACACTGAATTATTTGGTTGGGTCTTTTCAACCGTGTGACATTTGGGTTTTCAATGGCACAAATGGAGTTGATCATTAATTATTTGGATGCTTTAATTAAAAAAAAAAACTCACTGTGGATTTATGAGGGTCTGCTGGGGGGCAAGGACAAGGAGGCCTTCAGTGATTCTCTCATTTGAATGAGAGTGAGGGTTGTGAGGGTCTAGAAAGGGAGGGAATCATCTTCCAGGAAGGTCTTAAACCCAAGTTAGGTTTTATTTGATGGAGGAGGGGCTTACAATGGAGAAAATGGAAAGGGACACAAGAGAACAGAATTCTGGGACCTGCCAAATGCACTAGGGGGCAGGGCATTAAATAAAAATCAATGGTGTAGCAGGGAGCCATCAGGAGTTCCGGAATCAATACCTTTCACGTCAAACTAGTAAGTCCTCTGGGTTGGGATGGGGGAAGGATTGGCTTGAGGAACATTGAATTATTTGAAACCAGAGAGGATCCCTGGGGAGGGGAGTCTGTGAGTGGAATGTTGAAAGCCCAGTGGGAAGGATGGATGTCTTCCTATTGCAGAAGAGTGAGCTTGGGAAGGTATAGCATCCATGTTCTTCCTTTCTGGGGGCATTTTTCAGGCTCAGCCTTCTTCTGTAACTTGGATGTATATCTCTCTTAATTCACAAACTCTCTACTTCTTGACATCCTGAAAAACTCTCCTACTCTCAGAGTTCACCTGTCCACAAAGGTCAATCTCAATGACAAGTGATCTTGGGTTGGGTGGGAAAGCCTGGGAAAGGAAGGGAGCTCTTCTCTAAGACATGGGGCATTACCATCTAGGTAGCTTCTGGAACCCAGGAATCTTAGGAAAAAAGTCTCAACACATTTAAAGAATAGGGATGAAAATCACTTAACCTTGATATCAAAATGCATAGCCCTGCCATGTGCCAAGAAAACAAAGCAAAGCAAAACAAAAACAAACATAGTGATTTGTGTGCACAGTTTTGCTGATTTGCCCACTTGGGTTTAAACAACAACAACAACAACAACAACAACAACAACAACAACAACCTTGCTTCTAGTTAGAATAATTCAATATGGAAAATAAAAATAACATAGCCGGGTGCAGTGGCTCACGCCTGTAATCCCAGGCTTGGGAGGCTGAGGCTGGAGGATTGCGAGTTCAAAGCCAGCCTCAGCAACGGCTAGACACTAAGCACCTTGGTGAGACCCTGTCTCTAAATAAAATACAAAATAGGGTTGGGGAACGGGCTCAGTGGTCAGGCGCCCCTAAATTCAATCCCTGGTAAATGCTCCCCCACTCCACAAATAAACGGAAAAATAACACAAAAATTTGGATGTCCCTATTGTCTGTCCTAAAATGGCACAAAACTATTTTAGGAATTGTTTCTATGGTGCCAATTGACAAGCCACTACTATTCACAAGGGAAAGAAACTGAGTCTGAAGGAACTGAGACAGCATGCTCAGAAATTCAGCCACCTGGAAAATAAAACAAAACCAAACATTTCCCATAAAAGATCTCACAAACTTATCCACGGGGTCATAGCATGAGCCTCCTCAGATGCTGCTCCAGGAGAAGAGCACTCACAAGAGAGTGATTGTTCTTCCTTAGAGCCACTTTCCTTCAAAGACCAGCCTGTCTGCCTCCAATTTAGAGATGAGAAAAATGAAATTCACCCCTGCATTTGTAACAAGTCCCTCTGGGATATTTGGTAGTGTTTGCTTTGTCCAAAGTTAAGGGCTGGAGAGGTCAAGGAAAACTCTGGGGGTGAACCTGGCTCCAATGATCGGACACAGGAATCATGGAGTTAGAGACTGGGAAGTGTGAAGTGGTGGATTTGATGAACATGAAAGCATCAGCAAGCTTGTGGGTCCCCTCCCAGCCTCAGGATAGGAGGTTTTGAAGGTGGGAGTTCAAAGCCCAATGGGAAGAGGTGGATTACAGCTTTAGCAGAGAGGCCAGTGAGTCATTATCTCCGGAAGTCCTGCTCCTCAGGACTGCTGTCTCCCTCCATCAGTCTGAGAAGACACAGGGGACCCCACCAGGGGTTTTAGCAGTAAAAGTACACCATTGTATATAGGCTCACCCTGATTTTCTCTATAATAAGAAGCGAGGGCCCTATTTTGGTGTGAAGTTGTAGGGAAAGAAGGTGGGTGCCAGTTTTCATTCCAACATATATGGATAACAGCTAGTCATGTGCTTATATTTGGACCTAAACTCAAGATGCTTCAGTATGATAAAGTTTTATCATCTTACTTTTAATTTAGGACTTACAGATTTCAACAGATTTTAGGGCTGTCTGCTGATAAAAGAAAATATGCAATTTAAGAGGCATTTGGGGGGACCAAACACTGAACCAGAGCAGATTCATTTATGTTCCTTTACCTGGGACCTTCTTTCCCCTCATATTTACCTAACAGGCTTGTGTTCTTCATTCCTATTTTTGCTCAGTTCTTTAGAGATGCCTTCCTGTACTCCCCAGTCTAAACTAGGTCTTTACGTAAGATGGGGCAAAACATTCTCTATTTTTCCTTTACAACACTTATTACATGAAAAAATAATTATAAATGGTGATCAGCTACTTAATCCTTCTTTCTTTCACTGGATAGTGAGGCCTTGAAGATAAGGACCATGCTCACATCTGATTTCCAGTGACAGACAATAGCTATTGAATGCATAGCCTTGACAGGAAGGCCCTGTCTTAGATTGGGTTCTTTGGCTAACTGCCTAGTGCCCTAGCTCAGTTCCATCATCTGTTAAACAATGAGGTTGGAATGGATGATCTCTAACATCACTCACAGCGCATTGTGACCCACTTGTAGTTCAAACTCCTTTGGCAGCTCCCTCAACTCCTGATTTCACCCCTCAAATAATCATGACCCTCCAGCACATTAATGATAAGAAGATGTTTTATTATTGATTCCTTTGGACAAAATTGTAGCTGGCAACCTTGAAAACTTCACTTCTCAAATTCCCATTTGTCATTTCTTCCCTTCTATCCTTTTTTTTGGCTCTCTGTTGCTTCCTCTTTCCCCTGGGACGCTCTCCTCTTTGCAGCTTCCAAATGTTCTCTATTTTAGTGAGAACAATTTAGGGCTTTCACAAATATCCTTCCCTATTCAGCTGCCTCAGGGTGTAGGTTTGTTGCCGGGTAGACATCCAGTGAGCTGACTGTATCAGCTCAAATTCATTGTGAATCTCTCTCTGAGGGGCCACTACCAGTAACATCATGTTGGTAGCTTGAAACTAGCTGTGGCAAAAATATTTACACCATGGAAATTGGCAGATGTTACATATCAGAATATTTGTCTCTTAGAGAAATAATTGTTGACATTTACCAACACATCACAGTCTAAGCTCCTCCCTCAGCCAGGATTTGACCTAGATTAGGAAGCGGTTGAACCCAATGACCTGTCTTCATAAAACATCATCAGGCAGACTGGTCAGAGCCACAAAAGGTACATAAAAAAATGACAGTTGTTCAACTTTTCAACCAGTTGAACAGAACCAATGCCAGGTAAGTGAGGAAACTTCACAAGAAACTTGTAGGTATTAAAAGAGCTAGGGGGGCACTTGGGTGAGGTGAGTCATAGGTCATCAGGAAGCCTCTATTCCCTCTAAGGCTGCAGTGGCCAACAGAGGAGGTGGTGTCACCAGAGTTTAAAAACTGGGACTGCAGAGGGACAAACTTCCCAGTAGGAGTGGAACCCTAGAAGAGTAAGCTGCTGCCGCCATGTCTCCAGCAACATATGGAATGAGAGGAATACAGGGATTTTTTTATTCCTTCCTCCAGTGTTATGCTGAAGACTCCCATCGGCCAGACTTACATCAGAAGCCAAACAGAACAGGCATTTAGGAAATGTAAGCTGGCAGGGGTCAGCCCCTTTGATGCAGACCAGCCCAGAACAAGGGCTGCCACCAAGTCTGACAACAGACAGTAAGTCACCATCTTAAAACTGGACATCCGATACCTTCAAGGCTATCACCAATCATGTTGATTTCCTAAGTCCCAGAGTCAGGCTTTACTATGTGCACCTAAATAATTCCTCTGAGTCTGACTCCCAGATTCATTCTACAATCAAGAGTGATTGAGTTTAAAAAATTAAGAAATTGACAATTTTGCTATAGTTTCATAAAGTTGATCCCAAGAAGAGGGGACCATCTTGTTTTGTAGACATATAGACAATTTTCCATCATTTATTCATGGGACAAAAATAGGAATGGTTAGACATATTCTTTCTTTTTTGCTTGTCTTTGTCTTCTCTTTATTCATGTGTTTATTATTTTCTGAGAACTCAGTAGATTGCCAAAGATGTTTTAGGATTTGCTATCAGAGAGCTTACCAGTAGAATGGGAAGCAGCTGATCATAATGCAGTCAGGCAGGCATAAGCAATGCAGGATTCACAGACTAACCTTAGAGGAATAAAAATGCTCCTTCTTGGCTTGCTTCTATCTAGGCTTGCCGCGGAGGCAGATAAGAGCAACCGGGGTTCTCTAGCAGCTTCTGTGGTCCCCTGGCACTTGGACACTTTCAGGGTTAATCATGTCCTTACTCACAAAAGGTCCATATTCCCCTGGGGATATCCCCACAAGTGACTTTCACTAAATACAGATGTCCCTTAGATCTGCAGGGGTTTTGTTCCAGGAATTCCCATGGATACCCAAATCTGTAGATGCTCAATATATTTGCATATAATCTGTGCATATTCTCCAGCATACTTTAAATCATCTCTGGATTACTTATAATACCTAATACAAGTGCTCTGTAAATAGTTATTATATGTATTGTTTAGGGAATCATGATAAAGAAAACCAGTCTATACGTGTTCAGTACAGAGGCAATTAAACAGAAATTCCCATCCACTGTCGCTTGAACTCGTGGATATGAAGCCCGTGGTCGTGGAAGGCTGGCTGCACCTGCCTATTTTGCTCATCTTCCCATAGGGGGTTAGTTTTAGCATTTTGTAATAAAACTTCAGTGTCTTATAAACTCAGCAGATGTCAGAAGATTTATTCCTTGTCTGGAATGTGAATCTCCATTTCAGGTCTAGTGGACCTAGCAATAGAGCATGGTATGTTTACACCCACACTCAATAGGACACTGGGGCCCTCTGTGTGTTGTTACAGCTTCTCAAGGGTTCCAGAATTACTCTGCACTTTCCCTTCACCTCAAATCTTCAGTCTATACCCTTCTAGAGAATCCAACATGGAGAGCAATGTAATAATGAGCATATGGATGGTATGTGACGAGGATCTGCAGGAGGCATGGAAGAGAATCAGGGAGAGACAGTATAGAGAGGGAGGAAGGGGAAAACTGGGGAGGAGGAAGGAGAGAGAAAGACAGAGAAAAAGAGGCTCAGTCTTGCTGCCATAAGCAGCAGTGGCACATATCACCAAGGAGATAGCTAAGAAGGGTTCTGAGTCAGCCCCTCTTCGTGCTGCTCTGGGACCACCCTTGTGCTGGGTAATAGCTGTGCTGTTGTTCAACTTTGAACAACCTGTGAAGTCAGCTTTGTGATTTGGGAATGCTTTGACTTGTAGAGATGGGATTCCAAAAGACCCAACTCAGGTTACAGAGAATCTGTGTTCCAACAGAATTGAATTATTTGAAGTTCAATTTATGAGTAGTCATGAGTCCCTACAGAAGTAGCATGCATGCAAGTATAGACAGAAAGAAGCCTGTAGGTAGGACAGGGACCTGGGGCTGCTCCTGGCTTGGTGGCTTTTTTCTATGTTCATTTGAGTAATGGAGACTCATTGTCTGATAGCCACAGTTTCCTCATCTTCCTGCAGTAATGATGATGATCCTGCCAGCTACAGGGGTTTATTGTAAGACTCACTTGAGCTCTGTCTGGTGAAAGCATTTTATAAATTATAATGTGTTACAACCATGCAAGGAAATATTATTTAAAAGACATTTCTTGGTAGGATTCAGCTGCTTCCCACAAAGTGAGGGTCAGCTTACTAGTGCTACCCTGATTGATGAAATGGTCCCAACTTGCATGTTTTAGTTTTTCTTTTACTAAATTGGAAACTAAACCCTCTTTGCTTACAAGTGAACATTGTTAAAAGGTGTATCTAACTTAGAAATGCCTAAAGTATTCCATTCAACTTGGTTTAAATTGTCCACGTGTAGAGGGGGAAGCCATAAAGGGCTTCTCCAGAAGGAAGTGTGTGCCCCAGGCCTTGAGTGCCACAGGCTCCAGGCCGCCAGACTTTCCAAAGAACAGCAGGAAAGGGGCTCTTTAGGTTTCCAAGGGTGTGTTCTGCAGCCCTTTGGTTGAGCATTTGTGCATACGTGTGTCTCCGTGTGCTGGTGCGTTTATCAGAGGATGTGGTGGTGGCTGAGAGCAGGTGGTTTCCGATGCCAACGCACTGCTTGCTTTTTAGAAAGAGTGGAGTTTTGCTTGGCTCCACAGCCAGCTGCTTTATCTGTTTTCATTTTAAAGATGTGTTTCCAAAGCAACATTTCCTGAAATCTCTTGGCTGCATCCAGGTATGAGATTCATAGTTGCAAGTCCAGGGAGAAGGTAAGCTGCCAGGGAGAAGTTTACAGTTGGGTGGGCCATCCAAAGGAATGCCGGTTGAGGTCTTGCCAGGAAGTGGAGAAGAAGCCAGAAGCAAGGACCCTCCATAGGAAAAGTTCTTGCTCCAGCTCTGACTGTAAATTCATGTTCTAAGAATTTAGTTTGAACAATCAGACTGGATTCTTCTAATGGAGGAGAAGTTCAAGTTTAACAGACCAATAATAGTTGAAAACAGTCCTTTCACAGAGGAGCTTTTTCTTAACTGTTTGTAATACCCACCCCCCGCTTTTGTTTAGTGGCACCATGTCTCCTCTCAATCTTTTCTTATTGTACTTCTGTTCACTTGGGTAAATATCTTGCATACCTAGCCAGAATTTGAGCTCTGAGCTCATGTCAAATTTATCCCTAAACTCTCCAGTGTCTTACAGTGCTAGCCCACAGCTGGCACTTAATAATTGTTGGTTGCATAAATAATCAAATGGTGAAAACAGAGAGATTAACCCTAAAGATAACTTTTCCTTCCCCCACTTTATATATCCTCAGCTGTTGAGAACTTCTTGGCTCTGCCTAGCTCCTAGTCTTATAATTCTCACATTTATAATTTCATTTCCCCACTCAAGGTCTGTCCTAGGTTTGGGGACTTACCTTGCTGAACTCCGGTCATTTCTCTCTAGGGCTCTCCCATTGGACAGTTCTCCCATTGGACAGTTCTCCCGTTGGACAGTTCTCTATTTGTTTCCCCTTGTGTGGCCTCAGAAGACTTAACTAGGCTTTGTATTACAGAGAGACAATTCTTCTAACAGAGCTGCCTAACAATGAATCAGATTCAACAAGTAATGAATTCCCTGCTACTGGAGATTCTCAAGGACTGATGGGACCAACTTGGTGGGTTGTGGAAGGGCCTTCTAACA
The DNA here is from genome assembly GCF_001458135.2 of Marmota marmota marmota. Lineage (NCBI taxonomy): Eukaryota > Metazoa > Chordata > Mammalia > Rodentia > Sciuridae > Marmota > Marmota marmota. Next base: position 34,898,844 of record NW_026000005.1, on the reverse strand, counting down.
GAGAGAGTACCACACTGCTATGATCCTTCAGAATTTGATGTGAACCATGGTCCATGAGAGGGGTCCTAGGAATCCAGCATCTGGTTAGCTATTTATGTCATCTCCCCCCAAATATCAGAGGAGCTCTGTATCTCTTTTCTAGCAGGTCTGAATTTGCAAAGTATAACCTAATGGATAGCAGAAAGGCTCAACCTTCTTGCTCACAGATCAATGATGGAGGCTCAAGGGGCTGTGTTAACAGGGCTGGTAGCCTATTTCTTCCATACTTACTGTCCACGATCATCTTAGTTCTTTTTCTTCCTGCATAACCTAAACAGAAGACATTTTACTTCAGTTTTTCCTCTTACTGTGATTCCCACCAATCTTTCTTCTCTTTTTTGTTCTTTCCTCATGGTTCTAGAATATGGCTTCCTTCTCTTCTATGAAATAGACTTTTCTAGGGCCATGTTTTTTTTTTTTTTTTTTTTTGTAATATGGAACATTGGGACTTAAGTAGTGAGGCAGAAGTCTCTGGGGAGTCTCGTTTCCCTTCATTTCTTTTAGCAACTGGACTAATGAAATCCCAGAGGTTCTTATTCAAAAGTGTATACTACCCCACCCCCAACCAGGAGACAGTGACCCAAAATAAATAACAATTCCCTCCTTCAAAAGGATGCTTTTGAATCTTTACCTCTGGAGGGCAAATCATATATTATACACATTCTCTGACCCTTATCTTCAACATTTTTACTCGTGGAATATCCAGCAGCTACATTCTGATTGTCAGATATCTATGCTAAGATATGTCTGGGTATGGAAGCCAGGTAGAAAAAGGGAGGAGTCAGGGTCTCACCACAGGGCAGAGAAGGGAGCTGTGTGCGGTAGGGCGGGAGGCACAGATTGCTCTAGTTGGAAGGGGCCTTGTAGGTCTAGTCTCAAAGGCCCCAAGAGAGGAATAGACATGACCAAAACCCTAGGTGTGAAAATACACTTCCATCCTTCCTCAATTTTCCTCTAGGAGTCTCTAAGTGTTTTTGTATAGGGCTTTTCTGGGATGGAATGGATTTCCCCAAGTTGGAAAATTAGGAAAGATGATGACCACTGTTGTTTTGCAAAAAGAAAGAAAACCACAGAGCTGTACCTCATCCACTGCAGCCAAGTCAGGACTAATTAGTGCCCCTTTGTGGTTTGTATATTTTGGGAAAAATGAATAGCAATTTCCTCCTTCAAAAGGATACTTTTGGATCTCTACCTCTGGAGGGCAAATCAATATATTACACACATTCTCTGACCCTTATCTTCAACATTTTTACCCATGAGATATCCAACATAAGGTAGGTATCCCCAGATGCTTGCATCCAAGGAGGGTGAAATTTCACCTATTCCATTTGTGGGGTGTTTGTATACATCTCATAATAGGATTTCACAGACAAATGACAGATGTTGGGATCATTTACTATCCTTTCCAAGGGTTTGGTAAAACAGTAGCTAGGTGTCTTTCTCTGGGGTTAAGGTCCTGAACAGCCATATTACTACTGAGTAGCACAGAGGCACAAAATGGTGCTGTAATCCCTTTCTCCTATGAGGGAGATTGTCAATGTATTTTTTTTTCAACACTTTCAAATCCCAATTGTTTATAGTAAATGGAGATGGCAGAACCTGGCTGAAGTGGGAAGGCTGAGTTTTATCTAACCTTTAATTTACTTCTCCTCTCAAGTTTGTCCAAGTTCCTGAGACGCCTTTCCCATGTAAGTTAAACCAGTTTGTCAAGGGAAATATAAATTAAGAGCTCTGTTTCTGAGTTAAATGGAAACTTGGGCTAGGGAAGCAGATTTTTGCTGTGCTCCTCAGATCTCCAATATAATATAGGAATTGGAGTCAGCTCGGGACTTAGACATGATGGATTCTGGAGGAATACAAAACTCTAAGAATGTGGGAGTATGTAAAGCCAGAAGCCCAGACTGACTGATCAGCGCTCTTAATAATCAGGTTGGAAATTCCATTGAAAGAGGAAAGTTTCTTCACTTTTAGACAAAATGGGTTGTGAAACCATCCATATTCTCTAATTGGATTCCCAGATGGACGAGCCAAAGACCATGCCCAAACTAACAGCAGTGACGCCATGGTCATCCCCATGTTTATTGTAGAAAGGCAGCTAAGCTTCTAGTGCTGCATGAGCTGTCCAATTATGGATCTCTGGATTGTATGACTTGGAAGACATACAATTAAGGAATAACTCTGGCAAAACTGGGTTTGTAAAACTGGTGTGGAGCCAGTAAGAAGTAACACAAATCTCTTTCTATTTCTCTTTGCTGGCCTAGAAATAATGATTGCAGGCTTAAAGCCTTTAGTGTGAAAGACACAAAGGCAATTGGAAATCCTGTTCTTTAACAGATACTCACAAGGCACTAAATACTGCCTTTGGCATCTCCCGAGTCTGAAGACCATTAAACCAGTATTTTTCACAGACATTCATAATGGTTACCTCATATACCTCACAAAACATTGAAAATTTTGATAAGAAAAGATAAAACAATGTAACAGCCTGAAAACTGGAACCCTATTTAGTTAAATTATGAAGAGCCCCTACAGTAAATAGGCAGATAATTCAAGGAAGAACCAATGAGAGAATGTTTCTCAAGAATAGCTAAGACTATTTTAAATAGATGATTACTATTTAAAAGCACACTGGAGATTAAAATGCAGATTCTAGGATTGTGCTTTCCAAATCCACTGGATCAGAGTTGCTGGGGGTGGGTCCCTGTGGTCTGCATTTTAAGCAAACTCTTATTGTAGATTGGATGGTGTCATTTGCACATGTATGTATTATGATTTTTAAATATGCTAGGTACTGTTTGGAATTGATAATTATTGATAACCCTCTTACTCAAGAGGATTCTGAATTGTAGAGCTTTGAGTTCTGATATAGTCTCTCAATCACAAGATAGTTTATGAAATTTCTTGGTTTTAAGAAATGGTATTCACATTTCTTAGAAACTAAGTTGTGAAGCCATGGTCTAAAACAAATAACTGTTTAAGGTGTAAATTGCTGATAGAATCTTTCTGAAATCATAGATGGATTCAGCTTTAACAGACATTTAATGGGGCCTCCCCTGCATGGAATATTGAGCTTCTCAGAATTGTCCAGCTATTGACAGGGCCTGGTCTGAAGACTCCAAGTCCAACTTCTTCTCACCTACATATTTTCTGGAAGAGATGAGACCAGAAGTATTCTGACCTTGTGGGGAGGAGGGATGCCAGGAAAGGACCAGGGAAAGGACTCCAGAAATAGGAGACTTGAGCTGGAGACATTTAGATTGAAAGTGTATGAATGTTTTATAAAGACTTGCTCTGCCTGTGGGTATATATTCTGCATATTATGAGAGGAGTCCTGGGTTGCTCTGGAGCTAATGGGGTTGGAGGAAGCCTGGGGCTGGCAGAAGCAGTTAGCTTGAGTGATCTGGGGCCTGGAGGATTGTGACTTAGGGATGAGGTAGAAGTTGGCCCCTTGTTGTTTTGTGAGGCCACTCTGACTCGTGTCTTTCCCTGTCTGGGTGCCAAGTTGTGAGATTAGCCATTCTGGGGTGGAACTTGCTCTTTGGAAACTGGCAACTCTCTGGTATCACAATGCCACCACACCCTGCTCCTTTTGCTCTTGATGTTGACCACCCAGCCTGAGCACGCTACCTTCTACTCCTGGGACAGTGACGTGGCTTGACCCCCACAGTGGAGGGCTGGGAATTCCTTGTGAGCAGTCCTCCTGAGATCACTTGCAGGGTAGGTCTCTTCAGTCCTGGGCTCCAGGGCCTCATGAGCGAATCTGGGCCCTCTAGCTCTACTGCTATTCCAGTTTAGGGAATGCATAGATGTGTCACAGATTCAGTAGGAACAAGTTTGGAGAAACAAAGCTTTTACATTAAGATTAATTTTCTCATTATTCTCTAGGAGCTGAAAAATTACAGTTGTCTATAGTTGTCTTCTCAATACTAGGAGTGTCAGAAGCATCTCAGCTTCTTTTTGTATATTTATAAACCTAGTAGAAGAGATTGAAGATATTAACTGATTTTTTCCTCTAATAGTTTCTCTACCTCTAGCACCAATGTGTGTGTGAGTGGGTGTGTACCCCCGACCCCATCAGTGTTCTCAGGACAGAGTAGGGCTCAGGTCATGCCAGAGAATATAAATGAAAGGCTTTGTAGCTTTGATCTTTAAAGCCCACAACATGTGAGAGCTAGAAAGGACTCAAAACAAGGGGGAAAAAGAAAGCTCAGCCAAAAAGAAGCTGGAAGACCACCCTAGAAAATAACCCTCAGATAGAAGTGGAGAAGGAAACGAACAGGAAAAGGACGAGACTTTACCCTTGGTGGGTACTAGAAAGAGGGTCCCTGCTCTCTATGTCATCTACTGAGGCTCCCATGCCTTCGGCAAGGTGCAGACATCAAAATGGAATGGAAACCCTGAGCCTAGATAGGCAGGTGGCAGGAGCTAAAGATGACGAGTAGCAACTTGCTTGGATTGATGGCCGCTAATGACCAGTTGCTCCAAGGGAGCTCAGTGGACTGGCTTCCTAGCCTGAGGTCCAGATGGGTTTTGGTCCTCTGAGTTGGGGAAGATGAAGGATTCTTGAAAGAATTGAGTTCTGATTCCATCAGCAATAGCATCTTAAACTATGAATTTAGTCGGCACTACTTTCCTCTTCCCCTTGTACCACCTGCCCCCAAAGTTATTTCCTGCACATTCTGGTGATTATTTGCAGGCTGGCACATGCAGCAATAGGAAAGTTCCCTGAGTTGTAGTGACCTGGTGGCCACAGTCACTCCATCCATCTGTAATAGGCACCTTGGATGGCAAAGGAGCACCATCTAGACATGGACTGACCTGCATGGTCACTTGGGGGGCCTTCGGTCCCTCATTATTCTGCAACTTTTAGAGCTAGGGTCAAGGAAAGGGTATGCTAATGCTCTCTGAGCCACAGTATTTCCTCTTGAATCTATGTGATTTGGGAAAATGTGAGTCAGGACAGATGAGAAAGAGAGAAATATAATATCTGAATATTTCTAGGCTCACTCATTCTGGAGTAAAATACTCAGACCCAAATGAACATTTACTTTAATCCCTTTGTCTTTAATTTGATTCCTCCACTACGTTCCCTCTGAAACTCTTTCAAAGGTGGGGAAGGGGAATAAATTTATGCCTTCATAGGGCGGACATCCTCCTCAGAAGTCTAGGAAATCTCTTGCAGATTTCAAAGGCATCTTAGCCTTTTCTGACATTTAAAAGCAAACAGCATCTCTGCCAGATAAAAGTGAGCTGAAAACAACCGTCAAGTTGATGTCCAGCTGGATGGAGCCTGGTTCCTCCAAATTCCTTCCCGTTTGCACACTGCATTATGAAATGGCACCACAAAAACTGATGCCTCACACACACACTCACACTCTCACACTCACCCTCTCACACACACACTCACACACACACACACTCTCACACTCACATACAAACACACACTGACACACACACACACACACTGACACACACATTCACACTCACACATGGTTGCTGGATCATTATGTATAAAATGAGCTCAGGGCAAATTATCAACAGAACATGGTTCAGATAATATCCTATGCCTTTCTCTATCATTAAGGTTTTAAGGGTGGGTTTCAAAACTGGGAGGATTAGAGCTGAGCTGTTAGGAAATACACAGCTGAGCACAGACTCTCTCCCTCTTGCTCTCATTGACTCTCTCTCTCTCTCTCTCTCTCTCTGTCTCTCTCCCCCCTCCCTCTCCTTCTCTTTAACAAGTTAGCAGCATGTGACTGGCCCTCGTTCCAGCAGTGATTATTAAAATAAAAAACACCTTTGGCCATAAACACAAGTGAAAATTGAAACACGCTCATGAAATTTTATTATTTTTCGCTTCAATAACTTCACCCTACATGGAGAACTTTATTGGCCTCAGGAGGTCTTTGGGTTAGGTAATGAAAAAGCGTGGGGTGGGTGATCCCAAGTGATCGGGGTTGGGAGGCAGCTGGGGTTGCTCTATGTGCACCTTGACCTGGGGCCTGTGAGCTGCTGTAGTGTGCAGGTTTGCACACATGCACTGCTGGAGGCCAGCTCCCACCCCCACCTCTTGAGGCGGCTCTGCCTTTAGGTTGTAATAAGGGAGTTGGGTGTTGAGCTGGTTTAAAGCCAGCCCCCCTCTGCTGGCTTGTTGGACCCATGTTCAGGTCATTTGGCTGATTCTATGGACTTCCTGGAGCTTCGTTTCAACTTAAGGCACTTTTTGCCCCCACCTGGAATCTCCTACATCCCCCAACTCAGATGGAGGAGGGGAGGGGTGGCAGGGCAGATCTTAAGGAGCCTAAGAGAAGATAGTGGGGAGAGGAGGCCTACAGTCACAGAGGGCTGGCCCAACTGAAGTCATTTACTTCTGAAAAGAGAGAATCGACCGTGTCATCTGAGGGTGGTCATTATTCATAGACAAAGAAAAAAAAAAAAGACTTGAAAGACAAAACTTGGAGCTTTGTGTAAGAGAAATAAATTTCTGTCCCATTTAAAGGACAGTTATATTAGCTTTTTAATTTTTTATCTTTTTGGTCATTTGTAACTGAGGATGGTCCCAAATATATAGTCACCCATTCCAGAGTGTTTGCTGTCTTTCTCAGAATTGAAACACAAGGTTTGGGGACAAGCCTTCCTAGACTGCTGTGATAATTCTGCTCTGGGGCATTCTTGGTGACCTAGGCTCCGTAGAGATCATTACTGTAGCGACCCTGGAATGTGACTCCCTAAATGATGCTATCTATATTTAAGGGAGCAGGTGGAATAAAGGATGATAAAGAAAGGGGAAGGGAGCATGCCATCTGTCTCCAAAGGGAGGGTCCAAGGGGCTGCTGATATGTATATCCCACCAGCAGGAAGTTAGTCCCTTGGCCATACTTATTGCAAAGGAGGCTGGAAATTTCAATCTTTATTATGAATAGAATTCCAGTCAGCTAAAAATGTTATTGTTAAGGAAGAAAGAGAGAGGAGATCTCAAAGGACAATAAGCAGCCTCTGCCACAGCAATTACAGTAGCCCCAACCTTGCCTGTCTTACTAGTCTGTGTTGGTTTAATCACTGTTCTTTTCATTGTTTCATAAACCCCTGTCTTCTCAGGAAATCTGTGCTCAGCATTTCCTGGTTCATTTTATCTCTTTTAGTCAACAGCCTTCCTCAATGCTTTCCCATGGATTCTTGTTGTCTGTCCCATCAAAATTGTCCTTCAATCAACTTTATGCAAAACCTGCCAGCTTCATACTGTAGAGTCAGAACTTGGTTGGAACTAATAAAGAGTGAAAGAGACCAAGTCTATTAACCCCTGTTGAAACTTTATCAGAATTTTTTAAAAATTAAGGATCTGGGCACGCAGGCCTGTGCCATAAGGCTTATCATGTACTTATCAGTGTGACATGAACTCAGCTTACTTCCCAAAGCCTTCCTAGGAATGGGTTGGGACCAGATTATACTTGGATGCTAATGGCTCAGTAACTGTGGGTTTCTTTCTCCCTGCAGCCCTGTGTGGTTTTATCCCTCATCCTGAATAGAGTGATTCACATCACATCAGATCTCCCTTTGACTTTCTCTGAGCTGCGTCTCTCCTGAGCCATGTGAGATGTTTCTGGCTGCTCCCTTTCCAGCATAATTAAATCCAGTAGGCCTCCTTGGTGACCTCATGAGTCTGAGTTAAGCCCATTTATGAAATATGAAATGATCCCAAATGCTCATGATACAGCTTTCCCAGGGGGCTGTGGAGGCGGATCATAAGCTAAGAGCTTCCTGCTGGAGATGCTGAAGGGAAGGCAGATGTGGCATCCCTGGAGATCAGCAGCACCTCCTGTGGGTTGGGCTCTAGCCTCAAGTGGTGGTCACGATCCTCAGCCTTCCCTGAGAGGCTTATTTCTATCATCTCCCTGCCTCACTTCTCTCTCCACTTAAGGGTACTGGCTCTTTTTTGGAGCTAGCGACAAAAACAAAGATAATGCCATTTTTCAATGGGTTGATGCTTTGTATTGACTCTTCATGGTGATTGGAGGCCTGGAGCAGAACTGAATTAACTGATCCATTTATTCACAAATGCATGATTGAATGCCTAAGTTATAGGACTGGGTTTCTTCTATCCATCATTTATACAAGAGTGGAATGAAGAAGAGCATGAATGAATAAAGGCAAATCAGCTCCACTGGAGAAACATAGAGCTCGCTGCTCTATGGGTAGTTAGTAGGGACAATCATGGAGCATATCAGACAACACTCACCATCCCACCTTTCATGCTTCTGTATAGGAGAAAGGACTTCTATCCCTTCTATCCCTCATCAGGGTATAGGATCAGAGGTCTACTTCTGGTTTCTCTCTCCTCCTCTCACCTATTTAGACTCCCACCCCTCCAGCCCACCAAGCAAAGAGAAGAAATAGCACATTTTATAAATGAGACCATGTCCAAGGTCACCACTTTGGTGGGCCTTTTCTTACAGTAAGTAGCTCAGAATTTGCTGTGCCTTTCCCAAGATGGGCACTTAAATCCAAATATAGGAGTGGGAGGAGGCAGAGAGGATGGTAAAGAGGAGCTTTCCTGTAGTCTTTCTGAAACAAGAAGCCTTAAATCACATCCTCACATAGTAAAACCAGAGCCCCTGTATTTGGGGGCCGGGGAACGTAGCCAGTGCTTACTTTGATCCTCATCTAAGTCCTGTTTTCAATTTTGTAAGATCTGGGTATGAGATTGGGGAAAGAAGCGTGCCATGAGTTGGTTCTGTGCCTGGTCCCTCCTGTCATGCTCACTCCTACAAACCTTCTCAGCACTTACCTCCTTGAACACCAGTGCTTCCCTGCATCTCCAGTCATCTTCCTGTTCATTCCAGGTTCATTATACCACGCTCTATTGTACTTACAACAGGTGTGGAGGACAGAAGGGGAAATAGTAAGATGGAGAGAGGTAATGCACCATAGGCTGAGAATGTCCTGTGTGACCAAAAGGTGAAATGCTAAAATGCACAGGCATGTTGAGGATGTTGGACGCTTCTTCTGTGCTCTGTCTATCCCAGACTTAAAGCCCAGTTCCATATCTTTCTAGCCATGTGGATCTTGAATAATTTCCCTATTTAAATTCAACTGTACTGCCTACTCTATAGGATTGTTTTGAAGATTAAGTAAGTTTTCATAAAACACCAAGCACATAAGTGACAATTAGTTGTCACCCTCACCAAGGCTGCCTCATCATCATCATCAAAAATGTAGAGTTCCCAGATATAAGCTCACATCAGTCCTAACTTAGGTGGTAGAGAAAATTCAGATCTTATTTATGTTTTGAGGGAAATTGTTGATATACAAGAAATGTTCTGGATTGAGAAGTGCCATATTTGCATTCTGGTCTCAGCTGAGTGTGGCTTTGGAAGCTCTTCCCTCTCTGAGTTTTAGTTTACACAGATAAAACACAGAGGGTTTGGTTTTCAGTGTCTTCCATGTGGGATGACCACATGAGATAAACCTTGGTACTTATTATAAAATCAGATTTCTTTCTCCTCCCAACACCTCCCAGATATTTGATAGGCCTGAGATGGTTCAGGAGCATGTGTTAATTCAAGTTTAAGCTTTGTTTTTCATGTGCTTCCCATATTTCCATCTGGGATACAACCAGAACTTGGACATCAGGACCCTGGGTCATCTTTGAGATCCTAAAATACCCTGCTTGTGTAGCAATGGTGTGGGAAGAGATGGAAGGAGAAAAAGATCTGAATCACAAAAATCAGAATAAGTGCAGTTGGCAGAAATTTCCTGAAGGTTCACCTTTTGCCATTTTTCTTATTAAAAAAAGAAAACCAAGCATTTTATACCAAATGTGTAACAGGCTTCAACTCTCAGTTGATGAGAGAGCTTTCTGATGAGCGAGCATGGCCCCTTCTGCTCTATCATGAGACACAGAGTCAGGCTCTGGGAAAAGAACTGTCCCAGATAAACTGGAGGAATCTTCCTCTCAGAGCCGGTTCCCAATACCTCCATTTCCTTTGGAACAAATGCTCACTTGATTAACCAGAATTTTTGGCAGCCAAGAGCAAAAAGGAGAATCCATCTTGTTGCTCTAACGTGGGGTGTGGCCGTTCTCAAACCTTCCCATCTGAGTCTCTTTCCTTGGCAAACAGGATGGCTTTGTTGTGATCTCACAGCATTTCTCTCTTTAATCCAAAGAATGAAACAGAAAAACAAAAACAACAACAAAAAAAATGGTTCCCTCCACCAATAAACTGGAAGTCCTTTCATCCATTGAATGACATGGTTTCTCGCTTCTTCCCTTCACCATGGGGACAGGGTGGAGTCCACATTCCCTCAAGGAACCCAAGGTCATGACATTCATGGTGAACAAACTGCAGCCTCTAGAAAGCATTTCCAATTAACACACACAAAGCGTTTCCTACTGTCTCTTAAATTATGCTTCTATATTTATCGCTGCCAGCCAGCCCCTCCCTCTCTGCCCAGCTCCCCCTATGCATGATCCCTGCTCCCCATTTAATCATTGACAGAACTGTTGCCATTCTTCTTTCTTCAATCTTCCATTTTTAGAACCACTTTATTTATAAGAAGAATGTAATTATTGCTTCCATTTTGATAACCCTGCCCACTAACATATATATGACTCCGAGGTTTTGTGATAAAATTCATCATTTACGTCCAAGATTTCTGTTGATGGGCATTTAATCTGTGCAGAATTTCATTACCCTCTGATTTACTGTGGCTTCAACACAAGCAAAGACTTTTCAAGTGTCAACTTTTTCCTCTTTCCCTTCCTCTCTCCTGTTTCCCTGTTGTCCTTCTAAACACACACACACAGATGTGCCTCTGCTAGCTTTCTCTCTCTCCCCCTCTCTTGTCTTCCTCTCCTCTCTCCTCTGCTTCTCTGTCTCTGTCTGTCTCTCCTCATCTTCCATCTTCCCCTGGTTTTGAGTTCAGTGTTCACATCCAATGGGTTGGCATTCTGATTTTTCCTCTCCTAGGACACAGTTCTCTTAAGAGAGCTTGGAGAGCACTGACCCCTGGGAGGTGAGGGAGCTCCTTGTGTTGAAAGAGTTGTATTGAAAACCTGCAGAATGGCCTCAAAGTCCTCTTGAACAACTCACAGGGGCTGAGCCTGAGCCTTCTGAAAGATGGAATCGTACTTCAGCTTCCTAAGGGGCCAGGCTGTGCAATCTAAAGGATGTGATTTTTGCAGAACACTTGCATAATAAGATGCCTAAGTTGTGTGTGTGTGTGAGAGGGGCGGGGGAGGGAGGGAGAGAGAGAGAAAGAGAGAGAGAGATGGAGAAATATTCATGTGATCAGTGGTGAGACTCTTCTTCCTTTGTGCTACTTGTTCTCATCTCTTTGTTGACACATCAGTCCCTTGGAAGGCGAATGCCCTCAAAAGGTAGGTATCAGTTGATCTTCAAAGGTGGAGAATACAGCACCTTAATCCCACCCAAAAAGAACTGTGGCCACCCATGTGCAGTATCAGGGCTCTTCCCCTTTCACCTATTCTACTTATATGCATCCCTCACCTTTTTAGTGACCTTTTCGCTTCCCTCTATCTCCCCGCTCCCACACTCCATGTCTTCCTCTCCTCTTCCCCTCATACATACAATGCTTATCCTGTAGCCTTGCCCTACCTCCGCACTTTAAAAACCCCATCGCTTCTATGTTGCCTAGGCATCCTGTATCTCCAGAGTCAGTCCAGTGTTTTGTTAGTGTGACTCGAGGGCTAAGAGGCTAATGTGATGCCTTTGCATACAAGGCAGACAAGAGATGTTTTGCTTTTTCCAGAAGAAGAATGCTATGTGGCAGGAAATCTAGGTACTTAAGAAAACTCACCAGGAAAATATGAACAATCAGAAAACAGGTCCCCCTTGAGTTACAATTTGCCTGCAAAATTCAGAGGGCACCTCACTTTGCTTTGGCAGCAGAATACAACAGACACTAGTATGGCAGTATGTTTAAACGTGGCTGTATAACCAATGTGATCCTGCAATCTGTACACGGGGAAAAATAAGAATTCATACCCCATTTGAATCAAATGTATGATATGTCAAGATCATTGTAATGTTCTGAGCAACTAATAAAAAAAAGTGGGAGAGAAAGGTCATTTTTGTGTTCATAGACTTCCAATAAGTAGTCAGAGAAGGTGGGACCCATCCAGCATCCCCTGGTAGGTTATTAGGAAACCATCTTGCCATAGAACCTTCAGATTCTTACTCCATTTGTGAGTATCTGTGCTAGTTTTCCCTCATCGAAAGGGTTACTAGCTAGCTGTTTGACTTCTTATTCTGATGGACTTAACAGAATTCTCAGCTTTAGGAAGCTGAAACATTAGCAGACTCTATTTTTGTTTTCAATTCTTGAGTCACCCCAGTCTTACAGGATCTGGGGTGAGTTGGGTGACTAAGGAATTCCAAAACCCAAGAGAATTACAAGTGGTTTTCCTCTATTGGAAGCTCCAACATTTACATTTCCACTCAAGAGCTGCTCAGGATTTAGTTGGGAGAACCCCTGAAATCAGCTTTGAAAATTTACCTACTATGGTGTTTTTTATAATATGTCTTCAAATTCTTGGCAGTCCTCCATCAAAATTTGGATTCCCCTGCCCTTTCAGATGGCTGAGGCTTTATGACTGCTTGACAGCTTTCAGTACCAACAGTGTCAGGAGCATGGCCTTCTGTGGATGTGGCATATACTATGCTCTATGCATCAAGAGCTTGATCAGACAGACTATTTAGCTGGTTCCTGGTTCTCTCTTATGAGAACCAAGACGCCATATTCTTACTGGGGACATGGAGAGGACACAAAGTCCTGTGGCTCTGGCCACAGGTCCATCTAGCTGCTGGCCAGCATCAAGAGTCAGCAAAGCTTTAGATGAGCCTCTTTTCCAGTTGCCCCCTCTGAAGCTGATTGGACCAAAGATGAGCTGTTTCCCCTGGGACCTGTTCACATTTCAGATTCATGGGGAAAAGAAGTGTTGTGATTTCAAGCTGTCCAATTTTGGGGTGTTGTCACACACCAGTAACTGGAACACAGATCTCTTTTGTGTCATTCTTCCCAACAGGTATAAGTACTGTCACAATTTTTGAAATGCCTGATATTGATCTAAGACCCTCATTCCTCAGAACTCCAGTTCTAAAATGGCATGCCTCTGTGAATGGACTCTATGGACTAGGACCCCATATGCAAGGGAGTTCACCTATTTCTATCAGTCAGTAACTTTGCAAGAGCACTGATAACCCTGGACTCATTTTCCTTAAATGTAAAATGATGGGGTGGAGCTATGTAATCCCCAAGGTGTTTTCCCAGCTCAACTTATATCTCCTTTTCTATGGGTCTGCTCTGACTTTCAGAGTGAGTTTACTTTCTAGAGTTCAGCTTCAAATGACTGAGCTGGCTTTGTATCATAGGACCTCTCTTTGTAAGTATTATTGGTCATTTAGCAGTGGCTTTCAGTGTCTTCCTCCAATGGAACCAGTGATGGGGGTGGCCAGAGACTGCAGCAGTCTCAGGGAAAGTCTGTATTTGTAGATGGAAGAGGTGAGCCCTGATCTGACAGCTGCCAGGTATTTGGGAGTAAGCTAGTCACTGACTCCCCACTTCCTTATGTGATAAGTGAATTAAAGTGATTCCTGCCTGAACACAGAAGGCCATGCTCCTGACACTGTTGGTACTGAAAGCTGTCTGATGGTTCTTCATTCTGTGATAGCATGGATCTCTGAAATCCCCCCCCCCCAGAATTCTGGACCTCTTTCTGGTCCCATTCAAAGTGAAGGCCTGAGTGATATTTCTCCTCTTACTGCAGAAGCCTGAGAGAACTTGTTACTGAGTGAGTATGGAAACCCCATGAGAAGAACTCATATTCAGAGAGGATTTCTTCTAGGTCAGTTTCTCCTGAGAAACAATGAATTGGCTCAAAGAGAGGGGGAACAGGCCAAAATATGTTGGGAAACCAAAAGCAAAAGGAGAATAAAATAGGATGGAAAAAAATAATAAAAAGGGTTGGAACTCTTATAAAAGCCCAAACCAACAGTGGTAATTCTCAAAGTGCAGGATTTGATGACATAGATTTGTAAAAAGTTCAGTCCTGAGCATGGCCTGCTAACAACACATCTCCTCCCTCCTCAGTTCAGCCAGGTGGAGGATTATCCATAGAGGCTACTGGGCACTTCTGGTGCTGCTTTCAATCTAGAGTCTTTCCCTCACGGTAATGACAGAGAAGGCTGTGGCTGGTCTTCATTTTCTAATCCTGAGTGCCAGATTCTGATGCTCATTTTATAGGGTTCCTTTATTGAGTTCCTTGATCCGCTGCTCTTTCTTGACATGAATACCCTTGACAACTCCAGGTGTACCTTGTCTCTTCTCTGGGGACTTTGATTCTTCAACCCACAGAAGTGTCTGAGTTCCTCAAGTTCTTCTAACCTGTCTTTATTCTCTGCATAGAGAAAATAGGATGGCCATCTAAGTCTTTGGTGGCTGCTTATGCTTTGTTCCAGGTGACAGAACCACATCAACCTTTTTGAGTGTCATTGTGGGGTCTCATGGTACACCCCCAAGATCTGTTCTAAGACTGGAGGCTTCTGTGACCCCTTTATTTTCTTCTTGCTTTGGCCACTGCTATGAGCCCTCTGTGTCTGAGGACATTTTCCCTATCTCATTGCCAAAACCTACTTCCTGTCTCCTGTGAAACACTCTTTGATCTTTGGGATCCACATCATCTACCACCTTTCAATGAGGGCTTTCTTGTGTGAAAAGAAATAAATGTAGAGAAATGTTCAAAGAAAAAGTTAGTGGGGTTCTTCCCAACCAGCCCCACTCTTCAGATGTAAACATTCAGAGTTACTTCCATTTTTAAAACTTCTGCTGGTTATCTCCATATGTGTAAAAAAAAAAAAAAACCCCATGTTTTTAACCTCCATTTCATTTTTTAAAAAAATAGCACTGTTTTACACTTTTTTTTTTGGTACTGGGAATTGAACCCGGGAACGCTTAACCACTGAGCCCCATCCCCAGCCCATTTTGGTTTTTGAGATAGGTTCTAGTTAAATTGCTTAGGACCTTGCTAAATTGCTGAGGCTGTCTTTGAATTTGAGATCCTCCTGCCTCAGCCTTCCAAATCACTGGATTACAGACATGCATCACGGTACCAGCCTATTTTATGCTATTACAGATGAGAAATTTAGATTATTACTAGCATCCCTTCCATTGGTTTATTTATTATTTTAAATAATATATTAAAAACTCTATTTATTGAAAAAAATTTGAAAAAGTCTTCATTTCTCCAGTATTTAAGAATGGATTCAGTATCCAATAACTTCTTTCTACCTTTTCTCTGACCCATCCTCCTTTCAAGTAATGAATATTCTTTTGAAATTTGCAAGTGTATAGCATTTACATGTAATTTTGTAGCCTTAAAGTCTTTTTTTTTAACTTTTAAATGGCAATATAAATATTGAAAATCAATAAATGGTATTTGAAAAATATTACTTCCTCCAAATGTGTTAGCATATTTGGACATGAAAAGGAAGGGTAGAGGTTGCATGTTGTCACTTAAAAGAAAATACTTAAAGGTCACAATCAAATAAATGCTCCTTATAAATTTCACTGATTATTTAAAATTATAGCACAGATGATAATAAAAAAGGGGAAAACACAAGGAATCCTGTCTTATCTCTGAGTTGATTAACAAGGATAGGAGGAGTATATAATATAGAGAATCAACTAGCATAAAGGCCTCCCATGTTCACACTTCAGGGGATCATGGGGAAAATAATGAAGACGGAGGAAGATGGGATGGTGTGTAGGATCAAGCATGTAAGAAGCATCTGAAATAACTGCTTAAAATGGAGTTTGAAGACTGGGAAACATCTCATTTACCTCTTCGAGGGGCTCAACCGAAAATAACCAGCTTACTGTTGGCCACATCAAAGTAAAATTGATGGGCCCCATAGTTTGGGGAATGGAAGGCATTAATTTTTTTTTCTCTTGAGCTGCCTGGGTTCCTGTGAAATTTTGGCAGGATGTAGACTTAGTGATGAGAAGTTGGCCAAAGGCTGAGGGGCAGTAGGAGAGGACTTCTGAGCAGGAATAAAGAGCATTATATTCTGGAATGGATCACCTAGGCTAGAGCCTTCAGATGACTCAGTCCTGAGCATCATCCACAATGATGGTGGCAAGACTGGGTCAAACACTGGAGGTTACTGGGCTACAGCAAACTAAAAGAGAGATTAGACCTTGAATTATGTCACCCAAGTACCTCAATAGCCAATGTCAGGTTAGCCCAGAGAGAATCACTTTCCTAAATGGTCCTACCCCACAGCATTGATCAGAGAGTGCCATGAGGCCCCTCCCCTGGGCTTTGAGGACACTTCAAGCTGTCTTCATATTGTTACAAACCATAATGGAAAAGGAAACAATGGGAGAGTGATAAAGTCTGAGAATGTGAGCATTTTACCTAAAAGCACTGTTGAAATTATTGTACTTGACTGAAATGGGTTTGAATTTATCTTTTGCTTCTCCTATCACATGTGAGCATCTGGGGAGGACCACTTACAGAAGTGTGAAGAAATCACACTTTCTCTGCACATCTGGATATAGTGAGTGTCCAAACCTAAGAGGCCTGGGCTGTTATTGGATACCATCTTTTGTAACCACCCAGAGTAGAAATATCTGGCAAACATCCTCTGGCCTAAGAAAGCTTGCACTGTCCTATAAAAAATTTGGGATTATTCACAGTCATGGGGGACAGGGAGAGGCTGGATCCTTGAAACTTCTCACAATAATTCAAAAATCTCATTTTTGTTGAGAGTTGATCATTGACCAAAATATGCTGAGAGGTTGCCAAATGGACTGATTTGAACTGTATCTTATTGTCCCTATCAGAGGAGTGAGGAAACTGAAATAATTAAACATGGTTTTAGCTCCCTTTGGTTGCTGGTGCTGGGCATGGGGTAGAAGTTGAGAATGGAGGCTGGGGATGAAGCTGGGGTGAGTCTTGAAGTCACCCTAGTTTTGCCCTAGGAGTGTATCTCAGGGTATCCATGGCTTTCTGCTGAGCTTTTCAATGCCTTACTTCCAAGAGGACCTAGAAGAAAATCAAAGTTCCTCTCTAGGTGGCCAGGGTTGATCACACTGGCTTCTGCCTTTCTTTCTAACATCTTTGTGTCATTATTTTCTTCCCCATTCAGTAAGCATCAGAAGCTTTATTTTATGTCAATGCTAGTTAAAATTTAAAAAAATGTTTCTGCTTGCATATTTTTCTTTATTGGGGAGCTTTTATCCTTATAAAAAATCAATGCAAAATTTTTTAGAAATATTTTATTTTAGACTCACCTTTTTTTTTCAATTTGTTCTTTTTTAGAATAGTATACATGACCATAGAGTGTATTTTGACATATTGTACATATGTGGAGTTATTACTTATTCTAATTAGGGTCCATTCTTGCGATTGTATATAATGTGAAGTTTCACTTGTCATCTATGAACATAGGAAAGATATGTTGTTACACAATTTTTAGAAAACACTAAACTCTTTTTTTGTTCCTTCAAGACATGATCCACTTTTCTTCTCCAAGTCCTCTTCCCCCCTTTCTTTGCATAGCTTGCCAACCTCAATGTCCCATTTTAATTGTCTTCTCTATGGAAGGGACTATCCTGATCTTCCATGACCCCCTGTGACTCTTACCCATTTTTATCTTTCATGACACCCTAGTTCTTGTCTTCTTAGACATTTATCACAAGTTGTGACAATTTCATTTATTGACTTGCTCATTTATTGTCTTTCCCCCTGGAACATAAGCTCTCAAAGGATTGTACCTGTCTTTTTGATCATTGTGTCTCCATTAAATAGCACAGTGCCTGCTATGTACTTTCTCTTAATAGATGGTTGGGGGATGAATCAAGTAGGCAGATATCATTTCATACTTTGAACTCAGTTCAGACACATTGTAGCCAAGGGATAAAAGGAAGGACAAATCACCTCACCTACTCTATAAACTGGAAAATGTCCATTACGTAGACTGTGCCTTGGTTGTCCCCGGGGAGATGAATTAAATTAGGTGGATGTGGCAAGATGTCTCATGGCAGAAAGAGGGTTAAAACTGAACAGAGAAAGAAAAGACAAATGAAGTTGGTTCACAGCAAAACAGATGTTTCACCTCAAATCCACTTTGTTTCCATGAGGAAAGGGGGGAGTGGGAGCGCTGGGGAGAGATGATAATGATTATTTGCCTGGACTTTGATTCCTCTGAGTTGCCCAGTCACTGGCGACCTGGGGCTCTGAGCTCCCTCCTCCCCTTGACCCCTTTCTGCCTCACCAAATGAGTCATGGCCAAGCTTTGTGGAAAGTGCTAGCAAGTGGCAAAGGGGAGGGGGCTGGAGAAAACCCGAGAGAGCCGGCTACTGAGAAGTTCTGGAGTGATTTCAAGCCCCAGAAGACAAGTGTGGTGTCTTCTGGGCCCCAAAGTAAACATCATGCTTGCATGCTTATGTGCTGGGCCCCAGACAGTGGGACCCTGTGGGAACCAAGACCAGTTCTCTGAGTGGTAAGGTTTCCAGGAAACTGGGGCCGAGAAGAGGGAGGGAGTGAGCTCTCCTCCTCAACTCAGGTGGACAGCAACTCCACCTGGCCTTTGGCAGCATGATTGATTTGGGGCAGTGCAGGATGTTACAGGGTGTCATGCTGGAGTGCCATTCAAACACCCTGACACTGCTGCTCATATGCAGTACTCAAGAAATAGTTGTTAGGCACCTACATATTTTTATTATTGAAAAATCAACATAGTGGACAAACAGTGGAGTTTGGGCTCACTAGAGCACACAGTCTAGTGGGCTAATGATTTGTATGGGTTCATGTCATATGTCCTTGCATGTTAGGGACATCCCAGTGTGAAGAGTAAAGCTGCCCTGTTTGGAGGCTCTTTAAAAAATATGAGATTGGTTGCATTCAATAACTAGAGTGACTGGGGCCATCAGACTTAAGATCCTAAGAGGCAAAGCAAAAAAGATTTTCACAGGGCAAATAGACACTCAACTCCATCATGATAGGTAGGGGCTTCAAAGTTCCCGAGGCCAGAATGAGAAAGGTCCTTGGGGCTTAGAGAGCCCCTCAGCAGGGAGGAAGCAGTTCCTGGTTCTCACTCTTACTTCCAAGCCATTTACAGTTCTGCCACATTTCCTCCTCACATCTCCTCCTTGGAGGTGCAGACATTCAATCCTTCCAGCTCCTTTCCCTCCAAGCTCCTCCATCTGGGCAGGCTGTCCCTGCTGGCTGTGCTCCTTTGTTCTCTGCACATCTGCCACTTCTTTATTAATGTTCTAGATGGGATTTGTTGGGTAAGGCAGAAAGGGGGCCTCTAGGGGATGCTCAGAAATTACCCAAGTCAAGATAAGTTATCATTACTTTCTTCTTTTTCCTAGCTGCTGGTTAGCAATCCTCTGTCAAGGCTACACACAGGTGTTCTCATCTCCCCAAACTGCCCAAACCTTCCTCTGATATTGGAACCTCCTGTTCCCCTTGTTGACCACTCTTACCTCCCATGACTGTCCCTCCTCTGCTTGAGCAATACCTCTGAAGTCATCACTTTCCTTTTATCCCCCAAGGACATTTGCATTTAACCAATCACCCTCAATCCAGCTTTGCTTCTCTCATACTCAGCATAGATCTTGAGTTAAAGCAATTTGGTTTGTTGTTATAAGAGGAGAATAACCTTCACTTAGCTTATGCTAGTGTTTGATATATTTTCTATTACATGAAGCCAAATGCTTGACTAACCAATGCACCAGAATTCCCTGGTCCATTTGATTTCATTATTTATTATTCATTTTTTAATTTATTATTTTATTGAGACACAACATTTGTATATCTTTATGGGTTACCTTATGGTAATTCAATTACATGTACAACAATCAAATAAGGTAATAAGCATTTCCATCTCCTTAAACATTAATCATTTTTATGTGTTGAAAATTTCCTACTCTTCTTTTCCAGTCATTATGAAAAATGTCATAGATTATTGTAGCATATAGTTACCCTTCTGTGTTAAAGGAGAACCAAAAGTAATTATTCCACTCTGTGTTTTGGTGTCCTTTATTGAATTTTTTTTCCAATCTTTCTCTTTCCTGCCCTTCCTAGTCTCTAGTGACTACCATTCTGTTGTTCCAAGATTGACTTGTTAGCTTCCACAGATGAGTAGGAATATGTGATATTTATCTTTCTGTGCCTGGCTTATTTCACTTAACATAATGACCTCCAGTTCCATCCATGTTGTGGAAAAAGACAGGATTTCATTATTTTTTTATGATGGAATAAAATTGCAGGATAAGAAAATCAACATACAAAAAATAGTATTTTATGCACAAATAATAAACTCACTGGAAAAGAAATTAAAAAAGCAATCCTATTCAAAATAGATACAAAAAGTAAAAATATTTAGGATTAAATTTAACCAAAGAAATGAAATATCCCTCCAATGAAAATTATAAAATAGCAGTGAAAGAAATTATAGAGAACATGGTTAAATGGAAATACAGCCCCTGTTCATGGATGGGGAAAAAAATAATATGTGCAAATAATCATACTACCCAAAGTCATCTATAGAGTAAATGCAATTCTCATTTAATTTTTAAAAAAATATTTATTTTTTTAGTTGTAGTTGGATACAATATCTTTATTTATTTATTTTTATGTGGTGCTGAGGATCGAAGGGCTTCACATGTGTTAGGAGAGTGCTCTACCACTGAGCCACAACCCCAGCCCCCTCATTTGATTTTTGATGTTGTCATGCTGTACTTGATAATGTTTTCTATGTCTCTTTTGATTATACAGCCTCCATAATTTTAAGACTGGTAGTGCTGGAAGAGCCCTTAGATACTAATATCCAGTTCCTTAATTTTGTATGTGGGGAAAGTAAAACCCACAGAGGAAAGTAACAGGGAAGTTATTGGTCAGGATTGGAGCTCAGGAATCTTGAAAGTTAGTCCAGCATTCAGTGCCAACCATCTTCCAATCTTCTTGACTAATAATAACAAAGGTTAAGAGTGTGGAATCTCTGCTCTTGCTTTATAGGGCCACTGTGGACACACGCTGAGCATAGCCATGTGCCTTTGAGGCTCTGACAATCATGTGGAAAGGCAGACTCTGAAAACATGGGCAGTCATCACTACCTGGGAGACTGGGGAGACCCAGGGCACATGCTCACTGAGCTTTTCTGTCTAGTTCTCTAACTCACTTTCCTGGAGACAGATTATCAGCCTCTGTCAGTGTCCCAGAGCAGTGTTCAGATGTGAGCTCTGTGGTCACACACTTATAGGCTTTGTGTGCACACACAATCAACTACGAGAGGCACGCATAGGAAACATGCTGCTGGCCAGCTGTGTATTTCTGGTTGTCTTTCTTTCTTAATTTTTACCTCTGTTACGTCCCATTCAAATGTCCAACATGTTACTTTTCTTATCTCCCTTTCTGTCTGTGCATACCGCATCTTAGTCCATCCCTCACTTTGAGTACTGAATCTCTTATTTGTTTCCTTTTTATAAATCTCAGCTCCAGAGATCAGATCGCTGAATGTACTTCTCCCTCTGTACAGGGAGCTCTCCCTCGGGCTGCCTTTTGCCTTTCCTGTCTGAGCACAAACATCAACTCCTCAGAGAGTCCTCTCTCACCAGCTTGTGCTGCGTGTCACCCTCTCGTATGCCACTTCCATCCGTGCTTGGCTTGGACATCTTATTTTCTTCACAGTGTTGAGTACCAACTCAACAATTGCAGTTGTGTATTTGTTTGTTTCGTTTGCATTCTTTGCATTGGGATGCAAGCATGTCTCCTAGAACAGAAGCATCTATTCTTACGCATCCCAGTGCCAAAACTGTGCTTGGTTTGAAATAGATATTCAAAAATCATTTGTTGAACTAAAGTGAAGTGAAGATGAACTTTTGAAATTAGCTGGTTCTATGTCATGGTTTGTCAGTGATGGGGGTGTAGGGCAGCTACAAGACCCAGGACAAGCCCTCCTGTTGGCTGTCTGTCATAGGTGTCTGGTACAGTGAAGGACACTCATGCAGTGACTCCTTTCTCCTGACATCTTTGTCAGCATTTCTGCTCTCTTGATGTAACTGAGTAATCCTCGGATGTTAAATTAAGCTCATTTATATCCATACCAAGCCAAAGAGTGGTTTTCTTTTTCTAGGATGGGGGAGTTTCCTCTAAAAGGTTTTATCAAAAATGCATGCCTTCACTCACTGGCTGCTAATCCCCCCTCTGCTTAGCTTCTCAGCTTTTCTGGGAAAGCTTCTCTCCTTCCCCTGATCTGCCTGTACTGGAAACCCACAATTATCAGAAAATCTCCTGTGATTCTCCTTGAGAGACTAGAGAGATCACAACTTCTTACATGTCTCCACAGATGCTTGGATGGGTTTCCAACTTGTCTCCCTGGGTCCCTTGTGCTAGATTCAATCTAGTTTTCTTATCTTCTTATCCCCGACCCCACACTGCTTCATTCCCCAGCCCAATCTTACCATGTACTCACTTCCTATTATTTGCAGGCTCTCCTAAAATGTTCCCTGATCCTTGTCTGCATGCCCAAGCCCCCCGTTCATTCAGTCCTTGGCCCGCCACCACCCCTAGAGGATGTACCTACTTCTCCTTATTCCAAATTTCTTCCTCATCCACAAATCTTTACTCAAAACAGCTACTTGTGAGAGGGCTTTCCTGACTCACTCTCTCTGGTTCTTAGTACCTAATTCCAGACATCCCTTTGATGAATCTGTCTGTCTGCACACAGCTGTATCTATAGGATCGAAATGTGTCCAGATGTGAGTAGGTATCAGATTTGGGGTTCCCATTTAAACTTCATGTTTGGTGGAATTTCTTCCAGGTAAGAAACTCATTTTTCTGGGTCTTGGGGTGGGCAGGCAATTTGTCTACATTTTATTTAAATAACTTCCTTTTTCTTTTGCGGGCATCAGACTGGAGTATAAATTGGAGGACCATAAATGAGTAACCATCACGATGCCAGGGCTATTTCTCCTTGTCATTCTTGCTGCCCTGGCTCTTGCTTTTCCTCTCCCTAGCCCTTGCCACTTGTCAGGTCAAGAAACGATCCAAGTCAATCAGAAACTCTTCTTTTTGAGGCAGCCCAACCTAGCTTGGAGGAGGAGGCAGAAGAAGGTGGCAGGAGAAAGTAGCTCTGTCCTCAGGGTCTTAGAGCTTATTGGAGAAGGAGAATCAGTAAGTAGACAGAAAGGAAAACACTTAAAAAATGTGGAAGGAAATGGCTTGGAAGCCCAATATTTGGCTTCTGGGTCTTTGTTTCATCCACCATTGACTCTCCTGGCAACTGTCTAGGAATATTTCAGAGTCACTTGGGTAGGGCCCGAGAATGAATCAAACGTCTCTTTTCATAGACCCACCGGGCTGGCCGAGCGCTGCGACGGTCATTCTGCCCATTCCCTTGCCCCTAGGCCAGACCACATCAATTCAGCCTGCCCAGCCAGGGGTATCTCCTGTTTCCAAACCTCACCGGAGACGGATCCTACCCAGCTCTCTGTCTGCTTTTCCTGCCCCAGTGGTTTTAAGCCTCCGTAATGAATGGCTGAGACCACTGCATTCCTTGGACACCTCTTAGCCCTGCATATTTGTCAAGCACTCCTGGGGAGGGAACTCAAGGAGACTTAGAGGCAAAGGCCTCTGTGTGGCAGCCCAGCCATACTCAGCTTTTTCCACTGGGCTTCTCAACGGCATTCTGTCGGGCTCCAAGGAGGGGAAGTGGTTCCCATTTGCAAGAAGATGAATGCTGGTATTTGACTTACTGCTGTATCAGGGCCCAGAAACCCTGGCAGAGAAGACTTCTCTTTAATTTGGAAAAAAGACTGAATCCCACCTGCCTGTTCAGTCTTGAGCACCTCTTTCTCTTCCACCTCCTTTTCTCTTCTCACCTCTCCATGTGGGATTGCAGCCTGTCAGGACAGGCCTTATGGACAGTCCTGTCTCTGCTTGGGGTCCCACAGTTCTGCTCTCCTGATGGATGGAGTGCTGTCAACTGATATTGTTCTGATCTGTAAACTGGTGCTCTAAAGTGAAGAGGAAGTGGTTTTGGGTGAAGGGGTCATACTAAATGAAAAGAGAGTTGATCAAAGGCTGAGATTTATGTGCTTTTAAAAACAGATACCTCTGACAAGTTTTCTGTGTGTCTTTGCTATGGAAAATTCCATTCCTTCTAGATCTCTTACCTGCTGCTCTAAATGCAGTAAAAAAGAGAGTATGAAAATGGGTGTGATGATTAGTTTTATGAATCACTTTGAATGGGGTCATGAGGTGCCCAGATATTTGGTCAAATATTATTCTGGGAGTTTCTGTGTCAATGTCTCTGGATAAGATTTTAATTGGTAGAGTAAACCTACTGACCCGTGGGCCCTAGGTTGAAAAAGCACCAGAGGCCACTACACATTCAATTCTACTAGTCTACAATTGGGTATAGAAGACCCCGTCACAGTCCTTTCTGTGAAGCCATGAAGAGGCTCGAGAGAAGTTCTGCTTGGGTCTGTGGCTTATTTAGAACCTAACATCTTGGGAGATGGAAGATGGCAGAAAGCCCCAGAGCAAAGGCCAAGGTCAAGATTATTTCTGGCTTGGAGATTATTCCTAATATCACATGCAGACGGAAATCCTAAGTGGCCTCTGTGTATATTTAAGTGGCCTCACACAAGATGAACCTGGAAGCCCAAATTCAGAAACACGTGAAGAATAAAGTGAGCACTAATGAAATAAAAAATATATATGTATATATATGGGAAAATGAACTTACCTCTGGGGACATTACAATAATAGAGCAACCTGAAAATTTAAAAATAAGTCTATTTAGGATTGTCAAAGACAAACTATAATAAAAGTTAAAAGAAAAATGATGAAATAAAAAATTGTATGCATATAAGAGAATATTTAAAGTAACAATAGTAAATTGTGATACTACAAAATAAAGTCATCAAGAAAAACTGCTAACAGATGAAATAAACTCTTATCTACAGTTTAGAACTAACACATTAAAAAAAAGAAAGAAAATAATGGGTGTGATAATTAACTTTATGTGTTACCTGGGCCACGAGATGCCCAAATATTTGCTCAGATGTTATGCTGGTGATTCTGCGTGGGTATGTTTGGATGAAGTTAACATTTTCATTGGTACAGAAAAGCAGATTGCTCTCTACAATGTGAGTGAGCCAATCAGGGTGGATGAAGGCCTGATTGCAACAAGAAGGCCATGCTCTCTCAACTAAGAGGGAATTTTTGGGAAGACTGCCTTCAGACTGCATCTGCATCATTGGATGTCCTAGGCATGCTCAGCCAGACTGCAGACTTGGATTGGACAGTCTCCATCATTGTATGAGACAATGCCTTATAATAAATTTCTTTCGGTCTCCCTGTCTCTCAAGAAGACATATATATCTTATTGGTCCTATTTCTTTGGAGAATTCTATTACTATAGGATAACAGAACCTAGGCCCATAACAAAATATGAACACAATAGAAATTATACATACATACATACATACATGTAAACATGTGATGGGTAGTTAAGAGTCACGGGGAATGGATTGAGAAGCTTCAGAATGCATCTGATTTAGTTCCAAGAGAAAAAGATACAGAGAATGACATACATTTCCAGTAATGAAGTCATGAGTTCTTAGGTTGAAAGTTCACATCGAGTGCAAATAGAATAAATAAAAAGTAAACCCACATTTATTTATGCTATTGTGATGTATAGAAAATGAATAATAAAAATAAATCTATCAGGAGAAAAAAGTTACTGACAGAAGAATTACATGAGTTAATATCTTGATAGTGCTGAGAAAAAGTCAACCTAGAATTTTATACCCAGCTAAATTATTGTTCAGTTGTGAAAGCAAAGTGAGAACACGTTCAGTTACATAAAGACTAAAGAAATGTACTACTTATGGAGTCTAGTATTTAGTTCTAAAGGAACAAAAGTGAAATTAGAGAAAACAATTGGAAGCAAGGCAGAAATAGTTGTAAAGTATTTCAGTGAAGAGCACTGATAACTGACTAAAATTTTGTGTGTGTGTGTGTGTGTGTGTGTGTTAAAAAGAATCAAGCTAAAAGCCTAAGCAGCATCAAAGAACATTGGTGGCAGGGGGTGCTCAGTTTGGTAATTAGAACCAATTCTGCAATCCTTCTAAAGTTTAGGGGGAGGCTCAAGATAATGAATACATTAGGAACTTAGCAGAAATTTTCGTATGTGTACGTATAATTAAAACTTTGTGAGTAACCATTAAAATAGAAGAAATAATGATTTAGCTTCTAAACCAGAAGCCAAGAGGGAAAAAATTGGTGACAGTGGGGAGAATATTTGGACCTGTATCGATCAAAAAGAAGTCAGGGAAAGAGGAAAACTAGGATTGAAAAAAGAAGTGGGGCTGGGTTGTGGCTCAGTGGTAGAGCACTTGCCTAGCATATCTAAGGCCTTGAGTTCAAACCTTAGTACCACATAAAATAAATGAATAAAAATAAACCAGAGTAGCTGTTATAAAGGCATAAACAAAAAGAAGTATGAAAGGGAAAGCACAAAATAAGGAAAATAAATATTGGTTTAAAACAGCAAGTAGCAGAACCTTACATGCAGTCAATCCTACTTACCTTCAAGTTTACCAAACACACAAAACAATGATGTGTGCCTCTATATAAAAAAATGTTACTGAAAAAACAAAAACTTGTATAGAGGGGAAACAATTTTAGAGGAGATGCTACCAAAAATAGGGAAGGTTGCTAAGGACCTTAAATTGCATCTTTAATGCTTTATTTTTGTAAAAGGTCTGAAACATATAGGATAATATTGACATTTTCAAAGTGCCTATGGTGGCACATTATTTTTTTTCATTTTCTCTATAATTTTCCATGTATTAGAAATATTTCATGATGTTTAAGAGAAGAAAAAGAAAATCAAAAACTAAACTGTATAGCTGCA
The DNA here is from genome assembly GCF_001458135.2 of Marmota marmota marmota. Lineage (NCBI taxonomy): Eukaryota > Metazoa > Chordata > Mammalia > Rodentia > Sciuridae > Marmota > Marmota marmota. The sequence goes on along the minus strand of NW_026000005.1, from coordinate 34,871,851 downwards.
GAAACAGGGATTAAAGCAGGTATAGGTTTATTTCAATGGGGGATTTCCTCAGGCCTGAGAGCCTTAGAAGGATTTCTAGGTCACAGGCAGGTGGAGACAGATGGAGTCTTAGAGATCACACAACGTGGTATCCATGGAGATCTTGCCTTGGTCTATGAACAGCTAGGAAAGCAAAGGTACAAACCATATGGAAACCCAGGGCTAAGTTCTAGAACAAGATGTGGCACAAAGAGAGGGAGATTTGGTCTCTGAACCAGTAAAGGGCTGTTTAATTTTTCGTTATCAGATGGACTGCAGAATCTTTACCTGGTATTTACTGAGTACTTGTGATTCAGAAGTCTTTCTGCTAAATGTTTGACCTGTGTTATCTGACATAATCACTTCTAGCCCATGAGCACTAGACTTATTGACTATTTCATTAAGAAGCAGTAAAATGCAATGATTGGGGTCATGGACCTTGGAGTTACATCACAGCTTTGCTCTTCACCAGCTGTGTGATAATGGAAGCTCACTTCATTTCTCTGTGCCTCAGTTTCCTCATTTTTAAAATAGGATGATAATATTGACCTCACTGCATTGTTGTGCAGATTAAATGTGTTGATAGATGCAAAGGCTTAGAAGTCTGGTTGGCATATAACCATCACAATGTAAGAGGTTGCCATTATTTCTATTTGGAATGAGGAAAGGTCTGGAGAGAAAAAGGAGGCTGCAAAAGTTCACAGCTAGTAGATGTTAGAGCAGGACCTCAAATGCAGGGCTAACTCTAAAGTCAGGTATTTAATTGCTACACTATTCTGCCTCCCCAGGAAATGTAAGAGATATAGAGACACAGGAATAAAAAACATTGAGTTACTGGAGACAAGTAGGGTGAGTTAGCAAGACAGAGATAAAGACTTATGGCAGAAGTCTTTCTTGATATTCTTTTACATGGTCGCAGATGGAAGTGGTTCTCCCAGCTCTTTAAATGGAGGAGCTCCCATAAGGACCAAACAAACAGGAATTCAGGGGGGAAGATGACGGTGATCTTGGAGCCCACTCGTCAACCTGTTCCCCCTTCCCTCCTTTATGGTAGCTTGCTGAGTTTATTTTGGCATCTGCCTTCCTCTGTGGAGATGCAGGCTTTGGGGAGGATGGAACCACATCTTCAGCCACAGAGGCTACTTCATGACTGATTTGAGCCAGTAAGGGTGGCTTTGCTCTTACTAGAAATTGATTTGGACACAGGCATGTCTCATATTCTAGCTAAAAAAAAAAAGTGAGAAAAGGTCTTATGAGGAGCCTTCTGTGGGAGGCATGTTAATGGGGGGTAGGTGAGGTCACTTTCCTGCTGGACACTGTGGTATCTGGGTGACATAGTTCATTGACTGCAATAACAAAGTACCTACAAACAAGCTTATAAACATCAGAAATTCAAGTACAAGATCAACACACCTACATTTCAGTGGCTGATGAGGACCTACTTTCTGGTTTTATAGATGGCTTCTTACTGCTTCCTCACGTGGTGGAGGGGGCAAGGCTGTTCTTTGGGACTTCTTTTGTAAGGGCTTGGTTTTCATAACCCAATCAGTTCCCAAAGGGTCTGCTTCTTAATGTCATCAGATTGGGGGTTAAATTTCAATATATGAACTTTGGGGGGACTTAAGCATTCATTCTATTATCAACAAGATTGGGTAGCCATCTTATACCAGTGGTCAGCTAGCCTAAGGATGAGCTCCCACAGGGAGGGTGGTGAAACAAACAAATGGAAGGAACACGGGCCTTGGTGATGTCAGTGAACTACAAATTGCTCTACCCATGAACTTTTGTCATGGGAGATAGTATGCTTTCTAAATTATTCCAGTCAGTCGAGAGGTAGAGATTCTGTTACTTGCAGTCCATAGTATCCAAGGCAGTTCAACTACCAAATCAAACTCAGCATCAGGGGAGAGAAAGCAATAGTGCCTGGGATCTTTAGCTTTCTCCACTGAAGGGCAGCCCCAGATCTATGGTTTTGTTCCTGAGAGTCGGGAGCAGGTTGTGGCAGTCCAGGATGACAGCTGGGCTTGGTTCCTTGTACTGGAAAAGGCATACTGTGAACTAGGTCGCGAGCAGCTGGAGGACAGAGTTTCCCCAGCCCTTTAAACTGAGGAGCTCTAGTAACAACCCAACAAGCAGGAATCCAGAGGGGGGAGATGACAATGGTCTTGGAGCTTCTCCCTACTCAGATCGGATGCATGAAGGTAATAAAAACCACCCAAAAGAAACTGTTAAAAAGAGGCCTCAGGAAGCACATCCAAGAGAATGAAAAGAAAGGAGAACAGAAACAAAATCTTCCAGACCAAATGACTCTCCAAAAATAATGAGACCAAAGTTCAAAGAAGTAATCTAAACCAAATAAGGCAGGGAAGGCCCAGCCAGTGAGAGGCAGGCTCACTCTGCAGGGAGCAGGGAGCAGAGGGATGGAGCTGAGCGGAGTTCAGTTTAGGACAGCCCACAGGTCTCAGGGAACCCAGAAAGGCTGCTCCTGCACAGGTCAGTGAAGGGGGCAGGGCTAGAGGGTGCATCCTGTTCTCCTCCCCTGCCCCAGTGTGCCTGGGATGCTATTTCCCCCTCACCATTAGCCAGACTACTTGAATTTGCAAACTACAAATCCCATCTGGGTGGGCCTTTGGCTGCTGCAAAAGAGAGCCCCCTAGACCAAGGGAATGAAGGAAACCTTACTCACTTTTAGCCACACTTCTTTTTTGGCCCTAATTTATATCTCATTGCAGCAAAGAATCACAGGACCATCCAATAAGCCGGGATGATGGATGTTAAACTCATTAGCTGCCTGCTTAATTTGTAGACTCAGGCCCTTGATGATCCTATAGAGCAGGTAATTGTCCTGTGGTTAAGAATAAGAACATACATCTGGCTCATCTGTGTCTTCTGCATGTGAATATGTGTATGCATTTACTCGTTTTCAAGAACTACTTACCTTTCTACTCTCCATACGCCCTATTTTAAATGCAAACTCTCTACCATTTACCACAGCACTTTAAATCATAATTGTGTGTATGTACGTGTGTATGCACACGTGTGCATGTGTTTGAATATATATATATACCTATGTAAATATGTGTATATATTTATATGTACATATAATATATGTATATGTTATATATGTGTATATATATATTTGCATGCTGTCATAGAAATTGAACATTTAAAGAGGCACTGTAATGAACATGGAGATTTAAATCCCAAGATAGAAAGCCTTAGAAGGCTCTCTATTCCATGTTCTTTGCTTGACTATGATCTTTGATAATTATTCCTATGATAGAGGATGAAACTGAACTGTGTATCATGGTCACTGATTCACTCTGCATTCAGATTCACAAAGAAAATGTGACTTATGTGGAGTTTAAATTTTTTCTGTGTCTGATCTATTTAGAGCCCCAATAGCACTAGCTAATGGGATAACAACCTTGTCAGTCAATGATATCTCAAGTTCTTCCAGTTAAATATTTATATCAAAGGTACTTACTGAGTTGTTTGAAAGTCTGTTCCTTCCCCTGCTCTTTCCAAGATGGCACCTGGTGGGGCTAAAAACAATACATGATGAAAGAAAAGAAGGAGGGGCTCTAGCCAATATGTTATTCCATGGATTTCCATTGGTTTCCACTGGGGTGGACGTTGGTCCAGTCCCAGGATTATTGACCTCTGGTCCCCAGTGCACTGGAGGCAATGTGATATCTGGGGTCTTCTCAATACCCCCCTTGGCTTCCCTCAGGAGTACTTTGAATTTCTGGGTCCACTGTTCACTAGCAGGTCATGGATGTAAGACATGATGACCCAGACTTGCCTTTCCAGCCTCTTTCTTGCTCTGCTGCTAAGCTGTCACTCAGCCAGGTTGACTATGGCTTTGTGTATGACCCTTCCAAGAGGCTCGTAGTTCCTTCAATATGTGGCCAGGGAAGAATGTGCCTGGCCACCTCCCATAAATGTTTTCAGGCTCCTTCCACTTCTATGCAGAACTTTCTACTAGTTTCTTTCTCTCTCTCTCTCTCTCTCTCTCTCTCTCTCTCTCTCTCTCTTTCTTTCTTCTGTTCTTGGGTTTATCTCAGGGATGAGAGAATAAGGATACATAAATCTAAGCTCCTGCTCTTCTGTCTCCTCCTCACAATCCACTTTGGGACACACAGTCTCCCTCCCCCTCTGGTCTGCAGGGCAGAGTGTGTGTGCGACATTCCTCTAGCCTCCTCTACCTGAGATGTGACTTGCCCTTTGCTGTTTCTTGAAGCAGAAAGACAGTGTGTGAGGAATGAGAACTTGTTTTCACAAGTAAATGGACATGACTTTTGAAATATTTAAAAAAAAATACAGCAATTGCATTACCATATGTAGACCCTCTGGGCTGACTGGGAGTCCTGTACAGAGAGGGAGCTTAATAAAAGCTGCTTCCTGGCTGAGAGGAGAGCGGGAGGAGGAGCCTCAACTGCCTAGGAGTAACATCTCCAAGGTTTCTGCAAATTTCTTTCTTTTCTGAAATGCAAGACTTTTGATTGTTTCTGTTTTCTTTTAATTTAAATAGTACACACCTCTCCATCTGTCCCTCACCCTCCTACAGGGTGTTCCTGGGAGAAACCACAGTAGGTGTCCATCACATAAGCAGGGTGGCTAATGAACAAGATACCCTCAGGAAATATCCTTCCATGCTCTTTTAATTCAGAAAAGTCAAAAGAATAATATGATAGACATATTAACATATCCTACTCATATTTAAAATTTTGCTTTGTGTCATTGAGGCTTCAGATAGTGTGTATACATAGGCTCTTCCAGTTAAAGTTGAAAACTATTTTGTTACTCTTCAGAATCCCAGTATCTTCTCTTTCTCCCCAGAAAAAAATAACTATCAACTATCTGATTATTCATTCTTGGTCATGATCTTATTAGCTTAATGCAAATTTGTTAAATATTATGTTTGTATTATATATCAGATAATATATATTATTAGTCTGCATATTTAAAAATTTTTCCTAAAGGATATGTACTATGGTTTGGTGATGAGGTGTTCTCTGGAAAGTACATGTGTTAAGAAATGCAGGAATGCTCAGAGGTGAAATTAATTAGAGTATGAAAGCTGTCACCTCCTCAGTGGATTAATCCACTTGATGGGTTAATAATTTGAATGAACTATTGTGTGGTAATTATAGGCAAGTGGCTTGTGACTGGAAGAAGTAGGTCACTGGGGGTATGACCTTGGACTATGTCATGTCCCTGCCTTCTCCCACTCTGTCTCTACTTCCTAAGTTCTCTGGGTTGAGTAGCATCCCTCTTTTATGCTTTTCCATAGTGATTTCTGCCTCACCTCCAAACCAGAGCAATGAAGTCAACTGCCCATGGAATGAACCTCTGAAACTGTGAGCCCAGAGTGACCTTTTCTTCCTCTAAGTTTTTTTTTTTTTTTCCAGGTATTTTTGTCACAGTGATAAAAAGCTGACTAACCTAAAACGATAGTACATGAATTGTTTTGCCACTATTATTTTTAGTCAACAATATGTTTTTGAGATTTCTTTTTGTGTGGGTACATATAGGCCAGTCTATTCATTTTAAGCTGTTTTCAAATACTGTATTCAATTGTGAACATATTACACCTCTTAATTCCCCACTGGAAAAAAAATCAGATTTTTTTCCCAATATTTTCAGCTGGTATTTTATTTATAAGGTACTGGCTCAACCTAATACTTTAATTTCAGGCCAAATTTTACTGAAAAAACTGTGTTGCTTGTAAAGCAGCTTAATTTCCCAGCTGACTCGGAACTATGTCCAGAGACAACTGAGCATCTCATGTGCCCCACAGAGTTAGAGATCACCTCCCCCGGGCCTCTCTTTGACTCAGTTTCTTTGTCTGGGAAAGTAGGATCATAATTGTTTCTTTCTCCTTGGGCTGTTGTGAAAAAAATAAAGGATTATGGATTCTTATAGTGTCCAGCAGCTAGTAAGCCCTCTGTTAGCTATAGATATATACAGAAATTAATAAAAATGAATGTCTAGTATAGAAATAGAACCCAGAATCCTGACTCCCTGATCAATTTTCTTTCAGAGAGTCTTTTGAACTGGGTTATCTCTGTTGGTAAGATTTTTGTCTTTAAGAGTTTATGGTCTGTGAGGACACAATTCCAACGTGGACTCAAGGAGGCAGAGGCCACAAGCAGAGGCAGTAGCTGTACTGCTGTCAAAGTCACAGGTGCTGCTAGCCAAGGCTGTCCTCTGGGTTTTCAGAGCGTGCCTTTGCAAGGCCTGCGTGGGCCTGCCAGGATTGAGTGCATTTTGAGAATTGAGAAGGGCAGCTCAGATCCCTTGTGATAGGCCTATTCTTTGCATAGATCTGGCCAATCAGAGCTCTGTTGCTATGTGGCTCTCTCTCCAGCTCTGCTCACAGCCAGCATGTTGTCCAGAGACATCCCTTTGCTATTTCTGTTTTGAGTGATTTTTTATAAACACCTGATGCACACCTTTTCTCTTCATGTTCCTCTCCTCTAACCCTCCATTTAGCCCCTACCCAAGGCCCTACCCAGACACACAAATACACAGGAATCAGACTCAAACTATTAACAAAGAAAACTTGGTCCAAGACAGAAAACAATCTTTGAAAAGAGCCTTATTTCATGCTAAGCAATGCTGAGAAAATCTGCTCTCAAACACTTGGGGACACTAATTAAAATATTCATTCTTTCTTCTCCGCTTCCAAGAGTGGAGAAACCAACAGAAGAGAAGTAATAAGTTTCCAGATATTCTGCTCTCTACCTACTCTTCCCACCTCCCTCAAGGACTCAGCCCCAAAGCTAGTGTGACTCTTCACAAGCCATCAGCACGGGGGCGGGGGGGGGGGCTCTCTGGCTTTCTCTTCTTTTGGCAGAACATCTGGATTCTGTCTGTTCATCTCCCCTCCTGTACTCTCTGATAAGAGACAGGACAAAAGCAAGGCAAGCACATTCTTGAGAGAGAGGGGGCTGTGTGCAGCCAAAGCTCAAGACAGCGCCAGAGCACACAGGGAGGGGAGACATGAAAGAGAGTGATGATTGGCTGACCAAGGTGGTGCGATAAAATGGGATGGATTGGAGGGAAAGTTCTACTGGGGCAGAAAAATCATGGCAGGTCAGGGATTTGGGGACACTAAAGAACAGAAAATTAGAATTCTAGTTAGTGACCTTGACATGACTTATTGGAATGTTAAAACTTTAAGAAAGATATGTGTACTAGTTGGAACAATTGTGGAGCCATGGTGCTTTGAATGCAGTATTGCTACTGGTTTATTATTCCAATTTTAAAGTAGTTTATCAGAACATACATAAATAAATTGATGACCCTTCAAATAAGGGTCACGATGGTATAGGGCCGGTTGTGCTACAGAGACCAATTTCCTGGAAACCTACCTAATGCTAGTTAATACACTGTGGCTACTGAAAGAAAGGGAGAATTAAATAGAAAGCTGGAGTACCTTGCTTCAAATGAGTTTGCTCCAGAGATCTGATTTTCCTAGTTTCTGCATTAACTTCTTCATCTCTTCCTCCTTACTAGAGGTTGTTCCAGGGGAGCAGGGATTTGTAAGGGCTCCAATACACATAGCAAATATGAAGCAAAAGCTTTGAAACAAGAGTGTAAAGAATCATGAAAACATCTGGGGAGCTCTGATTTTATTTTTGAAGAATATAGCTTAAAAATACATGTGAAATATAAGCTGTGGCCTTAAAAACCAGGGCCTAAAATAAATAAGAGTTAGAAAAATAGTAATCTTAATATAGTATCTTAAGGTTTTAAACAAAAAGATTTCTTTTAAGAACTAATAAATATCTCATGTGGTATTAAAACCTTCTTCTAGTATCAAGAATTCCTTAAGTTCATAATGATCTTTACTTAAATTCAAGAAGACAGCACTCTGGATTTTAAAAAAAAAGTAAAAAAGAATAAGATCCCATTTTGAAAAATTCTACCTTCCTAACATATTGAGAGATGAGAGGAATGATTCTAATGACTCTTTCCTAAGAGTGATGGAGTATTGGGATGTATTTTAAATGTCTTTTGTACTTTTCGGTTTTGTTTATTTTTATTTTTAATTTTTAAAACAAACACTATTGTTTCCTACTGATATAACATAATTTTCTCTAAAGGAAAAAAGCAATTAAACTGTCTTGAGAATTGAGTGCCACACACTTTTCCCTGTGGATCTCAGGAGGCTTCCTGTGTGTATGTGTGTGATTTTGTGTGTGTGTGTACATGTGTGTGTGTGTGTGTGTGTGTGTTGACAGTGGCAGTGTCTCAGTGCATCTGTTCCTACGGGATACTTTATGATACAGAAGTAGTGAGTGAGAAGAGGGACAGGAACTGGGAGAACTGGACATGACTCAGCAAAAACACACTGTGAAATTTTCAGGCAGCTCAAAATCCCCTCTGCTCCTGAATAGAATGGCCCTGGCCCTCTCAAAATGAGGTGGATGTTCTAACCTTGCCTGGGTAAGCTTTAAGAGAGGGTGGGGAAGGAGGATACCGGCAGTGGCAGTGCACCACCTGGCTCTTCCCTCCAGAGGGGAGGCCAGGGGGTGAGTTCTCTGTCCTGTGCAAGCAGGGAACAAGGTTCTTCTGTAGTTGGACTGAACACGGGGGCAGACCAGCAGCCTGGAGGAAATTCTCAATAGCAGCATTTCTCAGAAATACTGCGGAAGTCTCCCAGACAAAGCAGACAGATTGGCATCTCTTTCTTGATCTCTTTCTTCAGAGTCAGAGAGGGGGAAGGAGTGGGATAGACCTAGCCAACATACCAGGGACAGTGGTGAAATCTCGGGAATCTGAGGGGGTCTGCCAGCCATGTTTCCACAGCAGCTTGGGCAAGAGCACTTAATGTCTGCGCCTGCATGAACTTGGCTGCCAGACTACAAAGGTCGCCCCCAGGCTGAAGGGCCATCTGCCCCTGTATTCACCTCCTGGTACCAGCTCCTAACTGTAGGGATCAGTATGGATTTGGACCCTCAGCTTGGGTCCTGGGACACTTAGGGGTCCACTCTTCTGCTTGTCATTCTGTCACCTTCTTTGCCTCTTCCTCCTGCATTGCCAGACCCCATTCTTCACCTAGACACTCATATTTGGTGTAACCAACACTCAGATGCAGAACTGAAATCTAGTTCCCATAGTCTCTGGGTTAGTAGTACTCCCAACCTGCCCCCATTACCTCTACTCCTCATAACCCACAAAGAAGAAGACAAACAACACACAAACAAAAGTTAAGAATAGAAGGGAGATTTCTGGCCTTGGCACAGCAGGAAGTTGTAGCCATACAAATGATGCTCGGAGACCAAAGAATCATGTCATGACCTTAGGCAGAGTAGCCATATGGCTGATAACATTGCTGTATCATATGGCTATATCATTGGAGGGCCGAAATTAACCCTTTTGTTGTTCAGTTCTGGCTGTAATATAATTTTACAGATGGAAATATTACAGAGAGAAATGACTTGCTCTGCTTTACACAGCAGGTAGAAGTAAAATGAACAGAAATGATAGAAGCCCAGACCCAATTATTTGACATCCCAAGACTTTTCCTATGTCTAAATGGCTTGACGAAAATGGCTTGACTAGAGGAGTGTCTGGCAAATTTTTATGATGGGAAGCCCAACCGGCAGACCTCAAAGTCTTCTTCTGTCTCAGTGACACTAACTTTCTCATCTTATTACATGAGTTTGGGATATAACATAGTAAAAGCATATTTGCTTGAAATTTTTTTCTAAGACAAAGTAGAAGTCCATGTTCCATTTCTGTCTGACCTGTTTTATTCTAGGGGCATCTTTTCAGGACCATCTTCTCTTTATTTTACATCAAATACCAACTTAACCCACACATACATCTCATTAGTAATTTAGTTGACACTCTAGCTGCCTAATTTTATTCCATCACAAAGTGAGTTTCCTGGTAGCATGGAGGATGAGATTAACAGATATAAATTTACAAAACTGAAAAGAATGTATATGGATGGAATGGTGACCTCTTCATTATGGCAGGACCACGGCAGCTTCCATCCACACCCCAGACAGAGATTAGCCACTTCAGGTGAACTTGTTTAGGACAGAAATCTCCAAAGGCTTACCCAAATTCCTCATTGGTATTACCATATTTTACTCTGTGGTATTACATACAACGGTTTAGGTAGAGTCTTGCTTCACATATTCTAAGCCCCTGACCAAGGACTCAAAATTGGATTAGATGACACCTCTATCAGTTCAAATTGTGATAGTTATGTAGTGAAATATACTGTATCCTATAAAAGTGGGAAAGGAAAGAAAAAGAGATGCAGAAGGAATTGTGCTGAACATGTTGGATCAAATTAGTGCAAGAGTCATTTGGATGAATCTCAGTGTCTTAAAGTAGATGAACCAATAAACCTATAAAACTCAGTCAAGTGCCTGTTTACAGAAAACTTTATTGTTCATAATTTCCACATCAGTGCTGCTCAAACTTTACTACACCTCTCTTGTTTTGACCTCAGTAAATTGAGCTGAGATATGTGATTCCTACCTCCAATTTGCCAACATGGAAAGAGACCTTAGAGGTTGGACTGCACACAAGTCCCCATGTAGCTGAAGGGCAAAGCAGAGGAAGCATTCTACTTTCCCAATATCTCCCCTTGACCCCACTGCTCCACAACAAGGTGTCCACAGAAACCACAGCCATCTCTTGTAAGGCAAACATGAATCTATCTTGGCCTAGTACTCTGGAGGAAATCAGGATATGAAAAGACATTTCCTCTGTCTTGCCAGATGGCTTCAGGATAAAATTCTTACCCAAACCAAGTGTCAGAGTCCAGTCAACTATTTCAGGGAGGACAAGAAGTAACATGAAGTATTTGCTCCTCCTTCTTCCCTGAGACCCCACTATGTCCAAGCTTGGTGTGAGCATGTCTTGCTAAGGCAGGCAAGATCACTGAGCTGAAATCAAGAAGATGGGTCCTGGGAGAGTGGACCCTTTTAAGGGTGAGAATTGAATGCTGGAGAAATCCTAGCAGCCTTGGCAGTCACAGGTTTGGGTTCCAGACTGTACTCTCTCATTTTCCATACCTCCCCAAGAGCTGGCTGGGCAAGACATGGAATAAGCTGAAGAAAACTGAACGCTATCCAACCCATCTGGGAACCCACAGTGGAAAATATGGAGGTAATATGTTAGGACAGCTCTGACTTCTTGTAATCAATGCATACTTCAGTACTATTCTGCATTCTTTTGCACAACTTTTCATTTTTTAAAAAATGAACAGGTAGCATTTAGAATGGCTACTCATTTTTAAAATGTTTGGAGAAGCCAGAACTTGGAGAAGCCAATGCCAAGGAGGGTGGTGACACTCAGGAAAAATCACCTCTCAAGAGAAGAAGGAGGAGCTGGATGTTTGGTCTCAAATTCTATTACAGCAAACACTTGAAAACTTTTTGCTTGGTTTTTGTGATAAGAGTTAGCTTTAGGACTGTCAAATGCATTCATGGGCCCTGTTCCTGCTTGACACCAAACATAAAAGTTAAAAAAATGAATGAGACATGATTTGGGCACTTAAGAAAGCTGAAAATGTTAAGTTAGTCTCAGATTAAGTGAGAATGGATTGCTGAAAATCTTGAAACACACTCAGTTACTTTAAAAAATAACACACACACAGAAAATCAGTGCCAAGTTCTCCCAGTTGTCCTTTATCACCTTTGTCCAATGTGCTATCTCTTGAGAATTGCCTCGTTGTTCTCCATTGGCCTAAGTCTGGCTAATCTTAGGAAAAATGTTAGAATGGGCGGGAGTCCTATGATATCAGCTCACCTCAATCCTTCTTAGGTAGATGAAGGAAAGGAGCTCACAGGAGACAAGTGGTAGATGCAACTTCCTGAGTGGCTTTTTCAATCCTGTGTCTTCCCCTTCAGGGGGTCAGCATGCCCACCAAGAAGGCAAACTTCAATTGTAATCCCATAAATAATAGGGCCTCCAATGGCTCCCCATCCCTAACCTGATACAGAGGGTTTGCTTAGCTGTTTCCACATCTCCAGCCTAATCTGCCACTTTTCTCCCATGTGTTCCTTTCATAGAGTGAAGATAAGGTCTTCAAAGTTCCCTAAAGCACTTTGATCCTTCCTGTTAGAGTCTGTGAACAAGTCTGGATGGCGCCTGGCATTTTGCCAGAGGGAGTGGTTTGTGAAGTAACTCCAGCGAGCCATTAAGTGTAGAGATTCCTTATTGGTTGACTGCGAGCCATTAAGTGTGGAGATTCCTTATTGGTTGACTGCTGTATCGAGTTTATGTTAATTAAGATAAGCTGTGTGGAATGTATAAATACCTCTGCTGTCCTACAATAAACGGCTTCTACTCCTGCTCTATCAATCATCTACACAAGTTGTTCGTCACCCCCCTGATTATTTTGCTGCAGCCGGACTGGGGCACTTCCTCTGACTTGTGTTTCTGCATCTGAGATTTATTATTATCTATCTATTACATTAACTATGCTCCTATTATTTAAACATCATATTCATCATCAGGCTGGGGCTGGGGCTCAGTGGTAGAGCATTCACCTTCCAAGTGCGAGGCCCTGGGTTCGATCCTCAGCACCACATAAAAATAAAAAATAAATAAATAAAATAAAGGTATTGTGTCCAATGACAACTAAAAACTAAATATTAAAAAAATTATATTCATCTTTCAAAATTGATTCTTCCATCCTTCCACACTAACTTTTTCTCCCTTCATTGATTTCTGCTAGCTCTGTTCTTGTTTTATTGCCAATGAGCTTCACTTCAATAGAGGTGATACCTTACTTGTCGTGTGGTCTCATAGAGCCTTGACCGTGTATTTGCTTGGAGAACATTTCCTTTCTCTTTTGTGGTGTACCTGTAGGGCAAGCACTCTAACACTGAGCTATAGCCCAGCTCTAGACAGCATTTCTTAAGTGGGGATACCCAATGGACCCACAACTCATTGTGACACAACTAAATTTAGAACTCAGAGCTCTTTCCTTTTACCCTGCTGTTCTTACCCCCTTCTCCCTGACTCCTAGTTCATCAATTTTCAGGACTCATTTGAATTCTGACCTATTTGTCCCATGTTCCTGTTCTGCCTTCTCTTGGTTTCAGGAGTCTTATGGTTAAACATGTCTTTGGACAGATGTTGTTTTAATATGTTGTTAATTGAGTTGAGGGCTCATACTAGATGCTTATTGCCTATTTACTAGTGATGACTTGCTGAATTCAGAAAGAAACCAAGGCTTTGAAGACATACAGATTTCTATTTAGATGTCGCACTGTTTTTTCTTAGACCTTCCCTTTTCTTTCTCAACTTTTCCTCTAATTGTTTTTTGCAAAGCTCTAAGTCTGCTAAACAGAAGATGGTCCAGGTGGTTGTGATTTAATAGATACTGACAGAACATCCACCCAGGCTGAATGGACACATCTGCACAGCAGACCTTCAGGGTAGAACACCAAACGATAGAGCATTCAGGAAACCTCGGAGTGGAGGCTGACTCTGGAGGCATCCACCCTGGGTTGCGTTGGAAACCCTGGGTTTGCATTTGGAGTCTCAAAACTTCACACTGGGACATGTAGAGAGTAAAGCAGGGCAAATGGGCTGGCAGTTTTCCTGCCTCATTCTGAATGGGAGACAGGGAAATGCTCCAATGCCTGGCTAAGAACACCTGGGTTTCTCAGTCCCCGGATGTTGGAGCGGGCTGCTCCTGGCTCTCATGCTCCCTGCTCCAGGTCCTCCACCACCCTCTGATCATTCTTTAGTTATCCAGTTCTTTTTACTCCCCACTTTTCAAGTACCCATGTTCTTCAGGTGCCATGTTCTTTATTCTCTTTCATAAAAAGTTTCTCTATTACCTTATCCAATTCCAGGGCTTTGTCACCTACATGGTGATGTCTCAGAAATCTGAACCTCTCTCTTGAGTGCCAAGCCTGTTAGAGTTCACAACTGAATTTCCCTCTCAAATAAGACATAGTCTCAAACTCTTTGACCTGTTCTCTCTCTAGTATCTCCGACCTTAATAAGTGACACCAAAAATGTACCCAGTTTTCCAAGTCAGAAATCTAGGAATAGCCTGGACTCTGTCTTTATTGTAACTCACCTTAGTAGTCACTAAGTACTGTCAGTCAATCACAGTTTCCAGAAATCAGTTGAAGCAGCACCTTGATTTTGTTCTCACCTCTTTCTTCTGTTCTTTAGTCCCATTCATTCCTGTCTGCCATTATAAGCTTGGCTCCTAACCAGTGTGATACTCCCACCATAGGCCTGTGAATACATCCTTTAACCTCTCTATGCTGTTTCTTCATCTAAGACTTGAACTACATCTCTGAGACTTTTCCCAGTTCTGACCTTCTGCCATTGGCCACCTTGTGTATCTCACAGGTCCCACAGTGAAAAACCAAGCATTGTCCTTTCACTCATTCTCCACTTCTTAATAGTTGTTTTCATCCTCCACTTTGCTAAAAGAGCTTTTGATTGACATATGGCATTCCTAGGCATCAAACCTGAGGCCAGAATGTGCGTTCCCAGACATTCCTGAGGGAGACGTCCTATGCCCTTTCCTCCTGCTGTCACAGTAGGGAAAGAAGTTTCCTGGAGCCACGGCTTAAACAGAGTGACCATTGTTGTCCTCTTTGTCCCCACTGTTATTGTTTTGAGGGTGCTGTTCCATGGTTCTGCAGAGCAGACACACTAATGGAAAGTCTTAAGACATGCTCCTCCTTCAAATTAATTAAAGGGCAAATAACTCCTTTTCCCTGCTCCACCTCCGCCTCTGTCCGTCCCGTCAGCCAGGACACCAGGTTTATTGGCTTCTGAGCCTTCAGCTTTCTCTGAAGGTCATAGCTCCTTTGGTCTTGATTTAGAAATTTCACTGAAGGTCATCAAGATGGTACTCCTGCTATGGCCTGGCACACTCACGGTGGTTTTTAGAATAACCCTACCTTCTCTAAGTTTGAGGAGTCATCCATTTTTATACCTCACTGGCTAGAAGAAAGGGAAAGACTGAGGCTTTCATTCTTCAAGACCCCAGAATTGCGTTTGCTTCATCTTATCTCTGAAATGGGCGTTTGTTTTTGATACCTCCAAGTGCTTTTCTGAGTTCTATGCAGATTATAAAGAAATGTCCTTTTTTCTCCCATATAGTCCCCTAACCTCATCTTCCTAGAAGTCTAGAAAAGGAAGAGAGAAATACAAGTATCTCTGTCCCCCATTGAGGCTTATTGAAATTTCTGATAAAAACCTGGCAAAGACTATGCAAGAGATATTAAGACATCTAGGCCTTATTAAATAGCAGGACTTGAATAGGAATTTGAAGTTATCTAACTTAGTTAACTTCAAATTCCTATTCAAGTCCTCCAATTTAATATAGATTATCCTCCTCAGTCTTACCCTGCCATTTCTCAGGTATGGAAAATTAGGCTTTCAGCAAATTGATGGTGTGCTCTGGACTCCCAGTGTACTTTCCATTACTGTCTGTTTCCTAATTGCATGCGGATTTCCTTATTCTTCAGAGCCAAGGAGCATCAACATTTGGCTTCAGAAATGCTGCTAAATCCTGGATAAATCAGAGTGAACAAGCAAGGTAGCATTCAAGGTGTCTCATTACTAAATCGAGATGAAATTCTTGTATTAAACCCTGAGCTCCAGGAATGCTTCAGAACTTGTTACTTTTTCTTTATAAGTATCCAAGGAAATGCAGGACTATGAGACGTATCCCACCTCATGAGGCCCCATATTGCTCTTAAAAGATGGGAGGTTTTTGTTTGCATGTATGAAGCAGAGAAAGACTTTCCTAAATTTTGGTAAGCAGGGTTTGTTTTGGATCTGGGAAGAGTGGAAGAGGCCTCAATTGGAGTGACTTCACGGAGGACTAGGAAGGTTCCCTTTTCTCACCCAGAATCACTGTTGACTTATATTCAACCATTAGAATTTCTCTAAAGTAAAATATTGAGGAATATATTAGGTTGGAACTCTAAATAACTGGTTTCCATGCTTGGTTCTGCTCCTGTAACTTCATCCATATATCAGTCATTGAGCTACTATATGTCTGGTACCATTTTAGGTGCTGAGTATTCACTGTGCAATAATGCAACAATCCTTCTTTTCATTATAGTGAGAAAAGCAATAATTGACATATAAATAAATGTATAATAATATAAATGTTATAAGGAAAACAATAATTGGAAAAAATAGTAGAAAGTCCCAGACAAGAGGATATGTTTGTGGGGTGGGGTGTGCTATGGGGCTTTAAAATTGTTTTCCCCGGAATTTTCTTTTATCCTTTTTTTTTTTTTTTTAGAGAGAGAGAGAGAGAGAGTTTTTTAATATTTATTTTTTAGTTTTTTGTGGACACAACTTCTTTATTTTATTTTTATGTGGTGCTGAGGATCGAATCCAGCACCCTGTGCACGTCAGGCGAGCATGCTACCTCTTGAGCCACATCCCCAGCCCTCTTTTATCCTTCTTTTGAAAGGTGGAGGCTAATTCCTCACCCCTGGAGCATGGGCTGGATTTCGTGACTTATTCTAATAAACAGAATGAAGTGGAAGTGATGGTATGTGATTTTGGAGGCTGGATAATAAAGTCACTGTCTTCTCCTCTTAGGTTGTTTGCTCTGAGGGAAAGTGAGCTGTCATATTGTGAGGCTCATCAAGCAATTTATAAAGAGGTTCACCTGGCAACCAACAGAGAACTCCTGCCAACCTCTCAGCAAAGAGTCATCCAGGAAATGGACTCCCAGCTCCAGTCAAGCCTTCAGATGAGCTGCAGCCCCAACCAACACTCTGACTACAATGGAAGGAGAAAACCTGAACCAGACCACCCAGGTAAGCTGACCCTGGATTCCTGAGGTGGAGAAACTCCGAGACAACTAATATTTGTTGTTTAAGGTCAGAGGTTTAGAGGATAACATGTCAAGTTGCAGTAGATAATAGATCCTCTCCCCTTCCACTAACTACTATACATGTGTTTAGGGAAGCTCTCTTGGGGAGGATAGTTCTTGAACAGAAACTGAAAAGAGGACATGAGCCAGATTCAAGAAGAGAGAACAGAACTGACAAAGTAGTGTAGTCAAGAACAGCAGGGAGTTTCATGGAGAATCATCCATGACCTGGCGAAGGCTAAGACCAGGCCTCCTTTCAGTGGAAAGCTGGGCTTTCCATCCTCTGAGGATTACTTTATTATATTCAGACATCCCCCTTTCACTGAATTTCTATTATCTAAGTTATAAATAATTCTAGAGAGGTAGAATTCAACTTATAGAAAACTAATGGTAATGTAAATGATTATTCCCAAAGAAATACAATGAATGTGACTGAATTCTACTCCTCCGATAGTGTGTGTGTGTGTGTGTGTGTGTGTGTTTTGGCACCAGAGATTGAATCCAGGGGTGCTTAACCCCTGAACCACATCCCCAGTCCTTTTTATATTTTATTTAGAGAAAGGATCTCACTAAGTTGCTTAGCACCTCGCTAAGTTGCTGAGGTTGGTTTGAACTTTCGATCCTCCTGCCTCAGCCTACCTAGCTGCTGGGATTACAGGCATGCACCACCATGCCTAGCCCCAATATTGTATTTTAAGCAACATTGTTGGAAATAATTCTTATGCCATATAACTCACCCATTTAAAGTTTAGAACCCAGTGCTTCTCAGAATTTTTGTAGGATTGTGCAAATGGCACCATAATCTAATTTCAGACCATTTTTATTTCCTCTCCAGCAAAGACACCATAACTCTTTATCCCTTGTCATCATCTCCCCTTCCAATAAGCCACAGACACCCACTAATCTGCTTCCCATATCTATAGATTTTCCTATTCTGAGAATTTCATACAAATGTGATTATAAAATATGGGCTCTTTTGAGATTGTCTTCTTTCACTTAAAATAATGCTTTCCAGTTTTGTCTGCTGTGGAGCATATAGTAATACTTTACTCTTTATTTTAAAATAATATTAAATTGTATGGACAGGCAATTGGTTAGCTATCCATCAATTGATGGATATTTGGATTATTTCTATTGTTTTGAAAATTATGAAGGCTGTTTCTATGAACATTTATGTACAAGTGTTTCTGAGGATATGTTTTAACTTTGGTATTTGCCTAGAAGTATAATTTCTGGAATTTATAGAAGGCTCATGTCAAATGGATTTCTAAAGTGGCTGCACCATTTCACATTCCTTCTGGCAAAGTATGAGGATTCTAATTTATCCACATCCTGACTAGCACTTGTTATTATTCATCATTGGGTATAGCCATGTAAGTGGGTTTGGGGTGACATCCCAGTGTGATTTTGATTTGCATTTTCTTAGTGAGTAGTGATGTTGAGCACTCTTGTATGTACTTGTTGATTATTTTTATATTTTCCTTGAGCAATTTCTGTTTAAATCTTTTTCCAATTTTATTTCTTTCTTTTATTATTGACTTATTGTTTAGATACTAGGTGTCCCCAAAAGACACTGGAAACAACTACAGAAAATTTAGAGGTGAAATGATTGTGTTATGAGAGCCTTAACCCAATCCCTGATGGGGATTAACTGAGTGGTAACTGTAGGCAGGTAGGGTGTGGTTAGGAGGTGGGTTTCTGGGGGGTATGTTTGAGGTTTATAGTTTGCCCTTGGTGAGCAGAGCTCTCTCTGCTTCCTGATCATCATGTCCCGAGCCGCTTTCCTCTACCATACCCTTCGCCCATGACATCATGCCTCACCTTCAGCCTTGGGAAATGAAGTTGGCCATCTATGGACTGAGACTTCTGAAACCATGAGCATCAAATAAACATTTCATGTTTTAATTCTTCTTGTCAGATCTTCTGGTCATAGCAGTGAAAAATCTGACTAAAATATTGAGTTTATGTATTCTGAATAGAAATTCCTTATCCAATATATGTTTGGCAAATATTTTCTTCCATTATGAAAATTGTCTTTTCTGTTTCTTGAGGGTATTACATGAGAACAAAAGTTCTCAATATTAAATTAAATTTATATATATTTTTTCTTTTGTTGTTTATACTTTTTAGTGGTATCAGAGAAAACCATTGCTCCAAAGGCATGAAGATTTACTCCTATGTTTTCTTCTAAGAGTTTCAGTATTTTAACTTACACGTAGTTCTAGGATCTTTTTTAAGTTAATGCTTGTGAGTATTGTGGTGAAGATTCAAATTCATTATTTTGCTTGTGATTATCCAGTAGTCCCTTCCACCAAAAAGGTTTTATTCCCTGTTGAATTATCCACATACCCCTGTTGAACATGAATTGTCATAAATGTGTGGTTTTATTTGTGGAGTCTCAATTCTATTTCATTGATTAACACATCCTTGTGTCAGAACCATACTGTCTTTGTTACTGTAGTTTTGTGGTAAGTTTTGAAATTGGGAAGTATAAATTCTTCAATTTTACTCTTATTTTTTGAAAATTTTTTTAGTTTTCCAAGTCTCTTGTATTTCTATATAAATTTGAGGGTTAGTCTGTCCATTTCTGCAACAAAGCAACTGGTATCTATGTCAATCAGGCTGGGAAGCATAATCACCTTAGCAATGTTAAGTCATCTTATCCATGGGTGTGGACTGTTTTTCTATTTGTTTAGATTTTTTTATTTCTTTAATGATATATTATAATTTTTGGTGTATGTCTTATACTTCTTTTATCACATATGTTCCTAAATATTTTAATACTATTATAAGCAAAATTGGTTTCTTAATTTTATTTTCAAAAATTTCACTGCAAGTATACAGAAATATAGGTGATTTTTGCATATTGATCTTTTAGCCTCCAACTTTGCTGAATTCATTTAATAGTTTTAAAAGTTTTTTAGTGGATTACTTAGAAGTTTTAATAATACAAAATCATGTCATCTGTGCATAGAGATAGTTTCATTTTTTCCTTTCCAGTCTGGGTGACATTTATTTCTTTTTCTTGCCTAATTGCCCTGGCTAGACCTTCTATTACAATGTTGAATAGAAGTTATAAGAATTGGCATTCTTGCCTTGATCCTGATCTTTTAGGGAAAGTATTCAGTCTTAACCATTAAATATTATGTTAGCATGTGGATTTTCCATAAATGGTCTTTACCAGTTTGAGAAAATTCTTTTCTGTCCCACTTTGTTGTGCATGTTTTCCCAAAAAGGCATTTAGGTTTTATCATTTCCCCCCCTATATTCATTGCAAGGATCATATGACGTTTTACCATTGTAATATGGTATATTACATGAATGATGTTTCAGACTTTTGAAATCACCCTGCATTTTTGGGATAAGTTCCAATTGGTTTTGGTGCATACTACTTTATGAATGTTGCTTGATTTAGCCTGCTAGTGTTTTGTTGAGTATTTTCGTGTCTGTATTCATGGGGAATATTGGGCTGCCATTTTATTTCCTTCTGATGTCTTGGTGTATGAGGACCCAGTAATTCTGACCTCATATAATGAGATGAGAAAATGTTCTCTGTTCTTATAGTTTGAGGGAAGAGTTTTTGAAGGATTGATGTTAATTCTTCTTTAGGGCATGTTGGTAAGTTTTAAACCTAACAATTCAATTGTTTTACTTGTTATTAATCTATTTTTTTTCTATATTTATTGGGTAAATTTCTGTAACTTGAGTCTTTCTAGGGATTTCTATTCTATGTGAGTCACTTAATTTGTTCTTATACAGTTATTCATAGTATTCCCTTATAAATGTTTTTATTTATTTAAGATTGGTAGTGACATCTCTTTTTTTATTCCTGATTTTATTAATTTTAGTCTTTTTTTTTTTCTTTCTTGGTAAGTCTAGCTAAAGTTTTTTTTTTTTTTCTTTGTACCAGGGATTGAGCCCCAGGGTGCTTAACCAGTGAACCACATCCCCAAGCCTTTTTATATTTTATTTAGAGACAGAGTCTTGCTTAGTTGCTTAGAACCTCAGTAAGTTGCGGAGGCTTATTTTGAACTTATGATCCTCCTGCCTCAGCCTCCTGAGCCACTGGGATTACAGGCATGTGGCACCATGCCAAGCTCCATTTTGATTGTCTCAAACATATTTTTAATCATCTTATAGAGTATTAATCATTTTTAACCTATTAGCAAATATATATCAGCATTTATATTGGCCTTTATGAACATATATTTCTGCTCTTTGAATATTCTTGTGAACCAATCTTAACAAGTTGCTGACTTATTAATTAATAAGCTGAATTTCTATTTTTTATGAAAATTATACTTTAGCAAAAAGTATGACCATCAGTGAATAGTCAGAGAGTGGCAGAAAATGAGATGAGAGAGAAGGACAGAGGAAAGATCATGTAAGACCTTGTAGGGTTAGGGTTAGGGTTAGGGTTAATGAGATGAAAGATGTTGGCAACATCACAGAAAGGCCCTTTCCTTCGTTGGAATTGACTCAGCTACCTGTGCTATGTCTTTGTGCTTCCTCACAGGGTGCCTGTGAGCAGGAAATGAGACTAGGAAATAGAAACTTGCATTGCTATTGTTGGCACTCAGGCAGGTCACCGATGAGATCAGTTTTTAGACACTAATGATTTGGCCTGAATTATTGCTTTAAAATTCTTACCTGTTGGCAGATTTCTGAGGGAAGAAGATGTAGAGAATTCTAGAGGGCTAGGCCTTGTATCCTGGGAAAGGCAGTTTTGTGGAAGAAAATTCTGGGAATTTCTTTCTGAACAGGATGGTCATTAGAGCTCTAAAGGAAAGGCGTGGCCTGCTTCTTCCTAGCTCCACAGGGGGCTGGCTCTAGGGCAGGGAATGAAACCTAAGATGGTCGAGAGGTAAGACTGAGCATGGGTGGACAGGTCAAGAGAGAAGGTGACAGAAGACTCAGATCTCAAGTTTGAGGGTAAAGAGGAAAGGAGAATCTGGACATGAATGTCCATAAACAGATTTAGAACAGGAGTGCATCTGATGATTGGGACTAAGAGAGACAAAGGCCAAAAAAGAAGGATGACCCAGCCAAGTAGAGAAAAAGCTGCCCTTCAGAGAATTTTGTATGAACAAATTCACAAGCATCTCTCCTTAGCTTGCACCTCAGGGTGTTCACGGATGGCAAACTTAATCAAATCAGGATCTCTGTCATTCAATTTTCTTTATTTTTATTTTAGTTTCCCCCTGGCTTTGCCTAATTATTAAACTATTCACGGATATCTAGAAATACATTCCAGCACTCACAATCCTCTCTGGCAAACTTCTGCCAGCAGTATAATATAAATTCCTATTTTTCTGCTTATTCCTGTTATCGCTTGCCTTTTGCTCAGTAGACTTTTAACCTACTTTTCCCAGAGTTCAACGAAAGTCCTGACAAGTAATGCAAACCCCAGACAGTCACCCAGGGAAGTCTAATGGCTGGAACAGGTGATCCTCCAAGGAAGGAGAACCCTCCCAGGCAATGGTCTAACCACACAGCCCTGGTTGCTTGAGGTAATGGGAACTCTGTTCTAAAGCTTTTTAAGGGGACTCAGTTTATCATCCATGACACTAGGATAGGGAGCTATATAGTGTGTTATTCAAATACTTTTTTCTTCTTTCTCTTTTCAATTAAGAGAAGAAGTCCCCAGGAGAAACACTGTTTAAACATAAGGGTAGAATTAAGATAAATGCATTCCTTTTCCTTAGGAAATTTTCCTTGATGAATGAAAGCTCTCTACCCCTTAGTCAGCAAGGTCAAGTGCTGGCTCTTCAAGGAAGATCCACTTTTCCAGAGCTGGGGCTGAAGGTTGGGGCTGGTGGCCTGATAAGACCCTAGGGCTTGAGAGAAAATTGTTTTTTAGAAAAAGAGAACCAACGATCAGTGTTAGCTCTTCCCAAGAGGTTTGCTGCTTCTTGGTGATTTCAAAGCTGATGGTGGTTTTTGTGTGATTTCTTGGTATCTTCCCAAGGAGACCTCTGTAACTGTCCTCTGCTTCATGGCTGAGGAAACTTTCAATAGAGGGTACCATGTTCATTCCAGATGGACACAAGTCTTGTGTTTCTCCATTTACACTAAGAAGTGAGCAGAAAGCAAGGGAGTGAAATTGGAAAGGCTTCATTGTATCAGTACACCTGGGTCCTGGACCTGACTCTCACTGACTGAAGCTTAGGGGTGTGCAAAGGTGTGTGCAGGCTCCCTGGCTAACGTCGCACTGATGGAATTGGACCATATTTTCCAAGGTCCTTTCAAATTCTAACACATATATCCGAGTGTCACAGGGGTCTCTGAATGCCCTTTTATGTTCATTTGCTTTCTTCCTATTGTACCTTGTTTCTACAGTGGCTTTTTAAAAGAGCTCATTCTCTCAAAGTTAGAAAGCCACTGATTAGCAGAATAAGAAGACATTGCCTTTGGAATCTTGCTCAGGTTTATTTATAGCATGCTATTGGTTTTAGAATCAAATAAGGATGAAAAGATCCAGAATATAGGACGTCTAGGAATGTCCGGTCCAATGCACATGACAGCATGAATCTTACACAATAGGAATAATTATGTGCCTGGAGACAAAGGAATTAGAGGAAAAGGGACGACGTCCATTTTTAGAACTGTACTCACTTCATGCTAAGGCAGGGGTTCTGCCTCTCTGTCAAGGGAAGAGAGGTGCAAGTTGAAGCATAGATGGGCAAGAGGAAAGTGAGGAAGAAGAAGTGGTGAGTTGCTTTGGTAACTTTGTGTAGGTCCTCAGGACCTTTGGACATCACTCTTAGATGAGCCTCTATTTGAGCTTCTGTCAACAAGTGGTAAATGAAATCTTGGACCCATGATTGAGACTGCTACACCACTGCTGTCTGAAAGGTTAATGGGAGTGGATTACTATGGCATGAACATAATCAAAATTAATATAATCTTGGGGCTGGGGATGTGGCTCAAGTGGTAGCATGCTCTCCTGGCATGTGTGCGGCCCGGGTTCGAGCCTCAGCACCACATACAAACAAAGATGTTGTGTCCGCCGAAAACTAAAAAATAAATATTAAAAAATTCTCTCTCTCTCTCTCTCTCTTTAAAAAAAATAATATAATCATTATTTCAATATAGGATAATATTTAAAAGAGGAGGAAAAATGAAAAAGAGAAGACTTCTATCAAAATAGACTATTCTTCTATTAACATGTCAGGAGCTTAATCTCTGTTTCATCTTTAAAATAAATACTTTTCTACCCCTTGGTATCTTTCTCACTAATTCTTAAATGCTGTTAATCACTTTTAAATACAACTGCAATCTTAGATTTGTTTAAAATATTCCTTTCCACTCACACTGAGCCCTTTCTTTGGTTCCAGCTTCTTAGAAACTTGTATAATTCCCTGAAACTTTTGGCTCTATTTCCACAAAAAAATAATCTCTCAAAAATTTTCAAATATTTGGCAGTGGTAGCCCAGAAGGCATCCAGCGATGGGCACAGCTGGGGAGGCATGACTAAACTTTCTCAGAACTGTTGGTCTGCAACTCAACAGTCCGGGATGGCAGGAGAGGAGAAGCTGGCTTCCTGGCTCCCTCAGCCATTTTCCTTGTTCTTTTTTTAAAATATTTTTTTTAGTTGTCAATGTACCTTTATTTTATTTATATGTGGTGCTGAGAATTGAACCCAGTGCCTCACACATTCAAGGCAAGTGCGCTACCACTGAGCCACAACCCCAGCCCATCTCCCTGTTCCTTTTTTGTATGTGTTTTAATTTATTTATTTATTATAATTTATTATACAAGACAGTGAAATGTACTTCAAATCATAGTACACATATACAGCACAATTTTTCATGTCTGGTTGTACACAAAGTAGAGTCACACCATTTGTGTCTTCATACATGTACTTAGGATAATAATGTTCATCTCTTTCCACCATCTTTCCTACACCCATGCCCCCTCCCTTCCTCTCCCTCCCCTTTTCCCTATCTGAAGTTCATCTACTTCTTGGACCATCCTCTGCCCCCATCTCCATTATGGAACAGCATCCTCATATCAGAGAAAACATTTCACATTTGAGTTTTTGGGATTGGCTTATTTCATTTAGCATAATATTCTCTAACTCCATCCATTTATCTGCAAATGCCATGATTTTATTCTCTTTTAATGCTGAATGATATTCTATTGTGTGTATATACCACATTCTCTTTTTCCATTCATCTAGGTTAGTTCCACAATTTTGCTATTGTGAATTATGTTGTTTAAACATTGATGTGGCTGCATTACTATTGTATGCTGTTTTTAAGTCCTTTGGGTATAAACTGAGATGTGGGATAGCTGGGCCAAATGGTGGTTCCATGCCCAGTTTTCCAAGGAATCTCCAAACTGCTTTCCAAATGTCTTTGTGCCTCTCCAGTCATCACTTTCTTCATGAAGAGGATGGCTGCAATAAAAACTGCCAAGTTGGCGCCATTGACATGTCTAAGATTGTCTAGAATCTGTTTCTTCAGGGGTGTCTCTGAGGGGCTCACCGGCTGTATTCAAGTTGATGGGTCTCCACCAAGAATTCCAATCCTACTTTCCCACTCACAGTTTGAGGCAGGAGTTGAGGGCAGGAAGGAAGTGATGGAGACTGGAGACTCCTGGGAGAGGATCCAGGAGACAGATCTTGACCAGTAATGACCACTTCAGGAATATGGAACCTAATAGCAGTTGCCTGGGCTGGAGAGGTGAAAAGAACACCTGTCAGGAAGCTGGTTCTGGGAAACATCACAGTACCAGTGGGTTTGCAGCCCTTGCAACTCAGGAACACCAGAGAAGATGTGGCAGCATAGAAGACACAGGAGTGCTGGTAGCTGGCTGCACCCCCCCCCCCATAGGGATGGAACCCTTGGGATAAGACATGATGATAAGGGAAGACCACAGAAAGATATTCCCTAGGGATGATATTCCCAAAGTTGGGGGTTTTAAATAGAGAAGCTGCCATAAAATTATTGGATTAAGGACAAGAATAAACATATAATTAGAAATCAAAGCTGGTCTTAGAGGTTATGAAGAATACAGCCCACAGGTTCCATTAGAGGGTGAGGCAGAAGCATATACTACTATATGTGAAGTAGGTGGACAAATGCTTCCCTTCTTACATCTCTCATTTCTTTTTTCTACACTCTGGACTTGAGCAGCTCTCGATGTTTCAAATTCTTGGGAAAGAGTAAGGAAATAAGGGACACTTGAAATAGTCAGGATGTAGGACTAGGCCTAGTTTCTGGGGATTCTAGGGATTTCTAGCCACACTATTCCAAGTAGAAGTTGGGAATTTTATCTACTTTGTTGGGTCACCTTTAGATGACCAAGATTTCCCCTCTTCCACCTAGAGGCATCAGAGTTACAACCCGGGGTTGTATGAGGAATGACTGAGCTGCCCAGGCACATGTCTAACAGCTGAGTTCTAAGTCTACTCTCAAGGTTGCTTTGTAGTGGTCATGTTGATGGGGAGGGCAAGATGTCCAAAGAAATGGCAGTGACCCTAGAGATGCCAAATAAAAAAGCACATGACCACAAAATGCATACCAGAGAATAAAGTGGTGTCTGAAAGCATAATCAAGTGGTACTGATTCTGATCAATTGTTTCTTATTTTAGGTATAACTTACTCCTAAAAAAACCCATTTCTAAGTTCCTTTGGCTGGTAAGGGCAGAGCACTGGATATTCTGTCTGGGTTTTACATTTTTTTTTTTTTTGGCAGGATCTGGTTTGTATAATTTAACATAATTATTTTGAGATTCATCTGCATTTTGGATTCTTTTAATACAAAAAGAAATTACCCCTTTTCATTACACAGTAGAATATGATTATGTGTATAAGATGTGCCACATCTTGTTTAATGATTCACCTGTTGAAAGACATCTGGATAGTTTGTGGTTTTGGACAATTATGTCAAGCTGCTCTAAATATTCATATTCCTGATTCTTTGTGTTCCCAATTCTAAGTTGTTATTTTACCTGGGCATGGAATTGCTGGATTGTATGATAAGTGCACATTTAATTTTTTAAAGAAATTTGCCAAATTATTTTTTAAAGTCAAACCTACCAGCAATATATGAGAATTCCAATTGCTCCATATCCTTGGCAACAATTGGTATGGGTGGTGCATTTAATGTTAGCCATTTCAATAAATCTGTAGTGGGTTCTCATTGTAGTTGAATTATACTGTTATTGATCATCTTTCCATATGCTTGTTTACCAATCATATATTTTCTTTAGTGAATACCTGTTCAAATATTTTGCCCATTTTTATTGGGTTTGCTTTTTCTTTTTTTTTCTTTAATTTTTATTGTTGGTTGTTCAAAACATTACATAGTTCTTGACATATCATATTTCACACTTTGATTCAAGTGGGTTATGAACTCCCATTTTTACCCCGTATACAGATTGCAGCATCACATCGGTTACACATCCACTGTTTTACATATTGCTATACTAGTGTCTGTTGTATTCTGCTGCCTTTCCTATCCTCTACTATCCCCCATCCCCTCCCCTCCCATCTTCTCTCTCTACCCCATCTACTGTAATTCATTTCTCCCCGTTTTTTTTTTT
>NW_026000005.1:34808603-34844403 GCF_001458135.2 Marmota marmota marmota | reverse complement strand
TTTTTTTTATCCACTCGTCTATTGAAGGGCATCTAGGTTGGTTCCACAGTCTTGCTATTGTGAATTGTGCTGCTATGAACATCGATGTAGCAGTGTCCCTGTAGCATGCTCTTTTTAGGTCTTTAGGGAATAGACCGAGAAGGGGAATAGCTGGGTCAAATGGTGGTTCCATTCCCAGCTTTCCAAGAAATCTCCATACTGCTTTCCAAATTGGCTGCTTTTTCTTCTTATTTAATTTTGAGAGTTCTTTATTAATTCTGGATAAAACTCCTTTTATCAGTATATTCTTGCAAAACTATCTCCCAGGCTACATTTTGTCTTTTAATTCTCTTTACAGTGACATTTGAAGAGGAGAAGTTTCTAATGTTGATAAAGTTCAATGTGTAAACTTTTCCTTTTAGATATTATGCTTTAGGGGTTGCCTAATCCAAGTTCCTATGTTGTCTCCTACAAGTTTTATAGCTTACATTTTACATTATATATTTTGAGTTAATTTTTGATTATGGTATAAGATATTGATTGAAGATAATCCTTTGGCAAGGATATCCATTTTTTGAAAACCTATCCTTTCTACATTGAATCATTTTTGCACCTTGCTTAACAAAACAAAACCACAAGATTTTCATATATGCATGGGTCTGATTTTGTAGTCTTCATTCCACTGATTTGTTTGTTGTCTTGATTTCTGTAGTTTTTTTAAAAAATAACCTTATTTATGTATTTTAATTAGGTATATATGACAGCAGAATGCATTTTGATTCATTGTATACAATTGCAGCACAATTTTTCATTTCTCTGATTGTATATGATGTAGCATCACACCATATATACAGTTATACATGTACCTAGGATAATAATGTCCGTCACATTCCACCATCTTTTCTGCCCCCATACCTCCTCCCCTTTCCTCCCTCCCCTTTGCCCAATGGAAGTTCCTCCATTTTTCCCATCCCCTCCCCCCAATTATGGATCAGCATCTACTTATCAGAGAGAACATGCAGCCTTTAGTATTTTGGGATTAGCTTACTTTACCTAGCAAGATATTCTCCAGCTCCATCCATTTACCTGCAAATGCCATAATTTTATTCTCTTTTAATGCTGAATAATATTCCATTGTGTATATATATACCACAGTTTCTTTATCCATTCATCTGTTGAAGGGCATCTAGATTGCTTCCACAGTTTAGCTATTGTGAATTGAGCTGCTATAAACATTGATGTGGCTGCATTACTATAGTATGCTGATTTTAAGTCCTTTGTGTATGGACCTAGGAGTAGGATAGCTGGATCAAATGGTGGTTCCATTCCAACTTTTCTAAGGAATCTCCATACTGCTTTCCAGAGTGATTGCGCCAATTTGCAATCCCACCAGCAATGTGTAAGTATACCTTTCCCGCTACATCCTCACCAGATTTTTGTAACTTTTATAATAATGTTTTGAACTCAGTGTTAGGCATTGACATTTGTTTTTTTTTTCAAATATGTTGATTGCTCTTAGTCTTTTGAATTTTCTTATGAATTTTAGAACCAGCTTGTCAAAAGACACCAAAAAATATGCTGGAATTTTTATTTAGATTGCAATTAATGTATAGCTCAATCAGGAGAAAATTGATATCTTAACAGCACAAATATACTATGTCATGAACATGTTATATGTTTCCATTTATTTAGGTATTTTCAAATTTCTCTTAGTAATGTTTTCTAGTTTTTAAGTCATAGACCTTTCACATCTTTTGTCAAATTTCCACACACATTTCATATTTTATATTTTTATAAATAATATTTTAAATAGCACTTTCCAATTGCTTTGCTAAAATACAGAAATCCAATGGGTTTTTACAGATTTTATCTGATTTTCTATCTGGACAATCATGTCTGTAAAGAAAGATTTCACTTTTCTAAAAAAATATGAATTTTTTTTAAAAAAATGTATTTCCTGCCTAATTTTCCTACACTGCAATGTAGAACAGAATCTGTTAAAGCAGATGCCATCTTCTGAACTCAGGGGGAAGAACATTTTCTCTCATCACTAAGTACTATCAAGATAGTTCTTTTCTATTCCCAGTTTGCTGAAGGTATGTGGCTTTTAGATTTAAATTAATTTTTTTTAGTCAATAATGGATAATGGATTTTTTTTCCAAAATTTTTAAAAATGATCACATGGTTTTTGTTTTTTAAAGTATGCCACTAGAGTCAATTACATTAACTTATGGCCAAATATCAAGCCAAACTTGCCTTCCTGGGGTAAACCTTACTTGTATCATATTCTTTATGTATACTATTGAACTTGGTTTGCAAAGTTTTGTCTAGAAGTTTTACATCTATGTTCATGATAGTTGCTAATATGTAACTTTCTTATCCTATAATGTCTTTGTATGCTTTTTGTATTATGGTAATACTGTATTCACAGAGGGAAAAATATTCCCTCCTTTCCAACTTTCTGTAGTTCTTTGCCTAGAATTGGTATTTTTTTTTTAAATTCTCCAATGAAGCCAAGTAATCTTAGAGTTTTCTTTGTAGGAAGAGTTTTAGCTTTATTAGATGCAGAGCTGTTCATGTTATTGCTGCCTATTTCATCTTGAGTGAGCTTTTACACTTTGTGTCTTTTAAGGAATTAGGTTGTCCAGTTATTAGCATAAAGTTGACCTAACGTTTCCCTACTGCCCTTTTCACATTATAGGGTTTATAGTGTTGCCCCTCTCATTCTAAATATTGATGATTTGTGTCCTTTATTTCTCTCTCTGATTTTTTTTTCATCATTCTAATTAGAGGTTAATTTTATAGATGTTTTTAAAGAACTCCTGTCATTTCTTTGCTATTTTTCTATTGTTTTATCCTTTTTCATTTCACTGATTTCTACTTTGCTCTCTATCATGTCCTTTTAAATTTTGCTTTGGTTTTTATTTGCTTCTCTCTCTCTCTCTTTCTCTCTCTCCATTTTCTTAAGGCAGATGGTGAAATAATTGATTCAAGGTATTCATTTTATTTCCTAGTATAAATATTTGGAGCTATATATTTAGTACCATGCCACAATTTTTGATTTTCATTTAGTTCAAAACCCTTTCCAATTTTCCTTTTAGAATTCTTCTCTGATAATCTGATACCATCAAAATTTGATACCTTGATCATTATTATTTTGTAAATAAATAGAGAAATGGAATAGAACACGATAGGAGATTGTCTTTACTTGAGATGAGGCCATGAGGGAGGGCTTCTTGGAGGAAGTGGCATTCTCCTCAACACCAGAGGAGTAAGAAGGAATCTGCCAGGTGAATAGCTGGTGCCAGAGCACTTTAGGCCGAAGGACAGCCAACCCCAAATCCTGACGCAGGAAAGAAAAGAAAGGCATCTGAGGAGCAGAAAGGTGGAATAAAATTTCCCCAAAGGTCCATCCTCGGAGCATGCAGCTCCCAAATACTGTAAGGTACAGGAGCAAGTCATGTAATGAGGACAGGGAACTTCCATGTTTGGCCTGGCCACAGTCCTTAGAGGCAGGCTAATGGGTCCAAGGACCTGTGAGGAAAGCTTCCCATCCTGGGGATCCAATCACTTTTGAGTTGCTGAGATGGTGTTCCATCCTTAGGATGTACTGCTCTATATTCTTAGTAAATTAAGTTATTTTTTTCTTTTCTTTCTTCTGTGTGTGTGTGTGTGTGTGTGTGTGCGCGCACGCACACGTGTACACACACTCACTCACATGCAGGTGATGTGGTGCTGGGGATTGAACCCAAGGCCTTGCACAATGCTAAACCTGAACTCTACCACCGAGCTATATCCCCAACCCAAATGAAGTTCTTGAAAGTTTACCACAAGTGATCACTGAAGTATTATTTTCTTCCTTTTAGACTCTAAAGAAACTTCCCAGATGGACCCCAAATAGCTGATTCATATCAAATATATTTCTTTGCTTTTTCCTTTGCCCTAGCCTCCCTGAATGGGTTTCTTTGATTCTGGTGACAAGATTCAACGAATAAATCATGGACCCAATCTGGTGCCATCCATTTTCAGTTTTATTCTTTTTACACCACAAAGGATCTGTGATGGAAAATATTCCTCAGTCAGCGGCAGCTGGCTCCAGCCCGACAGCGAGTTAGTCAACATCTGTTAAAGACAGACTGAAGACGTGCCTCCCCGAGAGTGTTTTCTCCAAGCTGCCTCACTAAGGAATTGTTCTCTTTATCTCTGGAAATCTTTTCCTGGACTTTTTCTCCCTCTTGGCTCCTCTGAGTTTTCATCACCTCTTCCAATGCTGCCTTCGAGCGGGTGATTCACAGCTTTTAGCTTCTCTCATGTCAGACTCAGGAAGGTCTAAGAGAAAGTCCTATCTTTTACATCAGTGACGAGAACCCCGCTTGTAGGCTTTGGACCATTGCTTCACCTTCCAGTAGATGATCTGGGAGGACTCGGCTTCCTGTAGCCAGCGGTGTTCTCTTTGGAACCATCTCTTGGGACCAACTGAGAAGGCTGTTGAATGGGGTCCATCAGATATCTCACCAGGAAGCTGGTTTTATTCCGTTTCCAGGATGGAAACACCCTAAGAGAGAACATTAAGGATCCTGTCCCACTTGGGATCTCTCTTTCCCTAAGTGCAGAACCATGTGGTTCTCTGCAGTCTTCAAACTTCCAAGGAAACATCTTGCCAAAATTTCTAGTACTGGTTATGTTTCCCTTTCCTCAGCTCCCCAGTCAGGAAACCCTTCCTGATAATGGAGATGAGGAACAACTGCACTCTTAGTGGGGAGGGAACATGAGACTTCCACCCTTTCTCAACCTGCTTGGTAGATCCTCCCTGAAGGAGGGGAATCACTAAGCTGACTGCTGGGGACTTTCTCTGAATCACATTTAATAGAGGGTGGGGTGACATGTTAAATGCTGTCCACCGTTCACACATGGTATTGTTTTTTAGTTCCTTGGCTCTGTGTTCTCTTGGGGGAATTGCCTGCTCATTGTCTTGTGCCTTCTTCTCCCTCATAGTAAACTCCCTGTGGCCAACTCCCCTGAGCCAGCTCTTCTTTGGAGGCGATTGGGGAGCATAGCCACCTTTCCCCTGTTGTCCAGCTGTGCCAAGGTGTGGGGCAAGGCAGGTGCTTCCTTGCAGCTAAAATACAGGTAGCTAGGCAGATAGCTCACAGATCAGTTGTCCAAAAAGGTGAACTAAGACCAAGATTTTAGTAGGTGAATAAAATGCCTATTAAGATTGAAGTTTATTTTCTATTCTCCAAAAATTTTCTAGAAGCCCTACTTTTTAAAAATAAATTTGTTTATTTATTAGAAGCCCTACTTTTAAGGAATGATGAAGTATATATTTCACCAATAAATTGACTGGTCCTTTGATCCTATTTCAGTCTTGTGTCCTTTCATTTGGTGGGATAGGGACTAGAGGGAAGAAATTATAGCCTCTCCTTTTAAGCCACCATCTAAAATTTTGTATGTTAAATGTAGCCTTAAAAATGAAAGTAAGTTGTAAATTGGTGCCAATTGATGACCTCAGGAGATACTGTTGTAGGGCTATGTGTCTCTTTCCACTCTTTGTATTTGCGTCTGAAAAACTCAGATGTATCAGGTCCATACAACCAAAGAAATGGAGACCAAGAGAGATCCCACTGCATTGCCTTAAATCATAGACACATTGTCCAGCTCCGTCCCTCCACATCTCTCCCATGGAATTGGAGGTGGTACTATGTATTGATAGCTTGTCTCCTCAATGCTGGAGAATGAAAGTACCACCATAAGGACATTAGAATTGTCTCTGCTTCTACATGCCTGTAAACCACCCTCTTGATGTTCTTAGGAGCTCCCCCAAATCTCAGTGAATATCCAGGGGAATTCATTAAGCCCTGTAAATCCTGGAGAGAATGGACTAAGCCACCAGTGCCGATGATCTGATTCCTTTTCTCTGCCTACGTTGTGACCACTGATGTAAATTCTGCAGATGGAATGGTGATTCTAGTCCCATGGAGAAAGCATTGGATGTGTTTAGTTTCCTACCACACTCTGTGACAAAGAGCTAATTTTTCACCTTTGATCAAATAACTCTAACTTTGCAAGAGTGGAGGGGGTTGGAATAGGGATACTCAGGGTCCTTGTGTCATTTGGGACATAGCCAGGGCAGCTATGGGTCGGAATGTTTTTCTTTTATTCCTGTTTTATTGCCCTGCTTAATTCTCCCATTTCAAAATGTCGTGGAGTAGGCTGGTGTCATTTGTTTTCATAAATTAATGTCCATTGCAATTTATGGCCACATGGGCCCTGGAAAATAAAAGCCTTGTGAGTCTCTTGGAAGGTCTCAAGCAAAGAAGTGGGCAAGGCTCAGGGTGAACTTTTGCACTTCTGTGCTTCATCTGGGGAGAGTCAACACTTATGAAAAATCTTGTTTTAAAACAGTTGGACACAAAGGACCCCTTCTTAGGATTATTTTTGCCACTGCCTCTAATTCCTGTAGCAACTAGAAAAAATGTAAATACAGTGGACTCTTCTTCCTGGGAAACTGTGTGTATTGGGAACAACTTGGCTCTGCTAGGGAATCAGAAATCTAGCGTCTGGTCCCCAGATAACTTCGCCATGGGCTGACCTTGGTGGGGGAGGTTGCACACCGAAATCGCAGCACAGGAAAGCTTGAGCCGGGATGTGCGCTTCTCTCTTTGCTACTTCTTCATGGGTCAGTGAAAAGAACTGGGTCAGGGAGAGGCATGGAGGGGGGAAAAAAGGGAAAAACACGAGAGAATTTGATGATTCTATGATTCTAAGAAATAATGGCTTGTGGGAAGCTGGACTCAAAGGTTGGCGCGGCAGGAGCCAAAGAGGAGGCTGCTTCTGGGCTGCATCCTCCCACCAGGGCACATGCCTCGGGTGTGTGAAGGGTAGGACCAGAGCCCTGTTGCTAGATGGCTCTGTGACTTTGGGCTAGTCATATAAGTTGATTCCCAGTCAATTCCCTTTCCAGGCAAAACAAAATATCTAGACTGGACACACTCCAGGCTCCCTTCCATATCTAGCATCCTGCTGATGACAATCTTTGATTTATGAAATTATATTAGGATGAGAGCATTATTTTATCCTCCTATTCAAGCAGTTGGCATTTACATTCCTCTAAATAGGAACAAAGCTACCTAATGATCTTTACCCAGCCAATACTCTTGCTATATTTTTGTATATCCTCACATCTGAAATTTTTTTTTCACATATAAAAACCATAAGGTAGATCAGGAATGATTGTTTCCTCCTAGAACTCATAACTGGACTGGGATTTAAACTCAGCCTCCTGGACACATTGCCTCTCCATTATTCAACAAAATTACTCAAATGTTTTTTGAGTACATACTAGATGCAAAGTGCTTGGCTGGACAACTGAAACACAGCAGTGGATGGGATAAGCACAATCACATCCTTAGGTTGCTCATATTTTGTAGCAAAATAACATTTAAGTATAACACAGTGTGTGATGATAGGGAATGGGAACATCTGGCAGGAGAATTTACCCAGAATAGATATCAGAAAAGATCTTCCTGGAGAAGTGAAATTTGGTGGGAGAAGAATGAGTTTGCTTTGTTCAGGCCAAAAAGGAGTTGGGGAGAAAGTTCTAGGCAGGGAAATAACACATCCTTTGCATTAGGACAGGGTTTGCTCAATAGCATGCCTATGGGCTGGAGGAAATAATGCAAGAAGGAAGAGAGAGAGACCTATTATTATTTAGATCTGAAATGCCTCCTAAGGCTCAGTCCCCAGCTGGTGGCACTATTGGGTGATGCTAGAAACTTTTAGAGGAAGGAGGCCTCTGGAGGTGTGTCCTTGATAGGTAAGGCCCTTTGCTCTCTCTCCTCCCAGCTTTGATGAGGTGAGTAGCTCTGTTGGGCCATATGCTCCCCACCATGATGTTTTGCTTCATCATTGGCCCAAAGTGATGGGACCAAGTGACCATAGACAGACACCTCAGAAACCATGTGCCAACAAAACTTTTCCTTCTTTATGATGATTTTTCTCAGGTATTTTATCACAGTGATCACAGTCCTAACACAGGACCTACGGAGACAACTAAAAGATTCCCACTGTGTTTACATATAAAATAATGTTTGAGATTGATACTCTTCTTGCATAATTGCAGCTACCTCACATCAAAATTGGTCAATTTGGTGAATTTAATAAAATATGAAACCAATGTGCATACCAGGTAGTCCACATAAATGAATGCCTGTCATATGCATGGCCCCCTTTATGGTAAAAGCTCATTGCAGATATTCCTTAACCCAAGGAGCCAATAGGTTTAATTCCATATGACCCTTAGCATCCTGGAGACATCTGAGGGACCAGAAATAGAAGTCTGAGCCAATGACTGTCCTAAGAGGTGGTCCAAGGGGAGAATCTACATCCCAGAATTGTGCCAGACTGGATAATCCAAGGGACCCAATCATAGTGCTTGAAGGTAAAACAGAAAGATAAGGGGCTAATTAATGCTCTGGTATAGAAGCAAAAGAAACCATGACTAGGGCAAACCCCTGGGGAAGGTTTCTAGAGAGGAAGATTAGAGAAAAGGTAAGGACAGGGAGATGCAGAGCAGGTGGGGCAGTTAAAGTAGAAAACAGCATGGAAAGAATCAGAAAATAGAAGAAAATAGAGATATGTAACAAAATAGCTTTAAAACTGTGAAAATAGAATAGTAGAATAATAGAGAAGAAATGGCTTCGAAGTCTGAAAGCCACAGCAGGCCGTGGCAGGTGGAATTGGGACTTACACACTGCTGCTGGGAGTGTCACAGGAAGCTGGCTTTCTGGTGAACAACCTGATGAAACTTAGTCAAATTAAAATGGACCCTGCATGCACTTCCAAAGAACACCTCACTTGGGTCCATAAGGGCTGGTCTGAAAATGTTCCTGATAGTGCCATTTGGTGGTGACAGGAACTTAGAGGCGATCTGGAAATCCCTCCATGGAACATATGGTGAGTATACATCATGGAGAGCTGTGCACAAGAGAGAATGAACAGCTTGGGTGGAGACCTAATGATATGGGCACATTTATCACAGCGTTGATTGAAAAAAGTAAGAAACAGAGATATATAACAAAATAGCATACTTTAAAATTTAAAAAAATGCATGCATTATCAAATACATGTTCTTGGAACAATACAACCCCAAAGATATAAATCAGACACAAACCAGAGTCATTGCCTGAGGGGTAGGGGGACAAAAGAATAGGAAGCAGGAATGGAGATAGAGGGAAATAAATAAGCAAACAAAATAGGCGATAAGCCATGGCCCGAGGAAGAGTGCAATTTACTAACCTTCTGCTACCTACAAAAGGAAGAAAAGTGGGAAAATGAGAAGGGAGTAAGGCTAACAGGCACTCAGACATCTGTATGGCCACAGGCAGAGCGATGGTACCATAGCCTCAAAGATGAAGGATGAGTTCCAGATCTACGAGGCCCAGAAACACAGCCAGAGAGTTCCTGGCCTTCTACTATCACTTATCTTTGTCCCCATCATCTGAGGTCACCTGAACACCTTAATGTATCTAATAACAAGTTGTATAATGAAATCTAAATGATGTATCAAGCTAGTGTCATCAGACAATTGATATGTACTAGGCCTTGGTCAAGGTTTTCATATGTAAAACATGATTAATCCTACCAAGAATCGCATGTGTAGGTGCAACTATTATTCTGATGTTATGAATGAGGAAACTGAAAAACAGGCGAAATCACATCCCCAAAGTCATGAAGCCAGTAGGTGATGAGCTGCATTTCAGACCCAATCAGTTTGAGCCTTTTTGGTTTTTTGTACCAGGGATTGAACCTAGGGGTGCTCAACCACTGAGCCACATCCCCAGCACTTTTCATGTTTTACTTTGAGACAGAGACTCACTAAATCACTAAGTTGCTGAGGCTGGCTTTGAACTTGCAATTTTCCTGCCTCAGCCTCCCCAGCTGTGCCACCATGTCCGGCAAGCAGTTTGATGCTCAGCCTGTACTTGTAAGTACAAAGCTGTATCAAAAGATGCTATTGAGTGAATTCCATTTTATGAGTGGCAAGTTTCTCCCAATGTTAGACATTTCTCAAATGTCTTAGATTATTTTTTTTAACTCAATGACCCCAGTACGAGGCTCTTAATAACAACATTTTTTGAAGAGAGGAAGAGTTATTCTGTGTAATGACATTCATTTGTAAAGCCCTGAATTTCCTTCCATGAAGAACAGAACACCAAGGGACTGAAAACCAAATTTGGAGTCACAAATTCTGCCTCTCCCATATAACGACCTCGGGTGAGTCACTGAGCTCTCTTAGCTTCAGTCTCCTCATCTGAAACATGGGAAGGAATAACAACTCTTGGATCTGCTGTCAGATGATATCCCATAGGCAAGAACTGTGAGCACTCACAGCCTGCATTTGGGTGACTGGAACACACACACTGTTCCAGGTGGTCCTACATCTTTTCTGGTCCTACATTGTGCCTTGTCTCATTGCAGCATGACCTTGGAAAGGCACAACATCTATTCCTTGGACATCTTGTGTGAGCTTCTACCTGGAGAGAGGTCAGACATAATCACCTCCATGGTGCTTCTGGGCTCAGTAATAAACATACATGTTGAGTGAGTTTGGCCTCCGAGTTGTCTGTTCTCTTACTCTGCCTGGGGCAACTCGGCCCTCCTGGCCTGCATTATGGTTTGGAAATGGCCTCCAAAGGCTCATGTGTTGCAGGCTTGGTTGACAGCCTTGTAGTACTATGGGGAGGCTGTGGGACCTTTAAGATATGGGACCTAGTGAAAGGAAGTTGGGTCATTGAGGGTGTCCCCTTGACGGAGACAGTGGAATCCCACCTCCTTCCTGTTTCTGTCTCTTTGCTTTCCAGCTGCCATGAGGACAACAGTCTTCCTCTTCCATGTGCTCCTGTCACCAGGCTGTCCTGTGTTGCCACAGGCCCAAAGCAACCAGGTTAACTGACTGTGGATGGAGCCTCTGAAACTCTGAGCCAGAATAACCATTGCTCCTCATGACTTATTTATCTCAGGTATTTTGTCCCACGATGAAAAGATGACTAACAGGGTCTGTTCCCAATTTTCTCAACAATTGGAGCAACTTGGACCCGTGTTTTCTCACACTCGCTCATGCAGTCCCTGCCAAGTTTCTGTTGTTGAAATTGTACCCACCCCAAAGAACAAAATTTCTCCCTAATCTTCCTTTCCACACCAGAATTTGATTTCCCCTTCCTTAGAAATCCTTAAAATCTAGATTTGTCTCTTTCTTATGAAGTCTGCTGTCATAGCTTTGGTCCTGGTTTTGAGGGTGCTCACCTTGTGCCCTGGGTAAATACAGGCTCCACAAGGGTGGCCCTTGCACGTTTTACCTCTGTATCTCCCGCAGCCCGTAGCCTGGTGTCCATCACATACAGGGCACATGAAAGATGCCTGGTGGACCCAAGGGGACAAATGTGTGCTGCAGCCTGTGCTGGCGAGAACACTGGGATCCCCCCAGGATACCCACCCGTTCCCTTAGTTTACCCAGACTGCATGGCGGCAGGGGGAGGGGGGAGACTGGTCGTGCCTTCTGCTGGTGTAAAGAAAACAGCAGCAATATCTGACGTCATTTTTCAAGTTCCTCACTGACTTTTCTAGAATGCCATGAATGTAGCACTGCTTTACCCCATTCTAAAACACGAAGTTTTCAGTTACACTCAGTTACTACTGTTCATTGCTTAGGAATCCATTCAGGAAACATTTATAAAATGCTTTCTTGTGTCTGACTGAGGGCTCAGGACTAAGAAGACTAAAACATGCCTCTTGATGTTTTAAAGACCATTATATGATCAGAAATGTAAGTGGAGGCAAACAGTTAAAGTAAAACAGCAAAAAGAGATGCTCTAGTAGGGATGTGAGCCATTGGGGAGAGTGTAACAGCAGAGTCAGGCTTCTTGATTCAAATCCAAGTTCTAGTGATTGTTCTAATGGTTATTATGTTGGGAAGCTTTGCCTTTAAGCCTCAGTTTGCTTACATGGAACACTATCCGCCCTACAGAATTGCTGTGAGGGATGGAATCAGGTAATACATGCAAAGCTCTTGCACATGCAGGGCCCACAAAACCACATAATGAGTGCTCTCTGCAGCCATCTCTTCTGTGCTGCCTATCTTCTTTGTAAAGTGAGAGTGGGAGCTGCCCTCACCTCATTGGATTCCCGTGAAAATCAAATCATGCTTGGCACATTGCTTGACTGTGAGCACTAAGAGAATTCTTAAGTATGATTCTAATTTTGTATGAAGTAAAACAAGGAAACATAGACATGTTTAGAGGTGTTATGTACTAATGTTTATAACTTCCTTTGAAACACGTCCAAAACAAGATGGATTGGGTAGATGAAAAAAGGTACAGAGAAATTGATAGATACGATGAAACAAATACAGCAAACTCTGAATTACGGGCTCTTGGTGGTGATTACCTGGGTGTTCACTGCACCAATCTCTCAACTTTTCTGTATGTTTCAAATTTTTCATAAACTATTGAGAAATAAAGGGGTGATGAATACTAGTGTAATGGAAAATGAGAGTCAGGATGCCATGATCTGGAAGCAACATTTTATCTGTGGCACTACAACCCTGAGGGACAACTCCCAAAGTCTGAGCCCCGAGCACTGTGGCGCTTTTACTTTTAGACATAAGCAAGTTTTGGGTACATCAAGGAAAGGGAGTAGGTGCAATTCTACTGGAGGGTGCATTCTACATTCCTTATATAGGTACAAGCTTGTCAACAACCTAGGGACTCAGTTCATAAAGCTTCAGGGACTTTAAGTGCACTAAGCCTAAAGAGGGATTGTTCTGTCTCCACTGCTCTGTTTCCTTCTTCTGCTACTGTGGTTATCTTTAACAGGTACCCATTAGCCACTGCAAGCCTCTATGGTTACATGTCAGTGTGCAGAGCTGCTGGGTGTCAGTGTGCAAAACCCCAGCCTGTCAGCTCTTAAACTGCTAAAGTCCCATTTTGCTCTACTACACCGGGATGGTTTTGAGGCAGGATTCAAGGAAGGAAATGGCATGGAAGGAGACCCAGAATGATCTGCCCTCTACTGTCCTTCCTTTCCTTAGTAGAGAAGAGCAAGTGCAAAGTCTCAGAAAAGAGAAGGAGCAGGTGTCTCCTGAAGTGTAGTAAGGAGATGATACTTGACAGGGTTACAGAGCTTCCAGGGGCTAGGGACACAGAGCAGAGATCCTACTTCAATTCCCAGCTCTGCCTTTACGGACAGGGAGAAGTTTCTTAAGTTTTCAAACTTCATTTTCCTTGTCTATCAAAGTAGACCTAGCATTTACCACCTTCCAAGGTTGCTTTCAATATTACCTGGGTAATGTTACCATCATCTTCTTAGGAAAGCTTGCCCTCTCAGCACAGATGTCTTTTCCATGTCTCCATCTAATCCCTTGTCGGATGGGAGGCATCTGGACAGCCTCAGCTGGAGGAGGGGAGACAAGTTGGGAGGAAGGGTCATAGAGGGGTGAAGTTAAGGGGAGAGTTGAATGGGAATCTGAGTCCCAGAGAAACAACTCTCCTCAGGCACCAGTCTGATGAATGCAAGAGGCCCAAACAGATTGCTTGCTCAGTGTCAGGCACGTGGCTTCTAATGTTATATTTAAAATGCTACTGAAATTATAATCCTGCTGTAGTTCCTTTGCAAACTCTCCATCAACCTATGCAGAATGCATTGCTGACAGGGAGTCAGCAGCATCCCCTGACCCCTCCTCCATATGACTCAGCATACACCAGACACTTTAATAGCTTCTGAGTTCAAGTTTGAACTTGCCCCAAAACTTGCCTCCCTCCTCTTCTGTGCTTCCCCCTCCCCCATCTTTACAACCCACTCTGCGTTTCCAATTTATCAGCTAGTAAATTCTGAGTTGAACTTGGAGTCAGAGTTTCATTTATTTTTGGCAGAGCATCAATTTCTTTCAAGAAAAGAGAAGAAAAGAAAAAAGTGTGTTGTGTGTAGGGGGGATTCGGGGAGGCAGGTTTAAAAAAAAGCCCAGCTAAACAAATAGGACGCATGGAAACAGCCCCACAACCTTAAGTAGCTCAGTTCAGAGAGAAAAGTGATTTTTGATGCATTAAGTGTGAGTGGATTTGAAACAGAGTTTGAAATGATCCGAATATGCAGCTGGTGTTACCAACCAAGTGCAGATGGTCTCTTGGTTTGGAGAGGTCATGGGGTCATTGAGATGCTGGTGAGTTCAGAACTGGAGAGAGAATTTAAAGGTAACCATGGTACCGACACTCATTTTCATTCTGGGTTGTGTGACTACTAGACATGTGACATCCCATGTGCTTTTGGATAGCAGAAGTCCTGTTGATATAAGAGCGCCCTGAAGAGCAAATGATGTTTCTAGCTATGCAAAGTCTCCTGAGTTACAGAAAAAGACTTACAATTAGCTCAACTCCACTCTTAATGGGAAAATGCAAACCAAATCATCAGACTGGAAAAAATTTTAGTCTGATAACTTTGGAAAATTCTTTGCAAGTTTATAATATTCACTGCTGGAAATATTATGGAAAAATGACTATTTTTCATGTTGTTGATAATAATGTAAATGGCATTACCTTTCTAGAAGGAAATTTGACATTCTCTTTCTCTGTCTTCACCCCCTGCCTTGATCTTTTTTTTCATTCCTTTTTAACCCCTTATATTTATTTCCCATAGGCAATCACTCCTGATAGGCTTAATGTCTATCATTTTGCATAAATTCTTCAAAAATGTGAGATATTATTTTATGTGGATGTATTTTTATTTACAACAGACTTATGGTATACTTTCCTGTATATTTGCAATATTATTATGTAGACATTTAACTATTGCTTCAAACTGCTCCACAGAATTCCTTGGTGTTCATCCACTATTGCTTACCTAACACTTTCCTCAGGGATGGATTCCCACTTATCACCAACTTCTCACCTCTTCCCAAAACAAAAACAGTTCACACAAAATAACAACAAAATACCCCCAAAAGCTGCAATGAACATTCTTATACGTGTCCCTTTGTGGATATGTGTGGTCATTTCTTTGATCTATCTCTGTACATCTAAATCTATATCTCTTTACAGTAGAGTTACTAGGTTAGAGTGTATAAGTATATTTATTTAGATTAACTGAGGCAAAAATTTGAAAATACTTCCTCAAATTAAAAATTATGAGCATTTTTTGACTTGGCACTGGTAAGAATATATCGGTAAAATTCCATATATTTACCAACATAGACATACAAGGATATTCCTGGAAATACTTTGTGTTGGCAAAGCCCTGTGTTTTACTGAAGGCTCACGTGAACGTATGTATAGGTGAGCCTCAGAAATGGGTTACTCTGGAAAGAGGAAGCAAACAGAGGTGAGAGCATCTCTGGGGAGTGGATTTGTACATCAGGCCTAGGCCCCACGATGGGCAGTGCCCCTTATACAGCTAAGTGACTTTTTGTCTCCATTTTTGTCAGTGGTATCACGGGGATCATGGCACATATTTGCATGCATCAGAGTCCTCAAAGAAGACAAGTTTCACACTCAAATTGAGTAACTTAAAGAACGTGTAAGGAAAAGGACTATTTATAAGGGTGTGGACAGGTACAGTAGACAGTGTCCTGTTCGTGGGCTAGCAAAAGGAAGCCATTGCTGGGAATGAGTCAGAGGAGAAGAGACAGCTTTTTTATTTTATTTTTTTCAAGAGAGAGAGGGAGAGAGAGAATCTTTTTTTTTTGGTAGATGGACACAACACAAACCCCTTATTTTTATGTGGTGCTGAGAATCGAACACGGGTCCTGCCTATGCTAGGCGAGTGCTCTATTGCTGAGCCACAATCCCAGCCCAAGAGACAGCTTTGTAGAAAGAACTGTCTGATAGAAGCCATGGCCAGCTGTCTAAGGAGGGAGTTGGACCAGCTGGGAGACCCAAGGGACCAAGAGCCTCCCAACCTTCACCCTTCTTCCTGTCTCTTTGGCTGTCACCCATGGGCTGGCCCAGCTGAGAACCAGAAGTGAGAACAGTGTCCTGCTGCTGCTCTTCCTGCAGATCAAGGTGCAGCGTGGATTGGGGAGTGGAGTGGGAAAATGAAGGTAGCCAGCAAAACACCTCATGTGATCTTTGTGAGAATTAAATGAGCGAATGTATTAAGTGTTTAGACAAGCAAGTGGCACATAATAAATGCTTAAAAAGTGCTATTATCAATCTTTGATTGATGTTGGTATTGATTGCCCATTATACCATTGAGTCAGAACCAGATGCACTGCAGTGGGGTCGGTCAGGCCGCCATGATATATACCAGTGACATGGAAGGTAGAAGCCGCTTACTGTGAGGAGTGTGAGCCCTGGGCAGACAATGGTGGAAATGTGTGAATGGTGGTAGCATTCGTGAAGAGGGTTGAAAATGAGGTGAGGATAGGAAGATGCCCTTACTTTTTGCCTTTCTGTTCTCATTGCTCATGTGTGATTTTTAAACCAGGTATGTGTGTTATTATATTTTTATTGATGAAAATGTCAAGGGCTAGCTGGCAGGTAGGTTCCTCAGATATGGATTTCCTCTTTATTAGTCACTAAAATTTTTAAATTTAAGAATAAAGTATGTTATTGGGAAGCACAGAGGTATTCTCAGTATCAAAATTGGCCTTAAATAGTATTTTTGAGAATATGAAATTGTCTTGTTTGCTCAAGACTTCTTACTTAGATGCTAACTTTGGACTCGTGTATTTCTTCTCCTTTTTGACTGCAGCCTGGAATGAATGGCTTCCAACAGTCTTAAGCAATAAGGAGGTACTTTTATCCACAAAGCAAGTTCTTGCCAATGAGTTATATATTGATATAGACATAGCTATGAATTGGTATGAATACTGATATAAAAACAGATTAGATACAGAGATAGTCAAGAGACAA
The DNA here is from genome assembly GCF_001458135.2 of Marmota marmota marmota. Lineage (NCBI taxonomy): Eukaryota > Metazoa > Chordata > Mammalia > Rodentia > Sciuridae > Marmota > Marmota marmota. The sequence goes on along the minus strand of NW_026000005.1, from coordinate 34,827,523 downwards.
GTATAGATACATACGTGTAATTATTTCACTGTGGTTTTATGAATGTACATATGCAGACTCTATGGATATGTGCAGTACACATACCTGTATTTTTCAACATGGCACTAGTATACAACAGCACAGATGAAGAGACTGGACTTTGACATTGCTCTTCTTAGATTGTAGTTCTGACTGCATTCTCATCAGCTAGTAAGTATGGGCAAGTTACTTGACTTCTCTTACCCTTGGCTTTCTCATTTCTAGAATGGAGACTTCTACCTACTTCCCAGGAAAGTTGAAGGACTGAATGAAATGAGTATCCCCGGCATTACAGTAATCACTCAGTATATGGTAGCAGTTATTTATTCTTAAATGTAATACTTCAAGCCAGCTCTGCCCAGTGAAGGATTCTGTTTCATTTCAATTCAGTCTTTCTGACTTAACTATCAGGAAGATGACTTGGAAAAGGACGAAATAGGTGGTAGTGGTATCTCCATGCATGCAGATCTGTAGGGAATGGTGCTCTTGGAGTTCAAGTTTTCTTCTAATTTCAGCCTCCTTGTTTAGACCAATGGGAATATGATGCCATAGGACATTCAGTGACCTGTGCAAGCTTACAAAGTTGGGAATATAAAACCAAATTTCCTGACCTCTATCAAACTCCCCTTACAATAGCTGTGCATGGATATGGAGGGCTATTTATTAAGGAGGGGGACAATTGTATCCAAAAGGAATCCTCTGCGTGGAAGAGTGCCATCTGACCCATTGTCTTGTCTTTTGCCTCTTTCTTGCTATGGTGTGTGATCAGGGAACAGTGGCCATCTTCTAGTATGTGAGATGGAGCAGATCTGAGCAGGCTACAGCTGTGACTCAGCCACCATCTTACTTACTCCTTGAAAAGAAATGCATGTTCCTTCTTGTGGGCAAGTTACTTGACTTCTCTTAACCTTGGCTTTCTCATTTCTAGAAGCCTAGCTCCTCAACTCAGATGCCCTGTGGACTCTCTGAAATTAGAGTCACGACTTTTGATATTCTGTTCAAGTCTTACTGCCCACAGTAGTGGGCATTTTTAGTGTCCTTGGAGCTGGGCACCAAGCCCTACTATCCAGAAAGAAGTTCTTCTGCACTGGTGTGATCTCCAGTTGAAAAGAGGTGTCATCTGAACCAATGTCACCATTGTAATCATCACAGAGACTTGGAGGACTAAAGGTTCTGGGCATTGGCTCAAACTGAGTGACTTAAAAGATTAAAAAAGTCTTTGCCTCAGTAGTCTGGCATGTTTTGGGGTTGGTGTCAGAGAACTTCTAATCATGGGAACTGTCTGAAATGAAGTGGTAAGTTTCCTGTCCCTGTAGAGGCTGGCAAACCATTTGGCATAAATATCCCTGAAAAATCAGAAGATCTCAGGAGTCTCCATTCTGTGACAAGGCCCTATCTCTTTCCTTGCCCATCAAAGAGGAGAGAAGGGATAGAACCCTATGTAGAGTGAGGAGAGCATCATCAGCCTTTCTCTTATTAAAAATTGTTTCTGTGAAGGAAAATCAAAGTGGTATATAGGACCAAAGCTTCGGTTTGGAATCAGGACACTGGCTGTGTCCTGAGTGTGATCAGACACTGGGTGGCTTTTCATGCCAATCACTTCTGCTCTCCAAGTCCATCTTCCCTCACTCATCCTGAGAGGATAAATTCAGAACATCCCTAAATTTCCTTATGCTGGGAACTTTGGTTGAGAGCTCATAATTGGTTAGAAAATAATTTTCAGTCATCTTTGGGCAGATGAACATCTGGCAGATTCACAGTGAAGGAAAAAAACCCACAGCACTTCCATGCATTGTTCACCATGAACATGCCATGCATTGTTCACCATGTTCCTGACCAAGAAAAGACATGTTGGGGGCATTAATTAGGTGGAGGAGTCTCAATACCTTCTCTGTCAGTGCTGCTCAACTCAATTGTGGAGGCCCGGAGCAGTCATACCAAATGCTGCTCAGTGGTTGCTGCTTGTACTTTAGGCCAGAACAGAGAGAGGATGGGTTTGAAATTGAAAGGAGCCTGACTCCTGCAGGCTAGAAAGTTGTTGCTACTTCCATCCATGCTGCTGCTATAACAAAGGACCTCAACCAGGCAGCTTGAATTCTTAAATTAAAAATGCATTGAAATACAAGTTACTGTATCAAGATTCAGGTTGGAAATGCAATCAGGTTTTATATAATGAATGAACAAAAGCACATTATCATTACAGTTGTTAGTAGAAAATACTTTGCTAATAACTTCATTCTCATCTCATTTATGCTCTGTATCACAACTTTGCTTTTAAGAGATTTAAATATGAAGGGAAAAGAATCCATGAGCCATTTAAGATATGAGCAAATTAAGTAACTATTGTTCAGGAAAAGGCTCTTACATGTGGGCCTGATGAAACTGTCCTGAAAATGTCACCACGAAAGTAATCATTTATCTTGAATCTCATCAAATCTTGCTTAGCAAGTTCTTACTTTAATACCCCTTTTCAGTGAACAACAGACTTTAAAAATATGTTGAATAAAATTCCACTGATAAATATCTGGTGCGTTACTAAGTAATGTTAAATAAAAATTATAAGACCATATTGTTGCAGACTGAGCTCTAGCCCTCAGCCCCAAGAGACCCAACGAACCAAAATGGAGACACTCATGCTTCATGCCACATAGCGAAACAGAAATGTAAAAGAGGCATATAGATCCTAAAACATACCAGTTCTTCCTGAAAACAGCAGATTCCAATATACATGAGTCAGTGTGATAAAGAAGTCCCTTCTCTTTTATATGTAAAATATTAATAACAATGACCATCTGCTGTAACTAGATGCTAACCAATTAGTTTTTATTCTCTTCATGTTTCTTTCATCCCAACTTACAAACAAAAACAACAACAAAAAAACACTGCCTCTTATTGTACAGGGGGAGCTCCTATTTAATTTTGTGAAATGAAAGCTGGACTGATTCACCAACTGTAAGTAAAAAGGCAATTCTCTCTATAACTACCATTTTCTTTCCATCTCTCGTCACATTGTTTTCCCCCTGAGTATGTCTTGTGTACAAATTTCCCCTTTTTGTGAGGATACCAGTCATGGTGGATTATGGATCACCCTGATGACCTCCTTTTTAACGTGATTATCTTTGTAAACACCCTGTTTCAAAATAAGGTCATATTCCAAAGTAATATGGGTCAGAATGTGAAATTAGGGGAACACAACCCAAACCTATCCCATCTGTCACAATTGGTGGGTAATTGGTATTGAGTCATGAAAACAACCATATACTCACTCCTTTCAGTTCATCTACCCCATTGATATCTATTTCCCCTCACATCCTTAAACTAGCATTTGTTCCTTATGTAAATATCCCTTGGATTTAGTGGGTGACATGTATGTTGGGGAGAGAGGCAGAGTCAAACACATGGAGAGAAAAATGTTTGCACAGACTTCCTCCTCCCAGAGGTTCTGCTCATATACACCTGCAGACTGTATGTGTGTCCAGTTTCCATATTAAATAACTAACTTTGAGCTCTGGTCTCAGGGTTTCCCTGAGGATGATCTTACTACATGAATAGAAAGCTATGGGTTACCAGGGTGAAGCTGCAGCCTCCCAGTCACACCAACAGGAAAATGGCTCAGTGTAAATCAAGTCTCATCTCAGTAATTACCCCAGCAGACATTTATGTTGGGCTGGGTCCCAATGCCCTTCCATGACTGCCGTCATCTCCATTCTGGGCTCAAATGACCCACTTTGCTGTTGAGTTCATCCTGGCGCCCTGTGGAGGGTGGGAGGCGGGAGGGCCCTGAGAAAACATCTTTTGCTTTGCTTGGAGTCCCCAAAGGCTGGGACCACTGGACTCGGTCATGCTTAGGATGGAGACAGTGCCTGGGCAGTGCCCAGCCCTCGAGATGATCATGAGGGAATGACTTCCAAGCTCCTGCTCCCAGGATATTTTTTACTTTCTTTTGGGGTTAACTGCCAAGGTTAATCCATGATCTTGTTTATTGTATGACTGGCCAAATATTTAAACTGACTGGAAATAAATTTCCCAAGTCTACCTCTCAACAGCTCCTACAACTTCATGTAGCAAAGCCTCACAGCACACATGAGGGAAGCAGATGCAGTCCATTTTGGAGAAGCAAGAACTCATGCAGGGAGAGCAAGAGCCCTTCTCTCATCTTCAGTGGCTCAGTGGGCAAAGATGGAAGACTTTAACTTCCGTCTCCTGGGCTCCCAATAAGAGCTCCTTCCAGCATATCAACCCCCTGTCTGATATGACTCTACTCTCTGAAGCTTCAGGTGAGCGTTCCAAAGACGGTCAGGAACATCAAGGAAATCTCCAATGTCAACTTCTCAGGTCTGTCATCCATGGAAACATTGGACCTTTCCCTCGTTTTCATGGTTGGAGAGAGTTATCATCCAATTGTAATACAAGTCTAACTAGGTAATGCTAGTGCAAACAAAACAAAACAAAACAAAACAAAACAAAACAAAAAAAAACACACAACACACTAGTTTTACCGATAGCCTAGAAAGAAGCAAACAAAATAAACAAATACAAAATGAATAAGTGGAATGAAAGAGATGACCAAGGAAACCTAGGATTCTCCATTCTCTATAAATCCTTGAGTGTGTGTTACAACATGGACCACATTGCCTACCAATTTCAGGAGTTACCAGTTACAATAAGCATTTCTTGGGCATATTTTATGCACAGGCATTGTGCTAAGTGCTTATCCATTTTCTTACAAAACTCTTCAAGTTAGAAACAATTTTAAAAGGGGTAAGAGTGAAATGAACAAATACACATAATCATGCTTAGAAAGTATGAAGTATTATAAGGATTGAAGGATTTAATGCATGCTATCATTTTATTACATGACCCCTGAAATTCATTTAACCTTAGAATAATGTAGTGAAATAATAGATGTCTAAAGGATATGTGATCTAGCCCTATCACATACCAGAGAACATCACCCAGAGAAGTGACATCAGCTTTGTTAGGGTTAAAAATGCTGTTCAACCTGCTTAGAGAACCACAATAATGTGGAACCTTCAATAACCATGAGGGTGTTCAGGTCACAGAGGTTGGCATCTGCTCAAGATAAACATTCTGTCAGCTCCTAGCTGGCGGAAAAGAAGCCAAAGCCTTCATTGCCTTTTACCCCTGATCAGGGACATAGACTTTTTAAGTGTTGATATCTGCTAGTCTCAGTGACCATTATCAGCAGGATGGGGACAGTATTTCACATGTTCGTACTAATGCATTAAATGAGCTGTGATGTCTTTAAAAACATCTATCTATTGAAGTGATGGCATACAGGAAGTAATAATAATTAAACACCCACTGTTTCAGTGTGGTTGGGAAATGAAGACTCAGAGCTGGTGAGGCTTACTCAGGGTGACACATTCTATAAAATGGGTGGTGTTTAAAAGGAAGTGAGTCTAGAGGCACAGGAGCTGATGGAGTAGAAAAGCTTTTTGGGCAAGATCCTTGCTTGTTCTTACTCATCCATTGCCACCCACCTGGCCATTAATCACCCATTGGCAATGGGTTTTCCTGGAGGGTGGAAATAGAAATGAGTCTATGTGGGGACACCATAGAGTTTTCGATTTTTGATTAAGGCATATCAGAGAGGCCAGAACAAAAGGGCATTAGATCAGATATCAGGGTGAATACCCCAAGTAAAGGGCTTGATTGTGTTTAGCTGCACTGTCAAAGAGGAACTTCTGAATCAGACACATCTCTGTGAGCAAATTCCTGAACTTTCTGAGATCAGCTTCAAGGATTTGATATGTCACTTCATGGAAAACACTAGACCAGTACATACTAGAAATTCCACTTTAGATCTATTATTGTTTTTCATAGCATGTCAATTATGTTCTAAATCATTATTTGTAAACCTCTTTTCATATATCATCCTAAATTATCTTATTGATAGTGAAGTTAACAGAGTAGGAACTAGAAATAGGGATTCTCAGATGAATGCATTAAATGAGCTAGTATATTCTTGGATCTAATAGTTCTAGCTCTGTGTTCTAGTTCTGACTCTGACACTACCCCCCATTGACCATGGAGTGGCCTCCTCTCTGATGGAATTGGACTGAGTCACCTTCAGGTGGATAGTTTAAAGATGACTATATAATCACATGAGTTCCATTAGAGTGAAATGAACTCTGCCCATATTTGGAAGTGCGGGGGCATGAGGGAAGAGGATTCTTATTCAATCACACAGCAGCCTTGAGTCACAAATTCACAGGTTCACAGGTTGACTGCCCTGCATGAGGTCTGTGGGCTGGTGAAGAGAGCAAGATGAAGGGAATAAATGAAGATGTGGAGTTTGTAGCAGCTAGTGCCTGGGTTCTTGTTGCTACAGCTCATCATATCTGAGATTGCAGACTGGACACTCACCGGCTGGTTGTGGTCTGAGATTCCTAGAAGGCTCCTTAGATACCTAAACTGGGTGGGGAATAAGGTAGTGGCTGTTCTGGTCTACAATGCTATTGCACTTTGAGTGCTACTGGTTCCAGCCACAAAGCAAAAAGCACAGGCTAGTTAGGAACTGCAGACAGTAACATTAGCAGAAGCACCTGGGCCAGTCTTGCTGTCGATTTGATAAGCCTTTGCATTTCCTTGTCCTTAGAAAGTACTGACTTCTTACCTGCTCATTGTGAAAACTCCGAAGGTTTGGAGACGTTGGGTCACACGCAGCCAGGGTAGGAAAGTCAACATGGCCTTCTGAAAGCCCAGTGTCTTGTCGTCTGAAGCAAGTGGCAGCAAAATCTTTTGTTGTTTTCCTCCTGTTTTTCATGCTCAGACCCATATATTGACCATTGTCAGTTACATGATTTCTTGTTGGTTGGGTTCCCCAGAACTCATTTTGTGTTTTCTTGTGTTTAAACTGCTGTGTGTCTCTGTTGTTGAAAAGACAGTGTCGTGCCTCAAATGACATTCTGCTGGTGCAAAGGGCCCATCCTTCGGGGCTGTTTTCTCTAACTCCGAGTTGCTGCCTTGATAAGCAACCTGCTCTGCCTATTTGGTGGTGGTAATCACATGAATTTTTCTTTTTTCTTTCTTGCGTGGATGGAAGAACAGAATAATAAAGTCTTATTTCAGGACTTCTGAAAAGCCTTTCTGTTTTACTATAAAATGATTTGTGATTTCTCTCCCAGAAATCTCAACCTTTCAAAATTCTTTTCTTAAGCTGAAGGCTTTATTCCCTGGCAACGTGTTAGAAAAACTCTGTAGGAAAGGGCACGCAGTAATGAGTATCTCTTGGTTAGACTTTAATAGGGATGAGTATCAGCTTTTACAGAAAATGAATTTGTCCAGGGAAGAGATGAAGGTTGTTTGGCAGGAGGGGAACTGAAGGAGAGATGAGAGGCTGGAAAATGGGGCTTCCTTTAAGAGGCCAGGAGGACAGAAAATCATCACAGTGAGGCTGAAGAAAAAGAGGTTTGTTTTTATTGTAATCTTAAGGAAAATCTGTCCTTCTGGTGAGGTTCTAGAACACTGAGATGCAGTCTGTTTTCTCCATCAATAAAGGGGAAAACTATAACTCTTAGACACTGTAAAATGAACCCATGTGGAAGACTTTATATTGCTTCATAATTGAGGGAAGCAGCATGAAGTTACAACTGGTTTGAAGGGGAATTCAAGGAACCACACATGTACCATGTGTGCAGATGCAGAAATTGGATCCCACTTAGATGAGGTATCTGAAATATCAAGATCATGCAATCAGAGTGGAATAGTGGAAGCCTGGAGCTGAGGAGAGGGGAGATTGAGGAGTTACTGGTGGGGGAGCATAGAGTTTCAGCTAAGTGAGATGGACATGTTACAGAGATCTGTTCTGCTGCACAACACTGTACCTATAATCAATAGGACTGTATTGCACACTTAGAAATTTATTAAGGTCTCATGTCAAATGTTTTTACCAAAATTTAAAAAAAAAAAAAGTCATCACTGCCTCCAGGGTTTTCCTTGGAGATTGCCAGTGGTTTCAGCTCTCTCCAGCCCATTCTGCTACCCATACCATAGCAAAACACACCAGTCTTCGTCATTTCCTGTACCATATTTTATTGACATATTTCATTCCTATGTTCACATTTACCGCTAACATGTAACTAAAGGCTGCATCTTATTTGCTATGTCACAACTAGGGTTCAAAACATACTACCCATTCTGCAGAGCTTTTGTTGACTAGCTGGTGACTCTTGGTACCAATTAGAAAAGCTCCAAGGGTGTCTGGATGGACAAGGCACCAAGCGTGCCACATTCTAATCTATAGCATTGTGTTGGGATAAAACTTTAAAAGAGTAACAGCCTATTTTGCCTTTGGAACTTTTAAAGCAAATTATTTCCATGCCTGTACAATTATGTCAAAATGAACCTCACAATTATGTAGAACTATAATGCGCTAATAAAAACATTTAAAAATCCTGTGTCAATGGGTACTAAGTCACAGTTAGACAGAAGAAGCTCTAGTGTGCTTTTGTGCAGTAGATGCCAGTAAATACATAAATATACCTAAATATATAGATATAGATGTCCAAAATTACATATTATATATTCCAAAAAAACTAGAAAATTGTTGAATGTTTCTGCCATGAAGAAGTGATAAATGTTTATAGTGATGGATATATTTAACCTGATTATGCAGTGTATCCATGTATTGAAACAACACATTACCTCCACTAGTGTGTTTTTCTATACCAGTTAAAAATGACTTCAATTTTCAAAAGAAAACTTAGTAGTCATCCAGTCGAAAAAAGAAAGCCATATGTAAATATGATAGAAAACAATGTAAATGTGTAAAAATAAGAGCAAATGTATGGGGCTACAGATACAGCACAGTGCCTAGCATGAGTGAGGCCCTGGATTTTATCTCTAACACACAACACACACATACACACACACACACCCCACATATAAATGTGTTTATAGATTAAAAAAAAGAATGTCAAAATTAAAAAATAAATGGTGCCATTTTCTGAATTTGTCCCCAAACTTGAATGAAGCATCTTATAACAAGAGTCTCAAACCTCCCTGTTGATTGATTTGGGGGTTTGGTATTATCTTTACCACTACAATGTTTAGTGTTCTTTAAAGAACTAATGAAAACCTGATTTTGTTGTATAATTGTGGGGGATTGCTGCAGAGAGTTTGGCAGTGCCGACCTGTGAGCTGCTGTGCTGGTTTCTGGAGAGGGCAAGGAGGACAGGCTTGGAGATAAGCAATGGCGCTCAGTGATTTCTTCTTCTGCATTCATATCCTGTGTGCTCTCAGGAGAGTCACACTTTAGTTTCCCATCCTTCCCAATAAAGATGATATTTTGACTTATTTTTCTGAAAGGCTTTGGAAAACAGCCAGAAACATGATTGTCAAGTGAATGTAAATGACTCCTAGGCCCAGAATCCCAGGACACAGCAGTTGGTGAGTTGAGGATCTGGCTCACACATCAGAAATCCAAGTAAGGAAGAGGAAGATCTTCGATGGCCCTACCAATCTAACTGGTAGAGGCCTCCTCAACTTGCAAATACCCTTGTCATTTCTCCTGGCAGCTTTCCCCATGTTATTTGTTTGCAGTGACATGACCCGCTGGCGCCTAGAGACAGGGCAGGGCGGGGAAGGCTTTGGAATCCACACAACTCATTGCCCTCCCCACCCCCACAAAGCTTTGTCCTCCAGCGCAGTCTCTGGGGCCCTGGGATCAGATTGCTGGCTTCCAGGTGCCAGAGAGACACTTTTCTGTTTGCTCTCCCACCCAGACTGCCCTCAGTTTGTCCTTCCCCCAGGTGGGGGTGGCAGATGACAGAGGCTGTTTTGAAATGAATCTTTCTCCTTCCTCCCCTCCCTTTCTTCCCTCTACCCCCTCAAACCACAAGAACATTTTGGCTTCTTTCCATCATTTGGGGTTTGTGTTGGAGATCTGAGTCTGTTCTTGTTCACTGTAAATAGCCCAGAAGTTAATGTAGGGGTACAATCTTTAAATGTGAGTTGCCCTTGGGGGACATGAAGGAACACGTCGAGCTGGTTGCACTGGTAATGGTGACTCTACTTTGACCCTAGCCCATGCAGCCTGTGGTCCCCCAGTGTTTCCATCCTAGTCCAAGTGGCCTTCTTCCTGGTTTTTTACCCTCTTTAAGTACCTTTTATGCCCCAATCAGCTGGTCATGGTTCCTTGTCTTGCTGTCTGCTCCTCTGGCCTAAACATTTTTGAAAGGATATTTTCTTTATGAGGAGAGAAGCTATTGCTCTTGAAGATGGCAGAACATTTACATGACTGGGGAATTGCAAGTTGACAGAAAGGCAGCCCAAACTGATTTAGGTAAAAACAGAAAGCCAATGTTGCACATAGCAGAGAATTCCAAGGTTGTAGAAAAAGACAAGGTTTCCAAAGCAGTAAACAAGACACAGATTACCTGCTGTTCCAATGTCCAGATTTAGCAAGGAAAATACACAGAACACTCAGTAAAATTGAATTTCAGTAGAACAACGAATATATACATATGTGTAATAGTATGAATATTTATCCCATAATTATATCCCATATTTCCTATATTTATCTGTCCAACTCCACCTGCCACCAAACTTGGACACCCCACTCAACAAACCAAAGACCTGTAATCAAATGGACTCTTCTTCCCCAGTTGTCAAATATCCAGACTTACTTGAACCTAATGATTAAAGGAAGGAAGATCTCATCTCCTTGTCCCTAGGTGACTTCATAGTTCTAAGTTCTTCCTGAGTGTGGTTCTGAAAATTTTTATATTTTCTCCATCTCACATGGCCAGGATGTAATTTTTGCTGATGCATTTAGTATGATGGTCTGCCTCTTTCTCTGTCTCAAAGGGTTGGAAAATTCTTGGCTCCTACTGTTCATGGTTCCTTAAGTGTGTTTTTAAGAGGTTTTGGTGTGTCGTTGGAGTATTTAGTCAAAGTCCACATAGTGTGAAGTTTTCTCTTGGAGTGACTGTCAAAAACTGTGATAAAGGCTAGAGCACAAGTAGTGGCACCATTCATGTGAGATTCCTGTATCCTCTATTTACCTACACCTAGGTGACCCTGGCTATTCAGATACACAATTGAGAGGCCATTGTTCACCTGAGAACAGTCCTCTGAGTGCACAGGTATTGGAAATAGGCTAAGTATCCAGTCTCTGAGTTCATAGCAATTCCTACTCAAAGACTGCACTGGCCTTCAGCCTACGCACTCCTTCACCATATGCCTCCAGTTGTCTGGTAAAGACAGTGGAGTAGACAAAGGGGAATGGAGGGAAGGAGGGGGATGAGAAAGACAGTAGAATGAATGGATCATCACTTTCCCATGTTCATATACGAATATACAACCAGTGAAACTCCTCATCACGTACAGCCACAAAATGGGAAGTTGTATTCCATGTATATATAATATGTCAAAATACACTCCACTGTCATGTATACCTAAAAAGAACAAATAAAAAAATTCCTATCATAAGAAACACTTGAGTTAAATTCTGTTCAAGATAGAGTTATTCTTTCAAGTTGAATTCTTTGGGGTCTTTTTTTTTTTTTTTAAGGACAAGTGTCCCTGTAGTCCAGTGAGGATTCCCTATGAAATGAACTGGAATATGAGGCTGTAAATAAAAGATGGCAATGGAGAAAGAAGCGATGTTGAAAAAAAAATGACCAGTTTGACCAAATGAAGGAATAAATCATACTTTTGAGTCAACGTTTAGACATTGAATTAAACCAGACAAGAAAAGAACAACAAGATAGATCTAAATGGTATTGTGTCACATTCCTGTCCCAGGAGAAATTATGCCTTCCCTCCTCTAGAAAATTAGGTTATAATATTATATATTAATATATAATATTTTTTAAAGAGAGGGAGAGAAGAGAGAGAGGATTTTTTTAATATTTATTTTTCAGTTTTCGGTGGACACAACATCTGTATTTTATTTTTATGTGGTGCTGAGGATCGAACCCAGCGCCCCGCACACGCCAGGCGAGCGCATTATCGCTTGAGCCACATCCCCAGCCCAATATATAATATTAATGTTATTTTATATTAATATAAATATTAATGTTACATTTCCTAGGAACGAAATAGACACAAGTTCACTATATTTTGTGATTCAGCCATCGTTAAGTCTTTATGGGCAACTTCAAGGTTGTCCCACTGACCACCACCAGTTCTACTTTCCCGCAGTATGGTGTGTTTGTATGTGCCTGTGTTCTTCCACCTCATGTGAGCCTTGTTCCTCTTGTCCTGGGATCTCTTCAGCCAGAGTGAGTTTGTTCTTTATTTCTCTCAGATAGTTCAAGGTCAAAAACAGTAGCCCAACCCATATGTATTCTCATTTTTAATGAAAGACATTGCTTTCTTGAAGTTTTAAAAAAGAATGTTTATAGAGGAAGCTCACATACATATTAAGTCAATCTGAAGAGAGTCATATTAAGTCAATCATAAACATACTTTATAATTCCAACCATAAAATATTCCAGATAAAACAAAACCATCGAGATACTTAGGAAAAAAAAAAAAAAAAACAATGGTTACCAGGAGCAGGTGCAGAGGGAGGGATGAGTGGTCAGAACCCAGAGAATTTTTAGGGCAGTGAAACTACTCTGCATGCTATTATAATGGTAGATACATTATGTGCAATTGCCCAAACTCATAGAACTATATAATGCAATGAATGAACCCTAATGTGACTGTGTACATTCACTAATAATGCATAGATATTGGCAATATCAACTCTAACAAATGTATCACTCTAATGAAAAGGTGTTAAAATAAATTAATTAATTTTTAAAAAAAGAGAAAAAATAGGGGAAACTGTATGTGTATGTACTGAGGAAGTATATGGATAGTCTCTTTTTTCTGCTCAATTTTTCTGTAAACTTCTAAATACTTTAAATATTAATCTATTAATTAAAAATGAAAAAAAATCCTTTTACCATAGGTATTATTTTTTCTATTTTTCCTATCTTATTTCTTCCTTAATGGAAATTTGAGTTAAAAGTGACTTGAATTTGCTGAGGGTCTAATTGAGATCTCCAAAGATTCCAACATCCTCAGCCTTTCAAAATATTTCATTAAAGCAAAACACAGATTTATTGTTTCTGTGCTATTTGGAAATCATTGGCACATGTTCATTTCAACCATGAAGTTGAGTCTCAGGCACATTTCAAGTTAACAAGATGTCCTTAGTCCTCTCAACTCTGTCTTTTTATATCATCACATCTTGCTTGTTTTCTTCCCCGTGCTTTGTCACTGGCCTAAACTAGGTCTATAAGAAATCTAGGCGGTGTGCAGGGGACCAGGAATCTTGCACCTTACCTTAAAATGGTCCCATCCCTGGGCCTGTTTGGAGAGTTTTACTGCATTCCTCACCAGCCCCCTGATCACCCATCAATGCCCTATAATAGCCAACTTGAGAATGCGCTGAGTTTAACTCCCAAGTGTGGGTCATTATCTTAAAAACCTTGGTCACACGTATCTGGGATGATCCACGAAGACTCTCCAGATATTTATTTAATGAGAGCAGAAAACCCAAACAGAGAACTGTGTGGTTACAAAAGGAATTTTAAACAAAGTCCTTGAGCAGTGTTCGACCTCTGTCTTCTGTAAACAGTAACCCCCTGCCCCCATCAGCCTGCAAGTTCTTCCACAGGGGCCAGAATAATCTGTCTTGAGAAACTGAAATCCCAGAGTACTGTACTTCCTCAAGGCAGAGAAACAGCCGTAGACCTCAGGGAATGGAGGCTGATCTCATAGCAGGACTGATGTAGGAACAGGAATATTTTTCCTCTTTCAGCTTCCAATTTGCCTTCTGGTCAGAGAAGTAGAGAAAGAAGATGCTGTTAGGCATTTTACACAGGCCAGTTTAACCCCTGAAGATGGGCATTAGGGTCTTTCACTTCATAGATGAGGAGACAGACAGCTGCCCATCCAGGATGAAATGCCCAGATGGTTCTTGGGGGTTGGTGTTAGCCTATGGCAATATACCACAGGACACAACTGCAAACCATGGATGTGATCCTAACTTTCCTAGTTGTCACATCAAAAACACAGTAAAACAATCAAGTTGCATTAATTTTAATAATATATTTCATCTAGCTTATTACATATAACATTATTGTGTCAATACAAACCTGACATAAAAATTAACATTTCCCCCTTTTTTTGTTATTGTGCAAAGACTTCAGCATTGAGTGCATTTTTCTGCTTATAGTCCATCTCAATTCAGACTACGCACATTTCAAGTCACATGTGGCTTGTAGTCTGGATATTAAATGGTGCATTCTAGATGTTCTGCTTATCCTTGGATCCAGCTGCATTACTCAAGGTTTGTTTTGCCCTGGCCATTTGCTGAATTGTGTTCTAATATGATGCCCTTGACTTTTGGTGAAGAAAACCCCATAGGAAATGTCACAGCCCCTGCTGTGTGTGAGTCAGTGACTGTTCCCAGATCATTCTCTGATCTCCACAGCCGCACGCTATTTAAGAGACATATTTTATTGTTGTATTTTCAAAATGCTATAACTCCTTTTTTGTCGGAATTTGTGTTTCATAGCTGATTCTGTTTTGTTTTGCATTGGCTACTAGGAGGCTCAGGACCAAATTGTACTCAATTTCAACTATGGATTTATTCATGATTTAATGAGAGACTATAAGGTCATGTTTTGTGAAATGTTCTGGACTTCATAAATATACACCATGTGTTCACAGTAAAGTTTTCTTTCTCAAGTTTAAAGTCACTTAGACTTGTTCTGGTAATGAATACATGTTATCTATTTCTTTCCCAGGCAAAAGGTACTAGATGATGTTTAATATGTGAACAACCTTGGAAAACCTGTCATTAGGTTGTGAGATGTAGCATGGATGGTTTTTAGGTGTTTAATTTACTTTTAAGGCTTTCCACAGATCTTTCTTTCTTGAAAATTTTTAAACAGTGTTTCCAAAATTAAGCAAACCACAGCTAGTATCTCTTTCCTTTGTGTAATATGAAGAAAAAGGGACAAATAATTTTTTTTCTGTATAACAGCAAGAAGAGTTGTCCTCCCTTTGTAGAATGTAGATAGACAATGAACACAAATAAATTAAGTGGTTCTTTGATATAGATCTTTGTACATTTCCCCCAGCTTCCATTAAATCTGCCGAGATCTGGCGTTAGTCCACTTGTTTCTTGAGGGCCTACCAGAGAGGTTGCCAGAGCTGGTATAGATGTGTTGTTGGCCCTCTGAAAGGCATTTCTGTGTGATTATAGAAGATGAGAAACATTCAAAAGGAAGTTTTCAAGTCTTTGTGATTCCCTCATTTTGCAGATGAGGAAAACATAACTACATTTGCCCACGGTGTGATGGTTAACTGGGTGTGCAGAGATGATAATATTTGCAATGGTGTCCCCTATCTGAGGTGCAAAGAGCAGGTACCTTCATGGAATCCCAAGTGGAATGAAAGTCCATTCAAGCACCCCAGAGACACAGGAATGCATAGAATCTGGGCTCCACACTTCCTCTACTTGAGTTTGACTTTTAATTTCTTATCGATATCATGCTACCATATCGAACCCTAGCTCTCAGGGCTTAAAGAACCCTTATTTCTGTCCAAAAAGTGTTATGCTGTTCGTTTGGCTTATCTTGATGATTTGGGTCACCATCTTGAATTGAAATGCTTCTCTCTTTCAAAGAGGTGAAACACTGAGAGTGTAATAGCAGACCTATTCTTTTCAGTTTCTTAGGCATGTAGTAAGCACCAGCTAAGGCCACGCAGGTGGGACTAGTTAAATAAGACAACTTGTACCCTTTGCTTTTGTATCACAAAATTAAAACCAACTAAGTGGAATCTTCCTTTCAACCTCCCTTTTTCTACCTCATCCAATTCTGCTTCCATCTGAATAGAATATACATGGCCAGGTACATCAGCTACAAGGAGTCCTCCATCCTCCATACCATTTCCCCTTTACCACCGTTCCAGAGCATCATTTCAAGTTTCGAACACCAGCATCCTGCTTGCTTTTCTCCATTTCTCTCTATCTATACAGCTCTTATGCCGGGTTGATGCCATTGCCTCCCTGAACTCCTGGGATGACCTGTTCCATGCTCCCGCCTCCATAATCCATTCTTCACAAATCAATCAACATGAGCTCTTAACATCCAAATCAGATCCCGTCACCTCTCTGTTAAAAGCCCTTTGATGCAGTTCCAATCAGATGGAAACTCTCTCATGGCCTCCCAGGTCTACCTCTCCCACTAATTCAGCCTCTTCTCCGCCTCTCTCCTCTCTGCCAGCAGAGCTCTAGTGGCAATGGACACCTGCCGTCCCCTCTGTTGCATTGTCAGAAATTAACTTCGCTCTGTATGAACAGCATGATGCATAGGTTAACTGAGTGTGTGCAGGTTAGTTTCTATCTATACTGGAGGGATGGTTAGGTGATATGTAAATTTCCCTAAAAATCCACACTCCAGAAAGGGCCTTGCTTTAACTATCAATTTCTAAATCTGTACTAGAAGGTAAATTAATTAGTATAAGCAAGGTTCAATATGATTGTACTGATGAAATTAAAGACATGTGATACCATGGAAAGTTTTAGACAACCCTTCCCTGCCTTTGAACATATAAAATAGAAGAACCAGGCAGCAACCCCAAATTTTCTGAGTGGCCACGTTGGTAGAGAACTATCTAAACTGTGTGTCTCCACTCAGGGGAGAGTGCTGACGACCAATCCTTGAGTCAGTTTACTGTTGCATTGACATCAGGGTTCGCATTTCAGGCAAGGTACTTATAGGGCCCTAAAGGACAGAGCAGGTTGCATTCTTGTCTTCCTGTGTGATGTTTGGGCATCCAGAATGTGGACCTGAGGCTGGCTCCACTGCAACGTGCCACTTGGCATATAATTGTGGAAGAGGAACCATGTGGTTAACCTCTTACAGACTGTGATAGAGTAGAACACAAATTATTAACAGCCAGATTGGCCTTAGGTGCGGCCTTGTTACCCCCAAAGACACAAAGCCTTTAAATACTTCCAGAACACTGTCTCCCAATTGCCTTTGCCTCAGATTCTCTCCCCTTTCTCCCCTTCATATCCATCTTCTGATTTAGCTTAGTGTCAACTTAAATTTCAGTTTCTCAGGATGTCCCTGGTTGGCCACTCTTTCCAAGTAGGTCCCCTTATGTGTCACTTTCTTGCTTGATGGCTGTCTGATTCATCTCTGCTCCTGCTCTGCTCTGAATCATAGGGAACAGCTTTGGCCAGATGTTGCTGATGAGGGGCACTAACAGAGGACTGGAGAGTGGGAGAAGGGGAGCAGCCCTGGGACTTTGGCTCCTCGTGCTCTCTCAGCTGGCATCTCCAGTGACAAGCCCTCACGTCTACTCCTGACTCATGCAAACAAGCCCTCTTCTTTGAGTTTAGCTCCCAGATAGTTCCAGGTTCTGAGCTGTTGCCTCTGCAACCCTGGGAGTGGTGGCAGGCTTCCTGTGTTGCTAATCTCTTTTTCTTATTTTTAGGGCAAAACAAACAAACAAACAAACAAAAAATCCACACCTTATTCCATAAGCTAAAACAGGAGGGAGGAGGATTTGTTTTTCTTTCCAGGCGCCTTTGTTTCCTTAGATACAACTCGAGCTTCTTGCCTTCTAGCACATGGCCATCTGCTCGGCCACCTGTCCTGGTCTTGATGCAATGCAATGTATGTGGCCTTTAGCAAATGGCAAAGAGGCCCCACTTAACCTTTGTATTTTCTTAAAAGATCATGCTGGTTCTGGGATCCTGGGGACAGGTATGAAGTCCACCATCTCCTCGGACATGTTGCTGATCTCTGACCGGTCTCATTGCCCTGTATTCTTTATGTCATAGGTACAACAAATTCCTAGTATTCAATCCCTTCTGTTTGTAAGATCCAGATGGCTTTTGTTCCCTAATCAGCTTCTGTTATATACTGCACACTGTTATAGTAGATTATGTCCTCCTACTTTGTGTTTTTCTCCATAGCTTTTTATAAGTTATGATTAGTTCTTTGTTTCTCTATTTCCTAGGATCATGCATATGTCCTATATGAGACAGAAATCTCCATGAGCAGAAAGTCTAGTATCTTTGATCAGTATTGCATCCTCAATGTCTTCAGAGACCTGGGTGCTCAATAATAGTGTGTTAAAATAACAGAAAAATGCAGTGCTTGGGTCTTTTAATCTTGGATCCATGAACTACTCAACTATCCCACTGATGAACTTGAGGATAGGAATAAAGGTTTTGAAATTAAATGCTTTAATATGTATGCAAATGCTTTATGGGGTTTTTCTCCTCATTGGCACGAAAGAGCCTATTACATTCATTAGAGTCTCGGAAAAGTAAGACCCTTGAAATTTAAGAGAGAGAGTGCCTCTAGTGGGAGAGATATCCACACACATAATTGAGACTGAGGTTTTCCAATATCACTACTAATAAAGCACTTGGGAGGAGAGAAGAAGGATTGAGTCTCTCATCCCAGTTGTTCAAGTCCAAATGCTTAGGAGTCATCCTTGACATCTCATTTTTGGTTACTTTTTACAAGCAGTGTTCATTATCATTCATATTTGTTGACTCTACCTTAAGACACATCCAGAATTTTACCTCTACCATCTTCCTTTACCTCTACCATTCTTCCTTTGTGTTTAGTCCATGAGTACTGGTGAGGAAGTTCAACTGCTTAAAGGAATGTGCACCAGAGGCTTGAGTTAGCTATTGCTGTTCTGGGATGAGTTTTGGACATAACTAATGAATCAACCAAGAGACGATTGGATTTGGGTGGTAGGGGGCTTGGTGGTAGAAGGGAGAGTAAGGTTTAAAAGGAAAACAACAAGAATATGTGTGTGTGTGTGTGTATGCGCACGTGTGTTTGGAGAGAGAGAGAGAGAGAGAGAGAGAGAGAGAGAGAGAGAGAGAGAGAGAGAGA
>NW_026000005.1:34748821-34807511 GCF_001458135.2 Marmota marmota marmota | reverse complement strand
AGAGAGAGAGAGAGAGAGAGAGAGAGAGAGAGAGAGAGAGAGAGAGAGAATGCCAACCATAACAAATGCTTACCACGGAGTTCCAGGTCATTCCATAACTCTTTTTCAGCCTCTCCCATCTGTCATCCTGAAATGCTTGTGAGATTGACTTGAAGGAACACAGTCAACTTTTGTTTTTGGAGACTGCAGGATAAATATTACAGATTTGGAACTGTTTGGCTCAAGACTTCAAAGTCCTGAATAAAGCTGCTGGATGATTTGGAAGCCACCTGGCAGGAAATTTAGCTTTTTTCAGTTTGGGGTAATTTTTTTCCTTCCCATCCTTTAATTCCTACTTGCTCCCCTCCATCCACCCCAGCACCAAATTAGCAATTTGGATGCCATAGATGCAGTTTAGATGTGGGTACCAGCCAAGGTCACGAGGCTTGGTGCATAAGTGAATGCCAGCTGTATTCCACACAGGATTTCCAAGGCCAGAAAGGCAGAGGGAGGAGGAATCTGGATTTCCTGATCCTGGTTTTTCTTCTTTTCTACACACACACACACACACTTTTCTACTTTTAATTTCCTGCTTCTATAAAGAATGATGTGACAATTTTCTGGCTCTTTCTTATTGGGATTCAGGCTTCTTCCCTCTGTCCCCTTCCTCATGAATGCATAAACCCTGTACATGTAAAGGTAAAAATAAAAATAAGAATATACAGGATGCAGTATGGAATCCAATAAGAATAATAACTAGGGCAGAGCCAGCTCCAAAAATTGAAAGATCTTTTGAAACCTAAATTCAGACTCTGCAGTGGGAGGCGGATATTGGTAATTGTAATACACTGTGAGAACTCAATATGAATAGCCATGTGATAATTATGCTTATCAGAAGTTACATAAACTTGACTCTGATTCATGAGCTTGCTAATTATTGTCCTTGTTTTAAATGTTTACGTTCAAGATCTCCTGAATTATTATGTGTAGCAAGAAACTATCTCTATTTTTATCTAGCTAGCTACCCACTTAACCACATCTAGATGTAGATATACGTGGTCTATTTCTGTAATGATTCAGTGTTTGCGCTGATAAATGTCTGGGCATCCAACAGAGTCAACACAGTCCACACACACGCACCTTGGTGTGGTCCACAGTCAGTTCCAATTTCTGCTTTATAAACACTTAAATTCGATTCTGCTTTTTATGGTACTGACTGACCATTGTGCCACATTACTCCAAAACATCATCCCATAAAAATCTGTCTAACCTGAAAAACTAAGGAGATCAGTGGAACCAAAGTAGGAGACGGAGGGGAAGGCAAGAGGGACGAGGAAAGGGAGGAATGAAGGAATGAAATTGACCAAATTATGCTGTGTACATATAAGAATATTCTACAGCAAATTTCACCCTTATGTATATCTGTAAGAAACAATTTTAAAACAATAAATGAATAGAAGGAAAGCCCATAGAGGAAGAAAGGAAACAGGGAGAGATGAGAAGGGAAAAGTTACATACTGGGAACTGAAGTGGAACAAATTCTATTCCATGCGTACACAATTATATCAAAATGAACCCCAATATTATGATGACCCTAATGCAATAATAAAAACATAAAAGAGCAAAGAACAGTTTTTAACTCCACATTCTAATTAGTTTACTGGATCATCTCCTTGTGCATCATTGTGGCAATTGTATTGGCCTAGGGTGCTTTGCACAGGGAGTCTGTGATCCTTGGCCCCTTTAAAGCCCTAAAATAGTCTCTATTAAATCAGTAGATTTATAGACATGAATCCTCCTCTCACCAAGCAGTGTTTAGAATCTGCTGTGTGCCAGGAATGGAATCCAACTCTGAGGCCAGAGTGCAAGGAGAATCTCAAAGAAGTCACAGAACCAGGAGGACATGGGCAGGAGGCAGAGGCCAGAGCCGCTGTGTACAGGAGGGGAACGAGACGGGGCAGGAGCCTCCAGAGGTAGGCTGTCCTCCAGCCACTCTCCAGGAAAGGCATCTCTTCTGGAGGAGGTGACGGTGTTTTGAAATATTAGTAGGAGGTTGCCAGGCAGAGAGGATGGGGTGCTAGGTCCTGGAGAATGGGTCCAGAAATTTATACCCCTGGGATTTTATTCCTGGAATCTTCAAGATGAAGGCACAGGGAGCAGCTAGGCTGGCAAGATAGTGATCAAGAATAAAGATTTTTTTTCAAGATTTATTTATTTATTCTAATTTGTTATATATGACAGCAGAATGCATTTCAACTCGAAGTACACATATAGAGCACAATTTTTCACGTCTCTTGTTATACACAAAGTAGAGTCACACCATTCGTGTCTTCATATATGTACTTGGAGGTAATGATGCCCATCTTATTTCACCACATTTCCTTTCCTACTCCCCTGCCCATTCCCTTCCCTTCCCTCCCCTTTGGCCTCCCTCTATCGGACCTTAAACTATACTACAGAGCAATAGTAACAATGTGGTATTGGCACCAAAATAGACTGGTAGACCAATGGTACAGAATAGAGGACACAGAGACAAACCCACATAAATACAGTTATCTTATATTAGACAAAGGCACAAAAACATATTGAAGAAAGGATAGCCTCTTCAACAAATGGTGCTGGGAAAACTGGAAATTCATATCCAACAAAATGAAATTAAGCCCCTATCTCTCACCATGCACAAAACTCAACTCAAAGTAGATCAAGGACCTAGGAATTAAACCAGAGACCCTGCACCTAAGAGAAGAAAAAGTAGGCCCAAATCTCCATCATGGCAGATTAGGCCCCAACTCCCTTAATGAGACTCCAAAGCACAAGAAACAAAATCAGAATCAATAAATGGAATGGGTTCAAGCTATATAAAGTTCTTTTTCTTTTCAGCAAAAGAAACAATCAACAAGGTGAATAGAGAGCCTACAGAATGGGAGCAAATTTTTACCACACGCACATCAGATAGAGCACTAATCTCTAGAACATATAAAGAACACCAAAGAATCAAGATCTTAAAGGGTTAAAAAAAGGGCTCAGGAACATTACAAGCTAGAGGTTACTGTGATCAGGTTTACATTTCAGAAAGATATTTTCCTCTTTAACTCCAGTCCATCATCATTCTTTGAGAATGGGGTCCACTTTTTACCAGTTGATAGTCCTGGCTCCCAAAGAAAGGAAATCATAAAATTAGATTATGTAGAATATTAAACACCAATTAAAAGCAGAACTCACATCAAACAGAAGTGTTGAGAACAATGTATCCTAATATTCAGAGATGTGATACTGTGTGGTTCCTATGAGGCATTACATGAAGCACCTGGCACATAATTAAATACCGTAAATATTCATTCCCTTTCTCAATCAATAGTTAGAAAATAGGGTCATGATGAAAGAACAAGATGTAGGAGACAGGCCTTTGGCCCAGGTGACCTATCAGTCTCCCACCTTGGGCTGACTCTTGCTCTCTAATGGAGACAGAGGTTTCTCTGTGATGTGTGAGTCTTTGGCTATTCCTCTGCTGAACTCTCTGCCTCGCCTCTGGGAGACACACAAAACAAACCTTTGCCTCTTGGAAAATTGCATCCTTACCCAGATTGGAAAACTGTTCTGTGCCACCCTGTTTTCCATTGGCCCAGGTTTTCTTCTTTGGCCCAAATACATTTGCACTGTGCTCCAAGCTTGACTTAGGCTAGAGGGTGTTTCATGGAATTCTGGGGCTGATTTCTCCAAATTTAAAACACACACTCACAACACTCTCTCTCTCTCTCTCTCTCTCTCTCTCTCTCTCTCTCACACACACACAGAGAGTTCTTCCTAGGGTCCCAGAAGGTGAAAGGTCCACTTTGGTAAGTGCCAAGGAGCCCTGAGATTTCTCTGCTAGTGCAATGGTCTGCGTGCGCTGTCTCACTGTGATCCAGTGACAGGTTGGCAGAGAAGCTGGAGGCTCATCTTAAACAATGACCTCAAACTTTCAACCCAAACACTGCAGCTGCACGCCTGGAACCAGGTCTGTTTTCCTAGAATATCTGGTTACAGCATTTTAAAAATGAGCAACCTCATTATCAATAGTGTTTCTGAGAACCAAGCATTCTTTTAGAAAATGCCAGCTCTCCAGGGATGGCCAGAGCTACAAAGCAGACACATTCTCCTGCATGCCACCCCTCCCTTTGGCACCACCCAGCCAAGCCCAACAGCTCAGCTTAGCCAAAAGGAACACCAGGACTCAACTCCTGCTAAGGACCTGGGGTCCTGGGTGACTGAGGGATTGAGGGGGGGTCTCCTTCCCCAGAGGTCCTAAAGAATAGGAAAGATTTCTGAGCCTGTGCCAAGTCAGCATTACATTTCAAGAGAGTATATTGGATTAAAACCTGAGTTTTATTTCCCCTTTGACATGAACTAGTTGCATAATCCTCAACAAAAACTGAAAATTTTCCATCCTCAGATTCTTCATCTCTGAAGTAGGGATAATTATTATATGGAAATAATTCATTGAAAAACACCTTGCATACTAGAAAGACTTCAATATTTAAAAATAATTACCTTGTTCCTCTTCCTATGATATTTCCTTGTTTCATAGGCACATGTTTGTGTTTTAGCCTGCTGAGACTGCTCTAATGAGATGCCATAGACAGAGGGCCTTACTTCCCACAGTTCCGGAAGCTGCAGGCTGGTATCATGGTGCCAGCATGGTCGGGTTCTGGGGAGTGCTGACTTCCTGGTAATGTCCTCATATGGCTGAGGGCAGCGAGAAGAAGCAGGCTGTCTTCTTTCTCTTCTTGGAAGGGCACTGACTCTCTCATGTCTACCCTCTTGACCTTAATAGCCTCTCAAAGGCCTCAACTCCAAATATCATCACTTTGGGGACTAGGGTTTCCACTTATGAATATTTGGAGGTCACGCATATGTGTGTTATCCATCTTCAGGAAGGATAATGTAGTGCTGCCTTAGTACTACAAATTCAGGTTCAAGTCTCTCCTGTTGTTTATAACCTCCCTTTGTCACTCCAGACTGCAGTTTCTTAACAGGTCATGCATCCTGGAGTACATTTTTTCTAGACTGCACTATGGGGCTTGGCTGGATAACGCCTAAGGCAGGGGGTGGCCTTCGGGAGAACTTGTCGGCTTTGCAGCATGACATCCCTGGGGAGCTGGCAACTCTGAAGATTACGGACCTGTGAGAGTTTAGGGGCACAAAATTCATTTGAAGTAAATTCAAAACACTGTTCTTGACACAATGCTAGGCAGAGAGGACATAAAATAAATGCATAAAGAATGATTATATTTTATTGTCAATCATCTCCTACTTAAGAATACAAGCAATGATGCAATGTGCTTTCTTTCAATTCTAAATAGATCTGTGTCTAAAGGTACAGATATACAGTGTGTGTATGCATGTGTGCACGTGCACCTGTGGTTTCTTTATCTGCAAAGTGTGAGCATCTCTTTCCAGAAGAGAGCTGTCAAGGTTCCTTATGTTGAGGTGACTCTGTGGCTTATAGGGAGTCTTCACTGAGAGATAATCTACATTCAAAAATCCTGCTTCTTACTAACTGTGACTTTCAGCACACTGCCTAACTTCTTTGAGCTTCAGATATGACATCTGTAAATTGGATCCATGCCTACCCCACTGAGCTGTGGTGTAGAGGGAATGAGTAACACATACAAAGTGTATGATATCATGCCTCATTCTTATCACTCCTTCAATGTAAGTTTAACATTCTACAGACGTGACAAATGGAGGCGAGTAGTGATGGGCATGGGCCATGGATGACACACTCAGAAAGAGTCCAAGGGTAGAAGGGGAGCACTTTGAAGGTGCCCTAAGAATACAACACAGCTCTGTGTAGCAGTACGCCCCAGGCAACAAGGAAGATCAAACCAGAGCTTTGAGGCTGAGTATATACTCTCATTCCAATGGAAACCTGTGATCACCCAAGGGTGACTCTCAGAGGACCCATTTAAGATCTATCACTGAGTTTGTCCAAGAAAACAATTGAAGTTCTGATTTGCAGTCTTTAAGCACATAAGAAACCAAGAAATGGGAAACAGAAGGCACATTTCTTTCTCCACTGCCTCACCAAATGTCAGATTATTAAATACCTTTTGTGTTCTGATGACTACCAAAGTTTTATTTCCATCCTGGACATGTCTTCAAAACTATAGGCTTACAAATGCAATTGCCTGCTTTGTATTTCTCCCTGCATATCTATTATATGTCTATCTATATATACATACAACTTTAAAGTTTCGGTCTTTCTCCTTCTATTCCTGTATAGTTGTCTCCTCTGATCCCTTGGATCTCACACATTATTACATAATCTTTTTTTAAAAAACAAGCATTTGGGGCTGGGGATGTGGCTCAAGTGGTAGCATGCTTGCCTGGCATGCGTAAGGCACTGGGTTCGATCCTCAGCACCACATAGAAATAAAATAAGGATATCGTGTCCACCTAAAACGGAAAAATATTAAAAAAAAACAAGCATTTGCAGAACAATATTCCAGGCTACAGAGACTGTGCTAAGTACTGGGAAACCAGAATAAAACAAGAGAAAATCTGTGCCCTCAAAGGGCTCACATTGTCCTCCAAGTTTTTACTGTGTCTGAATGTTGTAATGATATAGAACAGAAAGGGTAGAGAACTCAGAGTAGTTCTGAGGAGGTGACATTTTGAGCTGCTCCCTGAAGGATGACAAGGAGGTGCTGTCTGGGGAGTATGGTGGCCTTATCACTCCCAGGTAGTTAAATCTCGTGGGCCAGCTATGGTCTTGAGGCTTGCATCTGCTGATGGAATGTGAGCCGAAACAATACAGGCTACGTTGGAGAAGCTTTCAAAGGCATCACCAGGTTACATTCTTTTCCTTCTTTTGCAAGAATATTATGAACCAGAAACGGGGTTTTCCCTTCAGCCTGGATCTCATACAGAAGACAACCATGGAAAAGAGCAGCAGCCAACATAAAGGTCAGTGAGGAATAAAACTTTGTTGTCATAAGCCACCAGGATTTTGGGGTGGTTTATTGCTGCATTTAAGTGAGTAAAGCTGACTAATACAAATATTGGTACCAAAGGGGAGTGCAATAGGAAACCCACAATGCATGACATTGGCATTCAGATTAAGTGGTAGATAGCAAGGAGACTTATTGGTGACTCATTTTATTTAGTGGAAAAACAGTTGGTTAAACTTTTGCTTGTGATAATTTGGGAGACAGTTTATGTACATATATAAAGCTATACATATAAAAATTCTGTGTAAAAATTATCCCCAGACTCAATAGTATACAAATGTAAGCATTTACTTCTTACTCATGTGTCCATAAGTTGGCTTGTCTTCCTCTGAGCTAAAGTAGTCTTGACTGGGCTTAGTGCCAGCTCTATGCTGAGTTGGGTGTATTCCACGTATTTCTTGAACTTCTTGGACTATTAGCTTATTATATTAGCCTATTTGTTATTGCTATAACAAAATACCTGAGGGTGAGGAACATAAAGAAGATTCTTTAGCTCACAATTTTGGAGGCTACAAAGTCCAAGGTCAGGTGGCTTCATTTGTTTGCCCTCTTGTGAGAACCTCATGGCAGATGGCATCATGGTGCAACATACACAAGAGGGCCTACATGGTGAAACAGCAAGACAGAGGAGGAAGGGGCCAGTCTTGCTCTTTTATAACAACCCATTCTTGCAGGAGCTAACTTGGATCCTGTGAGAACTACACCAGTTTCTCCTGAGAGTGGGACCCCAACGGCCTAATTGCTTGAACTCTGTCACACTTCTCAAGGTTCCACCATCTCCCAACATCACCACCAAACTTCCTACACATAAACCTTTGGGAGACACACATAAATTGTATCCAAACCATCACACTCACGGAGGCATGTTCTCCTTGAGATGAAATGTAGCAACAAGGAAATACACTCCAGGAAGGAAGGCAGTAGATATTTGCTAAACCATAACATAATCTGCCCAGTTGCTAATGAACTTGTGGCTGCGGGTGAATCAGTGGGAAAGCACACATACCCTGTGGCCATGTGGCTGTTAGCTGTGGACCAGTGCTTAGTAGATTCTGACCTTGGGCAAGCCACAGTTTCTCTAAATACCAGTTTCCCAATTGGAAAAACAGTGAAAAACTTTCAGTATTTTTGCAAGGAATGGAAATTTTAGCTAACCCAAATAAAAGTAGTGACTGGGTGATGGTGTAGGTATAATTCAGGGAATAGAACTCCTGCTGGAGTCCAAGGGAAACTCAGCAAGGAGGTGTCCTCAGGACAGAGGACTAGGCAGCCCAGGGGAACTTGGTCTATTGTTCTGCCGTTAGTCTGCCTCAGCTGAACCCGGGGATGTTTCTCTTCTGTGCAAGTTCATTTGTAGGTGTGTTTGTGTTACCACGATGTGTATTGCAATCATATAGGTATAAAGCTGAAGAGAACATTTTTCTCAACAGAATCATTCTTAGGCTTTGATAAATCATCTTATTTGGACAGTGGAATCCCAAGAAAAAATTCAGGTCTCCAAATTTTTTTTCTGTGATAATAATAGGATTTGTTTCACTCCTCAGATGGAAGAGAAAGCAGAGATTTAAAAAAAAAAAAAAGCTGTTTAGCACCCTTCAATTTGGAGTAAAGTAAAAAGAAAATGCCAGGGTGAGAATATTTTTTCCCTAAAAATTTGTGAAGCGTTAGCATTTCAAGTTTGGGTCAGCGTGGAGTGGGGTTGAAGCTGTTCACAGTTGAGAGTGAGACAAAGGAAAGAACTGTGAATACCCAGGACCTGAGAAAATGACAGATATGTAAAGAGTTTGCATAACAAGCATTGGGCTTTGGGGAGGTTTGAATCAAATTTTACCTAAATGTGATTAGCGCTACACCAGATCTGGGCCAGCAGGACTCCTCCCCAGGGTCTAGCTCCTCAGAGGGTCCCTTTCAGAATGTTGTCCAGTAGAATCCATCCCCATTGGATAAGGAGTTTATGGAGTCAGGGGTACCCTGACTGTGTCCATGGGACCCAGAAACCCTGTTCGAATGGTTCCAAGCTGGCATGGTGGCCTGCATAGACATCTTGCCCACTGTCCCTTCTCTGCAAGGTATTTCACTCCATCAGTGCATACTTTGGAGCCAAAGGAGTGGCTTAAAGTGCTTTATTTGCAAATGTGTCAATAGAAGTTGGGTGTCTGGATCCAAGGATGTCCAAACATTCATACAACTGAGCCAGAGGAGAGAAGAGAAAGATGTGGCCAGGAACCTTCAAGGGCTAGTGCCTACCCCAGCCCCTGACATCTTAGAGGAAGGTCACCTCTGAAAGGCAGCAGGGTCCCAGCTTACATCCATGCAGCATGATCTGAGGGGGGCCCTACAAAGTCCTGCTTGTGATATTGGGTATGCTTGGAGCCATCCTGCCCTGAGAAATAACTGTGGACCTCTTCCTAACTGGTAGAGTAATGAGGCAGAAGAAAATCCAGATGTTCAAAAGCTCACCATCTCCATTTGTTCCTGTAAGAAAAACATGTCATGCGCTGCCACCTGTAACGTGAACCAGGCAAGACTGGGTTTCCACACAAGGCCATCACTTCTCCATTCCGAATGCCAAAATGTTCTCTTTGGAAAGTTTATGGACAGCTCATATCCTGCCTGTTTGCCTTTAATAAAGAAATGTTAAATATTTTTTCTTTAATGGGCCAGGAATATGTATCCTCAGGATTTTTGCTTCTTTAAACATCCTGAGGGCTATAAAATCCCTAGGCCTGGATGGGCTGCCATCTCAGGGGTGTGCCTGACTCACTTGGTTTGTGGGGTTCTCCCTGGTTTATGGGGCTACAGCTGGACAGGGAGAAGAGTCCAGCCTTCCATCATTGCTCATTTAATTGTGCCTGTCCTTTATCTGCATTCTTCCTACCGCTTGACTGAGCAAACTCAAAGCTTTCTTTCTCCCAGGGCCACTTTTCTTTGCCTGAAGAGACTTCAATGCTTTGCCACACCTCCACCAGCCCCACAGGACTCTGTGTGTCTCCTCTGTCCCTCGTCCTTCTTCTCCAGGCATCTATCATGGGCGGGGAGAGGAAGGAGCTTTGAACTTGGGATTGGATGATTGGGTTACAAATCCAAGGCTCTTCACTTACTGACTGTATAACGTTGGGCAAATCAACTAAAAATGCCACTTTGGGAAAGAAGCTAGGCTTTCATTTATTTCTTAAAAAAAAAAAAAAAAAAAAAACTTCACCAGGCTTATTACGTGTTGGGCAGCATGAGAGGTATAGGAAAACAATAAGATAAACAGTGAGCAACTTCCTTGTGATTTAAGGGCTTGACCAGCTTAGCAACACGCTGTTCTCTTTCCAGGCAAGTTGTGAGGGTCAAATGCATGAATTTTCTAACAGTGCATCATCCCTAAGAGCCACTGGGGAATCGGAGAGTGCTGACCAAAGACGGTGTCTTCCCGCCTTATTTCAGAGGTTTTTACTTGTAGTTAATATATAGTAACTGCCTGAGCTGAGGGCGTCTACCCATTTGGTGTTTATAACTGTCATTAATTTATTGTAACCTCATCCACAACTTCCTTTAAAAATAAAAATGGGAGCATGCTAAAGTCCAAGTGATTTTCAATTGAATTTGTTCTGATGATTTGAAAATCAGGTTTCCCTGGGGTATTGCAAAACTGGGCTTGGGGCCTTAGTGGAAGATCTTTCGGTTCAGAGAAGGGGAAGGCCACAGGAGAACTCCAGTCTGACAACGAAGATCATTGTATACTGGTGGAGCCAAAGGGTCAGGAGTTACAATCAGAATAATCTGAATACAAATCATAACATAGAGAAAGGAAATTTTCCATCCCTGCAAGCTCCTGGAGCCATTGATTGGAGTTACAGATACTGCTGTTCTCTCAGCAGAAATATATTAGGACCATATGCAAAGATAAAGATTCTAGTCTGAACAAGATATGAAAACAAGAAGCAAAGAGCAAGCCAGTGGGGGACCCGGTGGACTGCTGGGTTTCCACCCACACTAAAGAATACTCAGACCCACAGGAGGTGGGGATTCTGTTCACCATTTCATTTATTCAACAAATATTTATTGAGCACCTGCTGCGTGGTGAGAAGGAAGCAAAACCTGGCATAGTCCCTGCCTTTGTGTGTGTGCTAGCAAAGGACACAGACACTAACTGAACGATCACACAAGCTCATCCACCATTGTGGTGGCGATGGTTGCTATGAAGGGAGGTGTGTGGGACCAGGGGAGATTGCGACAGAGAGAGAGTTGATTCTTCAAGGGAATGCAAAGCAGGCTTTCAAGCCACAAGTCCTTCTCTGTCTCTTCTGTTTTCTTTTCCATCATCATTTAAGAACCTTTGTGAGTACATTATGCCCAGTTGGATAGTTCAGGATCACCCCCACCCCCATCTCAAGATGTCACCTTCATCACATGTTGGTGTGTAAGGTAACAGAGTCACAGGTCCTAGGGATTAAGCTGTGAGCATCTCTGGGGAGTCATAACTCTGCTCACACCACTGGGATCTATATTCAAACCTGAGGAGGCATTAAAGAGGGAGTGACAGAGGAAGACAGTGTCAGCTATAAGCAACTGAAGATCATATTATAAATGTACTTGAGATCTCCTCAAGAAAGTGGTCAGCAGGTTGGCTGCCCGGGCAGGAGTAGGCTAGGCAAATGAGAGGCAGAGCCCAGAACTTAAAGCCCCAGTGACATGTTTATGATGTATAGGGCTGGTCCTCCCTCACTGCTTGATAATCCAAGGGATGTGTGTATTGACTTGAAAATACACAGATCCTGGCCCTGTGTCCTGCTGTCTGTGGAGCAGGGCTGCCCGTGACAATCAGGGGTGTTATTTCTCTAAAAGCATCACCCCTGCCCTTGGAAGGAGCCTGGTTTCCTGCTCTTCTGGAGATTCCAAGTATGCACTGTTTATTAACATCACCATCCACCCCCTCTCACACACCTATTCCCAGAAAAATCAAAATTGGTCTAATCATATTTTGTGTTTCCCTAGTAGAATTTTTCCAGTTCTAACTTTTCCAGTTCACTTTTATGGTAATATTTTTTTCCTTCCCTTCTCATCTTCCTGGGGCATGAAATTTCATCACCACCACTCGGGTATGGGATACTAAGTACAAAATCTCAAGGGCCTTCAGTGGCACAACTCACAGGGTTGCGAAGAGCAGAAAATTAAGGCTAAGTGGACAGTTGCTCTTGGCAAGGTTTTTCAGACACTGACCCAAGGCCTTGCCTATGATGCCACCTTCCCTTCTGTCCTACCAGGCACAGAGTTCAAGTTCTCTCCAGTCTGGTTCAAGAGAACACCTTCCTAAGAGATCAGGGCTACATGAAGGTGGGGTAAAGGTAGAAGATTTGATGACTAGGCTGGGGCTTTCCCAGAAGTCTTTGCAAGCTAAACAAAGAACATAACAGTAAAGGAACAGTGAGGGATTCCCAGCATTGCAGTCAGGAGATTCCCCAATTCACTGTGAAAACAGAGGCCTAATTTTCTCTTCTAAAAGCCACTTTCTTCTTGTCTCTCCCTTGGAAGCTTCCACAAATTAGCATTAACTCATTTATTCTCTGTGAGGAAAGAAAACTTGGGACCCGACTGAGAACCATGATGACTAGAGGTTGGGAAGGGTGGACTACGGAAGGCTGGATTTGACCGGTGCACGTTGAAGGCATATATTGGAATCTGGCAATGAACCCCATGAGTCTCTACAGTTGATAAATGTTCATCAAAGTGTCATTTAAAAAGTGGGAAATCTTGAGGAATAGCTAAAATCCACCGAGGCTTTGCTTTCTAGCTTGTAAAGGCCAGGATCAGAACTTGGAAGAAGTTGAGGTTTCTTCTTTCTACACCTCTATACAGAGCACGGGAGACACTCCTCCTGTGCCTCTCACCTCAAGAGGCAGGTAGGTAATAATAGTCTTATGTCCTGAGAGAATATGTGACAGCTGAGATAATGTGTGAAAAGCACTTAAAAGACTCCCAGCACCCAATAAGCTTTTACTAACTATTCACTAAGAGCGAAGATAATGATCATGATGATAATGAATTCCTCAGTTTTTCTAACCTTCCATTCTGGTTATGTTCTCGGGCTTTAAAAACATAAGGACACTTAGAAACATGTCTAGTATTTTTTTTCCAACTTTGCTGAAAAAGAAAATTCTAGCAACTTACACCATCCCTTGCTCAACTAGCCTACCAATCATACTCTGATCAAATTTACCTTAAAGAATTGCATATTTGGTGGAGTAGTGGTGGGGGGGTCCTGTCAGTTACTGTTTCTAAGCAACGGTCTGGCTGCTATGGAGATGTTGGAATGTTCTAGGAGAGCTTGAGAGTTAGAGAATTCTTTGTTAATTTTTTAATTTATTTTTTATTTATACATGACAGCAGAATGCATTACCATTCTTATTACACATATAGAACACAATTTTTCATATCTTTGATTGTATACAAAGTATATTCATACCAATTCATGTTCATACATGTACTTTAGATAATAATGATCATCACATTCCACCATCATTTCTAACCCCCTGCCCCCTCCTTTTCCCTCCTACCCCTCTGCCCTATCCAGAGTTTGTCTATTCCTCCTATGCTCCCTCTCCCTAACCATTATGAATCAGCCTCCTTGTATCAGAGAAACATTTCTATGGCATCGAGTTCTTTAGCTCCTACCACACCCACCTCCCATCACTCCTCTCAAAATTCAAACCCTTAAATCACCAGGTCACACATTCCCTCTAATCTCACAGGCACTAAAGTTCAGAGTGGACTGTGATGATGATCTGCTGGAATTTTCTCTCGCTTCCAAATAACCAAGTTGATTAGGGATTGACAAGTGTCTCAGGTTTCCTAAAGGTCTCCTCACAGTGCCTGTGCTCTTTCATGACTTGCCCCCAGAAGCCCTTTCCCATCTCCCCCAGGGGGTCTAAATGCCCATTTACAAGACTCACATGGGGAAGGAAAAAAAAAGAATACCAAGAAGATGGTTCATTGCTCAATGCAGCCCGTGACAACAGATCCCTCAGCTTCTCCTCTTCGCAGCCCATAAACTGCTCTGTAAAATTTAAAAAGCGTGAATTTACAGAGCCCAAGAGGAAACAGGAGGTGAAGTCCCATCTCCAACTGATGGGCCAGGCATACTGATGAAGCAGGAATATGAGGTTGTGCCAATTTCTGACCAATAAAACATCTTCCCTGCCTTTCCAAATTCTTGACCTTCTCTTTCCCACAGAACACGAAGTGGGAACACAATGAGGGGTGAAAGGTCAGCAAAAAGTAACAAAACAAAACGCAGTACCCAGAATGCCTTGGGATTATTGGGCGCAATATTATTGGGTCACAGTGACATCTCTTCTGGAACTTTTACTGCTCTGTGGATCCCTTGGTCAACCTGCCTACCTCTGTATCCCCTGGTTTTCTATTCCAGGGAACTATGGTTTCATCACTAGCAAAAATTGTTGGTAAAATTGTTCCAGCTGCAGATAGAAGCCTAAAGATCCTGTGGAAATTGGGGTGACTCCGTAAATCCTGAGGAGTGGTTGAAGAAGCACCGGGCAGATTTGGGAGACACGGCTGGGCTATTCTGGCTTTGTGACTTTGGCAGGCTACTGTAAACTTTCTGAGGTTCAGCTTCCCACCCCGAAAGGACATGACTTGCCCCAGAAGCCCTGGAGAGGATCTTGAGATTTCTTGGTCTGATGTTCTCTAGTTCTTAAGCAAGTTTGAAGCAAGAGAGAGACTGTGAGGGAGTGCATTATGGGAAATAGGAACTGAAGCTGTCTAGGTTGTGAGCCCTTAGCTCGAGCTTCTAAGTGACCATGTCGCCTCATCCTGTCCATTGACTACCTCTGGCAAAGATTGAATTGACTTGTATTCACATGGTTGGAAATCCAATTCTAAGAAAGAAAAAGAGATAGATAGATAATGAATTTATATTGATTAGATAAGAAAAATATCATGAAGACATCAAAATATCAAATAATGGAGCTATCAGAATTATGATAATATGCCTTGACTTCAAAGATTTTTAAAAAGTGTCTTATCTATGGTGAAAGAATGCAGCCACATAATATTCCCAATAAACTTCCCAAGGGGATAATAAATTTGGTTTACCATCAACCACTTTGTGACATGTTGTATCTGTGGCACCGTCTTAGTCCAGTTTGAGCTGCCATAACAAAATACCTGTGACTGGGAAATTTAAAAAGATTAGAAATTTATTTCTAATAGATCTGGAGACTGGGAAATCCAAATCAAGGAGCCAGAGGTTTGGTGTCTGGTGAGGGCTACTCTCTGCTCCAGGATGGTATCTTGCTGTCCAGAGAAGAGTTACAATGTGTCCTTGAGTGGCAGAAATCTAGCAGGCAGAACACTGTATGGAAATTTTTTTCTACAAGGGCCTTAATCTCATTCACAAATGAGGAGTCCTCATGGCCTAATTACCTCTGAAAATTCCCATCTCCTAATACTATCACTTTGGCCATTAGGTTTTAACACGTGCATTTTGAAGAGGACACACTCAGACCACAGAGGCGGTGGAGGAAAGAGGGAGTACAGATGAGTTTCTGTTTGGGTAATGACTTACTGTATGCTTATCTGCCAATAACCTGAGCAGGACAAAAATTAGATATGGCCCCTCTTGATTCAAACCATTGGAGCTCAGAGAAAGTTTTGGTTAAGCAGTTAGTGGGGTTCAGGTTGGAGCAATAAGCAGAATGTTCAAGGGTCCATCCAGTCCAAGATGTAGATGTGGAATAGGGATTTTTCCAAAATGAAATTGTCAGGGATAGGGAAGCTCATGACAGTCTCCAGGCATGTAGACATTCCAGGCTGTTGGGACAGAAAGATTAATATCTAAACTAGAAGGTAGGCTAGTTCCTCTGTTGGGTTGGACCATCTCTGTTGTCCAGAATGCAGAAGTGGTTTATCTAAGGGAATGGGAACGTGTAACCAAATTCACTCATTCACTTGCCAGTGGCCCCTGAAGGCCCCATGTGGCAAACTGGGAGCTTCTTCAGGCTCCTCACACTCTGCCTGGTGACTTCCAAGATGGATCATGACAACTGGTTCCTATTGAACGCACAATCAGCAAAGTTTGACCCCTTCTTCTTGCCAAAACTTTATTTCTTTTGTTAAGGTAGTAGGATGAGGGAGAGAGCATGCATGTAGATGTTTTCAATTTGGAACAAGAGTAGTATCACGGGTTTTGGATGATGGCTTTATAAATATTCTGTAAATACTCCCCAAACTGCCTGAACTGCTTCCTCCAGGCCTGCTTTGTCAACAAAGCTGTCTGAGGGGCTTGCCAGGGAGCAGGGAGCCTCAGGGCCAGGAAGATAGTCTAGAGGTGATGTGCAAATCTGAGCTTTGGAGAAAAAACTCAGAAAGAATAAACCTTTGCACTGATGCCTGGCAAGTAAAACTTGCTCTGTAAATAATATTTATTTCCTTTTTAGTACAATCTGGAGTTTAGTGGTTTTATATTTTTTTTCTTACTCAGTTTCTCTCTTGATTATATATGAATTCTCCACCCAAAATGGCCTTTTGAGGTTCCAATACATACATCTGGAGTGTGTTTGAGTCTGTCAAGGGGAGATGTCCTGGCCTTGTGATTTAGGTAGATGGGGCTGGACGAGGTCAGCCGCATTTTTCAGAGTTCAGTTCAAGGGCCTCCAACTGGCAGGGAGCAGTCACCTCCTCCAGGACTACCAGCCAAGTGCATGCTCTCCTCAAAGTCACTGAGCTGAAGATAAACATGGAGCCCATAATAGCTTTTTCACTTGATCTCCTTTATTACATGTTCCACACTTTAAATTCCTTTGCTCCACTCCTGTATTCTTCTGGATCTTTCAGAACAAACATTGAAGTAGGGAAAAGAAGCCAACTGCCCTCTTCCCTCCACCCTTCCCATCCTTTTTGAGTGACTCACTTGAACTGGGACAATTAATCTTAATCAGGACAGTATGACAGCAGAAGACATTCACAGTGAGGCACTTCGGTGCCAAAAACTGGTGAGGCAACCAGCTCCTTCCTGTGGGCTGCAGTGGGGGTGATGTGGGATGATTTGGTTGTTTTAAAAATAGCATTTTGCAAAATGAGAGCTGCCCGCCTGTATCTGCAGGATGGGCCGCAGGACAGGGGTTGTGTAACGCCCGTGCTAACCACTGAGTGAGCAGGCACTTTTAATAGTGTTGGCCGGGAGGTGATACAGGCCACCAGGCCCCAAGGATCAGCTCCACCTTAATCTCCGGGGGAGATTAAGGACAAATAATTCCTCATGTTTGTACTGGTTATTTTCTCCGCAGAACTCAGAGCTTCCGCGCATGTATCCTTAACCATTATCCTCATTTTCTGACAGGTGCAATTACTCATCTCCTCTCTTTTGCCCATCTCCTGTTTTGTTTTCTCCATATGGGTCACACTTTCCAATAAGCCATGGCTACACCTGGTACCCTCGAAAGGCTTTGGTGAACAGAGTGTACTTGTTGCAGAGAGGCTCAGCAAGTCCTGAAATGACCAGGAGAAATCACCTCATCCCCTCCTGAGTGTGGTCTCATTTTTTCATTTGCAATTAGCTGATTGAGTCTTCATTAGCAGGAGGTCTAGTATTACTTTCTGGAGGTTCAAGAACTCCAGGGATATAGTCCAAAGTGCACAGTCCTTCTTCCAAAAACAGAATAGAGAGGGAACTAGAGCATCTAATCTGCCCAATTATGAGTCAATATTGGTTCTGTTCCTGCCTCAGGTGCCACAGCTGCCCCTATGTAGATGGATGGGTGCCACTTCTGTGGTTATGCCTGAGTATAAAAACACAGGCATCAAAGCTACACATGGATACCAAAATCCTGGCACAATGAATCATGATGCAAGAGAAGCTGAGTTGGAGGTGCTGGGGTGTTGATAGGGGCTTCCAGTTCATTAAGGTCCTCCCATAGACTCCACTGGGACCATTCCATCCCAACTCCTAATGTTCTAATAAGGTCTCTCTCCCAGCCTGTTCTTCAGCCCCATTGTGAATTTGCCTTTCTCCTCTGAATATATTGTACAAAGTTTCTTCACAAAAAGGGAAGTCATTCCTGCAGTCTGCTTCCAGGGCCTGGCTGCCTGATCCCAGATAAAGAGTCCGACATATTTATTTTCTGTATCCTGCATCATCATGCACACTACTGTACTGGGACAAAAAAGATATGCATTGGTCAAATTGTGCTCCAGTGCATCTGACAGCACTCAGATGTATTACACTGTCACTGTCCCAAGAATGGGTCATAGTTTAAGAACAATCTCCCCTCCCATTCCTCCATTTTGAGTGCGTCATTCGGGGTTAACAGGTTCATATTGACACTGCATTTTCCAAAGTCTGCTGTCATTCCTTCATCCCACAGACCTTTACTGAGCACGACACTATGTCAGGCATTCATCTAGGATATTGTAGGGCCAGGATACAAAATAGAGAATCTATGCACAGTAACTACGTATTCTCATCAGGAGAAGCAAGATACATGCATTAGCAACTGTGATATAAAATAAAAAACAAGATTTGGGTGTCCTAGAAAACAGCCAGATGTAAAAACCATCATGCTACATTGGGGGGGGGGATAAAAATGCAGGAAATGAGGAATGAGCAAAAAAGGATATGAGAAAAGAAAGAAGAACAATTACAAGGGGGTGTTGACCAAGCAGGGCACAACTTAGTAGTAAGGACAGTTAATTGCTCAGTCTCAAGGAGAATTTCCTGCCTCAGGAAATTTCATGGTGGATAGGAGAAGGAGAATGGAGAAGAAATTGTACACTGGCTCCTGTCTCCCACCAGGAAAAGTTTCCATCTAGAAAGCATTAACTCCCCTGGAGCCTGTGCTCTGGCACATATGTACTGAGAATCATGTCGAGCCCATTGGGTCCAATGTCTCAGAAGATGGGCCAAGACAGGAGGTAAGAGGCTCAGATCACAGGCATGAAGCAAGGCCCTGCCAGACTACTCTTCCATGCAGTTGGCCAGAACCCACACAGAGAGGCTGAGCTCAGCAGCAGCTGGGGCAGAACAAGTGCCAAGGGCTCCCTGAAGCACCTAAGTCCAAGAGGATCTGAAGTGACATAAGGAGAACTTGATCCAGAAAACATAAATGAGCTCCAGATAAAGGGTTTTAAGGATTCAGAGAGTGGAACTTGCTCTTAGAAGTGTAGTTGGGCCCAGGAGTTGAGGGGTGACTTTTGGAAGAGGCAAATCTTTAAGTATGTCTTTGCAGAATGGGGCCGGATAGCTGTGTGTATGTGTTTGTGTCGCGGGGGGTGGGGGGTGGGCTAGAAAGGGCTTCCCATGAAAAGGAGCCAAGATTACTGCAGGGACATGGAGGACAAGTGGATCATAGTGCAGGGCTCAGTTTGGCCAGGGGATGGGAATATGAAGAAACATTGAGGGACAAGACTGAAAATGTAGGGAGCCAATCAAAACCACTCTAAGATTTCATCTCACTCCAGTCAGAATGGCAGCTATTATGAAGACAAACAGCAATAAGTGTGTACGAGGATGTGGGGGAAAAGGTACACTCATACATTGCTGGTGGGACTGCAAATTGTTGCATCCAATATGGAAAGCAGTATGGAGATTCCTTGGAAATCTGGGAATGGAACCACTATTTGACCCAGCTATCCCTCTCCTCGGTCTATACCCAAAAGACTTAAAAACAGCATACTACAGTGACACAGCCAGATCAATGTTTTATAGCAGCACAATTCACAATAGCTAAACTGTGGAGCCAACCTAGATGTCCTTCAGTGGATGAATGGATAAAAAATGTGGCATATATACACAATGGAATTTTACTCAGCAATAAAAGAGAATAAAATCATGGCATCTGCAGGTAAATGGATGGCGTTGGAGAAGATAATGCTAAGTGAAGTTAGCCAATCCCTCCAAAAAACAAATGCTGAATGTTTTTTCTGATATAAGGAGGCTGACTCATAGTGGGGTAGTGAGGGGGAGCATGGGA
The DNA here is from genome assembly GCF_001458135.2 of Marmota marmota marmota. NCBI lineage: Eukaryota > Metazoa > Chordata > Mammalia > Rodentia > Sciuridae > Marmota > Marmota marmota. The sequence continues at coordinate 34,787,566 of NW_026000005.1, read as the reverse complement.
GAAATAGATGAATTCTAGATAGGGCAGAGGGGTGGGAGGGAAAGGGAAGGGGCAGGGGGTTAGCAAGGATGGTGGAATGTGATGGACATCATTATCCAAAGCACATGTATGAAGACAAGAATTGGTGTCAACATACTTTATATACAACCAGAGATATGAAAAAATTGTGCTGTATATGTGTAATAAGAATTGTAATGCATTCCACTGTCATTTGTTTTTTTAAAAAAATCAATAAAAAATGTAGGGAGCCACATGGAAGATCCAGGGTGAGGGGTTTTGGTTAGAGTCTTCAGACAGTGGAGGACCAACTGCTGCTGTTGTGGTGAATGTCTTAATTTGGGAATTTCAGTCCCCCTTGTTCATGAATACTGTTCTGTGTATTCAGACTCTTGGGTATATGATGACATTTTGAATGAGAATATTATGAACTAGAATTTTGGAATTTCAGAGATCTATGGTACAAATTTTAAAGCTCTGTGTATTGTTCTTTCCAGTTCTCAGATGAATAAATTTAGACCTGGAATTTTAAGTGGTTACAATTCTTGCTTTTCTTGTTTTTATTATTTGTAGAGCCCAGGGATAGATCTGGCTGAGGCGTGGGCTGAAGGAGGTGCTCAAATGTTATGCCCAGGACTCTGCCTTCTCCACCTCTCTACCTTTCACCTCCCTGTCCTGGCTCAGTCTCATACAAGTGCCACTTCAGCGGTGACAAGACTCAGCTGCAGCTCTAGCCTTCCATCATACCAGCTGAGCAGGCTTGAAAATGGGCAGCAGGTGGGCGATAGAATGTCCCATCAAAAGCAAAACAAAACAAAGGATTCTGGCTAGAAACTGGGGAAATGGAAAAACAACAGTGTTCACTCCTGGAATCTGAAATGGATTGGCCCCCTTGGAATTGGAGCCTGGCCCTGACTAAACTGTCTCCTAGATTTGGTGATAGAGGACACAAGGGTGGAAAATAGACATGGCTATATATATTTTTTAAGTCCCCCAGGAAAAGATGGTCCTGATGAAGGCCTGAATTCCCAGGAAGAAGTCCTGTTTGATCTTTTTCAATAAAGGAGATCATATCTTTATCCTGTGTGCAGTAATGGGGTTTCAGGCCTGCTCCGTCTTTCCTCTGCTGGAGAACCTAAGAAAGGTTTCCCTCTGCATATTCCATGAGGGGTGGCTGGTACTGGATGGTGGCCTTCAGGGCCTGACAGAGAGCTTAGGCCCCTTATCAAAAGATTAGATTTTTAAAAAATTCTCCTTGAGAATGAAAGATGGAGCTTCAGCATTTCTTTTATTTTCTTTTTCTTTACTTGAATTAACATGAAGTCAAACTAGATCTTAGAGTGAAATTGACTGCCACATCATTTAGACATGTTTGGCACAACATTCCAAAAATAACTCAATAAGAATGGGTTTTTCTTGGAATTTATCACTGCTGGTGAGTGAGAGCCCAAACACAACTTTGTGCTAAAAAGGAATGAGATCCAGGGAATGGAAATGACAGTGGAAGAGAGAAAGGAAATCCAGGCAGGCAGTCGGCTTTCATTATCTGTGATGTCTGGAGCAGAAACAGAAAACACGAGGCAGAGAGGGACCACCATCCTGTGTGTCAGACTCCCTGTTCTCTCTAGGTGCCAGCAGCAACTGATGGGCCAAAGGGAAAAGAGGAGGGTGTCTCTGGTTCAGAGGATTTCGCTCCTGCTGTATGTTCCCAGCTTTTGAACTGAAGCACTTTTTTTTTATTGGTTTTAATGAAGAAGTCCACAGGTTCAGAATATAATGAAATAACATAAATATGTAGGAGCAGTGAACAGTAACAGGAGGTCAAGGACAGAGCAGTGTACCAACCTGATGACCAGGCATGAGGACAGGCCCTGCCATGGTCACTGCATCACCTGAGACAAGCCTCATCAGTGCTGTGAACTTCTCTAACAATTAAAATGGGGAAGAAGTGTAGTTAAGATGGCAGTTAGGGTTAGGCGAGCGCATCTTCATCTTTACAGAGCTTCTCACATCCAGGCAGTGCAGACAGAGGCCTCAGGCCTTTTCATGGACAATTCCTCTTTCAGGTGCCACTACTGTTAGGCTAGAAATGAAACTTTTTGCCAGGGCCAGAATTATGCACTTGGATTCCCCACCTGTGACTTGGTATATAACGTTTGAATTCTTTCCCACTTTGGGTCACAGTGACCGTGGACATCTGTGGACAATGGCAAGTCTCTGCTGTCTTCAGTGTTCGTGCCCTGAGGCCTTTTCTCCTCTCACTTTGCCCATCTCCCTGGTCATCTTATGCATGCCTGTGGCTGTCCATTTCTCCTGCCAGTGATGGCCCTAAATCTTTATCTTTAGCTTCAGCTTCTCTTCTGAGCACTGCTATCTGCTCAACCACCCGCACTCCTGGTAGTCCCTCAATGGCACCTGCTCCTATCTGAGACTGAATTGTTCCATCTCCTTTTCTCTGTCAGTGTCTTCGTCAATTCAGTTGCTATAACAAAATACCATAGACTGAGTGGCTTAAATAGCAGATATTTGCTTCTCACAGTTCTAGAAGCTTGAAGGCCTAGATAAGGTGTTGGTAGATTCAGTATCCAGAGAGGAAGCACTTTCTGTTGTATAAATGTCCACCTTCTTGCTGTATCCGCCCATGGAGACAGCATGTGCTGATCACTTGGTCAGTTCCTTATTAGAAGGGCACTAATCCTATGAAAGGTACAGTGCTTTTATGACATCACATAACTAATCCCCTCCCAAAGGTTCTACATCCTAACACCATCATACTGGGAGTTAAGACTTTGACCTAGTACTTCATTCAGTCCATAGTGCACCATGTGCAGTGCATGATTCCATTACCACTGTGGGTGCTCAAGTCATGTACCCAGGGGCCATCCCTGACTACTCCCCTTCTCGCCTACCATCTGCTGCAGAGCTATCATAATCATCTGGCTTCTCTTAAGTGTGTCTTTCACATTTATTCAATGTGTCTACTTTTCTGTATCCTCTCTCCCAGTACCTTATGCTCTTTTCCTCATTCATGCCTGACATCCAAATGGTCTCTCTAACTCCATTTTTCCCCTTTCCCATTCCTCATCTATGCTGTAGCCAGAATAGTTCTTAAAAAAAATCCAGATATTTTTCTCCAGTGTTTCATACACTTTATTGGTTTCCCATTGACCTCTGGATAAACTCCAAATTCTTTAATTGTAGCTTAGAAGCCTCACCTTTTCAGTCTGTCCCCTTTCTACCCTCACTCCTGTCCAGGACCTTACTGGACACACGTCTTGTAGTCTGTGCTTACGAGAGCTGAGTATTCATAAAATATTGTCATTCTCAGATAAATCCTTTTTGTACCTTCACTAGATTATTCCCCATCCTCAGATCCCAGTTAACTTTTGCTTCCCACAGGAAGCCTGCCTGAACTCCTACTCTCAAACCCCAATAAAAAGTCATTTCCTAGTTCCAGAATTGGAGCCAATGGAGTTTTTATTTTCTTTCATCTGAGTGTCTTTTACTTAAATGGGACAGTGTCACCAGTACTGAAGAAAACACAGTTAAGCTCATCAGCATCACCTTTTTACCTTGGTGGGCCGATTGAAAAGGAAGACCTGTGAGGGTTCATGTAGGTGCTTAGAGGGGAGCACACCTGTCATCTCAGCACTTGTAGGTCCCCATAGGGTCTTGTGTCCACTGTGCTTCTTGTAGATAGTTCAGCAGGTATGCTGGAAGGTTCTGTCTGCTCAAGGGGCAATAACATGAAAGAGTGCATGTCCTCTGCTCAGATGAGCCGAGGGCACTCTTGGATGCAGAACTTTTAAGATTCACAAGTTAAGTTACTACTTTCAGATAATCACAAATATCTCAAATATTATATCACTGAAAGCCAGTCACACTTGAACAAAGTCAGTATTTTGACCATAAGTTAAAGCTACTGTACTTTTGAGATATAATATCTTGTTAATAACTGAAGGTTACAGCTTCATTTGATTTAGAGATGGTTCTGTTGACTAGAGAAAGTCTCATCACATGGTGACCATTTCCTGGGACAGAGGACTTTAAAAATAGGGGAGAATTTCCTGGGGACGTCTTTGAAGTTACCCTCCTGGGCTGAACTAGATGTACCTTCCAGTTCTGGGATCCCATATACCCCTTGTTCTCCTATCATGTCTACAAGTTTACCTCATGGGGGTTTATTTAACACCTCTCATGTCCATCAGACCATAATCTCTATGAGGGGAGGGATCCATGTGACTTTTACTATGTTTCCATTCATGAGACCAAATGTGTTTCAGTAAATACCAGTTGGAGAAATACTTGTTCGTTGGCTGCTGCTCAGTCACTGGTGTGAAAGATGAAAAAGGCCTTTGGCTTCATTTTTAGCTGGGTTTGTCTGCTGCATTCATAAGATAGCAGAGTATCGGCCAGGGTAGCCACCAGCTCCTTGGGCTAAGAAAAATCATAGGAAGAAGCCTGTCATTTGACCAAACTGCAGATTATGGGGAGGGGGATCACAAGAAGAAAGGCAAGGAGCCCCTAAAGCTAGGAGGAGCTCAGGGGTCAGAGGTGCTAAAGCACGCTCACAGCCACGTGGTCCGTTTCTCCCCTGTAACCTCAGGTTTCACCAACTATTAGACTGATGGAATATGTTCTAAATCCAAGCACTTCATGTCTCGGGCTCCAGTGGTCCTGATGAATAACTTCCATTGTTAGGGCCCTTAATGGCAGTGCCCTGTCTGAACATAAATCTTGCCTTCTCCCCCTGTCCATTCTACCCATCTCACCTCAACCCAACCCTTATACTCCCTTTTGCTCCACAAACTACTAGGAAGACATTTAATAAATCATCTGAGCAGGAGTAGAATGGCAGGAGAAACACCTAGTCCATTACCACCTTGTCCACTCCCTTTGCCAACAGCAAGGTGAAACAAAGACTCCAATATCTTTGAAAAATTCAGCATCTGAGGAACATGTGCTGGGCAAGGGTGTTCCTTCACTCACCCTCCTCAGCAGGATGGAGGAGCTTTGCCTTTAATGGGTTTAGGAGCACCATGCAGGCAGGATTTGTAGATTCTACCCACCTTCCTTATCCAAGCTCAGAAATTCTGCATTCTATCCAGGGAAAAAAGCAACAGAAGGGCAGAGATCATTGACATTCTGTCCACTGGTATGTCCCAAATGTCTAGAACAATGCCTGGCACCCAACAGGTGGTCCGTAAATATTCACTGAACAATGCCGAATGGAGAAAACAAATGGATATTAAAAACAGCAACAAACCAATCAAAATGTCTCTTTAATTTAAAAAACCTTATTGGCATTTTCATTACTCATTTGTCTCCATGGTCATGTTGTATAAGTCATGGTCTCCTCTTTAAAAGTAACATTTACATATTTTAGTATTTAGAGAAGTAACAAAATTTGATAGAATCCAAAAGGTTAAAAAATAATAATTGCACTCATCCCATACCTCAGAGACTAATTCTTCCTTGGACTTCTATCATATAGGGGTTCATATAATGCTGAAATGAAAATCATCCCCAAATCTCTGGCATTTCCCTTTCTCTCTCTCTCTCTCTCTCTGATTCCTTCACTGTTGCACTTTTCACCGTGTCCTATGTGTGTCCTATGTGGGGAGACCCTCAATCTCCAGTTTTAGTACATACAGCCTTTTCTCCTCGGCTCTGGCTCACAGTTTCAAGAGTGCACTTGACAGCTTTTGCTGGATGACTTTCTTGGTGGTCAGAGCTGGAGAAACCGCTCTTCTTCTCTGGGCATGCTTGTTTCCTTGAAACCCCTCTCTGTCTTCCTAGGCATGTAGTCCAGGAACTGCTGGCACCTGGGCCTTCTATGTCATTGACTTGGCACAATCTAGCATCCGATCCTGGGAATCACACCTTTCCATGTCAGCCCCCCTCTGTCTCTTTCTGAGACTACTGTCATCACCTCAATCTATACACTGTCATCAGGTCAGCCTGATGGAAATACAGTCAAGCTGACACACCCACCCCTTCACTTAGGTACATTTCATGTGTGTGTGGCAAGAACTCTTAAGATATACAAGTGTATGGCACAGTATTATTAATATCGTTACCATGATGAACATGAACTCGATCTCCAGAACTGTCATCTCCTTCAGCTTTCACCTTGAAACTCAGCTCCATACCGCTGTCCATGGCTTCCTATAGTTGGAGCACCTTAGCCTGACATTCAAGACCCCCATAATCTGACCCAGAAGTAACTTTTTACAAATCTCCTCCAACTGGCCTTGGGATCATGTTCCCAATATTTCTGAACATATCCCTACTATTAAGGCACACCAGCTCTTCCCTGTGTCTGTGTTTTGCTCATGTTGTTCTGTCTGATGGAATGTTCCTTCCTCTTGCAATTCTGAGCTGACATAAGGAAAGTGGGTAGAATCTACAAACACTGCCTCCATGATGCCCCTAAACACTCACAGTGGGAGTTATCTTCTATCCTCTAAGTGCCATAAAACTTCACATTTGTCATACATCTCATGTCACATCCAAAGGTGTATCAGATCGTAGATGAATATACAATGTCCAGCCAATTAGCTGTGAGTCCCTTAAGATTTGCTCCTGATAGAAGTTGTAGAGGGGCCAAGGGCCAGAGGCCACACTTTGCACTTGGGTGGAATATTATTTTTACTCTAGCCGTCTCTTTTTTCCCTACTTTCTCCTTCCTGAAGGTGGTATTTGGCAAGACTTAGCATATATTAGCATAATAATATATCATTATGAGGGGCAAGATTGAGGAGCCTAAGGAATGGGCCTAATAGGTTAGACTTCTGGGAACAGGCTAGAGAGGAAGTAGAAATGGGAGCTCAAAGAAAATAGGAGGTAAAAGTTTTCAGGGAAATAAGCACACTTCAAGTGAGGTCTGGTGGCTAGGATATCATTCATCTCTAAGGGCGTACACTCGTGGGCATTTCCACCAAGGATAGGGGAAATGATCTGCCTATGGGAGCTATCTCCTAACCCTTGTGGGTTATAGATTTTGGGTGCTCCCATAGACTGACCTGAATGCTAGTAAAGCTAAAACTAAAATTTTCTCTTTTCTTTGAATTTTTAACCTATAAGTTTATAAAAATCCTGTTTCTTGAAGCTATAAAGACTGATTTTTCTCACATAATGTGATACCCATAAGTAAGCACATGAGGTCTAATGCAGTCACCCTGAGGTTCCTCAGGAACCCAGACTTCTCCTCTTTTTCAGCTAGTCACAAGATATCGTTGCACCTCCAACATCCTCACATCTGTATTCTAGGCTCAAAGAAGGCTGGAGGCCAAAAGCTTTTACTTGAGGCTTTGACTATGTATTCACACTTACACTTTATATGGTGTTGGACAGATTTGTGTCACATGAGTGAGCCAAGCTGGAGAATCAAGTGCTTAGCATTGAGGAATGCATATGAGTAGTTAGTTACAAATGATTTTTAAGTGAGCCAAACTGTTCTGCCTTTTATACCCTCTAACCCTCCCCTACCACATATATTGTCTTTGAAAATAGTAACATGTTATCTAGATTTCAGTAAGAACTGGGTTATGGGAAATACGTGTATTTACTAATGTATTTGTGTACATACGTATTTGTGTATCTGCTTTGAGAGTCCATTGGTATAGGTTGTGATAATTCCATTCCTATTCTTTTTGAATTTTAAAATTTGAGATACTTAAGAACATTGCTTTTAAAAATTAATTTAAGCTTTATTTATTATTATAAAAGTTGTACATACTTAAGGTGTACAATGGGAGTTTGGATGTGCATGTATAAACCCAGTGAACTGGAAATACAGTCAAGCTAACACACCAGCCCCTTCACTTAATTCTATTTCATGTGTATGTGGCAAGAACTCTTAAGATATACTTTCTTACCAAATTTCAAGTGTAAGGCATAGTATTGTTACTATCATTACCACATAGTACTATCATTACCACGCTGAAAATGAATTAGATCTCTAGAACTTTCATCCTATGGAATGAAACGGTACCCTTTGGCCAGCGTGTCTGGTAATCACATTTCTACTCTCTGTTTCTATGAATCTGACTTTTCTCATACTACATATATGTGAGATCACATAGTGTTTTTCTTTGTTTGGCTTATTTCACTTAGAATAATGTCTTCCAGTTTCATTCCTATTGCTATAACTGGCAGGATTATCTTCTTGCTTAAGGGCTAAATAATATCCCTCCCGTGTGTGTGTGTGTGTGTGTTTGTGTGTGTGTGTATCACACTTTCTTTATCCATTACTCTATTGAAAGACACTGTGGTGATTTCCATATCTTGGTTATTGTGATTAAAGCTGCAGTTTGATTAATCCAACTCCAGGAGCCTACATCAACCACCCCTACTCCAGTGAGAGCCTGTTGATGTTCTCTTGAGGAATCTGAGAACCCTGGTGTGTGAGACGAAGCAATGCTTCAGCAAATGGAGAAGATATCACTGGCTCTAATTTTTGTAGTTTTTAAGTATGTTGGCATTAATTGCTTTGAATTATGGTCTAAAGGAGGATTTGGATGTTGGACTTCATAATTCCTCTCTGGGAGGTAAATATTGAGAGGCAGTTCCAATTCAAGTTTGAGTCATTGTTATTAGGATGCCATTGGATTTGGGGTCATATCACTGTTATTTGGACTTGCACATGAGTTCTGATGAATTACGTTGTGCATCTTGGCTGTGACAATTTGAGATGGGGTGTGGAATAGAGAAAGAATTTCAAGTCTAGGGTGTTTAATTAATGTGCCATTTTCACCCATTTTGGATCCTCAAGCAAAGGTTACATGATCCACATGATTCAGAGTGCCCAGAATGGAGTGGGTGTTGGTGTGAGGAGAGAGGAGAGACAGGCACCCCAGGAGGCGAATTACAACCTAGTGGTTAAGAAAACAAAATCTTGAGAGTTATAGTGGAGGCATTCTCCACTCTTGATTTTAAGAAAGAGAGAATATTTCCACTACACTATCCAGAAAAGGCACACTTTGTGCCTTGAGTAGACTTTTTAATTTGTTCTAATTAGTTATATACATGACAGTAGAGTGCACTTTGACACATCATACATAAATGGAGTATGACTTCTCCTTCTTCTGGTTGTACATGTTGGAGATTGAGTCCACTTGTTCTTTTATCTCCTTTGGTCTTTCTTCCTTACTGAGCTCATGCAGGTTGGAATCCAGTTCTGCCCACTTGCTAAAAGCTGTCCATAGGACTGACTTCCTCTTTTCTGATTATAGGGGCCTGGTGGGTATGAAGAACTGACTCTGGGTAAGGAACTATTTTCTGCAGATCCTCACACTCCATTGAGAGCAGATTCCAAGTCCTGATCTGAGAACTGAGAAGTCTTGAGAGGCTTGGTGCAGCCACGCCTGTAGTCCACTTTCCTAAACAGCCTTATTTGTCATCAGAATGGTCTCTTGACTATCTAACTCCTGCATCAAAGTTTCAAAGATGAGGTGGTGGTGGTGGGAGAGATGACACTCTCACCTCTATATTTCCAACAAATATTAGCAAGAGAAATGTTGGTTGAATGGACATCTCCTCTGAAGGATCTGACAAGCCACTCTTCTAAGACAAAATCAGGACGGTAGGGGAGGACTGAGGCAAGCTTCAGAGGGAGGAAGAAAGAGGGAAGCCCAAGGCAGATGGGATTTTATGATGTGAAATGTGGAGGGTGACTCACGGAGAAAAGCAGTCTGGAGCCAACAGTTCTCTGTGCATCTCTCATAATAAATTTTCTTTCTGGTAATGTATGGGACCCTCCCAGCTTAAAAACGTCATAAGAATTACCAAGGGATGCATACCATGAGACACTGAAGAAGCATCTACTGAACAGACTGAATGAAGGGTGAGGATTTCTATCTCATACATTTAATAAGAGATCAAGCCACTAAAGGGAAATATTAAGAGAAAAATTACAAGAACAAAATCCTGTCTCTCCAATCTAAAGGTTGCAGGTAGGACTCCCATTAAGCACTTAATAAAATGCAGGTAGGGCTCACATAAGTGCTTAATATTCAGAGGTGGTATCGGGGATTGAACTCAGGGGCACTTAACCGCTGAGCCACATCCCAGCCCTATTTTGCATTTTATTTAGAGACAGGGTCTCACTGAGTTGCTTAGTGCCTCACCATTGCTGAGGCTGGCTTTGAACTTGGGATCTTTCTGCCTCAGCTTCCTGAGCCACTGGGATTACAGGCATGTATCACTGTGCCCTGCTTTATGTATATATTAAATGTCTTTTCTAAATAGTGTGCGCGCATGCACACACACACACACACACACACACACGACATCAGGCTGACCTGATGTCTTCTTATTAAACATTCAGATTAAAGTCTTTTAAAAGTTATTTCATCAACATTTTAGTCTAAGTCTAAGGACAATATCCTTGAATGACCCCTAGGTGAGATTGCAAATAAAGGAAAATTTGAAGTATTTCTTTTGTGTTAAATGGAAAATTGTTAGGGTCATAGGGGCCAGGCTGAAAGACCAAAAGAGAAAAAAAATCTAATCAGGAAATGCAAACGCTAAGATTTTAGCAAATTAACTCCTCCTGATGACTCATCCCAGATGTATTAAGTTTTCACATTTAACAGACTCTTCATTGAAAATACTAAATACCATCTGTCTCCTGTGGATGAGTTAATGTTAGTCTTAAAGCCTTAAAGTTCACATTTCCTAATTCTTTTGTTTGGAAATAAATTACCTTTATGTTGCAGTGGCATGGACTTGGGAATGTAATTTCTTTGCCCAGTTGGGAAAAATAAATAAAAAAAAATTCCGAAATGAAGCTCTCAGGTGTGAAATATTCTGTGGGTCAAAAAAGGCTGGTTCTGCACTGAATCCATCCCTGGGGCTCTTTTTAGGATTATGTTACTTGCCTCCTTAGCCAAATCTCGATTCTTCATTATAGCTGAGCCCACATGCAAAGCTGAAGTGGGAAATACCTGTGGAGCTCAATCATGATTCCCGGAAAGTGCCTCCAAAGGCCAAACTGAAGCCCTCCCACTAATTCCTGCCCCCTTTCCTCAACAAGGCTTCTTTTTTAAGTAGAAAAATGCTATTTGGCTTGTGCAAAAAATATTTGGCCTTGCACATTTTGGGTGCTTCAATTATGAATGGGGAAAATAAAGACTCACCAACAATCTTGACACGAATTAAAGAAGGATCGTGAAGGATAATGGGAAGGAGATGAGATTGGCTGTTCTTTTGGGACCTCAGGGACTGAACTCTACATACCATGAGTTTAGTGGAGATGAGCAATGGATCTAATCCCAAGATTTGTTTACAGTCCTAGCCCAGTCTCTAGCTGGCCAGAGACCATGGGCACATGACTTCAACCCCAGCACCTCAGTTTTCCCTCCTTCAAGTGATGGGATAGGGCTAAAACGGGCTAAAGCCCATGCAGAAGTTGCATTGATGAAAAATGTATAAATAACAAAATCAGTGATTTGGGGACAAGTGTTCATGTCACGTGGTGAGCTGGGCTGGCAGCCCCAAGACATGCTCTGGACTCCTGTAGTGTTTGGGTTTGTCCCAGGTTCTCTGCACTTAAATTCTCAGCATTCCAGTCCTCCCATGAACCTTTCTAATGCCTCCTGCCACTTGTCCCCTGCCTGGGCTTCTACCCTTCTGTAAACACCCATTGTATTGCTGTTCCTTTCTTTGTTCACACTGCTCTCTCTACTCCGCCTTTTGCCACATTTACCCAAATCCTAATCATGAAAGAACTTTTCAGCCTGCCCTTCCTGACCTCCCCTGATTATCTTGTCCCAATACTGTGACTTATTTCCCTCTAACCCATTTAACTTATTTCCCTTAAATTCAGCATAACTGACATTTTGGACCCAATACTTTTCTGTTGGGGGACGGGAGGGTTATCCGTCCTATCCATTGTAGGATGGTCAGTGGCATTTCTGCTCTCTACCTGATAGATGCCAATAGTAAGTAGTGACACCTGAAAACGTCTCCAGAGATTGCCAGATGTCCCCTGGTGGACTGAAATCACCTGTGGTTGAGAATCACTGTTCTCCGTACTACTCATGGTATAAATGGATCAAAACCAGATCTGGCTCTATCATTTCTAACTCTGTGATCTTGAGGAATTTACTTAATCTCTCTGAGCTTTAGTTTCCTACATACAATGGAAGAATAAGGTTTCTGACTAGCAGAATTGTTGTAGCAATCATATGGAGAGATTCAGACACGTTTGGGATTTTTCGGTGATCTTTAGGAAGAGCCTTCCAGAAGTTGGTTGCAGTGGACCAAAGGAGCTTTAGAGAGAGAACTGCTTCTCATTCTCAAGCAGTGAGTTGGACATTAAGTAACAACAACAATGACATAGTGCTTATGCAGAAACTACTGTGCGTCCATCAATGTCCTGAGCACGCTGTGCACGTCACATAAAGGAACAACACACAGTGGCAACAGAGTGAGGAGGGATTCTGAGGGCATCTCAATGACTCACATTCAGTGGATACCTGGCCCAGTCACCTGTCATCCATTCCAGGGTTGTTGGGAGCAAGAGGACGGTGACTAAGGCCTCATAGAACAGATTAACTGGACACTCTTAGTTGTTCCTAAGTGTCACTGCTGTGGGGTCCCTCTCTTCTCCCCTCACACAGAGATGGACTTATCCTTCTCTATCTCACCAAACTTCTCAGGAGATTCTGGCAGCTGGGGGCTCCAGTAGAAAAGGGTGGTGAGCATTGGCAGAGGAGGAGGAGGGCTGAGGGTGCTGAGATCCTCCGAAACTCAGGGAGCAGCAGCCCAGACCAGGCCAATGTGTGCAAATGGAGGGCAGCAATGGGGGGGGGTCTGGTAGAAATGGCATGGACAGCCAGCATTTCAGAAGCAGGAAGGTTCCTGCACCTGCTGCAACAGAGATGCAGTCTCGAGCAATCTGTAGATGAAGGCTTGTGACAGACACCTTGGGGACCATTCAGGGCACTGGAGTGTTGCAAGAGGCCCTACCTCCCCTGAAGGGCACAGGTGCTATGAGGTAGGCATCACCATGGATGTTCCATCCACAGATGGTAAGTGCTTAGTCATCACTTTTTGAACTCTAGAAAATTGATAAAACACCGAGTATAGTTAGACGTCTTCCCTTTGCCCCTGTGATAGATTGGGGCTTTTTTCGAGCATTTCAAATCACCTCCCATAGTCACCTGTTCACAGGAGAATTTCATTCATGATTTCCACTGAACTGATGTAATCCTAGCAATCAGTCTACCAAACAGAAGACAAAAACCATATTTACAGAAATTTGCATGCAGTCATGCTAAGCAGAGTGGCAAGGAATGTACTCCAAGTACCACTTCATTTTGAGCTTTTGTGTGTTTCCATGCAAAGATGATGTCAATGCTGACATTGTAACTCACATACACACCTGTACTAAATAGTCCCCTTGTGGTCTCAGTGTCCTTGGAAAAAGTTAATGTAGACTCAGTCTTGGTTTTCTGGCCATTAGCATATTTTCCACCATGATAGACTGATTTAATTTTATTCAACTAAAATGACATGTCATGTGGTTGTCATTAGTGTTATTGACCAGATACTTCTGGCTTTATGCTTTCTGGCTGTATGGTGAAACTTCAGTTTTTGCTGCCTTTCCAACTGGGGTGGTCATTAGTACTGGCCAGTGGTTGTGAGTATAAGGGATGAGTGACACTCCCATGGTGAAGTATTTAAGTACTGGCATTAAACCATTCAGAGCTCTCCTTCCCTATCATAGTGATGGGCCATGCTTTAGATGGTGACTGCTGCTCTGGGCACTCTGCTGTAATGTAGCAATACAGGACAGAACCTACAGACACAGTACAAAGGATGTGAAGAATAAGTGAGAAATCAATCCTTGTTGTTTGAAGGCACTGATACACAGAAGGACAGAATTGTTACTGCAGCATAACCTCACCTATACTGAGTAATACATGTCAGCACTTACCACCCAGCCTCTGTTTTCAGTCCAGTGAAAGCACGAGAACAACTCCCAAACCTTTAAAACATAATTCAAAACCTTTTGTTTTTACTTTCCCATCTACTTCTAATTTCTACTGAACTACACTGTAGTTCCTTCAATATTAGAGGGCTGGAAGGTCTTCTATTCTCAGCATGCATGTATCCTAACATATTCACGTGTAAGAGAGCATGTGTTTAAAGATGACAAAGGCCCTAGCGTATATCCAGACCACTAGTATCAGGAACCTTGCATCATGCCTTGATTTGCATAATGATATCTTACTAGGATGCAGTGAAATTTATTTATTTCAAGGCACTGTCACAGAAATGATCTCATGCAGTGGACTGGTAATTTTAATCTGACTGGTTTGGATTTCATTACAAAGTGAAGGGTCACATGGCCAGCTAGGGGTGAAGAGGTAGATTCCTTCCAGATATTCTTTTCGCTTGACATGATTCCAAACCCATGCTCCAATAAGGTTTGTGGGCTAAGACACCAAATCTCGCACCTGCATTTACAGAAATTTGCATTTAGTCATGCTAAGCAGAGTGGCAAGGATCCCGCAGTGAGGGACCACAATGTAGAATTCAGATCACTGGGATATACATTTTTTGGGGGGATTGGGTGGGTACTGGGGATTGAGCCCAGGGCCACTCAAACCGCTGAGCCACATCTGCAGTCCTATTCTGAGTTTTATTTAAAGACAGGGTCTCACTGAATTGCTTAGCACCTCACTTTTGCTGAGGCTGGCTTTGAACTTACAGTCCTCCTGCCTCAGCCTCCTGAACTGCTGGAATTACAGGCGTGTGCCACCGTGCTCGGCTGGAGATCACATTTATTTGTTTTAAATCTGACCCCAACCTCCTCCTTCTACTTAAGTTGGTAGTCCAACCTGATCTTTCACAGCATTCATGACCAAAATGTCAATATCCACTAAATCAAAGAGTTTACCTAAGATATTCATAGTCCTAGAATTTAGAATTCATGTGGACCAATATTTTGCGAGTACTTTCCAGAACGTTCCAACAGCAGTTCCTTATTCCATTACGCGCCATCCTTCCTCAACGCCCCCGTCGCTGCTCACTTCTTTCATGTCTCGGCTCCTCTTCATTCCTGTCACCCAGATTGCAGAATAAGTGTTTTCTGGGCCCCACAGAACTTGGACTGTGGGAGGCTGTTCCATTTGCCCACTCGGCACAGGGGCCCTTTCATGGAGTTTCTAACGAGCAACTATTTGGCCTCTGAAGTGTTCTCTGCTCTTTGACTTCCAAGAGAACCCATTCAAATAGAGAGTTTTAGTCACTTCATACTTTGCCAGTTTTGAATATTAGCAAGATAGGAAAAACGAGAGGGACCACTTTGTGATGCTCTCACCCGTCCAGGAACTCCAGTTTGTAAATTTCCAGAAGAAAATAGCTCAAGCACTGCCCACTGGCCAGCGATGCTGCTTAGATTTTTAGAAACCACATGGCTCCCTGTCAGACACCATTCTATGGGCTTTAGTACGGCTTCGAGTGTCAAGCCCATGGGAAGAGGACCCCCAACTGACCGTGGTATGCAAGAGAAGCCAAGTCCTGAAACCCTGAGAGAGGGACAATCAGCAGCCTTTCCCTGAAGTTCTCTGCTGCACCACGAGAGTGCTTTGGGGTGGCCTGTGGGTTGGTCAGCTTTTCATTGCTGTGACAAAATTCCTGGGAAAAATGAAGAAGGAAAGATTTATTTTGGTTTATGTTTCAGTCCATGGTCACTTGGCTCTGATGGTTCTGGGCCTGGGTGAGGCAGAACTTCATGGTGGGAAGGGCATGGAGGAGCACAGCTGACCACCCCAGGAGGCTGGGAGGCAAAAAGAGACAGAGAGGAGGGTCCAGGGACACAGCATGGCCTCTGGGACCCACCTCTTCCAGCCAGCCCCCTCCACCTCCTTATTGCACCACCAGCTGGAGACCGGGCCTTGGACACATGAGCCTTTGGGGACATTCCGGATGCAGTCTATGACAGCCTGTGACGTTCTTACATCTCCACTAGACTCAACTGCTCACGGCAAACACCCCAGGCCTCTCTTGCCTCATTTTCACTCCTGGGATCCCTTTTACCTACAACTTCCCAAACCTCTCTTGTCGTATCCACCCCGTTCTGCCTTAGGGTAAAATAACTCATATTCTTGCCTTTGCCTCTCACCCAACCTCACTCCAACACTAAATTTATACCCAGGAAGCCCAGAACTACACGAGACTCATTTTAAACCCATCCTCCTTTAGATCCCTGCATGGTGGGTTTAACATGAGTTCATGGTACCAGAAAGAAAGAGTCAGTGCCATCAATGACCCAATTCATTCAAAGGTGGGATCACTAGAGATAAAGAAGGAAGTTTGGCCCGATCCTTGTGACTGAACACCAGAGCTTAAGAATCAGCCCCAAACCCAATATAGTGCATTAATAGAAACATTTTAAAAAGAATCAGCCCCAACAGGCTGTCCTTCTGCAGAGGAAATGTTTAGGCAAAGGATAGCCAAGGTGTGATGGAGGCGGAATCTGTTACAGGAATGTCCCCGAAGCTCCCATGTCACTGACTGGCCAATAAATTGGTTAGAACCCAAATAAAACAAAAGGAACATACCTGGCCTCCATCGGATCCTTCCCCCATATGGGGGCTCTCTGGTGTGCCCTTAGCAACAAAATCTTAGTAGGGACACAAAGACCTGTGTAGAAACAGTTTGCCTTGTTCTCAAGTGACATTATTCCGCATAGTTTAAGAATGATATTTCCCTCCCGCTGGCTCTGGAGACAGCCAGGGAAAACAGCAGGTCAGGAAGCCAAGGAGGGAGTTGGCATTTTACTGTTCTGCAGAAGGACTTCAGTGTGGGTTTGCAGGTGGTGCAACTGTGGGGACAATCAGGGCGGCTCTCAGACGTGGCTGTCCCCACTGGGGCGCCTGCCATGGCTGAGCCATGCAAGGAGGAAGTGATAAGAAATCATCGGATCCCTGTGGAGCATTGGTTTGGTTTGCCACTGAAGCAGTTTCCTTTTCCTGATTGTCTGATTATATAATTCTTTGGCAATGAGGGACATGCAGGGATATGGGATGTGGGACATTTCACCTGGAGGAGGGAGGATAGGGTTGAGTGTGTGCCTATTCACCCTCCCAACACATAGGTCCCTTTGTCTGGCTCCACTGCCTCTCACCTCCTTTTCATAAGGTTCTAAGCCCACAAGCAGCACGTTATGGTGGGCTGCCTCATTGCATCTCTGTCCATGATGCTATTATTCACCAGAGAGCAGAATGTTTTAGCAGCTCAAAGTAAATCTTTTCCTTCCCTGTGCTAGTCAGTTTTCCATTACTGTGACAAAACAACAGAGATAAACTATTTGAGAAGAAAGAAAGATTTATTTTGGCTCATAGTGGTTTCAGTGGTTTCTGTCCATGGTCACTTGGCCCCATTGTCTGTGGGGAGACAGAACATCATGGCGGGACGTGTGCATGGTGAAGAAGTTGCTCATCTCATGGTCGCCAGGAGGCAGCAAGAGAAAGCAAGGAAGCAGTGAGAGAAAGCAAAGATGTACTCTTCAGAGTACCTCCCCATTTCCTTCCTCCAACTAGGCTCCACTTCCTAAATGTTGTACCACTTCCTAATAGCCTATTAGGCTATGAATCCATCAGTGGATTAACCCATTGATGAAGTCAAAGCCCTCACAACCCAATGACTTCCCAAAGGCCCACCTCTGAACACTGCTGCAATGGGGACCTGGCCTTCAACACGTGAGCTTCGGGGGACACTTAAGAAGCAAACCACCACACTGCCATAACAACAGTGGTCAATGTCGGGGAGGCTTTATTTACAGTGCTCTCTGGTTCTTTTGTGCCTCTTCATGCGTGGCATTTGTGAATGGGCTCTTGAAACAACTTTATTACCTGATGGTGGCAAAATTCTATAATTCCACATACCATGACTACATAGAGATGAACACTAAGGGCTTGTAGCCAAATTGGAAGAGACCATGGTCAGCAGTCCCTATCCACGTCATTCCATCTGTGCTTATAAATGGACAGAGCCTGCTGTTAAGTAGGTGCACGTGAATGGCCAGTAGCCTGCCTCATGATGTTTCTCCTAAGCACCCAATTCATTCATTCATTCCCTTAGTGGGTGGCAAATGTCTCCTGTAAGCACGATCTTAATAAGAACTAACATTTCTGGAGCACTTACTCTGTGCCAGACATGTCCCCAACCCTCTACATGTGGGGACCCGTTGAATCCTCAAAACGAACCCTGTAACCCTCCCCTTGTGAGAGATAAGGAAGGTTGAGCAGCTGCTTTCTCGTGGTGGGCCTGTCCTTGAATCCAGAGAGCCCAGACCCAGCCCAGGCTTTACATTGCCTCACATGTATGTCTGTCTCCTGATCTGTTCCAAATAGATATGAAAAATTGTTTTTATGTCCGGGTGATGTGGGAGGGGTTCTTACATTTTGCTGTCTGAACTATAGTGTCAGGAAGCACGGATGGTGGACATTGGTGTGGCAGGTACAGCTCTTGTTTGGCAGCTGGGAAAGAAATATGCCGATCAAAGATGCAACGAGGGTAAGGGATGCTCCTGGGGAAAGAGCTGGCATGCTCACAGTGGAGGAGCAGGCACGCCCGGAGTTAATGAAGCCCGGCCAGACCTAGTTCTTGATTGCAAGCGCTACCATTTGCACAGGGCTGGCCGACCCTCGGCACGTGGTGAATATCTGTAATTCCGTTTCACCCTGACATGGCAGCTGTGGCCTATCATTTGATCTGTCATTTCCAAGGAACTCCTGAGGTTTCTTCTCTTCCTTCTTCCCGTCTGTGTGCTTGCAATTGGTTTTAATCAGAGGCAAAGACGCTGAATCAGCTTCTAGCCTGAATTTTTTCAGCTGGTGCAAAGATTCCGTGACGGGGCTGCATTGACATTTTTATCACTCTCTCTTAGACCTGAATAATTTATCATGTCCTCCCAGCCCCCTCCTCTCTTCCCCCTATCATTTTACATAACCAGAGTGAAGCTCTTGTCTTAAAAACCAAACGCACTTGGGATGTGCCTGCCTTTTCTCATGGACTTCTACACCCTCTTTTTTTCCTGTCAGTGTGAATTTTGGATAACCACCCTCCTTCTCTCCCCCTACTAATTCAGCTTAGATTTGTGGATGGATTCTATGTATGAACTCCTCGTCGAAATGTATAGATTCTGCAGCAAATGAAATGATTCTTGATTAAAGATTCTTGGTTAGGAATCTGATCTGTTCCTTAGAAATGAATTATTTTTTTTCCTACTAAAGAGATTAAAAAAAAAATAACAGGGAGACTATTTGATAGACCCCTCCTGGGAGCTTCTTCCCTGGGCAGTTTCAATGTTCAAACATAGAAATAATAGTTCTAGCAATACCAACCCATTATGTTCGTGGAGTTCTTCCCTCCATGCCAATAACTGCCGTGTTGTGCTTGAATATCCATGTGCCTGCTCAGGAACCGCTTTATCAGACCTGAATGGAGTTATTTCCTCCCTTTATCAGCTAAGAAAATTAACACAGGGATGAACAAAGAAGAAGCACGTCCATGCCCCAGTACAGCTAAAGGCCATGGCACTTGGGGTTTGATATTAGACACACATGAAGGTTTCCTCCAACTGGACAAAGAAAACTACTGAATTTATTATTTCGTGAAAAGATTCATCTTGGGGTCTATCAGAAAGCAAGGTGCTTTTTGTAGACATAAAATAGATTTTTAATTACCAGCCCTTAAGAACTACTCAGTCTCTTTCAGCGATCTGCTTTGGAGCTAGGTTATGTCGGGATTTATGACTATCCATGGTATTAAAATATTCAACTCAATATGAGCTAATGTGTTTCCTTCCCCACCCCAAGCCACAACTTCCTCAGAGGGTCTGGAGCCCATAGCACATCAGGCTGTAGAGACTCTGCCTTCCCAAATCCAGTAGGTTTCCAGATGGAAAATTATAATCCTTTCTGGGAGAGATTAATACATGTGATAAAATGATTGTTAAATTTTTGAGGGTGCTGGGGATGGAACCCAGGGGGTTCCCGTGCATCACTGAGCTACATCCCCAGGTCTTTTAAAAATTTATTTTGAGACAGGGTCTCACTGAATTGCTGAGAGGCTCACTAAGTAACTGAGGCTGGCCTCAAACTTGCCCTCCTCCTGTCTCTGTCTTTTGAATCACTGAGATGACAGGCGTGTGCCACCACACCCAGCTGATGATTGTTGATTGTAAGTGTCAGCTTGGCTAGGATGTGATATGGGTGGCCTCATTCAATCCACTATGGTCCTAAGAACAAAGACTGAGTTCAGGGATACAGCTCAGTGATAGGGAACCTGCTTAGCACACAGGAGGTTCCCGGGTGAAATCCACCAAAAACAAACAAAAATCAGGACAAAGACTGTCTTGGGGAGAAGATATTTGACCTTGAGACAGCATTTCAGAAGCTTGGCCTGAGTCTTTGCTGTTGACCTGCTTGTGGGCTCTCCAGAATTCACTCTCCAGAATCTCCCCCATTGGCCTATGCTACAGCCACACTACAGCTATCCCTTAAAATCTCCCCCTCCCACCCCCTCCCACCCCACTCCACCTCTCCTGTCACGTCTGTTTCTCTGGAGAATCTTGACTAATCCAAATGGCAACAGGTCCTCCTTCTAAATCTTCCCTGATAGGTGACACCCCTTGGGCTCTCTCCACCCATGATACTTTTTTGTTTCTTTTAATGAAAAATTGTAGTACATTTTTGCTTGTCAGATTAAAACTGCAATTTGTAGCAGTTGATTCTTAGTGGTAAATACTGAAGTCCCAGCCATTTCCTTGGCCAAACCTCAGTGACATCCTTGGACTCTGCTCACAGGCCACCTCTTCCAGGAAGCTTGCCCTGAGGACCCTCCCAGCCTTCCCAAGGCTCCCCTCAGCTCCACTCTATGCTCCCATGGCACCATCTGCACATATATAGCTATCACTGGGTGTGGCCTATTGGATTGGAAGTTGTTTTGTGTATAGCTTTTTTCCTGCCATAATATGGGCTCTTTAAGGCTGGGATTAGGTTTATTTATGTTTTTCCTTGGTGGATAACATGGTGTCTGCCCACGGTAGGGGTGCATGTATTTGACTAAGTTAGTAAAAGGATAGTTTTATATCAGTGTTTCCATGTCATTTCTAGAAGGTTCCCCTATGCCCCTAGAGTGGGCTGGAAAGGATATGCACATCTGTGCCTGCACCCTGCTCTTAGTCCAGCTACCTCCTTTTCTAACCTCAGCAGGTCTTTCAACCTCCTCAGCATTCCTTTCCTTTCTGTGCAGTGGAAATAATGTGCACCTGCCCCATGGGGTCACCATGAGGCACCACTGGGTCACCATGAGGATTAAGTGATCTGGGAGTGGGATGTTCTAGGAATGGGAGTGGCAGCTCCCATGTCACTAAGCATTTGTT
The DNA here is from genome assembly GCF_001458135.2 of Marmota marmota marmota. Taxonomy (NCBI): domain Eukaryota; kingdom Metazoa; phylum Chordata; class Mammalia; order Rodentia; family Sciuridae; genus Marmota; species Marmota marmota. Next base: position 34,766,163 of record NW_026000005.1, on the reverse strand, counting down.
CAACACACACGTTCTCAAGTTCTCTGAAGCTGAATCTGCAGAACAAGCCAGTCCTCTCTGGCTGCACCCTCAGTTCCCATGTTTTCCTTCTCTTGCTAAGACGAGGGCATTGCAGGGCCCTGCCTCAGTCCTGGTTCAGAACAGTCTCTTTTCCAACTTAAGAAGCCTCCTGGGGTCTCGCAGGCAGGCAGGTTTGATTTCAGAGGCAGAGTGATGATTTTCTTTGCTTTCAGAGATTCCTTAGATATGTGATCTCCACTGGGGGTGGCTTTGCACCCGCACTCCAGGGACATTTGGTAATGTCTGGGGACACTTTTTATGCCACAACTGGAGAATGGAAAATGCAATTAGGATCTAATGCATAGAGATCAGAGAAGATGTTCTATGTCCTGCAATGCACAGGATATCCCTAGACAACAAAGCATTGTCTGATTCAAGAAATCATTAATGCTGTGGTTAAGAAGCCCTGCTCTATGCAATAGTCACGACCTTATGCAAGGTCTTCAACACACAAAGGCAGGCAAAACAGGCCACAAGTGTATGTCAAAAAGGTTCTCCAGTGTCACAACACTGGTAAATATCTCCATTCATCATTCCTCTGGGTTTCCAAACTAGATCACTACTTAATTATTCCTCCTCTATACTAACATTATCACAAAGGATATGTTTACTTAATATTGATATGGGATTTGATTGGGGAGGTAGGTAGTGACAGAAATTGATTGGCATTAGATGACTATATTGGATAATAAAGGAAATGAGATGCATTAACAGACATTAAGATGTCTTCTTGTTTTATCAGTGGGTAGAGACATTCAGCAACACAGCTTGTGGTTCAAAGTGTCTTTTCTCCACTTAGGCCTGGTTCTGCCCCGGCTCTGACACAAGCTGTGTGGTATTTCACAAGTTACGTAACTGGTCTGTTCTCTGGCTTCCTCACTGTACAATAGGAATAACACACACCTCACAGAGTTATTGTGAAGGTAAGGGATATAAAACAAGGAAGCATCCAACTTCAAAAACCCTGGCTCTATAATTTTCTAGTTACGTGACCCTGGGAAAAAATGTTAACCCATTGGAGCCTCAAGTGCTGCATCCATAAGATGGAAATACTAATATTATCTATTCCACAGCACTATTGTAAACATTAAATAAGATAAAATATGAGAAGTGCTTCTTTTTCAGTAAGCCGTGTCTCAAAAAAACTGTACTAGTTTTTTATTTTCAAACAGCTGTTTTGGGGATTCAGAAAGAAGGACTAAGTATGGAATTCTTTACTGGCTGAAAGCAAAGCTTGTGTGGTGGCTAATTTTAGGTGTCGATTTAGCTAAATGAAGAAATACCTAGAAAAAGTATTATTTGGGGTGTGTCTGGGACTATTTTGGGGAAAAGGTTAGCCCATGAGTCAGGGTGGACTAGGTGGGAAACCCTGCCCTCATTAGGGTGAGCATCACCTGGATGACCAGGACCTGGAGACCACCAAGAATGGGGTACCCTCACCTCCTATGTGACATCAGGGGTCCAGGCTCTCCGGCCACTGGACTGCAAGACTCTTCCACCAGCCTCTCCCCCAAGGTTCCCAGGATCTCAGTCTCAAACCAAGAGCTACACTGTGGTGACCCGGGTTCTGGGGACTTCAGATGTGCCATGAGCGCCCTGCCAGTGTCCCAGGGCTGCACAAGCAGGCATCCTGACCTGGGATCTCTGCTGCCTTAGTCACGTGAGTCAATTTCCCTTCTCTCCTATGTCTCTGTGCATGTTTTGTTGGTTCTCTCTGAACAACGCTGACGAATACTGCTTAGGAAGGAGCATTCAAAGATCGCCTATGAACTTGCCGTCCTTCCTTCTGGTCCAAGAGACATGGAAGTCATTTGCAGCTAGGTGAGAGGAACCTCAGCACAGTCCTGTCTTGAGAGGCCAAGGAAAAATGTAGGCTGTGCAGGAAATACTCCCTTCTCTCATCCCCATTTCCAGCAAAACACCCACAGTCCCTTGTTCTAATGACATTCTGAAATTCCAGAGTAGGAAATTTGCTTAGTAACAGAGTCAACATGGTGATGTTTGGGGAGAAGAAAAAAAAAAAACTTTTTCAATCCACAATAATCACTCCTCAGTTGAAGCCTGAAGTCACGATCTGTCATGGAAAGAGCTGAGGAACGTTTCCCCTGGGCTTCTGGGAAAGATCAGAGACGCAGCGAGGGGCGGTCATGTGAACCCTGCCTAATAGGTTGGGGCGAAGAGCAGTGGGCCATCAATCTGTCCTTGAGTTCAGCCTTGCCCACGGACAATTATAGGCAAATTTGAGCATAATTTTGTAGATAATTGAGATCAGAAGTTTGTGCCACTTGCATGGTGACCACTAATATGACACATTCTGCATCAAGGCAGAAGACGGATGGAAGGAGTTCTGGAATCTTATTTTTATAAGGGGTTATTATTAGTGCTCATCATAACTCACAGGGAGACATGCCTTACTTTATGTTTGGGATATGTAAAAACAATGGGGTGGAGAAAATTAATCAGAAGACATCTAAAGTTCTTAAAGGAAAAGGAGATACTAAAACAGGCTCCAAAGCAGAATCAAACCGCATCATCCGCAGCCCATGCCAATCCAGTTCACTTTACTGGGATTCCCTCAAACAAACAAGTGGAAGTAATCAGGCGCACAAAGACTGCGAATGACCAGGCAGATAGAAGGAGATCAGAATAGGGGGCTGGGGCTCAGGTAGTATCCTTTCCTGGCATGAGTGACACACTGGGTTTGATTCTCAGCACCACATGTAAATAAATAAAATAAAGGTTTAACAACAACTAAAAAATTATTTAAGAAAAGATTAGAATAGAACGTAAAAATGGAAAATGAAGTTGTTATAATGAAATGTTCCATGTATTTTAGATTAAAATTGGGTGAACAGGAAGATGTGTGAAATAAATCACCCTTAATGCAACAAGAAGAGACAGGAAAGCATGTTAAGAGATGTGCAGATGTAATGAGGGTCTAACATCCAGAAGAATTATAAGAAGGGGGAGATGGAGACACTGAGGGAGAGCCAGTCTTTGAAGAGAATGACATTTGCTCATAAATGGATTGATCTGGAGACTATCATACTAAGTGAAATAAGCCAGTCCCAATAAGCCAAAGGTTGAATGTTTCTCTGATATGTGGATGCTAACATACAATAAGGTGGGGGGAAGGGAAGAATAGAAATATAGTAATTAGATGGAGGGGAGTGAAAGGAGGGGAGAGGATATGGAGTAGAAAGGACAGTGGAATGAATCAGGACATTGCTATCCTATTTGCATATATGATTACATGATAATATAATGAAGGATCACATTATAATCCTACATCAAGTACAACCAGAAGAATAAGAAGTTATACTCCATTTATGGATGATATGTCAAAATGCATTCTACTGTCCTGTATAACTAATTAGAACAAATTAAAAAAACAGAATTAGTAAAAAAAAAAAAAAAGAAAAACTAATGTAAAATATGTAAATAGAGACACAATGTATTGAAAATCCAGAACTCTAAAGATAAACAGTGAGCCAGAGAAAAGATTAATTCAAAGAATTGGAAAATCAGACTGTTAAAAAACTCCATGCAGGAACAATGGAACTGATACTCAAAATAATAACATCTACAACGATCTAAGAAAGAAAAACATTGTCAACCTAAAAAATATATCCTTAGCAATATGACCTTTCTAGACTAGGACACAACAAAAGTATGTAGGCACAGAAAGAGTTTGCCACAACAGACCCTTGATAAAACATTTATAAAGAAAGTATTTCAGATAGAGCACTGCTCTCCAGGATATATAAAGAACTCAAAAACATTAACACCAAAAATAAATAAATAAATAGTCCAATCAATAAACGGGCTAAGAAAATGAGCAGACACTTCACAGAATAAGATATACAATTGATCAACAAATTTATGAAAAATGTTCAACATCTTCAGTAATTAGAGAAATGCAAATCAAAACTACTCTTAAGATTTCATCTCATTCCAGTCAGAATGACAGTTATCGAGAATTCAAGCAACAATTAGTGCTGGCGAGGATGTGGGGGAAAAGGTATACTGATTCATTGCTGGTGGGATGGCAAAATGGTGCAACCACTTTGGAAAGCAGTATGGAGATTCCTTAGAAAACTTGGAATGGAACCACCATTTGACCCAGCTATACCACTCCTTGGTCTATACACAAAGAACTTAAAATCAGCATGCTACAATGGTGCAGCCACATCATTGTTACTATAACTCTGTAGTATAGTTTAAGTTCTTGCATTGGGGAAAAATTAAAAGCATTCCTGCTAATTCAGAATAGCTAAACTGTGGAAACATCCTAGATGCCCTTCAACAGATGAATGGATGAAGAAACTCTGGTATATACACAATAGAATATTACTCAGCATTAAAGAAGAATGCAGTTATGGCAATTATGGAAAAATGGATGGAGCTGGGGAATATCATGCTAAACAAAGTAAGCCAGTCCACCCCAAAAAGGCCAAATGTTTTCTCTGATAAGTGGATGCTGATTCATAATGGGTGGGGGGAGGCAGGTAAGGGAAGAATGAAGGAACTTTGGATTGAGCAGAGGGGAGGGACGGGAAGTAAGGGTATGTGTGTGGGATGGGAAGATGGTGGAATGAGATGGACATTATCACCTCTATATATATTGAGTGGAAATAATTGATCTGCAGCTACAGGAAAAAGTAGAGCTCAATCTCAAAAATATGATATTGCATGGAAGAAGCTAATTGTAGAAAACTTTGTAATGTATCATGCCATTTTTATACAGTTCAGAAATTAGCAAAAATACATAATAATCTTAGCTTTTTAGTTAAATATATGTGGGACAAAATTATCATAAAAATCAAGAAATTACTGTAACTGAAAGGTTACCTCTGGGAGAAAGGAGGCAGTACACAGGGAGAGAGAATAGGACTCATAATGGTCTGGCGCAAACTGGAACGTAGGTACACAAAAGCATCTTATTACTGTGCTTCAAAACTTAAAAACTATCTTTGGGATGCATCAGAGATATGTGTTTTAGTCAGCATTTTTGCCTCTGTGAACGATAGACCTGACTACAAAAACCTCAAGGAGGAAAAGTTTACTTATTCCAGAGGTCTCAGTCCATAGCTGGCTGCTTCACCCTTGAGGGTCAAGGTAAGGCAGCACATCACTATGAAAGGGTGTGGCAGAGAAAAGCAAGTCAGGACATGGCACCAGGAAGCAGAAAGAGAGAGCTCCACTCTCCAGGGACAAAATATATACCCCAAAGTCTCTCTGCCAGGAGCCCACCTCCTCCAGTACACCCTGCCTGCCTACAGTTACCACCCAGTTAGTTCCTATAGAGGATTAATGCAATGATTAGGTCAAATCTCTTATAATCCAATCATTTACCTATGAACTTTTGGGGGACATCTTATCTGTGTGTGTGTTTGTATTTATATACATAGATCCATATATATTATACAGACAGATCTACCTCTCTCTCTATATATAGATTGATCTCTATATAATATAGATCTTATATATTATATAGATACATATATGGAGAGTAATATCAATTATTTAAGTGGCAGTTCTCTTTGATTAGGCAGACTAAATTTTAATATAATATAGTCAGAAGAATTTTCTAAATATTTAGAGAGTGGGTTCCAGTAATCTGAATCAAAATACTAAAATGAGAGCTCCATAAAGTTTCAAATAAATAGTGGGAAACACACTCCATCACCCCAAGCCCACCCTTTGGAGTATAAGCAGGACCTATGACTTACTTGCTTTTAACCAACACAGTATAGCAAAGGTGTTGGGATGACACTCTCTTGATGAGGTTTGTTATCTGGTAAAGGTGCTCCATGACATCACTCTTGTGACAACGTTTCATTGCATAAGAGGGTCCTAGTAAACCGGAGGGAGAAGTTCTCCCACTGGCCTTGCAGATGGAAACAACCACATTGTCAACTGCCTATGGAACGTGCGGAGAGGCAGGGGACTGAGGAGCAGAAACCCCTTAGAAGCCGGCCTCACACCTAGGCACAAGGAAATGAATTCTGCCAATGCTTGTATGAGCTTGGATGTGGATTCCTCCCTAGAAGGGTCTTCAGATGAGAAAGCAGCCTGGTCAGCCCCTTGTTTGAGATAATACATACATGTTTTTTCAAAACTGCTAGAATTGGGGTGATTTGTTACAAAGCAATAGAAAACTGATGCATGCTGTATTCGTTATCTTTGTATCATTCCTGTGACACAGTGCAGTGTTTAACTCAGAGTGCTGTGTAAATATTTTTTCTTTTCTTTATTTGTCTGCTTATTTATTTATTTAGTGAATAAATGGAAGAATTAAAACAAGCCCTCACACCTCCAAGCCTGTCCCATCAGGATGCTAATGGAATGATGGAATGTTCTGGCAACAGAGGGAGCTTCCTGTTCTGGGAGGTGTGTGGATAAGAAGCCAGATTCACACAATGCCATGGGCTGGTGGGCAGAGGAAGAGAAAGGATCTGAACCTGGTCTGTTTTCTCAAGTCCCTGATGCCTACAGGAACACACTCTAAACAGTAGCAATAGATTCACCAAGAAGCAAATGAACTTAAACTTTAGAGCCCCTAATTTCCACCTGCTTCTTCCAAAGCAGTTTTGCATATATTACTTTGAGAGGGTCTCAAAGACTCCATATGCTAGAGGTGCCATAAAACCTGTATCAACCTATCTCTGATAAATTATAGAGAACAGGGACACTAAGTATTCTTCTCTGCAACTGAGGGACACCAAATAGGGTGATTGCAAAAATAAGTACTAAATAAATGCTTAAACTGAATTGCTATTTTTCTAGAGGTATCACAAAAAAAAAAAAAACAACTCTAAAGATTTCATTCATTCATTCATGCTTAAATCTAGAGTTATTGGTTGTAGACAATTGTATATAAATTGTTACAGTGTATAATTTTTACCCCTTGATGTGTGCACTTTTGTCTGTGTGGTTAACCCCTCTGTAACAGATAGACTATTGGAAATACTCATGTTTCCTGTTTGCTTCTTTCTGTCTGGTGGTGGCCTTGAGCCTGGTCATTCCTTTAGAGATATAGTCAGGAGGCAGGGACTAAAATTCCATAATCTACTGAGGTCTTTTCCAGGTTCAGATCCTTCTTAAGATTACTCTCTCCAATATTTCTCAGTGAATAAATTGTTTTATGGAGGGACAATATCTCTTTTAGATTATATTGGTTTGGTTTGAATAAGTTCAAGTAGAAGGCAGAGCAGAGACCTCAGTGGTGAAAACTAAATAGAATGTACTAATAAAATCGTACCTGGTGAGTACTATCATTGGTGGATTTCTTCTCTTTCTTTCTTTGATTTTTTAGTTATTGGATGTCTACTATTTTCCTGGGCCTAAGGGTCCTAGTAAATGGAGATTCTTTTAATACTCTTTATAACTACTTCCTCTCTTCAGTACAGATATAAATTAAAGGTACAACTCCTTGATCATGTAGTAAAAACATTTGAATAATGTTGATTGCATGAAAACTATCCAGATGTCATTTCTTCCACCACTTCTTCAACCTGCCAGGAGAAAAGACAGCTCTTTGTAGAAACTCTAATGTTCTGACTACCCTTGTTCTACATCTTGCTTCCCCTTTGTCTGGGGAGTGAGTCCATGTAAATGCTCCATTTTCCTCAGCTCCTGGAACTAACCCCTTGCCCTCATCACGCTTTTGCATTTAAGACTTCATAAGATCTTACCAGTTTCACTTTAGCCTATTAGGCTCAAGCTCAAGTTCAACCTCCATCCAAGCTAAAGCTACCCAGGGCCAAGAGTCTTACATTTTGTAGGCACTTGTACTTCTGTTCCTAGGGCCTCAGGCCATACTTATCTCATAGGGACTGTTCTGCTACTACTCGCATTTCTGTAATGCCCATTGATGTCTCCCCTTAACATATGAGAGAGTGACGTCGGCATAACATGGAGCCGTGGGAGGAAAGAAGACAAACTCTCAGTGTAGCCTTGGTGCAGGCACAGGGATGTTTTCACTGCATTTTAAGAAAATTAAGAATTTTTATTGCAGCTAGGAATTCCTCCCCAGGAAGGTCACCCCAGGTGTGTGTTGGCAACTTGCGGCTGTTCTTTGGCAGCCTTAAGAGCAGACCCAACAGCTCAAGGCTCCAGGGTCATCAGCACTGCCCAGTACCCACTGGACTTGCTCTAAATGAAGGGCTGCTGACACACCCACTTGCTTACCATTATGCATGTTTAATGTCTGGCCACACTGAGGTTCCAGCTGTTTTTGCTCATGCTCTGACATCTAGGCAGGATTTAGGTGGAATGTCCTACACTACTTTTCCATTGGCCCTGTCATTTGTAGGGTGCAGGGTTTTCAAGGGTCTGTGTCATGTGGCTGCCAAGTGTACTTACCTGGGGGCAGCGCTGAGCCTTCAGCAGCATGTCCTGATGCTCATGGGATCTTGGGAGCTTTGCCCATCAGCCTTTAGTCTGCCTGTGTCAGAAACCATGGCGATGACTCCTGTCCAGCATCTGTAACCTTGTGTCCCCAGCTCTCCTGTTCTTCCTCTGAGTCTGGCAATCAGAGAACTGCACTGTCCTGATTTCTTCAGCTTCTCACCTGCTGTGGGCATTCTCTCAGCCCTGAGGCCAATGGGGTCATTGGTGTCTTTGTGAAATGCCACAGTGCCTGAACATCTGGGATGGCTACTGCATTTGCTTTGAGGGGAGAGGCTCAACACAAGGATAGAGCTCAACACTGCCAACTTCCCCCCGAATCTGCTCATGCGTCCCGGAGCTGAAAGCCATAGGCCATAATTGCTGCACACTGAATGGATAAACAAACCGTAAATAACTCTGTGAACACAACATAAACATGGGGCCAACCTGTCTCTCCTAGCCTGTCTGTCTCCAAAGGCTGAAGGAGTAACATGAACAAGGGTGCCTCTTTCCCAGGACTTGAGGCAGCAGGAAGGGATCAAAACTTCAAGCAGAAGTTCCTCTTATGGGTGGAGTGGGGCAGCTGGACTTCATCTTGCTAAAGCTGAAGCAAGAGGAAGGGGGCTGGTCTAAAGGACAGAGGGAAAAATTGCAAAGCCAAGGAAAAGAGAAAGAGCCAAGGCTAGATTCTAAGAGGGATGAAGAGCCTCACTTTCCGAAAACACTAAAAGTACATCTTCTTGCCACTGCACACATATGAGCACAAATGTGTGTGTATGTGCATGTACACACACCTCTGCACCACTAGAGACTCGTCCTTTCTTTTCTATAAGAAGAAAATTATGGGTAACCAGGTCTGGTAAAGGCCACAAACAGGCTGACACTGGCCTGTCGACATGTTCTCTCTTGTCAACGTAAGTTTATAAATTATTTTTACATGAAATGCCTTTAGTTAGCGGGTGTACACTGTTGTTTACTGTCGTCCCCACCACGCCCTAACATCACAGTGTTTCTTATCTCCCAGGTCTCTCTAGCAGGTTTTTCTCTCAAATCCAGTATTCATAAATTTTTGTAGAGGAGACTTTCCTGTGGGTTGTAGGACAATTAGCAGCCTCCATGCTTTCCACCCACTAGATTCCATTGGTACCCCATGCACCACCCATAGCTAAAATGTTTTGAGCTTCAGAGACACAAAGCAATTTCCTTAAAGTCTTGTGGCTAGTTAGTGCCTGTACCAGGAGTAGTTCTATGATCTTACACACTTAGCTTAGTGTTCTTTCTCCCATGGTGTGGTAGTAGACCCACAAATTAGCAGTTTTCCCCTTATATAAAGAATTTCCTGAGTCTCTTTAAAGACACCTCTTAAGGTAGATTACTTGACACTCTTTAATGTACAGTTCATGGTAAAATGGCTGGATGTGTTATTTAGAGGTGATAACCCCCATATCTCTGAGCCCACTTCCTTTGCCTATTTAGTGGGTGCAATAATGGTACCCAATATCAAGCTGATCTGCCCTATTTGGCCAGAGGTTGGTTGGGGCTCATATTATCTGGTTGTTTGGTGTCTGTGACATACTGGATCTTAAATACTTTGACTCAGCCGACCCATCTTCCTAAATTGTGATGTTGATGAAGTAAGAGAGTCCAGATATGATTGGCACATTGTAAATTCCCGGTAGACATGAGCTGTTATTTTCACTACCCACAGCCATAACTGGGTAAAGGAAGCTCACCTGCCACTCTTATGTTATATCCTCCCTCCTTCCCATGTCTGTCCCACCCACAGGGTGCCTTCTTGTTTCTCTATTTTGGCTGACTGTGCTCATTCTTGCCTTCGGGTCTTTGCATGTCTTGTGCCTCCTGCCTAGGGTACTCAGACCAGGCCTTTATTCTGCTTCTTAGTTTGTAGAGTTCTGTTCAGGTGTCCCATCTTCAGGGAGTCCTTCCCTGACCTTCCTCTATGAATATTAGGTGTCCCCTTAAAACTCATGGGTGAGACAGGCAAGAAAATTTAGAGGTGAAATGACGGTTGTGAGAGCCTCCATCTAATCAGTGCATTGATTCCCTGCTAGGGATTAACTAGGTGATGACTGTAGGCAGGTAGGTGTGGCTGCAGGAGCTGGGTCATTGGGGTGGTGCCTTTAGAGTCTATATTTGTGAGCAGAGCTTAGTCTCTCTCTCTCTGCTTCCTGGTGTGATGCCCTGAGCTGCTTTCCTCTGCCTCGTCCTTCCTAATGTCATGATGTTCTTTCTCACCTCTGGCCCAGAACAATGGAGTCAGCTGTCTCTGAACTGAGACCTCTGAAACCATGAGCACCAAATAAACTTTTCCTCTCTAAAATTGTTCTTGTCAAATCTTTTGGTCACGGCAGTGAAAAAGCTGACTGAAATAAGGACCCGCCACCCAATTCTGTATACCGCTGTGCTAGCTGGACTACTATTGACTTTTGTTATTTTGTGTCTTCCTCCTATCTGTAAAAAGGAACTTGGTAAGTATGTGCTACAGCTCCACATTCTATCATGTCATGGAAGAGTCAGAGAGCCCAGCAAACAGCCTCGGTGCTCAAGACATACTTGTGGAAGGAATAAATTAAATAGGAACTCTGGCTCTGATTCCAAGGCTAGTATTATTTCCTTTTCATTAGATGTAAGACTCTCTGGGAAAAGATGAACATGATCCATTCACAAAAAAAATGTGTTCATTGATTCATTTGTCCCTTGGTTCATTTGTTCATTCATTCATTCAGCAAACATGTACTGTGGTTTATTGGTAATCTACCTTCTCTGTGCAGAAAATTTCAATAAGCAAATTTCACTTTCTCTTATTCTTCATTATCAGCTGCAAGTGAGTAGAAAAAAATAGAGGCTTCCAGGACAGATGCAGACGTGTTTTTTCATATCAGCATTCCCCAGGTCTTGCTAGCCCACTGTCACCCAGTGCCTCTTCTGTGTGCTAGGTGCCACCCAGGCACTGACTCTGCAATGGAGAGGTCTGGTTCCAGGCCCAGGCTGATTTTTCATATCACAGTCTTCTCTGCTCTGTTCTCCTGCCACGCCTGTGCTCATCACCCTGGCCTGGATGCCTGCATGGCTTTCTCAGGCGCACACAGATTGGCCTCTTATTGATCAAGACAGTTCAGCTGCTGGCAGGCCTCAGGGAGACAGCTTGCTGCATTCTTTTCTATTTAACCACCACCAGCTCATCTGAATTCCTAGGATTACCCTCTGGTTTCAAGACCATCTGTGAACCAGCCCACGGCTTGCTCAGAACTTCCCTATTGTGCTTTGCTTTTCCTTAAGGCATACACACTCTATTCTTCGTAAGGATTTTAAACCTAAACATTATGTGCAAAAAGACAGGAGTAGGGCAAGTCATGGACACAGGGGACCTGTGATGTCTGGATCCTGACTCTTTCTTAGGTGGTGATTTTAAGGTCTTTCATTTTGGAAATCCATCTGGTTGGCTTTCTGGACCAGGTAAAGAGGGCAGTTTTAATTTTAGTTTGGCAATTGGCTGTTTTCATAGGATTCATAGCCATTCCTACAGCGTGTATTTCAGTCAGCTCTCCACACAATGCTCCTGGAAGAGCTTTGACTTTGCTCAGAGGCATCATCTCCCTTGGGCCCCCAGAAATTCATCCTCTACAGTTTGGGGATGCTGTTGAGTGTCCTTACAGATCACCTGTCAGCTTTAACCTCGGAAGACATAGGGTGTCTCTCCATGGGTCCTCCTGCCTGCTCAGCTGACTCAGAATCTGGAGGACAATTTTGACCGAAGACCCAATGAATGTGTTGGAAAAGGAAGCTCCGGGGAACATCCAGGCTTTGCATCCAGGAATTATCTGAGTTCTAAACACCAGGATGGCTGGTTGTCCGAGTACAGACTCAACATTAGAGTCTACCTCATTGTAAGGTCCCCATGTGCAGGGAGGACCACTCTTCTCTTTACAGATTTTAGAGCAAATTCTTGTGGTTTCACCCAGACAGCTCTAACTATTCACAGAGCTTAGCAAATCATAAGGTACTGGGAGTGGATAACTCTGGCTCTCCATAGTTATTCCAGCATCAATCATTATATGACATTAACATCCATAAACTTTGAATCCAGTGAGATTCAGAAGGTTCTTTTTTTTTTAGGAATTGGTTGGGGTTCCATGAAAATGCTGGAAGTCTTTAGTTTTTCTGAGGCTGTGAAGGGAACATATGATCAGTAATAACGTAGATTTTCTGCTTTTGCTGCTGCCTGCTCATGTGCATCCCGCAACTCTCCAGGCGCTGATTGGGTTCTCACTGGGTTCACTCACGTGTTTCTCTATCTATCAACACCAGCTCATTGTTTAGCATTTGTCATATTTTCTGTCTCCTGCTCTGGTTCCCTAGAATAGTATCTTCCATTTCCAAATCCCTGCAGAGCAATCAGTCCTACCCCCACCAAGGTTAATCTCCATTTTAGCACCACTGTTTATGCCAAGGGGACTGTCATCTTACGTTTTTGGTTAGGGGCTCTGCTAAGGTCTAGGCTAAGGAAGGGCAATGATATACTCCCCATTTTCTCTCACACATTTCCAGATAAATAGCACTGAGTCCTTCATGGATGTGGCGTCCCCAGAAGTGGCCTCTTACCCTGAAGGCCAATGGTCCATGAGACCAGGTAGGTTTCTTCATTACCATGTAGTGTTTCAATAGACCTCAAATGAAAACAAAGGCCCCCGTGCATGTCAGCTTTGGCCACATACACATAGGCCTTAATTTCATTTCAGAACACGTAGGACCATCTGGACTATTCCAGGAGAAGAGATACTTTACCTTTATGGGATGACAGAATAGAACTGCCTAATAAGGGTCATCACCATTGGCGCAGGTGAGATGACTTATCTACCCCGCAGCCCAATGTCTATGCTCCTGTGCTCTTTAGTCCCTGGCCTCAGCTCCTTATTTCCCTAGATTTGACATTAATTCACAGCCCAAAACCTGAGTTAAATCTATGCCTTGTGTTACTTGGACCTTATATGAGAGACTGGGAAGGCAGGTATCGGCAGAACCTTCTCCCTGGGATTTGGTTCTATTCCGTCATTCATCCACCTTAGCATTGAGGTACATGTGAAGGGGACTGAACTGCCTTGTTACCCAGTGAGAGGTGGATAAAGAAGAGGGGACTGTGTGGGACTCTCAGAAAACCTCTCTTCAAGAGAGAGTACATCATAAGCCCAAACGTACAAGATGTTCTCTATTTAAATTCTACTCACTCTTTTAGGGCCCAGTTGGATGTCATCTTTTCCATGTGGCCTTTATCCTTACTCTAACACTCATTCAACGTTGTGGATTTGCACTCCATCTTCAGCATGATCTCAGTGCTCTTTGGGATGTAGCTGAGGCCATCAAAGCACTGTGTACCATCCATGTATGTCTAACAGGAAGCACTTGTCTTGAGACGGTGGGGCCCTGTAACTATTGATCTCATGCCTAGTTCTGGGATTCATCTTGATTGATGCCCATAACGCTGCTCTGGACTTCCATTTCACAATTTTGTTAGAGAATGTGATTCTTTGAAGTGGGTATGATAAATTCATCTTATAAGAGCCTTTTGAAACACTTTTATTAAACTTTACCATGCCCGAGTTCATAAAGAAGAATCACAAAAAGACAGATCTGTAAACAGATCACCAACTTTTTCCTTTACATCACAAAAACTATTTTGGAAGAATGATCCTTATTCTTCCACTTCTCCTGGCAGTCAGGAATCTGAAGTGATCCTGATTTGCACTTTTCCTAGATACCCTCTTATGGCTACAATTAAGATTTTCCAAAAATATGAAAGCTTCAAAGTTCTTAGGGATGAAGAGCCTGGCAGTGACAATGTAAGGGCTTGTGGAACATGGCATTATGATACTAATGATTTGGCCATATAAAGTGTCCTTCTTGAAGCACACAGCCTGGATCAGACTGAGGCTGAAATTATTGAACACACTTAGGAAATTATTCTTATTCATTTCTGGTTGTATTTCTTAATTGTTCACCTTGTTCCAAAAGTGATTTGTGGCAAGAGATCTAATTTGGATTTGATTCATGATATAAAGACTTATGAATCTTCTTAGCCCATGAATTCAACATGATCCAAAAGTAGTAACCTTATGGTGCTTTCCCTAGGCAGATTCATCCCAGGTAAAGCACCTGGGTAGGGTGGACAGGAATGGAACACAGAGAAGAATATAGGACAGTGAGGAAAGCTTGAAGGGCCCAAGAATATGATGTTAGTCTTGAGAAACAAAGAATAGATTTGAGAAATGCTCACTAACTCTCAGAAATGCCAAACTATTAGAAGAGATTTCAAATGGAGTAGGATGCATTTTTTCCCCCAAAGCTGAATCAGGTCAGATGCACAAAAGCTACAAGACATCAAATTCTCATGTAGTAAAAGGAGAGATTTCTAAACAAAGATTTCTAATGGAGCATACGACTTTCTTTTGAGGCAGCCTGCTCCCCTTTATCAGAAAGGCTCAGAAAGAGACTCTGGCCACCTGCAGGGATATTGTGCCAGTTTCTTCTCTCTGGTCCTCTGGGGCTTGGGCCAGGGAGTGGGTGCAGTCTGGGGCTGAGCCAGCCTGAGCTGTGCCTGGTACTAGGATTGCAGCCCTTGGGTACTGTGCCAAGAGAAGGGAAGCAGATATTAAAACAAGGACTGACGCAAAAGGACCAAAGTACTGGGGGCCAGGTATGTCACAAATGGGTTACCAAACGGGAAGGGCAGAACAGACGGGAAGCAGGATGAATCCAGTCAGGGTAGGCGGAGACAAGCGGGATCTGATTTCATGAACTTGGTCCCTCTGTAGTGGCATTCCATTAGCAAGAAACTAGCTTGTCTCACTGAGTCAAGTGTGTAGTTTTTTTTTTAATTTATTTTTTAGTTGCAGGTGGACACAATACCTTTATTTTATTTTTATATAGTGCTGACGATCCAACCCAGTGCCACGTGCATGCTAGGTGAGTGCTGTACCTCTGAGCCACAACTCCAGCCACAAGTGTGTCCTTTTTATAATTGGGAATCTGAACCTGACAGATTCCATTCCAATAGATTAGTCTTCTAATGTTACTTATGTCAGTAATTGTCCTCAGTGAAGACACTGAGAATAAATCTCTGGCTAAATCCATACATTTCAGCCTCTTGTATCTTCTCAAAGTCTGAGCACAAGGTTAGGAAGACAGATTCCTTTGTTCTTTATGTATCTGCCATGCTCAATCAGGAAAATTAGCCAACTTTCTTGGTTTTCAGATTCCTTATCTGAAAAAAGAGGAACTTGCAAGTAGCTCTTCCTCCAAGTCTAAATCACCAGGGAGGGATTAATTTGTTAATTTTCCTTTGTCCATTGCATTCATTTTCCTTTACCCTAGGCAACATATTCCATGACACATATTAGCATGTTTTTTTTCCCCCTTGGCCTCCAAGTGTATTCCTGTTTTCCAATTGATGTTATATGTTTGTGGACCAGTTAAAACATAGCGAAAATGATTGGGGATGTAGTTAAGTGGCAGAGCATTTGCCTAGCATGCACAAGGCCCTGGGTTCCATCCCCAGAGCTGCAGAGAGCAACAACAAAACCCCTTGCTGTACTGGCTCTAGATGTCATAGGACCCAGAAGCTAGGAGGTCAAATCACCAAGGAGATGGCAGAAAAGAAGAACTCCAAAAATTTCTACTTATAGAAATCTGGATTCAAGGCTCAGTTTTAAAGAACACTGAGAATGAGAACAATGCTTACCTCAAAGTGACAAATTCTTACTGTGATTCTGTCACAAGCAGAATTTGAGATAAGCCAGATGTATGAGTGACTTATCCAGGAATGTGGCCTCAGCGTGCAGGAGCAGGGACATGAAGAGTGGACTGAGAAGGAGGGAGAGTGGCTTCAAAGATGCATCACTGAGTTGGTCATCACTAGGGACAACTAGTGGCATGGCCTGTGGGAATATAATAAATTTTAGAAAGTACATTTTAGAACTATTCACTTGGGGTGGGGCGGGGGACAAAAAGATATCTGTCCATTAGTTCCCATTTCCCACTGGTCAAAGGTTACCCTGTAAATGTTAATTCTCTAGCTTTTTGAGCTAGTGCATTAAATGAATGGCCACAGGTTTCCCAGTTTCCCATGCTGTGACATCAGAAAGCTTCAGATATTGAAGCAAGAGGATGAGGCTTTCTCAGGTGATTGGTGGATGAGATTTGATGCAGTCTTCAGGAAATGATCTCCACAGTCATGGGGGAATAAGAAGTGAAACATCAGGATTTACAGTATGCAAATTGGTGACCCAAATTCACTACCTCTCACTGCCACTCCAAAGCTTTGTGACTGATAATTTTGCACATACACTTGAACAGGTCTGATCAGCTTCCACAGACGATCCTCTGGGCACTCTCACCGCTTCTGCTGGAGACTGCTTCTCCCCTTGAGCACAGTCACCTCTGCGGGGTGCCACTTGTGCTTCTGCTAAGAATTGCCAGCTCTACCCTAGACACCATGCAGCACTTAAAATTCTTCCTGTCCTACAACTTCAGGGCTTGGTTATTTGGCTAGAATTCTTACTCCCAACTCATCCATTTTAATGAAACCTTTTTTCAGGAGGCTTTTCAGTCATGGAAATATACTCTTAGAGGTAGTCTCCAGGCAGTCCATTGGTGAACAGAGCTTAATTTGATGTTGGGACTAAAGCTACATAAATATTAGCTTGAACAAGTAAAAATATGTTTATGTGCTCTACTAAGCAGAAGTTCTAAAACATTCACAGATAGGAGTGGAACATAAAGAGAGAATAATGCAGAGTCAGAGAGAAACGGGAGAGAGAGAAAAACAGGGGAGAAAGGGAGAGAGAGAGGGAGGGAGGGATGAAGGGAGGGAT
>NW_026000005.1:34711235-34748797 GCF_001458135.2 Marmota marmota marmota | reverse complement strand
GGATGGAGGGAGGGAGGGAAGGAGGGAGAGAGGGAGGGAGGGACGGAGGGAGGGAAAGAGAGAGAGAGAGAATGAATCTTGAAGCTCAGTAAGAAAGCAGAAGAAATGAACACTGTCTCCTAAATCTTCCCTGTGTGTATAACTATGACCACATATTACTAGATACACAAAGTAATCATCTTAGGAAAAAAAAATGGTTTCCTTTTACTGGTTTAGATCTAACAGTCACCCCCACTCTGCCTCTACCTCTAAGCCACTTAACTTGAATTTCTAACATTTTCCAGAGAAGGTATTTAAGTGACTTTCATTATTTATCTAATGCTATTAACTGTGGTCACTATCTAGAATTCCTTGCAAATGATTACTCTAAAGCCCCTGTGCTGTATCCTAAGCCCAATTCCTAGTCAAAACCCAACAGAGATAGAGAACAGCTGTTATGTGCTGGGCACCCCACGGACTTTATAAATAGCTTTCGACTGATTAACTAGGTGATTCCTATTCTCTGCATCTCGGTTTCTCATAGTTTTGAAAGCTGGGGATCAGTTGCTACCAAAGTCATCTCTTCCCAAGTGTAGTTAATCCCTGTTCTGACAGAAAGTAGGAGGGAAATCCATTTACCACTGTTTGAACCTTCTCCCCTCGGTCTCCTCCAGTCACATTTGGAGTGTCCTGAGAGTGCTAAGATTTGAATAGTGTCTCTTTTCAGAGAAATCCAAATACTTTGGAGGGTCGACTGAGCTCATCTTCTTGCACTCCTCCTTGGGCGATGCTAGTGAGATAAAGACAAGGACAGAGGTGGACAGCCATGATGAAACATCTTCAAGGTCAGGAAGAGAGTGTCGTAGAAGGGTGACAGATTGTAGAAGTTGGAGGATGAGATAAAATTCCTAAGTAAACTCATTTCCTGTTTCTTTATAAAAACACTGACTCCAACTTAGCCATTTTTGTGTACTGATCATGATGATTGAGCTTGTTGACACTGACAGAAAGGAGGCCTCTGAGGCCATTTTATATGGTTTGATGTCTCTGGAAAGAACTCTCCTTAATATATTTACATAGAACAGAGAAGAGAGGGGGTATAAATGGAACAGCCTGGAATGGAAATCTATATAACACTGATCGATGACGTTTATTGAGCACTTACTGTCTGACAGGCTCATGCTTACTTGATCTTCTGTTAATCCTATTGTATTAGTTAAGACCCCTTCAAGTGCAAGTGAAAGAATCTTAAACTAAAGCTAAAACTAGTTCTGGGCTTTGGGTTCTGTTCTGCCTGGGCTTTACACGATACCCATTGGACAAATAGTATCCCAGGCCACCACCAAGTGCTCAGTTGTGGATCCACCGATGCAGTGGTTTCCAGGGACCCTCCCCAGGCTTCCCCTTGGTCCCCTTCTGCTGCTGTGTGTCCTTGCTTCTCAGCTTCTCTGGCAAGCTCTGATGTGTCCAGCCTCACCACTGACGCAGGTAGGCAGCTAAGTGACCAGTTCTGCAATCCTCTAATACCTCCTGTATGTCTCCACTCTTCTGCACCATGAAGGTCTGATTCTGAATACATTCTCTTATTCCCACCATTCTTGCAGTGGCTGTTGTCCTGACTGAAACCTGAACAACACACTGGACATGTAAAAGTGACATGTGGCAGGTCACCCTGCATGTGTGCCTATCACCCACCTTTTATATATAAGAAAACAAAACAAATGTTCAGGAGAGTTACCAATTCTTCTCAGATCACAGAAATTTCAAGTGAGAGGGTCGGGATTTTAACCCAAGCCTGTCTGACCCTAAAGCCCAAGCTCTAAGCTGCCAGCTAAACTGACCTGTCACATTTTTCTTACTTCTCAGTCACAGATTCCAGTCTTGTCTCTTAAGGATTAGGTACATAGTAACAAGAAAATAAAGCAAATAACTTCAAGGGAGAGACACAGGTTTAGATGAGCCGCTATTGAAATAGAACAAATGAACAACCAAATGCCACTGCCTGAGAACTGGAAAAAGAAAGCTGGGTGCCTCTCTAGTTCTCATTGGCCTGAGTGACCCTCCTCTTATGCCCTTTGGGCTGTGTACCTTCCCTGGCCGTGCGGTCCATCTGTGGACCATGCCCTGGTGTTTCCACAGCTAGCTGGCTGGATGTGGGAATGCCTTAGAAACCTGTTAGGGCCACTCAGCTAAACCATCACCCCACTTTCTGTCCTGGTTGTTCATGGCACTTCTCGTGTGTCTCATTGATATTTGCTTCTCACACAGCTAAGTCAAGATGTACCCCTGGGCTCATTTGAACTGCAAAAGTGGGAAAATGTGGAACACCCCAAACCTCAACCGTGCCTGGGAGACCTGGGACCATTGCAAGGTTTTCACTAAAGCCCTCCAGGTCTTTATGAGAAAAATAGAATTGCTCTTTCAAATAACACTTAAATCATTTCATATTTGAGTGGAAGGGTAAGGATTTTAAAGTATACAGATTAAAATTAAAAATTTAAATTGAAAAACAGATGGTTTTCATAAAATATTCATCAGGTGAATGAGTGTTTAAGTGGAGTTTATTAGGAGATGTGGAAAGCTCCCCTGACGTGTTGGCCACATGAGGATGGAAAATCTCCTTCTAGAGGGCTTCCCTAGGTGGGCATGGATTTTGTCCACTGTGTATCTGTTCCATAAAAGTGCTTAATAACAATGCTTGTTGGATGTAGCACTAAACCGAGTGAGGCTTGGATCTCACGAACAAGCAAAACTAAGGAAAAATAGAGAGGGTGGGATGGACAGTGAGTAAGAAGGAGCCGAGTGTTCAGAGCAAGAGAATTCAACTTTGTCAGAATAACACGGCAAAAGTATTGGTTCATGGAAGGAAGGATTAGAGTCTCACGATCCCCATTCCCAGGTGTTGGCTAATTCAATATGGCCCTGGAATTCTACTTCTTTGCTCTGAGTCTCAGTTTTCCTCTTCAATAAAATGAGGTTGACTTAAGTGGTCCTTGAGGGCCTTTGAGCTGTGTGATTACAGTTGGGAAAAACCGGAAAGGGCTGGTCTCTGTCCTCTGTCTGGGAATGGGTAGTGGTTTGGGAGGTGTAGAGAGGAGCATGAGCTCCCATCTACTCTCTTCATCCTGCCTACTCTCTTCCTTGCTCTCTGCCCCTAAGAGCACGGATTCTTTCTCTGGCTCAGCTTTCCAAGTCTCTTTGAACCTGCTCTGCCTACTGCCTACATTTCCTGGCAGCTCAGTTGGCTGGTGTCCTTAGGAGCAGAACAGAAGGGGCATCTCTGGACGGAGCAGATGAGGACAGAGGGGCATGGACATTGACATGGTGTAATGCGGTGCCAGGCCAGAGTCAGGGCAATTTGTGCCCCAGCCAGAGCAAGAAGGTGGCAGAGGCAAGCTGAATGCACACCCTGGGTCCTTCTGGAATCCAACCAGCACTGGAAATTTTCACAAATACTAAGTTCACTTGCCACTTTACAGGAAAAGCTGAGCTCTGAGCCATCTTTCCTTTAGCAGTTCCAGTTTGTTTTTCCAGTTGCCTTCTGCCTTAACCATCAGGACCAACTGTCCTTGAGCATGTGGGTCTAAGCTGATGGTCTTGTGAAATACCCAGAGACTCATACTCACACATATACACAAGTTAAATCACGTGTTCATAAACCCTCACATGCCCCATAGGCCCAAACACATTTTTATAATTCCTGCCCTTGTCCCCAAAATAAGTTCCTGGCCATTGAACTTTAAAAAGCCCCAAGAAAATTTCAAAGCAGAGTTCCTTACAGTATAAATGCTTAAATTCAATTCCCATCTTTATCCTATCTCATCATTATCATTATTATTTTGTTTAGTAAACTTATTACAGTGATGATGATTTGCTTTTCTGAGTTTAAATGATTTGGCAATTTAGATCTCTTTTTTTTTTCAAGAATTTCCAAAGAATCCCTTCACGAAATGAAATCACCTGGCAGAGATTAGAAAGATGTGGATTACCATTGCTGTTGTGTGTGGTTATCAGAAGTGGCAAATATAAGGACTACAGACAAAGCAGGAGAGTAGTAAAAAGAACACTGTGTTTAGTCTTAATTCAAATCCTTATTACTAAGAGATGTGGCTTTAATCAGATAGTGGAACCCTTTGGACCTTTGGTTATCTCCTTGGTGAAACCGGAATAACAAAATCTATCCAAGGGGCAGGCAAAAGTATCTGGAACATGTGGATATTCGATGACATTTGAATCTATCATGATGGTGGGGGATATGAAGTATCCCCCAAAAGCTCATCTGTTAAAAAAAGTGCAAGAAAGTTTAGAGATGGAATGATTGGGTCATGAAGGCACTAATGCAATCAGTGTATTTATTAATCCACTTGAATGGATTAGCTGGATGGTAAGAGTGGGCAGGTAGGGTGTGGCTGGAGAAGGTAGGTCTTTGGGGTTTGTATTTTGTCCTCTCTGCTTCCTGGTGACCATGTCCTCAGCTGCTTTTGTCCACCACATGCTTCTGCCATGATGTTCTGCCTCATCTTGGGCCCAGAGCCATGGAATTGATCATCCATGGACTGAGACCTCTGAAACTATGAGCCAAAAATAAACTTTTCCTCCTCTGTGTTGTTCTTGTCAGGTTTTTGGACATAGTGGTGAAAAGTTTGACTAAAACACATGGTGAATACACACTTATGCAGAATTAGTTAATCTGAAGATTTTGAAAATAGCTAACTATAATTTTTCCTTAGATCCTGTAAATAATTATTATTCAGGATGACATCTGAAAGATTTTGGTGTGTTTCCAGAATAACCAAGTGAAGTTGAAGATACATATATATGTATATTCCTATATATATATATATATATAATGGTATAGGAAATACTGATTTTCAAGAAATCAGCATACAATAAAATAGTTTATGTGTGAAGCAATGCTCAGATTTCAGATAAAATTGCAGACAATTAGCCAGAAGAATCCAGCCTTACTGACACAATCATTTCCATGTAAGGAGCCACACCTGCCAAACTCAGAAAAACAGGTCCTTTGTGATTTTTCCTGGAGCACTAGCATCAAGGAGCTGCCAGGGTGAGAGGAAATGAATGGCCTTTTCAGTTCTCTCATTCCTTGGACCCATATTCATCAAGATACTGAACATTTTCAGGAGGGGTGGGCTTCTTCCCCTGTTCTCGACCCTAGTCTCTACCTAGAGGCTATTTAATGAGACATGACAAAGTTCAATTTCCTCTGGAACAACAACTGGGCTTATCTTGGAGTCCAACGCCCAACAATGTTGCAGCCTTAGTTCTCCAGTCTCTTGCTTAAAGTCATAATAAAAAGAATGTCGTGAAAGGATTTGTCCTGGCTGTGGAGGTTTCCAGGCAGCCAGCCAGCAGGGCACTTCTTGAGCTCATCCTTGCTCTCTCTGCAACATGGCTTCATTGTGGGACTGAGCTCAGACTGGGACAAATGCGAGTTGGCAGGACAAATGCGTGTGTGTCCGCTTCATCATGGCACGGACAGTTACAGATTAAACACAAGGGTTTCTAGTCCATTTAAAATCAGCAAGAAGTGTTAAGCCCCCTTTCTGATTTCCTTTCCGTGTCTTCCCGTTGGCTCCCCTCGGAAAACATGAAGTTCTCATCTCTTGACAGAGCTGAGTCTGACTGAGAAATCGTTTTGAGACTGACAGATAAAGTACTGTAGGGGATAGAGATACCTCCTCCAAGGAAAGATTCAACACTTCCTAGCTCTTGAGGCAGACAGGAAAGGCTTTTTTCAACTACAGGTTTTCAGTGTTTTTCAGATTGATATAGATGATCCATATTTTATGAACAGATTTCCAGAAAACTGCATGCCTGATTCATGATTGATTTCTCTTTTTATAAAACATTAAACTTCTATATTAGGTTAAGTCTTAAATACGAACAACTAGACATGACACAGTCAGGCCTCTCTAAACATTTATTAAGGCTCATTCAGATCCAGACCATTTCCTTAGGCTTGTATAATGGTATTTCACCCTGGAACTTTGTAATCCTGGATTAACCACGTCAAATATGACAGAGCCTAGACCTTCTGAGATAGGACCCAATAAAACATTTTCTCGTAGTTCTCATAGTCAAAAGTTAAGACTTGCAAATCCATATTGTATTACCTATATTGTATCATCTAGAATATTAATCTTTCCCTGGAGAATATTGCCAACATTTATAGTAATCACCGATATTCTTGAGTTTAGATGTGCCCATATATAACTTGTTCTTTTTTAAAATTTATTTATTTATTAATATATGACAGCAGAATGCATTACAATTCTTATTTCACATATAGAGCACAATTCTTCATATCTCTAGTTGTATACACAGTATATTCACACCAATTCGAGTCTTTATACCTGTACTTTGGATAATAATGATCATCACATTCCACCATCATTAATAACCCCATGCCCCCTCCCTTTTCCTCCAACCCCTCTGCCATATCTAGAATTTGTCTATTCTTCGTCTATTCTTCTATTTCCTTTCTTGCCTCACATTGGTAAGACAATTTTTTATCATTTCATTATTTTTCTTTTATGATCATATTTTTTTATATTGTTTAATGATTATCCTGGATATTGAAACATGTTCACAACAGACTAGAACTTTCACCACTTCCATGACATAGTTACAACCTCTTTCCTTTCCCTTTTCAGCAATTACTTTTTTCAAGAATTTTAGTTTTACATATGTTTTAAACTCCACAAAATTTGCCATTATTTTTTTAAGAATCAATATTAATTTATATTTTCTCATATATATATTTTTTCCAGTGTTCTTTATTCTTTTCTGAATTTCCATGTTTTCATCTGGAATAATTTTTCTTTTGCCTGAGAAAAACATCTCGTTATTCATGTGATACACACCTAGAACGACAAATTCTACTCTTTTGTTCTGAAAAACAATTTTTTTTTCAGTTTTCTGGGTATAGAATTCTGTTTGGTATTTCATTCTCTCAATACTTCTTGTCTTCTCTTTACCCATTCCATTATCTCTTGGCGTCCATCATTTCCATTACTACATCAGATATCATTCTTATGTTGCTTTACTGAAGGTACATGTCTCTTCCCCTTCTACCCTTCTGGCTTTTCTCTCTGCCTTTGGTTTTCAGCAGTTTGTTCATTATGTCTTTGGATATGATTTGCTTTGTATTTGTCTTGCTTGGGTTTCACTGAGATTTTTTTAATCATTATGAGCTTCATCAGTTTTTGAAACTTTTTAGCCATTATTTCTTCCAATATTACTTTTGGATCATTTTGCTCATTCTTCAATGCCAATCATACATATGTTATACCTTTTAACATGTTCCACACCCCTTCCCCATCCTCTGTACCTACCTTTGAACAAACATAATACTTGAGTCAAAAATACCATAACTATTTCTACTTTTATTTATTTATATTAACTTTGGACATTGTACTTTTATTTCTAGAGTGTCTATTTGATGCTTTTAAAAAGCATGTAAAATCAAAATGCCTTGAATTTATTCACATTTTATATTTCTTGTGATCATATTTTTCCTTGTTTTCTTGAAAATATCAGTTGTACACATTTTAAAGTCCTTAACTAATAACTCCAATGTATGCATTATTTATGGGCCTACTGCTATCGTAGGATGTATGTTGTGTGTAAAATAACCACAGACACTCCAGATGAGATTGACTTCTACCAAGAGGGGCCCTCTTTCCTCTGTTAAGCGAAAAGGGTGAGTCACAAATCTCTTCTGCCGCAGTCTGGCTGGGCACAAAAATCACAAGCCACTCAAACAGGAACAAATTTTATATTTGAAACTCCCGCCAATGCCCTGTATGCTCCCAGGAAATATGCCGACCCCCCCAAGTGGCGTGGAGTTCTCCCGGACCCCCACAAGAAATCCCTCCTCTGGAATTCCCTCCTACTGCACTTCCCCAATCAATGGGAACTCTCCAGGAGTCCCTGTAGCAGGCTGAGGTAAACAGCAGGGGTCTAATATCCATTTGAATGCAGATCTTAACATAATCATATCATCTCAATGGCTTGCTGGCATCACCTTTCAACCAAAATGCCATGCATCCTTACTACTTGGCTATGGCTCTTAGCACTCTTCCATATAATCAGAAATTGAGCTTAGTGTGGGTTGCACTACAGTTGTAAACTCTGGTTTACTTCTTAATTTTCTTCCCTTTGTTCTGTGTGGTTCTTAGGCTTTTGATTGAAAACTATGAGAAAATGAGTTCTGAACTTGACATATTTTCAGCACAGCTTTTTAACCTTCTTCCCCATGTAAAGTCAAAGTTTGGTGAGTGTCTTGAGCTAGGCAATCTCCCCTGGTGGGTCTTTGTTTCCTTAGCACCATGAATATCTTCCCTTTTCAAGCTTTCTGCCTAATTCTCACCTTCTGGGAAGGATGCAGTAGCTTCATCAGGTCACGGAGGACTGGAACCACTAAAGCTGCAGAGACTGAAAACTATTTCCAGGTGATGTGATCAATATCAGCTATTTGTTTTCCACTGGAGACATTTAACAAATCTATGGTATTCCTTATTTCTGCAGATCTCCAGTCCTTCACAAATGTGATAATACTTGGGCATAATGACCTGCCTAGCAGTCAAACCATAATTTTTGAATTATTTTCTAATTGGTTGACTTAGTCATTGTCAATTTTTTGTGATTATTAAACATAAAGACAATAATGTTTAAACAAACTCAAAACCACATCTGCTCATTTTTTGCCAGTCTTCTACTCTCTCAAAATTATATATCTCTTTATCTTTGTAGACAATCAATATTTATCCAGTTTCTTTCTAACAAGTAAACATTTATTTAATAACTAGCATCAATTACTAGATAAGTTTTGACTGAGTTTTTAATACTTCAGAAGTGAGTATTTTACTTCTAAGATCTTCCAAGAAAAATCTCTCAAATATAATGTGTGTACTTGCAACTTTTTTGAACTTTTAGTCTTTATTTGACCTGTAAAAGCCACCATAAAAGTAAGGGTCAACCTAGATAATATAAACTTTTTGTAGAGTGTTTCTCATATTGAATCTGCATCCCTGCACCTTATTCCTATTGTAAAAAATATGTGTTGAAGAAACTCTCTGATAGAGTGGTCTAAAGTAGATTGTGTTCTGGTCCCTCTTATTTTAGCTTATAGTTTTACTAAATAAGTAACTTTAAATAAATGCTGATGCAATTAAGAATAGAAGGTAATTTCTGATGCTATACTGTATGCTGACAATATGATTTCATTGTCACATCAGAGGTGATTAATAAATAGTCCCTAGTCAATACAAAAAGTCACATTCAAAACCAAAATTATCATAATTGGCCAAATAACCACTTTTCAATTGGTTTCTGTCAATTTGCTACAAATTGGAAAGCAAAATATTTAATTTGAAGGTTTAGGAGAGTATATTTTGCAGTTACTTTAGTCTGGTAGATTTCCTAGATTCAGGATACCCCAAATCAGTCATTTCGTAGAGCATTATTAAAGCTTTCATTATGTGTTTTAGCAGACAACTTGAGCAACTGGTTGGAATATTTTCAACTCTAAAAATCTTGGCAAAAGTTCCACAATGGCACACTCTGAGAAATCAGTTGAGCTCTTTTGTGTGCTGGAATCTGGTCCCAAAGTGCCTATTGTGGAGACCTCTGGTTTGCAGGTGGCAGCAAAAGACCTGGGGGAAGCTACTCAACTTTATTTTTCTATCAAGATTTGGGGCTTAGGGAGCTGTTCTCAGAAACTTCTACAAATACCCAACTATTCAGTATTCATCAATGAATGCGACTTTGAACCCTCCGCTGTCAACATCTAACAAAAGCTTGGCTGACAAGGGAGATTCTGAATTCTATGTTTGGTTTAAGTTTGCTTATCTAAAAGAATGGGCTAAAAGGCTTTTTCTATTGCTTGTTTAGTTGATAATAATTATGTCACTTTTGCTTTGTGAGGCCAACAAACTCAGGAGCAATTTGGAACTCTTGTTATATTTGTGCTGGTCTTTCTGATCTCTGTATTTGTTTTCTTACTTGTCATGGTCTAGATTTCTACTTCTCATTCTGTTTCTTCTTATTACATTGCTTATATTTGTTTTATAACTATGTTAAATCCTTTTGAGTGTGAGGCAACATATAAATGCATATATAAACTAAATGAAAATGTCCCTCAATCTATTTATGGTGTCTCCCCATCTCCGTGATCCTAGTCCATTTAGGACTGATGTTCAGCTATCTGTTTATTTAATCCTGGCTCTCGTAGGGATTATCTGCAATTTTCCCCTTTTGAACATCAGGAAGAGATTCTCCAGTTTTTGTGATTTTTCTGGTTCTCCCACTTCTTCTTTCTGTTTTTCTGCAAAACTTTCCTGTCGTGGGCACTGTGATTTGGGGGTTGTGTGTAACTACAGCATAATTTACCCCAATCGTATTTAATACAGTCACCAAATTCATACAAATCAAATCTGTAGCCAGGAGAGGCCTGGTGAACCAAAGCATTATTTGAGGCAGATGGTGCTTCTAGAGTTCTGTTTGCATTAGAGACTCTGTTAGTGGCCGCAGCCTGCAGTGGGTCAGGGATGATAGGAGAGGGTCAGCACAAAGAGGGCACAGAAGAAAGACATGAATTCAGTCCTCTTTTCAGAGCAGTGACCTCATCCAGAGACAATATGGAGTCAGTAGGGATCTTGAGGCAGCCTCAACAGGGCCAGGTCGATCGGCTGTCTGTCTGTGCAGGGCAGATTCAGACGGAAGGCAGAGGACGCAATAGAGATCTAAGTGAAATGTGCTAGGCATTTTAATGACAAAAACATATATTCTATACTACTTATTTCTTGTAAATTATGTACTAATATTGTGTAGACTCTTGAGAAAATATCAATCATTTGTTAAAATGGAAATAATAATGATTAGTAATTGTTTTGTCTATTAGAACCTTCAAAATAAACCTGGCTGATGTTGTCACAGGACAAGACAGGTATTTATTTGGTTGTTGCTGTCCTGGATTGGTTAAAAAAAATACACATATGTATATAATTAATATATATTAAAATATTATTACTAATGTTTTTATTAATATATATTAAACTATATTATTGATGCATATTATTAATATAATATATATATATATATATATATTTATTTATTTATATTTTCTCACTTGGTTTGGGTTAGTTTGACTTGATCCCATGCAGGTGTCCCAGTTCCCACAGCCCATTTCTCTGCTGTCACCCTCTCTCCACATGGAATCCATCCTGCTGAGGCCTGTCTGAGCTGCCAGGGCTGGCCCCAGATCCCTATCTCTGTGCCTCACAGAATCTGTCTTCTTTGCAGGAGAGCTAAGTGTTAACATTGTCCTGAATGCATCTGCCTTTCAGGAAGATTAATGGAGTTCAGCGTGCAGCAGATAAGCCTGCCTGGGAGGAGCAGGAGAGAGCTAAGCTGTGTCAACAAGGCCTAAAGGCAGGAGAGAACCAAATTGATGACTCCAGTGATCTCTGCTCCCCTCTCTTCCCCCTCCCATTTTCAAATCTAATGCGATTTGATGTCTGTATATAAATCCAGAGACAAATGAAGAAGCTCATCCATATGAGATGCTGAAATGTACCTAGAAATGCAGCAAAATGGATACAATTATATTGCCCAAGGAAAGCACCCATGGAGTTGTCAAAGACTATGACACGCCTATGCGGTGGGGGAGGGGATGCAGGTGCAAACAGATAATGTGAGACCCTCAAGGGGCCCCCTTGAGTAGTGATGATTGCTAAAATTTCTTGTCAAGGATGATGAATCTGTTGATGATATAATTCATTATCCTAAGAGAGGGTGCAGGAAATTTTACAAAGTGAGAGAGGAGCATCTACCAAGGATCACCTTCCTCCACTGTCTCCCCATACATTTAAAATAAACATTTAAAGGAGTTTACTAAAGTATTATGCTGCCAGGAGCATCTACATCGAACTGCAGCTCCACTGTCTTTTCAACCTGGAGCTCCTCTTCTTGCTTCTGAAGTGAGTAGAGACTGCTTTCTGACAGATCTGTTTTGCCTTTCATATGTTAAAGGTCTCTGTAAAGTCCTTGTGGATTCAAAATCCTCCTTCCCTGGGATGCCTCCAATTGCTAACATTGGAAAGTTTCTTCTCAACATTTCCCCTGGGGTTTTCTACTTTCTCTCAAGGGTCTCTGTTTAAATAACTCAGAGATCAAGGAGTCCAGAGAGGTTCCTGGCTCTCAATGATTCAGTAAAGATGGGGATAGCTCTTTTTGGTAAGGATTCACTTCCTGCTTTGCAAGTACCATCTTCTCATAGTAGCCTCACAGGGCCAAGAACAGAGAAAGGAAACATGCTCTCTCCTGCGTCTTCTTAGGTGTGACCTTAAATGAGTCATTAAACCTCGTGAGGCTTCATGTTCTCTTCTATGAATGCATTATTAAACCAAGTTACCAAATGTAATTCACTCAGCTACTCACTCTTACAGGATTGTTGAAGACTATTGATAATGTCAAGATTTTAAACACACGTTAGCTATCCTTATTACTACTGCCACTGCTAATAATGAGAACAATGAGGGCCAGTTGGCCAGCATTATGGGAATTATCCAAATATCACAGGACAATAGTAAGTCCATGGTATATAGTGTATGTTTCCGTTAGCAAATAATTTCAACTGGTTCAGTTTATGGTGTCTGGGCAGAAAAGAATAAGCAAGAAGAGAGAATTTGATGATGTTATAGAAGAGAAATGTTGTATAGGACACATTTGCAGCTAAATAAAGCATGCATCCCTACACAGTCCCACATAGTCAGAATGGTTGCTATGGACTGAATATCTATGTCCTTCCCCAAATTCACCTTTATCACAAGTGTGATGGTATTTGGAGATGGGGGTCTTTGGAGGGTAATTAGGTCATGAAGGTAGAATCACTGTGATGGCATTTGTTCTCCTATGAAGAGACATGAGAGATCTTACTTCTTTTCTCTGCAAGGATACACTGAGAATGTGGACATTGGCTGAGCTGGAAGTAGGCCCCCCTCATGAGACATTGCATGTACTAACACCTCGATCTCGGACTTCCCCAGAACTGGGAGAAATATGTTAGTTTCAAAGCTATTCACTCAATGGCCATTTTTCATAATAGCCAAGACTGATTAAGATGATATTTGTATGTAATAAAATGCCTGGCAACATGATATTTTGGCTGGTCTTAAGGCCTGCAGCACAGGTTCTATGGCAGAGGCCACCTCAATTCCCTCCCCATTCTCTGTGATAAAAACTCCAGGTGTTTCTGGCAGATGGCTAGGACGTTCTGCTTTCTCTTTGTATCACTCACCCACAGATGTATAAAGATATGGGGGCAAGGATATTGTCACACCCCATGTCTAATGGTGCCTAGACTGAAGATAAATCACAAAACAGCAGAATGAGGCTTCTGAGACGGAACTCACTCACAGGGAAGGAACAATCTGGCCTTGTAAACTAAGCTTACAGCAGGGTTGAATTATAAGAAAAAAATACAAAAGCAAACATAACGTGGCACCTGAGTGGGACTTGCCCAGATCCAAATAGGCACATGTGTCCTGTGAGTGAAGGGATACAGTTATTTCAATATAAATACTGTCATGCTTTGGCATTCAAGCAGTGATGTGAAACAGAGAAGCATTTTTCAGCCCATTGCACAAGAGCTGTGAGCGGGACCTCTGACTCTGTCATCTCAGTTCACCATCGTTTGACATAGCAGATCTGGAAAACCCTGGCAGATTGCCTGACTACCTGACGCGAGGTCTGTTTCAATCTTGTCTCCAAGGGAGCATCTGGCTCCTTCCCTGCTTAGAGGAGATGGGGCAGGATGAATCCACAGCCTTAGCACGTTCTCAGGAATAGAAAGTCAACAGAATACTGGAGAAAGCCTGAAATTCCAACTGGTAAGGAAGATGTGGTTTCAGAGCAATTTAGTGTGGGGCATAAGTATATGTGTGATCTAATTAGTATTTGTTATTTGAAGAAGTTGGCAACGCAGGGTGACTTCGCCAATTTGCTTAGGACTGGGGTTTTCCTGGGTTGCAAACTTTCCATCTTAAAACTGAGAATACAACAAAGCTGCTCTTTCTATACATACATGTGTGCGTGTGCATGATGTGCACGCAAGCACATGCACACATACACATAGGTATATAGGTAGAGATATAACAATGAAAGTAACCAACATATAATACTCATGTGAGTCAGGGAAGGTTCATCTTGATCTTTCATTTGTTGTGTGTTGGACTTACATGTGCCAGGAAAGTATCCACACAAATTTTTAGGTAACCTAGTCTGGAGGTCTAACCTGCACTAGGAGATGGAGTTTTTGTGAGCCAACCTTAAGAACCTTAAGAAAGATGGTTTGTAAACAGCAGAGAATAGAACTCATTGTGCAAAGCTTCTAGCACCTGGAGTTGCCCACCCCCACCCCGACCCCACACTTCATACCTTCTCTCCCTCTAGTCAGGATATGGCAAAGTGGATTCTGTCCAGAAAGGAGAAAGCAGAGCCCCCAGGAGAAAAAGGTCTCTATTGAGGGAAATAAAAGGTCTGAAAATTTTTCTGCATTGCCCCATTCAGAAGCTTCCAAGAGGAGCACTGATTCTTGCCCCATGGAAACAATCACTATGAAGGATTAATACGGGACCTTGAAAAGAAACTCCCATTTCAAAATTGAACAGTTTGTCTTGTAGGAGGGATTTTGTTTTCTTTTCATGCTGGACCTAAATTTGGCTCCTATGGAAGGTTTATTGCCCAGTATTACCTGAGCTAAGCCCGTGTCCCCACTAGGAGAGAAGTTGAATGAATGGGCTATTTTTTTACTCTTTCTTTCCTCCCCTCAACTCCATATGTTTCTCAATTTCTAGCTCATAAATTTAATTAGGAAAATATTTTTAAATGTGGAAGATGGAGAATGTGAGAACTTGATAAATATAAAACGAGCTTCTATGGCCCCTGCACTTGTGGACACACGCTCTGTGTTTAGAGAGAAGGGTGTTGGGAAACCTTCATAAGGAAGATGAATTGGGGTTTCTCTGGAAGAGAGGAAAGCTGTTGGTATTATTTAAACATGAGGTAGGGAGGCCATGGGAGCATGGATAGCCCTGGGAGATGACACTCTTGCCATAAGCATGTAAGTGTGTTTGTGGAAATGGAGATATTTGTGCAATCTACTTGTTGGATTAGCTTCAGGAAAAGGGGGAGTCAACAAACATACATTGAATGTTTTCTTGGAATTCCATGGTGACATGTTCTGTCTCCATTGGCAGTCGCAGAGCACGAAGAATGAGACTTCAGATGAGCAAGGCAAGGTTTCAGGCAAATGTCTCAAAGTGACCTCCAAGAGAGGAAATGAGGCTCATGCTCTAAATGGTTGCTACAGAAAGCACCAACCAAGAGTTCATTGCCTATATGACCTCAAGCTAAAGAATGAAAGGCTAAAATTTATTGCACTGTAGAATAAAGCTTGCTTTTCAAAGAAGCATGGGTATGTTTGACATTCTGAAAGTACCCTGTGTGTGTATTAAGCAAATAAATACATATATTGTAGATAATGTTCTCATTTTCAGAAAAGGCAGTTGTGAAAATATTTTGGTAAAGAGAAAAGATAGAATGAATCCAATGGTGTTATGAAACTGGAGACTTCAGTGTGAACTCATAGCAATTATTACATAGAAAGAAATCGATGAACCATGGCTATAAATATAGAAATGTCTGCAGGTGTAGAGATGTGTGTGTGTGTGTGTGTGTGTGTGTGTACATACATCTATTTCCTAGCTCTGTTCTCTTGGAAGATTTAAAACCAATGGACACCAGTGGCAATGAGCAAATCTGGCATCCAGATCTTAGATTCAAAATGCCATTTTCTATTAAAAGGAATTGGGGCTCTTTGAAGAAATGGCTGGATCCATAGTGGAGGAGGGAAAGTGAAAGATGAACCTGGAATTCTGTTTTGTTTTTGAAAGGAAGAAGGTGCCCAAAGAATGATGGGGACATGTCAAAAGAAGAGAGAAGCCAGCTGAAAGGAGCTTCCACCTGCAACTCTGAGGCAGTTTGGACAGCAGAATAAATTATGATTGTAAATGATTCTGGCCTATTGAATAAAACAACAGTCTATTGACTTGACAAACTGAGGAGAAGGGACAGCTCTTCCTTCCATTACAAAGTCAACTAATAAATACAGAGGGGAGGATGAAATTAGGAAATCACCATTTGACAGAATGGGGAGCATGTTTCTAGAGTGTAAGTGCTTTTAAACTCCTTTATAGGACCTCACTGAACTTGCTGATTGACCTTTGAGAGGCAAAGCATCTGAGTTTTGCAGCACTAATTACATAAACCTAGACAGAGTCACGTCTCAATACTTAATAGGACTGTGTCAAAAACCTACCATTTAGGATGATGCGTTGGGTGTGGAATAGGGTCCCTCCCCTGCCACAAACACTGGTGATTTCACCCCTGTTCAGACTGATCTTAGAAGCTGAAGACAAGCAAAAAAGTCTCTCTCTAACTTAGCCAAACCCACTGGCTTGGAGGGACACTGCTCCACTCAGAGGCAGCAAGCACGTCATCGTATCTCCTTGGGGACTTGGAACAGGGCAATGTACATGGAGAAACTTAATAAGCATTTGTTGAATGAATGGAAGAACAAATAAATGGAAAAGTCAGTGAAAAGTCTTAAACTAGTCGTTAAGGACACTTAGAAAGGAAAAAGGTACCTGTTTCAAGAAGATTGCAGTGAATTTTATTCCAATGGTAAAAAGAGTAATTTACTTGTTTTGGAATCCAAAGACATCCATAATTCTCTGCACACCTCTTCTTCAACTCTATCTTCTCTCGGGTTTATGAATGACAGAGAGCATGCTCTATGAAATACAAACTTTGTAAATGCTTCCTGAATTAGAACATCGAGTTGCTTTGTGATCTGCCTTCACTTGGGATTCTGAATGAGTCCAGGTGGATTTGCTGGGGGCCTTGGGTAGCTGGAGAACCAAGGAGACAAGGCACGCACACAGGACATAAGCACACATACGCCAACATCATAAACAGACACCTAACTAGAAACAGCTGTGAGGAGCTATTTAGTGAACGATTGAGTAGCTGGAGCCATTAGGATTGGGTGGGAGTGAGTTCAAACTCCCCCCATGAGGCCTTCCTAAGGCTTTGCAGGAGGGCAAGAATAAGGTCTGTGAAGTGGGGAAATGGAACGGCTCACCCTGTCCTCAGTGTCTGGGTCCCTGCTGGCTCTCCACTTCCGCTCACCCTTGCAAGATTACACACTTTTATTTATGCTACATTCAGGCAGAAAGCAGCCTGCAGCACTCTGGGGGTATTAACCAAGAAGAAATACAGATCAGATTTGACCAAAGGAAGCCTCAGACATCTGCATGGGAATAAGAAGGTCTAATATGCTCCTTCATCTGGTCTCTTTCCTGCTCAGGAAAGTCAACGCATAAATGATAAAAATTTATGAAGCATGGAGGTTGAGAGGCAAGATGCACAGTATTCAAGCCTGAGTTCCTGACCAGATTATGATATTTATTCTTCCCTGAAATTACTTATTTCCCAAGGAATCAGGTCTGTTGCTACACAGTAACCTCTGTCCCCATGTCCTGAATGGGAAGTTGTGGCAAAGGCATGCCTTTATTTTGAAGATGTGAAATTACACTACTTTAAGTGAAAATGATCTCTTACAAGGAACAGTGTGTTGCAGAATCATTTATTCCTAGACCTGGAAGAATCTTGGAAGTCATGTAATCTAAGCCCCTTGTTATGCAGAGGAGAAAATGGAAACATGGAAGGAGGAAGGGATCAGTCCCATGTCTCAGAGAGACTAAGCAGAATTGGCAGTTGAACTAGAGTTAAAAATCCAAATTCCATCCATAAAATGATCAGGAGCCAGACATCACATTGTCATCTAGACAACTGAATCATTTTTTTCTCTTGTCACACATTGGTTGTCATCCATCTAATCCAGCTGGATCACTCACCTCAGTCATCTGATATATCTGGGCCAAATTTGATCTCTGTGCAGCAACCACAGGAAGCAATGCCTATTCTGACCAATTCCCTCAGTAGTGCCCAAACTCTATGGACTTAAAAAGCAGAATTCCAGTAAAGTCTTGAACCATGGTGGCATTGTTGGCATAGGCATGGAATTCCCAGAGTGCATGAGTGACGACTGTCCATTATGGTAGCTCAAGTTTGGATTTGAATACTGATTCTGACATTTTCTGGCTGGAGGAGTTTGGAGCAGTTGCTTATTGCCTGTTTCATGGGGTTCAATGAGATAATGTGTGTAAAGCTCTTAGTACAGTTTCTGCATTAAAATGACCACCATTCATTTAAAATGTATTAATGCTGTTTTATCATTTCTGTTTCTAGAATAAATCTAATACAATAATGGGATTATTGGAATAATCCAAAATATTCCAATAATATAAGCCAGCATAAATGGGAGTTTTCCCTCTCTTCCTTTTCCTTGTGATCTCATCTATTAGAGTCATGTGCAGAAGTCTAGTCTGCTGAAGAAGAAGAAACAGGAGTCCTGTGTCCTCCATTAACCTGCCCACCAGCATGGCGACTACCAGACCATGGAAATCAACCATCCTCTACCTGACTGCTTGGTCAATCGCTAATTCATAAGCAAGCTCAGGTATGATCAGCTAAGCTGGTCTAGACCATAATTGCTCAGCTGATCCAAAGAATCATGCATTGTTGATTTCAACTATCAATTTTTGAGGTGATTTGTTATGCAGCCAAAACTAACTGGTGCAGTGTTCCTCTGTGTTCATGTCCCAAATGAACAAGAGATGAGATGTGAGGAGAAAATGCCAATAACCCCCCAATGGCGTAAGTCGTTTTTCAGCAGAGAGGATGCTTTTGCATGGAATTATCCCCACCCTCTTCCTTGGTCCCTCCTTTTCCGGTGAAGACTGTAATTTGTGACCTCAGAAAGGAGACTGCTGGTTGGGTGTGGTAGGGGACCAGGATATGACCTGGCCTCATTAACACCATGCTCTGATTAGCTGAGCCAATCAGCCTGTCTCTGTCCTCCTGGAAACTCTTACCACCCACTGTCTCCCAGATGAGAGCACCCCACCCATTAGTCTTCTCTTCAGAACAAAGATGCATGTGAGCACGTAGCGGAAAGGTCAGGCAGTGAAACTTGGCAGAAACTTGCTGTTGGGGCTCCATAAGGGCAGACATGCCACACTGGAGTGACAGGTACCAGGAAGTCCCAGACCGGGGCCCAGAAGTCTTCCGTCAGACAGCCCTAGCATGAGAAACTGCACTTGTTCCATCAGGAACTCACTCTTGCCTTTCCATTTCTTTCTGGGAAAGAGGCTTTTGTGCATGTTGTCCCTGTAACCTCTTTTCTGCATCTCAGTCCTGGGCCATATACTACTCGTTTCACCAGTGTTTAATATTTCAAAGAAAATATATCTTGATGTGAAGACATTGGTCAAACCTTCCATCGTCTTCTTTTTACCAGCAGGTAAGGGTAGGAGGTGAAATAAAAATTATGCCCTCAGCTGGGTCAGTGTTTCGTGGTTTTCATTCATTGTTGTACATTCTATCAACTTCTGTCCAGTTCCTGTGGGATCCTGGCTCCGGGCCTCTTGATGGAAATGGTACACACCAGGGCATGAGTTTGTCACCTCTTCCAGGACCACCTTTTGTGCCCTAGCATGCTCTGGCCTTTCAATTCTGCACCCTCTGACTACCAGCTACCCTCTTGGCTTTCTAGGCTTTAGAAATCAGTGCCCCTAATCTGTTATTAATGCTCTGGTGTTTTATTTTATTTTTTAAAATATAGGATAGCCTTTGTTTTAAATCAGGATATAGAAAACCTTTTCCATAAAGAGCCAAAAAAACATAAATTTTACTCTTTATGTAGAGGCTCCATCACATACTTTATTTTCCTTTTTCAGCATTTAAAATATAAATGGTATTTTTTCTTTAAAGCTGTGCATACACAGGTGTGGGCTAAATCTGGCCTGTGGGCCATGGTTTGCCAACCCTTCCTTTAAATTAGAGTCTATTCTTAAAATACAAATAATCCTGGAGGTGGTACATGCATAATTAACAACTGGATGTGAATTAGCTCATTCTCCTGCTTTCTGGTTCCATTGAAGGAATGGGAGAGCTGAGGATCCTTTGGGTCAATTCAGTAATATGGTAAATAGGAACAAGGAGGGTCCCCAGAGCCTTGGGTGGCAAGGACAAGGAAAGAAAAGGCCCCAGTGGTTGTGGCCAGGGGCAATATTCCCAGTATTTAACAACTGGTAAGGCAGGGGTACGGGCAAATCAAAAGTATGCCAAGTGGCTTTTGTGCAAGATTAAAGACCCAAAGTCCAGTTGCACCAGGCATAATGTGCTCCTTGCTAGATCAGGAGGAGGTCCAGGCTCAAGTTGATGTGGAGCTGTGAAACCAGAGGGAGTGTTCCTTGGAAGTCCTATTATGTCCTGTGCTGCTTTTGAGCCTCAGAGGGCTATGGGTTTTGGGAAACATAATTCACTCTTTAGCATAAGCCAAAACTGAAATTATTTGAGCAACACAATAAAGTACTATTGGATTATGCCAAAGAATGAATTATGTTTCCCAAAATCCATAGGTTAAATCTTTAATCCCCAATGTGACTCTAGGGGTATTGGATGTTTTAGGAAGTAATTACGATTAAATGAGGGCAAAGGGTAGGGCCCTGATTCTGAAAGGGTAGTGCCTCTATTAGAAGAGACAGAAGAGGTCTCCTTCTCTCTCTACCATACCAGGGCTCCATGAGAAGGGGCTGTCTGTACAACAGGAAAAATGTCCTAACCTGAAATCAAATTAGCCAAAACCTTGATCTTGGATTTCCCAGGCTCCAAAACCAAAAGGAAATATTTTTCTGTATGTAACATTTTTTTATGGATGGCCAAGTAAACTAATATAGATCATAACACAAAATACAAAATAAATGCATGTGGGTGTATTCTGATGCAAATAAATAATTGAATAAATAAATAAGAGACAAATCTTATGTGCAAAAGAGTCAAAATAATTTTTTTTTGTAAATATCCTCAAGGAGGCAGAGCATAAATCGCATCCAGTGTGGGCTACACATAGTGACTTCCTTCCAAAGAACTCAGATGTAAAGAGGGAAGCAAAAACTACAGTAGGGAAACCTGCCAAGGCCTTCAAAGTCCAGTGATCAAGGTAATTCTCAAGACCTGTAAGTCACAATACCTGCATGGTCGTCCACCCCAAACCATAAATGCAGTCTAACTTGAGAAACTCATCAGAGAAATCCCACCTGCAGAACATTCTACAAAATGATCACAATTCTTCATAATCATCAAGAAAAAAGCAAGGAAAATTTGAGAAATCACTATAGCCAATAGGAGCCTAAGAAGACACACTCAATTTTAGGTGTTATCCAGGTTGGGACCTTGCAGCAGGATAGGATATTGAGTAAATACTAGTGAATTCAGAGCAAATACTTTTGAAATAAATGTAAACAATCATTAACAATAATATATCAATATTGGTTCATTAATTGTGACAAAATGCACTTTACTAATGTTATTTGTTGGGAAACTATGAGGGGTGACAGGAATTCTCTAGTGTGGTTTCCAACTTTTTGAGAAATCTAAAACTATTCTTGAATAAAAAGCTTATTTAAAAACAGTGTAGATGATGAACCAGTAAAACATATGGAAAAAATAAAAAGGCTTTAAATAACTGAGAACAAAACCAAAGGTGGTTATCAATATAGAATTTATTATTTTCACATAAAAACAGTGCAGAGCAATATGTTTTGTATATTCCCTTTGGCATTGTTTAAACGGTAAAATAGGAGACACAAAGAAAGAAGAAAAATCCTGAAAAGAAAACCCCCATACTTCTCTGGAAGACAATACACAAAACTGAAGAGAAACTGAGTAGATAAAAAGTTTTTGTGGTATTCTCTCTTGTAACCTTCTAAAGATCATTCCATGGAAATATGTTGTTATTTTTAAACTAACTATTAAAATAGTAAAGACCCCCAATAAGACCATTCCCCATAGTGGTACAGGAAGAGAAGAAATGACCCTGGAGCTCCCTGCAAACTCAGGATTATGAACCTGACCCTGGATACTGCAATCTACATGATGGCGGCACTTCCTGCAGATGGCAATCAACACAGAGGGAGCTGCTTCCAGGAGAGGCCAAGGAGCTTCAGAGACTCCATGAGGTAGAGGAGCACAAAGAACAGCATCCGGACAAGGAAGCTGAGGGTCTAAGCGGGATGGAGCAAAGTGAGGTCTAAAACATCCCGTCAAAGGTCAGAATAACTCGCCAGATGGTCACACCTGTTTTCAAGCTTCCTCATGCTTCTGCCCCCAGGAAGGGATGTGACCAGAGTGTTAATTGGAAGGGAGGACTTGGACACAGGAGAAAAAAAATATATCTCATACTTTTGCTAGGACTTAACCTGGGGCTATGAGAGACACTGACTAAATTTCACAAGCTTCTTTTATTTTCCTTTTTATATTATTTATTGAATGTATATATGTATATATACATATATTTTTATTCCTATTATATTCCTTTTATTTTTATTATATTTTATTCTTTTTATTTCTATTTACTTTGTTGAACTCATTTTACAACATTTTCTAAGCCCCAGACTAGAAGCTTCAGTTTGGAGAATGCTGTGGACAAAGTCGTATTTCTTCTGTCATCCACATCATGTATATGGGTTCTGATTAATTACCTACTGAACTACATCTGTGCACCTTCCTGTATTGTTCTCCGGAGACAGCGATGCACAAGACTTGTGTCCTATATATAATCAGCACACTCCTCGGGGAGGAAGTATGTCTGTACATCTTGTACATCCCACAACCCGTGCAGGGCAGACAAACAATTATTTCATTGTTCTGGATCAACCTCATCTGTCTGTCCCCAAACTTCAATGTGAGTGTTGCACTTCTTGACTGAGGAGAGCATACAATTTATTGTCCAAATGTTGAACATTTTCAAGAGTGCAAGTGTGATGGAATTAATACTGTGAAACATCAGGTATAAATGGGAACTGCCCCAGGAAAACCAGAATATAAGATGGGGTCCATCTGTGATATTGGCAATTGCAGAAAGGAGAAAAGAGAAGGAGGTACAGACCATGTCTACATATCGAAACTATACCTGAAGCTAAGAAAGCATTCAGTAAATATGTACTCTCCTTCTAACACAATATGGTGGCTCCTGGTGACCTGGCCTCCAGATTTCAGTCTCTGGCCCCTGGAACACCTTCTTTGTTCTCTCCCTTAGTGCCTGCTCATGCGCATGTGTTGATAAATCAGTTCACATTCCAAGATCATCCTGCTCCCTAGAAATAGCTGCCTCTTGGTCACTGGCTCCCCAATGTAGGAGACATTGCCGTTCCTTAGGGAAAGAATTCTAGGGCCCTATGTACCCAGAATGTGCTCTAGAAGGTGGAACACCAGCCAGGAGTGGGTATGATCCTATGGTCTTACAGATTTCTCATGCTCTTAAAGAGAGATGACCAAAAAGAGCCAGAGAAATGCCCCCTACTGCCAGCCCTCTTGATTGGTGTTATGAACTCAGTTGATTTCCCTCAACAGTCATCCGTTGAAGCTTTAACCCCCAACGTGACTGTGTTTGACTAGGTCCACAGACTGATGTCCTTATAAAAGGAAGGACAATACATTTCTCTGTCTCTCCCCATGCATGTATCAAAAAAATAAGATAAAAAATGCATGTATGGATACAGTCAAAAGGCCAGGAGGTGTCCCCTCTGTGAGCCAAGGAGAGAGGTCTCACCAGAACTGAACAGTGCTTGGGCTTCCAGTCTGCAGTACTGGGAAGAGTCACCATTTTACTGCTGAAGCCCACAGCTCATGGTACTTTGTCATGGCAGCTCATGGCCTAATGTACCTAGGAAAGAGTGCAAGCCTGTACAGTCGCCCCTTATTAGACTCACTGTCTGCCTTCCTTGTCGTATGAACAGGAGAGGTGCTTGAAGCAGGAGGCCTAGCTGAAGAGGAAGGGAGTGGGAAGTAGGAGCAAGGTGATGAATCCAAAGCTTGGAGTGCTGTCAGGAGGGCCGGGCCTTGTGGGCATTGCTCCTTCATTCCAGCACTTATTTCAAATGTGTTAAATAAGTGCTACATGCTAGACCCTAAGACTCTCCTGGAACATGTAAGAGGAAGACATTCTGGGCCCCAGGGAGCAGGCATACCCCAGGGCAGCAGTGTTGGCACAGGTGTGCGAAAATCTCCTGGATAAAAGTAGAAAAGATCTTTTCAGTCCAGTCCATTGAGATTTTTAACTCCCTCTACTCCCTTCCTCCATTTCACAAGTAGAATTATTCTATCTTCACAGTCTTTTGCACTAACATTTTTAGAAATGAAAGGCAGCTAGGATTTCACCCAAAGGATTGAAGAAAGAAGATAGACACAGACAGAATAAAACCAAGCTCAAGGGCTGACCACACCATTCAAGTGACCACCCACCTCTCCAGTGAGAGCTGGCTGTGAAAATATGAGATTTGACTTTTCCTTTAGTCTTTTGGAGGGTTCCCTCTCCCCCAAAGCATTTTAATTTGGAGATTTGCTTGCTTAAAATCTCAGAGATGAGAAATTCAAAGCAATATGCAACACCTTTGGAAAGTCAATGTCACGGTCAAGGTACAAATATGTACCAAAAAATAAGATAAAAAATGCCAGGCATGATGCTAGGCAGTGGAAATGCAGTTTGAAAAAAGAAAAGTCCCCTGCATTTGGTGGAACTATTTTCTAGAAGAATCTCAAGGTGGTAGCCTTAGAATGGTCCCTTAAATCCTAAAGAGATGGATGAACAGAACCCTTTTGGAAAAGCTTGCTGGCCCACAATTCCTCAACCTCATTTTCCATATGTTCTTCATCTTCAAGGTTGACCCAAGAGGGAGGGGAGTCCCTTTGTTGCCTTGGTGATCACATTTCCCCTGACACCTACAGCAATTGCCAGAACAGAGGTGTGATAAGCCTCTGCAGCCTCTAAGCTCAGCTGGGCCCCAGATGTGGCTCTGGGGAGCTGGTAGGATTGGGAGGTCGCAGAGAGGTGAGCTAACACAGTTCTCTAATTCCCAGGTCCCTGTGTGAAGAGGTGGGGGTCAATGCAGAGACTTCAGGATGGGAGTTGTTAGCTTCCCGAAGGTCCTGAAGTGCTTGTTGTGTCCAGTCTCCTACCTGTCAGTCACTGGAATAGAAATTTCCCAAGATTACCTTTGATTTTTCACCAGCCCAGAAAGGGATTCTCAGCACTTTCCTGCTTTATTTTAAAAGGGAATAAAGGAAAATCTGGACTTCCTTCCTTCTCTTAAATCTTTCCACCCTCTCCCAAGTGTGACTTCTCAAATTCAACTCCCTAAAATGGCATTATTCTGTGTCAGGATTTCAGGCAACGTGTGATTCTTGGGGTCTCAACATAACATTAACCTGATTAGCATCGATCATCTACATAACGTTTTAGAAGGTATTTGTTTATTTTCTTCAGGGAGAAATTTTATTTTCTCCAGCCCACATCTTATTACTGTCAGTTTGTTTCAAAGTTATAAATGTACCAATTGGCCCCATACCAGAACATGCCTTTGGGTTTTCACGGTGTCAAAATCAGAGGGAAAACTCCCAAATTCTGAGCACACTTTCAAGTAAGGAAATGAAAACCATAATATGTTCAACTCATACCTTGACCATGACACTGGCTTTCCATAGGTGCTGCATATTGCTTTGAACTTCTCATCTCTGAGATTTTAAGCAAGCAAATCTCCAAATTAAAATGATTTGGGGGACAGGGAACCCTCTAAAGACTAAAGGAAAGGTCAAATCTCATATTTTCACAGCCAGCTCTCACTGGAGAGGTGGATGGTCACTTGAATGGTGTGGTCAGCCCTTGAGCTTGGTTTTATTCTGTCTGCGTCTATCTTCTTTCCCCAATCCTTTGGGTGAAATCCTAGCTGCCTTTCATTTCTAAAAATGTTAGTGCAAAAGACTATGAAGATAGAATAATTCTACTTGTGAGATGGAGGAAGGGAGTAGAGGGAGTTAAAAATCTCAATGGACTGGACTGAAAAGATCTTTTCTACTTTTATCCAGGAGATTTTCGCACACCTGTGCCATCACTGCTGCCCTGGGGTATGCCTGCTCCCTGGGGCCCAGAATGTCTTCCTCTTACATGTTCCTGGAAAGTCTTAGGGTCTAGCATGTAGCATGAATCTGATTCCCTCCCAGTGCCTAGATCTAAAATCAGCCCATTTCCTTGTGTTCCTCATCCTGCTCTCCCTGGCTTCACTCACTCGCTGGGTTTGGTTCTTGGCTGGTGGAGCTGGAAGTCAGCAGGGCAGGAGAAGTGATGGCACCACATACCCTTGGCAGTTCCAGGGAAGACAGGCAGGGCATGAGCATGCAGTGGATAGAGCTATTACTTCCAAGAAACTG
Organism: Marmota marmota marmota; assembly: GCF_001458135.2. Taxonomy (NCBI): domain Eukaryota; kingdom Metazoa; phylum Chordata; class Mammalia; order Rodentia; family Sciuridae; genus Marmota; species Marmota marmota. The sequence goes on along the minus strand of NW_026000005.1, from coordinate 34,722,340 downwards.
CCTTATCCTCACGTAGCTGGGGGAGCCTGGCCTCGTGTCCCTTTGCAGGCCCCAAAGAACTTCTGAAAGTTCTCCTTCTTCACAGAAGAACCAAAGGGAAAAGGAGAATGTGAGACTGATCATTTCAGGTGCTTACTCTCAGAATACATGGCATATATCATTGTTGGGTATCTACCCAACCAGCAAGACTGAGCATGTGCTCCAAGACAGAAGGCTAAGCAGGAAATCAATAGAAAAGAGAAAAGCTAATCTCTAATGAACTTTTGCATAATTTTACAATAAAAATATCTATAGAGGATAAAACCGATTTTTACTTTAGTAAAACTTATAAATCTTTTCTTTCTAAATGTGACTGTCACACCAATTTCCCCCCATGTCTGAGGCCTCTTAATATCTTACTTTACCTATGCATATCATGGAATAGCATAGGGTTAGAGGTCCTTGCAGAGGAGGGACCAGCACTTCTGTGTCCCAGCTGGTTGTGTGACCTTGTTCATGTCATATAATTCTAAATCTTAAGTTTCTTTTCATGTCAAGTAAAACTGGGCTTCAGTGTTTAAAATCCCTTTCAACTCTTCAAGTCCATGATTTGAGAACTTTATAGCAATATATTATTATTCATGAACCAGATAATATTTAAAAATTCTAGTCAACTGGTGGTTGCCATCATGACTGGGAGCCTTGGAAGCCACAGTCATGGGAGGGCAGGCCTGAAGCTCTGGCATTGCTTTGAATGGCTGCTCCTGGAACATGGTGTGTGATTGCGGCTTGAAGAGTGGGATTCACCTTCCCTGAGACAAATGATTCTGTAGGTCCTGAATATTTACTGTAAGCTGTAAACCTGTAACAGACTACCCTTTTTTATGGAAGCAGGCTGGTGGAAAACAGAAGTTGGACCCACATTTGTACAGTTTAGTAATCTCTAACCCAGTGGTCCTAGTACTACTCAGAAAGTAGTTTGATGTTCTATGATTCTGGGGATCCTGAGGCAAAGTGAAAGAACCTTACAGATCAGAGGAGTAGGATTTTCCATTGGGAAAATAAGAGACCTGCCTTGACCTCCTTTCCAGACCCAATCTGCCTTCCCCCAAGGAAATCCTGGTTGGAGCCTGTTGTAGGAAGGCCCACCCAGCAGGTAGCCCCTAAGGAGCCTTGTGGTGCCTGTGACTCTGTGAAACCAGGGTCTGTCTCAGGTTCAGAGGTAGATTTCCAGGGAATGGGCCACTGCCTTATCACCCTATTTGCAAACAACATCCCTCAGCTTTCAGTGCTGCCTGGTGTGGAAGACAGGCAGCTCACAGCAGATGCAGCCACAGGAAAGAGCAGCAAAACCACAGCTCCGCCATTTTGTGCGCATCTGGGGAGGAGGTGCATGCAACCTCCACTTGGATCATCCTGGGAGGCTTCTTAGAGGAACTGAGGCTGGAAGTATTGTCAAGAAGGGTGAGGAAGACAACTTGGTAGATTTTGGAATAAAAAAGGAGGCTCTCCACAGGCAAAACCAAACTGATTAGGAGCCGAAATTCTAGAGGGGGTGAACTCTGCGCACTGTCTCAGCGGGTGGTCCCACCCTTGTGCAAGTTTCCCTTTGACCCCCAGAAGAAAGCTCCTGTCAGCCTGGGCCAGGAGGCAGCCACAGGCCTCAGTCTGAGGAGACCGGGCAAAAGCCAGGGGGAAAATGTGGCTGGAATCTTAGGACGGGGTGTCAGGCCTGTGAGATGGGCTGGTTGTCCCAGATGTGACGCCACCAGGCTGTTCCCATCTGCCCTTCCTTCCTTCATCTCACCCTTTTCTCCAAGGCCCTGCAGAACAAGCACTTCTCCTGCCAGATGCGTTGAATCCCCTTTCCCTTCCTAATTGAAGACAGCTTTTCTGTCTTCAAGAGAAGGGGAGGAACATGCCCTACAGCTTTCTTTCCTCTCCCTGCCCCCTCCTTCCTTTGGAAAAGCTCTCCATTTCCAAGCAAAAGGTGGAGTTAGATGGTTCACCCAGCCCCTTCCCAGCAGAAAGCAGATCTAGGAAGGAAGCCAGCCCTTTCTTCCCGGTAAGAGGAATGTGGTCCCCACTGATTGTCCCCCCATGGCTCACCCTTGCAGGAATCCATCTCAATAAGACAAACCCCTTCCTGCAGAGCTTTGCCTTCCAACAGTGCTCAGGAGAACAATACCTCTTTACCCCAGACCAGACACCTCTCCCTGGAAAGCCCTGAGGCCAGTTAGAGACAACATTCATTTTTCTTTCTGAGTAGTACTAGGACCACTGGGTTAGAGATTACTATAATTGAAAATCAGTTAGTCTCCAGGGCAACAAATTAGCATCAGAAATCCTGGCATTTCCCCAGTGGATCTGCATTTGCCAGCTCTTGGGCATCTGTCTATTGAGTTTGATGTTCTATGATTCTGGGGATCATGAGGCAAAGTGAAAGAACCTTACAGAGCAGAGGAGTAGCACCCTGACATTTCATCAGTAGCTTCGACTTTCCGGACCTCCCAAGTCTAGGGACACAAATAGTATCCTGAGAGCAAACATAGAATTTTTCCAGGAAAATGCATTTCTAGTCTGTAGAAATTTAACCCATCTCCAACATTTCTTCCAAGTTTTCCTGGGTTTCTGAATTCCTTGGTGTTCCATCGGTACTCTCCAAGGGTATCTCACGTATGCTCTGCAAAATGGTGTGACATCTAGTGCTCCTCTTTTCTCCCATCCTGGCTCATTTAGGGCCATAAATGGTCACTGCTGAAGCTCTGTCACTGACATCTACCTAAGGAATTCAGTTCCTGTGTCTGATGCTGAGGTGGATGATGTCCATGGTGGGCCTCCCCAGCAATTACTACAGAAAATGCTGACAGACAGCATTCTGCAGACAGCCTACATACGAATTCTGGCCCCTTTAAAAATTTTACCTTGTTTGATTGCAGGCTCTATAAAGTCACAGTGACCAGAAGCAAGGGTAGATAGAATCTTCCTTTTCCTCTAGAACTAGTGTCTCTGTAACCTGTTAGCAAATACACCTTCCCCGATGCTAACTTCACTCTGTACCTGGCAGAATAACTCCATCCATTCTCTACACACTCCATACCTCTTCTAAACCCGAGCATCCAGATAATCTCAATTAAAGCTGAAATGACGCAGAATCACCACTACAGTGGTATAGCTAAGTGTTTGGGTCTGAATCCTAGATTTGTCACATGCCGACTCTCAGCCTTCATTTCCTGATTTGTAAAAATGGATAAATAGTTCCTAAGTCATAGGGTTGTATTAAAGGCAATGAATGTAACAACCCACTATTTAGAATGTGGTCAATAGAAAGATGTTGGCTATGATAATTATTATTTATTTTTTAAAAGATTCAGAAATTGATGAAATTGAGAGGGGGTGAAGCGAGATATCCAAGACCACCCAGGCAGTAATCGGCAAAGCTGAGAAAGACAACCTGTCCCCAGGCATCCGACTCACACTTCAGTCCCTGGAATAACATTGCCTTCCATGGCTCCACTGGTGAGCTTCTGCCTGAGCTGTCCCCGATGAATCCCCAGATGATAAGGCTTAATGGACAGAGCCAAGGAAGGGCAAGGAAGGAGATGAAGAAAGGCCAGACTGCAAATTCCAGGGAAGCAAAAGGAATGATCCATTAGTCCTTTGATGTTGGTCAATGTTCTCAGCTCCTTGTTTTATGCAGGAAGTAAGAAGACAAAGCAGTGGGGATCGTTCCCTTATTTCATAAAGCTACACTTAATACCTACAAAGGGAAAGGGATTTTGACAATATGAAACATCTAAGTCTGAACAGACCTGGAATTAGAACTCAGGCCTCACGCCTGGTTTAATATGGTCTTGGTCTAGAATGTTTCCTTAAGCCTCCAGAGTCAGACCTTGAGAAGGGATGAATTTCTTTCCACATCTGTCTCTTTGGGGTAGGCTAATGGAGGAGCGCCCAGGCTCCTCAGGCTGTAGACCAGACACAGGCAACCAGACACAGGCAACCAGACGGCAGCCGGGAAGCCCTCGTTCTTCTATTCTGCTATTGAATCTTAGTGCCAATGTCTTGATAGAAACAATGTTCTCCCACGGGCTACCCTTTTCATGAAATAAGGGAGGACTGGCTAATTCTCTATTATTGCATTACAAGTTACTGCAAAACTTAATGACTTCAAACAATGAACTTTTTATCTTTGTTTCTGTGAGTCAGGAATGTGAGAGTGGCTCAGGTGGGTGGTTCTGGCTCAGGGCCTTTCATGAAATTATGGTCCAGATGTCAGCTGGAGCTCTAGTTAATCAATCACCTGAAGGCTTGACTATGGCTGGGAGATCTGCTCCCAAGATGGCACACTCCGATGGCTATAGGCAGAAGGCTCATTCTTCACAATGCCAAAGAGACAGGAAGCTCTTGTCCCACAGGTGGAGTTATTCAAAGACACCAAGGAGGAAATGTAAATGCCTTTTATGACCTAACTCTGAAGTTACCTAATATTTCTACCATTTTTTAATCTTTAGGAACAAGTTACTAAGTTCAGTTTATACCTAGTAGAGGAGAATTAAGCCTCACCTCTGGAGGGAAGAATATCAAAGAATCTGTGGAATTATTTTTAAATCCTCTGTTCTCTATTAGCATCAGCATTATACATTTGTTTAAATTATACCATTAGTGAATCCAAAAGAAATAAGAAAATAACTTTTTCATTTTCTGAACAATTTAAATTTATGTTGATTGTAAGTGTACAGAATAGCACTAACCAGCAGTCAGAGGCTCAGCTTCTATTTTTACATCCTGCTTCTGACATGCCGGAAACCTCGGATGCCATTTCTTCTTGTGGGCCTCAAAAATCATTTTTAAAATGAAATTTATGCCTTTTAATCAAATGATGCTGGGAAAACTGGATATCTACATACAAAAGAATGAAGTTGGATTTTTATCTATAATCATATACAAAAAATAATTTCAAAATGATTAAAAACCTACAAAATCTAAAACTATAAAACTCAGAAGAGGAAACTCAGGAAAGTTTTGTAACACTGACTTCGGCAATGATTTCTTGGATATGACATCAAAAAAAGCAGGCAAAAAAACAGAAAAGCAAAAATACATAAATGGAACTTCACGGAAATTTTTAAGAATTGTGTATCAAAAGATAATATCAGTGGAGTAAAATGTCAGCCTGCAGAAAAGGTCAAAATATGTGTAAATCATATACCTGATACAGACTCAATATCCAGAAACTGTAGAGAACGCCTAAAACTCAACAACAGAAAAATAATCAGCCCAATTAAAAAATAATTTGTACATGCTGTTGAGAAATGCAAAATGGTACGGGCGTCATGGAAAATACTTTGGTGGTTCCTTCAAAAATTAAAAATAACATTACCATTTGATCTGGCAATTTTACTTCTGGATGTGTACCCCAAAGAATCGAAAGTGGGGTCTTTTTTTGGGTCCTGAGAATGAAACTCGGGGATGTCTTACATACTCATCCCTTTTTATTTTAGTTTGAGACAGGGTCTTGCTAAGTTGCCCAGGCTGGCCTCGGTTCCTCCTGCCTCAGTTCCAAGTAGCTGGGTTTATAAATGAGCATTCTGCTCCTGTTGAAAGCAGAGTCTTCAGGGATATTTGTATACAATGTTCATAGCAGCTTATTCACAATAGCAGTGCAAGTGGATTAGTAAAATACGGTGTATACATACAATGGGATTCATTCCTAAAAAGAAATTCTTATATGGATCAATATGTTGATGACATTATGCTAAATGAAATAAGCCAGTCACAAAAAGAGAAATGCTATAAGAGTCCACTTACGTAATGCACTTAAGATAGTTAAAATCATAGAAATAGAAAGTTAAATGGCGGTTTCTAGAAGCTGGGGTTGATGGGCAATAGAGAGTTCCTGCTTAACAGGCCTAGAGCTTATGCCTCACAAGATTAAAAAAAAAAAAGTCTAGAGATGGATGATTGTGATAGCTGTACAACATTACTGAATATGTGTGACACCACTGACCTGGATACTTCGAGATGGGAAATTTCATGTCACATATGTTTTATAACAGTGACAACAAAATTTGGCAAAAAGCAATAAATAAGGTGCCTGAACTAAATGATTTTTAATGTCCCCCGTGGCTCTGATATTCTCTTCTCCAACGTTATCTATTAGACATCAGGGTTCAAATATCATTTATGACAATCTCTCTTGGGTGATCTATCTATATTCCTGTGTATATATATATTTAACGTGTTTTTACACATGTCTTTGTATTCCAAAAGCCTCCTTCAATAAATCTTTCATGACCCTCTAGTCTTCAGAGGGGAGGTGAAGCTGTTTATGTTACAGGAGCACATTTCCTTTGCCCACAGCAGCCAGAGCACAGCATGCTATTACTATAAATGGGGCATGATGGTGTTTTGTTATGAAACACCGTTTGATATAGGACAGCCACAGTGCAATGACTTCCAAATACATTTCAGCCTACTATAAAAAATAAAATGACAGATCTTCTCATGGCCACAGGATCTCTGCATACACTTCCAGGAACTTGAGACCATTTACTATATCCAAATAGAGAAACAATGTTTTAAAGAATACACATGCGTCCATTCAGCTTTGAACAAAACTTGTCTCTTCCTCCTCCTCCTAGCCCCTCATGTACAAAGACAAGCATGTCAGCCTGTATGGAAGGGAGGAAGAAAAGATGGTTTGGATTACTTGTCTTCTATTCACATTTTGTTCCAACATTCTGTTTCTAATGAGTCAAATACCCAAGCATCTTTTCAAGATAAAACACAAACTCCATAGACCACCCTAACTATTCCTTAATCTACTACCACCTCATATCTAGAATATCCATTAGTCAGATGGTCTTTATTTCCTCTTAAGAACTTCCCAATCTTAGAGAAAAATGCTTCCATGAAAAATATATTCTTTTAAAAGTAGAAATACTCTATTTCTCCAATTCCAAAATTCCAAGTGCTTCCTTAGTTTCTGGGTATCCCATTGTGCATACATATCCCAGAGAAATGTTAGCACAGGTTCAAAGGTGCTCTTGCTCAAGGCATTCACAGTATGGTGTTTACAGCAGTATAGAGAGAGTTGGAATCTTTATCTAGAAGGAAGCAGACAAATGAAACCTGGTAGATTCGTGCTATGGATACTATGCAATGACTAGAAGCATAGCATTTAGCTATTGCTGTGCAACAAATTATATCAGATTCAACATCTTAAATCAACAAACATTTATTATATCACAGTCTCTATGCGTCAGGAGCCAGCATAGCTTAGCTGGGTCCTTTGGCTCAGGGTCTCTCAAAATGCTGCAATCAAGTTTTGGCAAGGGCTATAGTCATCTCGTATCTCATCTGGGTTAGGGGAAGATTGGCTTCAAGCTCACCCACCAGGCTGTTGACAGGATTCAGTTCCTCTCTGTTATTGGACTGAAGGCCTCAATTCCTTGTTGGCTGTTGGCTGTTGGCTGGAGGTCTCTCTCCGATTCTTGTTATTAGATTTTCTATAGGGCACCTTACAAATTCTCAGCTGGCTTCTACCAAAGGAGAAAGTGAGGAAACAGGGGAAAAAAACAGAGGATTTTCTTGTGTTGTAATTTTAAAAGTGACATCTCATCAGTTTTCCCACATTCTATTCATCAGGAGAAGTCACTAGGTCTAACCCATGATCAAGGTCAGGTGATGGCAGAGGAGCATGAATACCAAGGGGCTGTCATCATCAGGAGTCACCTTAGGAGCTGCCCATCACAAGCAGCAACAAAACGAAGAGTCACACAGCATTAAGTATGATATTTCACAGAAAAAGGTAAAAGTTAAATGAAGTCTACAGAATGATTCAATTTGTTTAAATTAAAATACATAGGAAACAATGCCATTTGCCTTACATAGATTTAGACCAATTCAAGGGTATAGAGCAATCCCTCTAATGTTCCTCTTATGTTGCAGAGAGTTGGGGAAATGAAAACAAATAAGTGCATCAACTTTCATGTGGCCTGATAGATGCAGAATAAAATTATGGACTATGAAACCAGGACCAAGTTCAACCACTGTATTTGAGGTTCAACATAAAGGGAAAGTAAAATAATAAAGCAAATATTCTGGACCACCCAAATACTCAGGCCCCCATGGAAGTCTCATTAAGATCCAGCCTGTGGGAGCTCCCCACCCCACTATCACACTGAATTAAAGTTACCTCAAATGCTCACAGACTTTTTTCAAATAAAAGTAGCATCTCTGTCAGTGGGGATAACTTGGAGTCTATTACACAGTTCAAAAATTTAGTACACATGCAGTGCACCTGTGGGTAACCACCTGTCCTGGCTCCTGAATGTGGGACTTTTCATACTAAAACCTGATAAGGTTTAGAGAGCTAGGGAGCTTGTTAAAAATGGAAACTGAGGCACCTTCGCAACAGATTCTGATTCCGTGTGCCTGAGCTGCTCTGAGAATCTGTATTTTAAGTAGCACCAGAAGCCCTTCTGATGCGGAGAGTCCATGATCACACTTTGAGGAACCATGACATAGAAAGATAGCTTTGAAAGATGCTGCAAATAATATTTGCTTTATTATTTTACTTTCTCTTTATTTTGAACCTCAAATACAGAAAGGTCCCAGCCTTTCTCAAGTGTACAAACCATAAATGTTAGGCAGCCACCTCATGCAGTATCACCTTTACCTGTCGATAATCCTAGGACTTTAGTTCTCAGTTCACTGATTCTAGAATTATCTTCCTCATAAGACAGACTGCAAGATCCAGGAGGCAAAGTTCAAGAAGAGGTCAGGGCAGGCATTTGGGGAGGAAGATTTTCCTGACTGGCTATTGTAAGAAACCACACCCATGACTGGGTTAGCCATCTATAGAAAAGTGTCTTAGAAGTCACCCACCCCACACTGCGATCTGAAGAATGTGCTAATAAGATTAAGGTGAGAACCCCCAGGTCTGCAGGAAGCGGACTGCCCCAAATGTAATCTCTGTAAAATATTTGCCATATTTGGAAAATATGAATGGCTGCACAAGTATGTTGTCAGGAGAAAATAGTGATGAGGTCATGGCAAATCCTATCAGGATGCAGGGAAGGCAAGTGGGAGTCCTCACTTTAAGGAGAGTGGACCTCAGTGGGCCGCAGGAGTACAAGGAAAATGGGTCCCCATGAGGAGAGGTGTGCTAGACCTGAAAATTTTGTCAAATATTCTTAGCAACCAATCAATAGTCTTTGCTCTCTTTTTATGTCCAAGTAAACTTTTCATCTCTGTTTATTTTTTGTTTTGCAGATACAGATTTAATAACTTCTAAATGAGAGATGCTATGCTAGGCAACGTTTTAGAGTTATTTGGATTCTGGGTTTACTTGTTCTGTCAGATTCTAGGTTTCATGAAAGTAGAGTCCAGCTAACATAAGAGTAGTTCATACAAACAAAGCATTTGGGTGGGTTCAGAGAAAGGCATCTCTTAATAATAAAAACTGTCACAGTTTTAGATTTCATCTTGAAGCTGACCCTGAGATAAGAATCTAGGCACAAGTAGTTTATTTGGGAGATGATCCCAGGACACACATTTAGGAGAGAGGAGAGCAGATTGAGGAAGGCCAGGAAGCGTATAACGGGCCTAGCGAGCCAGTCACCAGGCTGGTATTGGAGCCTGCTGGGAGCCCTGGGAGACAATAGAGATTCTACACAAATTTCATTATACACTATGAAACATGTTTCAGACTTATTGCAGACAAGAGGTATTCATCCACAATTCTCCATCTCTCATTGGTTGAGCATTGCTTCTTGGGAAATTATGTCTCAGACAATTTTGGTATGTCCCATATGAAAGTTAAGCATGTTCTTTTGACTACGTAGAGTTACAAATATTTTCTATAAAGAGCTTTGAGAATGTAGATGAATTCCAAGGGGATGTGGGTGGGCTACCAACAGCAGCTGCTGCTACAATAGTTCAAATTTCTGAATGCTTACAAAGTTCCAGGCACCAGACTAAATGTATATCATCTAATTTAATATCAAATTAATGATCTTCATTTTCCAGACCAGGATACAGATATAGAGTGAAAAGCGACTTCCATATTACCTCCCAGTTAGCAATGGTGGAGCTGGGATTTGAACTTAGAAACGTGGTTTTTATAATCCAAGCTTTGGACCACTATATTATACTAGAAAAGTTTACAATTAGTAGAGGGAGTAGAAATAGACTGTAAGATGTAGGTGTAAGATCCACCTGCTATACAAAGTGTGGACCAGATTTCAGCTTGGATTCAGCACTATAGAAGTGCAGATCCATGATGGGATTCAGGAAGGATCAAGGGCTGGAGTATAAATCACAAATAACTGAAGATAAGCAGTATTGGAGATGATTTTGAATGCCAGATTAAGGAGTCCATACACAGTGGACAGTCCAATAACGAACTATTGAGGATTGTTGTGTAAGGGCTGAAGGGAGCAGCATGATAGAAAGTGAGCTTGAATAACATTAAAGGGTATTGTTAATATAAAACTGTCAACTGAATAACATTAAACAAGACAGTGGAGTAGCTGGATTGATCAAAGGACAGGGAAAGATGAGGTACAGGATAGGAGGTATGGCAAGAGTTTGGGAGTGTGAGGATACTTCTCTAAGACAAAAGGTTCGTTGTGAGAGTGGGTGGAGTAGATGGGAAGAGCTGCTCTGACTACAGCCTTCTAGAGGAAGTCATGGGTGTGGAATATAGATGATCAAGGAGTCTAGACACAGGTATTAGGATCATTAATGGAGTATGATAGAGAAAAAGACACAGACTGTCTAACTTGGACTTGGGCATGGGTAGACTTTCCAGTTCCACTTCAGTGTCTAGTCCTATCTCAGAGACAATTTGATCTGTTCACCCAGGGTTGTCAGACTCCAAGTGAACCGGTACAATGTTTTTTACCAAAGAAATAATCAATGACCAATGGCTTGAGAAATCCGTCCACAGTGACATTCATATTGCTGACAAGCCTGAAATACTTCAACTGATCAGCTAATTGGTGCATTGCCTTCTAAGAAAGAAATAAGTCTCCCTTTCCTTTTGCCAGCTGTTGTTTCTAGTATGGAACTCACATACACACCTAATCCAAGATTATATATATATATATATATATATA
>NW_026000005.1:34708471-34709742 GCF_001458135.2 Marmota marmota marmota | reverse complement strand
ATATATATATATATCTTCCCTCTGGCCATGTTATCCAAACTCTCAACTATGTGTTTTGCTGATGAATTTCAAATTTTAGTATCTCAAGAACTCATCTTTTCCCTTGAACATAATTTCCAACTTCCAGCTAGACATCACTACCAGGATATTCCACTAGCAGCACCTAAAACCCCACATGGCCAAAATCAAGACTTAAACATCCTTATTTTTTTTCTTACTTTCCAATTTGTCCATGATGCCATCATTCCTCAACTTGGCAAGACTCAACCCTTGGAATTATCTCTGATTTCTTCTCAACTGCACATTCCATCTAGTGGTTATGTCAAAACCACATTAATTCTATACTACTACAATGCCTTTTAAAGATGGTGGAACCTCTCTCTTCACACTGGTATGTAGAATACTGTAAGCATAGTGTAGTGTAGTGCAGCAGAGGGTCAAAAGACAAAATTACAGCTAATTTACTTTAAAGATTGAATTGGCTTTATTTGCAATTCTACAATCAGGCAGCTTCTCATTCTATAAACTAGAATGAGTGTTGTGATGAGCTGAGCAGAGGCTTGGCCTTATAGGCAGAAAAGAACTAGAGAAAGCAGTAACGGAACACAACATGTACCGGTCATTTCAAAGTTACTTTCCTGTTGGATTAAAAGAGAGGGGACTTCCTTGTCAGGATGGCTCTGATAAACTGGGCCCCTATTGATTGGTTGGTGTGAATCTTCTGATTTCTTAGAAAACTGGCCCATTTCAGAGTTCATTTTGATTCTCTGTCACTTAGCATGATGGGGTGGGGGTCTGGTCTGCTAGAACCTAGGGAAAGAAGCTAGTTGAAAGTAATGTCCCCCAACTTTGCTTAGCAATGCTAAGGTATGGTAAGCTATGGTACAGTATGATATAATAAGCTATAGGAATTCACGTCCTCATCCACTATTGCTTGCTTAGCCTTTTATCTGGCATGTATCCATGCTCTTTAAATTATCCTCCCTAAAAGAAATAAGACCCAATTCTCCTTTGTATGTGATAGTATTTGTCTATGTGTCATTATCTATTTATAGCTCTCTTACGATAATAATAGCTAAAGGCAATACTGTGTGTCCATATTATGTCATCTCCTTGAGTGTTCTGTGAGTCCTGGGAGTGATCTGCAAGACCACGTGATTATCGCCCAGTGCTTTACCACTAGGAACTAGAATGAATAAGAATTCTGCTTCAGGGAGAAATGAATGACAGTAGAGGGGGTAGAGAGAGAAGAGGGGAGGGGAGGGGAGGGG
>NW_026000005.1:34661905-34707100 GCF_001458135.2 Marmota marmota marmota | reverse complement strand
GGGGGATAGTAGAGGATAGGAAAGGCAGCTGAATACAACAGACACTAGTATGGCAATATGTAAATCAATGGATGTGTAACTGATGTGATTCTGCAATCTGTATACGGGGTAAAAATGGGAGTTCATAACCCACTTGAATCAAAGTGTGAAATATGATATATCAAGAACTATGTAATGTTTTGAACAACCAACAATAAAAAAGTAAAAAAAAAAAAAAAAGAATTCTGCTTCATAGTAGAATTCAGAGGAATGTGAAACTGGAAGTCATGTCGCTGTAGAAGGGAGGCAATATCTAATCCAGTATGGATGATAAGCTTGAACCAGATCAGATCACTTAGGGAGACCCAAGTGAAGGAAGAAATGACCTGGGAGAAATAAGGTTATATCCTACCTAAAATACAACACTGGATTGAAAAACAAACACGTGCTAAGCGCTGGGACTGTTCAGGCCTATTTTGGATGGACTTTCTTTGTCGCCTACCTGTAAATACATACTCTTCTAAACCCAACAAAAGAAGATCAGATTTAGAGTCTTAAGAAATGCAGGGTACATAGTAAGGGAGTGTTTGCAAATGTGGGTGGGGCAGAGGCCTTCTGGGAGGCCGTATAACATTACTTTTTGGCTGCATGAGCTTGCAAAGCTCTTCTTGAGTCTGAGCCGTGCTATTTCATGCCTCTGCTACAGACATTTTCTCTCTGAAAAATCAATGACCCAAGAAAGCAGTTGGTGTTGGGAGGCGGGGGAGTCCCTGAGTTAATCCTTGAGGTTGAGGCAGGAGCACGGCCGCTCTGGAGTCAGCCTGGGGAGATGAAGGAAGGCATGACTGCTCTGTTTGGAGAGGCCTGTCTTTAGTTGGCACCAATATGAGCACTCAAGTTCTCTGTCAATAAGCACTTTACAGGGGAGATAAATGGATTTGGAACTGAGGGTGGGAGAAGGGCGTTTGGGAAAGAATATACACATTATCAGAGCCCTTCTACCAAACCCTTTCCCTGAAGTGTTCAAGAATGCAGACCTGTTTTAGTAGAGGATGGGTGGGAAGGAGGGAGACTCGCCACCCCTTTGGGAGAACCAAGCTGAGAGGTCTGGTCTCAAAAATAATAGATGGCATTAAAGGGTCAGATCTCTGCAGCTTGCTTTACCCATAGGGATGGCAGGTACTGTGCTGAAAAATTATCAAATGACAATTTAGCCACCAACACTAGAAAATACTAGCCTCTTGCGAAGAAAGAACATGAAAATTCATTCTGAATGAATGTAGATGGGAATGTAAATTAGTACAGCCATTATGGAAAATAGCATGGAGGTTCCTCAAAAGATTAGAAACGGAATTACCATATGATTCAGCAATATCACTTAGGGTTGTGTCTCCAAAGAAAATGAAATCATCTTGTAGAAAAAGATACCTATCTGCACCCTCATGTTCATTCCAGCATTATTCAAAGAAGCCAATAGAAGCAATCAACCTAAGTGTCCATCCACTTAGATGAATGGATAAAATAAATGTGGTATCTAAATAAATGTGGAAACTACTCACCCTCAGAAAAGAAGGAATCCCAGCATCCATGACAACATGAATGTGTCTGAGCTGGGCATAGAGATAAATACTGCATGATCTCATTTATACGTGGATTTTTTTTTTAAAAGATGAACTTATAGAACCAGAGAGTAGGATGAGGATTACCAGGAGGGTGGGGTGGAACACTGGGACCAAAGAGGTCATGGTGAAATGACACAAAATTTCAGTTAGTAGGAGGAGTAAGTTCAAAAGAGCTACTATACAACATGATGACTGTAGTTAATAACAGCATATTTTTTCATGAAAACTTTCAAGAGAGTAAATTTTAAATGTTTTCACTGCACAAAAGGGTACATCAGGTAATATAAATGTTAAGTGGCTTGGTTTGGTCAGTCCATGATGTATACATACATACAAACATCATGTTGTAAACCAAGAACACATATAATCTTTGTCAATTAAAATCAATAAATATTTCAAATTAAAAGATACATTAAAAAATAAAGAGTAGATGGTAATATTCTACAGGAGATCAAAGCCAATATGTGAGCAAATTCAGGAAAAATTCTACCATGTTTTTAAAAATAATGATATCTACTCCCCTAAACATTTTCAAATCCAAAGAGAGTCTTTCCCAAGAAAGTACAGGTTTGGGGAAAGGCGGATCCAGGCACATACTAGTCCTGAGATAATAAATCATATATTAATGGCTTTATGCTATCAAACATGGCCTCAGAGAAAGCAGGCCAGGGAATCAGGCATTCATGTTCAGTTTCAGAGATCATGATTCTGAAAGATGATATTTAGATGCTTTTTCAATGCAACCAGACATTCTCAAATCCTCTTACAGAGCCTTGCGTGTTTAGTAATGTCATTATTTGGTTGATTATTTCATCTGAAAATAAATAAAAGAACATCTCCTATTTATACTGACTGGAGAGAGATTTTCCTGGCTACAGTACAGGCCCTCTCCCAATATACTTGCTGATTCAGTGCCTGGACGCACTATGTTATTGTTCCTGTCCTAGGCACATAGGTACTCTCTATGTACTTCATGATCAGGCCATTACATCTAGCTCTAATTTACATATTTGTTACCCTCTTTGCCACATGCCCTTCCTATATCATCTCAGAGTCAAGAAGTTTGCCCGTCACATTATTTGGAGTTCTTTTACTCTAGAACCATTTATCTATTCGCATTGCATTGCCATGAAAGATGAGGATGTCCTCTAAGACAGCCAACTCTTTTCCATTCTTATATTTCTGTTCTCAGGCTTCTGTATTTTTGATCATATAGCTCTTTCTGCCTGGAATCAATCTCATGCACTTCTGATATTACATGCCCCATTCTGAACTCTCTCTGGTCCCATCACCCCCAGCTTCAGATTCCTCAGCTCACTGAATAAACAATAATATAAAATCTGTTGCTAAAATGAGAACTGAGAAATTTTTAGCTATCCCTCTTTTCTTTACTCTCCTAAATCATTTTCATTCAAATCTGCTTCCTTTTCTTTCCTTCCTAGCCTGTTTCCACCATCTCTCAGCTCTGCTGTCTCTGAAGTGGGTACTCAGCAATGGAATGCTGAATGGAATTTTCTCCTGGTTTCACCATGAGCCCTTTTGCTGTCAATACTCCAACATCAGTCCTTCTTTCCTGCCTGACCCCAGAAAACAGAAGAGGAATAGAAATCATTTGATGACCTGTAGGATGAACGGAGAGAACAGTATATTCATCTTGTTGAAGGGCCAACCAAGATAAGAGCTGAGAGACACTGAGGGTGCTCTGACAGAATACAGAAATCCCTGTGCCTCCCTACAGGTCTGCATGGTTAGCACACTTGATGAATTTCTTTGACTATATTTCCTCCCCTCTCCAACATTCCCCACCTCCCATCACTACCCCTCAAGCAGGAAATAAAGAGAACTAGGTAGAAAATGGAAATATCTGAACACCCTACTTCTATTTTGATGAAAAGACATGAGCTATCTTAGGGCCAAGTGGATACCACAGAATGGAGACGGGTTCATGCTGTTCAGCTGTCTTTTCTGCTCTCAAGAGGGTTAGCCAGTATTCCCCAGCACCCAGCAGCAGTAGGTCCTGACACCATGGGTCAGGGAAAAGCACTGAAGGAGAAAGTCAAGCTGGAAATTGGTCTTTCCAAGTGAGACTAGTGTTCCCCACAAAGAGGTGAAGAGGTAGCATTTGGAGAAGACATCTATCATCAGCCACTGAGCAGTAAGGCAGAAACAGTCATTGGGGGAAAAATGGATACAACAGAAGCTACTTAAAAAAACACACTTATCTCCTGGATTTTGTTTTTTCCTTTCTAATACCTTGCATTGGCTGGAGTCTTGGAAAGAGAAGGGGAATATTTGGGGAAGACCATTTCCTCAAACCTACTTACAAAACAGGAAGGAGAAGATCAGTATAAGAGCAGAGCCCTCCACACACATACTGAACTGCAAAGAGGAAAGTGGAAAGCCTTGAGTGGAACATGAGTCACAGCTTTAACTTGGATTACTTCTGACAACTGGAAAGAGCTCCAAACTGACCCCCAGAACGTTCCATCTGAGATGCCATCACAAGGCCAGAACGGTGTAGCCAAAGAAAGTGCTGGGACTCCCCCAATTGACTTGATGTTTCTAGTCACTGACTAGAGAGTGCTCAATAAATGAATGGCATAATGAAAGTAAGACCTGTCATGCCAGCCTCCTGATGAAAAGCTCCCAGTGACTCCTCATTCCCCACTGTTACATAAATATTCACTCTTTTGTGACTCACAAGGGATTTGTAATCAGGCACTTTTTGCTCTTATTGTGTTATTTACTTCTTAGTTTCATGTGTGATGCTTGCAATTATCCTCAACAAATCAGACTCTCCAACCCCTCTGTGTCTACCAGGAAAATACTTATCCAACCCAATCTATAGGTTGGGTAATTTTATTTTTGGGTAATCTTTAAGGAAAATTCTATCAATTCTTGGTTTAAGCAAGATATCTTCTGAAGAGCTTTCCTAATGCTTACAGAGAGAATTATTCATTTCTTCTACTGTGTTCTTTTTATATATATGACTTAACTGATTTGTTGTTGTTGTTTTTGGTACCGGGGATTGAACTCAGGGGCACTTGACAACTGAGTCACGTCCCCAGCCTTATGTTGTATTTTATTTAGAGACAGGGTCTCACTGAGTTGCTTAGCATCTTACTTTGCTGAGGCTGGCTTTGAACTCACAATCCTCCTCTCTCAGCCTCCCAAGCCACTGGGATTATAGGTATGTGCCACCATACCTGGCCCTTAACTGTCTTTATGAATTATTAAAGGCAGTAATTGTGTGTCCATCTTCTCTATAGATAAGAAGTTCCTTGAAGATATCAGCTGTGCTCTCCTGGTAACCCCATGTCTGGGAGTGGAGGGAGGGGGTGGATGATGAACAAATCCAGAGCCAGAACAGAGATAATAACCAGACACGTATGACCACTTGCTTCTAAGGGACTTCCTTAAGTCTGTGTTGATGTAGACTTTGGAATGAAGTGACAAAATCTGTTCGGATCTACTGGGGTTCTTTTTATCTTTCTCTAAAGGTCTATGTTATGGTATGGATATGGAACATTCCCCAAAGGCTCATATATTGAGGGCTTGGTCCTTAGTGTGGCTTTTGGGAAATGACTGGATCATGAAGGCTTTAATCTCAACAATGAATTAATCCATTGATGGAGTCATGATTGAATGGACTATTGGAAGATGGTGGAAATTATAGGAGGTGAAAGGAGGTAGGGAAGGGGGGCATGCCGTGGAAAAGCACATCATGTCCTAGGCTCCTTCTCTTTGCTTTCCAGCCACCAGAGGGTGAACAGCTGGGCTCTGCCAGGCATTTCTTGCTATGACGTTCTGCCTTGGCCACAAGATGCAGGGAAGCATATACAGACTAAACCTCTGAAACTGTGAGCCAAAGTAAATATTTCCTCCTTACTTTGATTTCCTCATGTATTTTTGTCACAAGGATGGGTATCTAAATAACACCATCTAGTTGATCCTAACCCCAATTTCAGTTGATTCTAAAAGACTGTACCCACCCTATCCTACCATGGCAAAATCTTGATTCCCTATAGAAAGCCACTTTCTCCATGTCTCTGACAAGGGTTGGTATGTGATATAAGATAAAATGTACAGAACTTATTTGTTACATGTTCTTTCTAGTTCTCTCTCTTTCTCTCTGGGCATAGACCTAATTTCATTTAGATTATAAATTTCTAGAAGGCAGACCTTATCTTGCTCTGCATTCTACATGGTAGAAGCACATTTCTATAAATGGCTTCTTGAAATCTTACCTGAGCCAGACCTTGTTGAGTGGCAGACATCCATTGGAGCAGGAATTTTTTCAGCTCTTAAGGACTCACAGCCTGGGTGTTTTCCATCTGGAAAGGTGTTCCCTTTGATTTTGAGGAAAGCTCCAGAGAGGGTCTATAGAGCAGGAAGGGGGAACAGGAGGAGGGAAAGTTGCTAGTAGCCAGGATGTCAGAAGAATCAACTGTGCAAAGCACAGGTTCCATTCCAATTGTCCTCACTAACCTTTTGATTCATAAACCTGGAAAACCTTTGTCATATATACACACACACACACATATGTCATCTATATCACACATACAACCTTTGAGACTGCATAGTAACTCCACAAAGAGATGCATCTTAGAAGTGATTGAATCCAAATTTCATATGGCTTAAATAGAGCTGGTCAAGTTTGTCTCGGTGACTTGCCTCCTATGTTCCTAATACAGACCAAGAAGGAAGTAGGGGCCGAATAATAAAGTCTTAGAGCCTTTCCTTGTTTTTTTTTTTTTTTCCATTCCCTAATTAGCAGGACCATCAGATTCGCCCAACACACACACACACACACACACACACACACCCCTTTCTTTTTCTCACTTCTCAATGAAATCCTCTCACTTTGCCTGAAATTATTCCTCTGCCATTGTCACCTCTCTAAAATCGTGTTAAGTTGCAACAGTTCTCTTTTTTCAGTATTGGGAATTGAACACTGGGCTTCTTATATGCAAGGCAAGCACTCTCCCACCGAGCCAAATCCTCAGCCCTTTTCATTTTATTCTGACACAGGGTGGTGCAAATGCCCAGATTGGCCTTAAATTTTTGAGCCTACTACCTCAGCCTCCCAGGTATCTGTGATAACAGTCATGTGCCACTACCTCCAGCTGCAACAGTAGTTTTGATTTTGTTCCCATGAATAGCCTCTGAAATGGTTCTTCTGGATAATTAATATACATATCTGGAATTCTAAACCTCTGCCTTTAAATTTCTTTAGTTCTGGAAATAGACAAGGATGTGTTGGTTAGCTTTTCATCTCTGTGACAAATGCCAGAGAAAAACAACTTATAGCAAGAAAGATTTATTTTGGCTCATGGTTTCCATCCATGGTCAGCTTGCTCCAAGGCAGAAATGTCATGGAAGAAAGGTACATGGAGGAACAAAACTGCTTACTTCACGGTGGTGAGGAAATAGGGAGAGAGAAAGAGGGATAAGATATAGTCCCTGAGGTCACTCCCCTAAGGACTCTCCTGTTTTAAGAAGGTCCCTCCCCCCAGCAGCCTCCACCACCTCCTGAAATCCATTCAGCTATCAATTGATTAACCTGCTGATGGGGTCAGAGTCCTCATGATCTAATTGCTTCCCCAAGGCCGCCTCTCTGAACACCACTGCACTGGAAACCAAGCCCTCAACACATGAGCCTCTGGGGATGATCTTGATCCAAACCATACAACAAGTATCTATACAGTTTATAAACAGAGAGACACGTATGTGTCCATATGGGCATCATACACATGTAGGCTTACATGTATATAGATGGAGACCCATTATTCACACAAAAATATAAAGCAGAACTATATTTTCTTCTACCCCCTTCACTTCTCTAAAAAGCTCTGCTGCCCTCCTCTTTTGCTCATATCCACCTCTCCCTTTTCCCCCCTCCTCTACTCATTCTTTAAACTTAGTTTTATCTGGATCCTTTCAAGGAATTGTGTGTGATACTCTTGAGTGCAGGGAACCAGCCTTCGGGCTAAACTCTGCTGCGCCTTTTAGTTACTAAGGACATAAATCTTCCCCTTAGTTCTCTCTCGGGGATTATTTAAATTGGTCAGACTGAGAATCCATCTATTTCTTTAAAGCCCAGCCCATGAGTAGTTGTTAACACAATGCAAGAGTTGAAGGCATTAAGCATGTACCTGCAAGTACTTTGCAGGTCTTCATTTCCTTCCCTCTGGGAGAGCTTCCTATTGGGCGGGGTAGAGAGAGGGAGAGAGCCGAGAAGGAGTAAGTGGATTTATCTGGAAAAGCACTCTCCGTATTTGCCATTTTAATAAAGCTTAGCTGGGGAGAGATTTGGAGTCCTTTAGGAGCAGGCCCGTTAAAACAATTGAGGAGTGTGTCACATACACTCAGGCCCTGCATGCCCATCTTCAAACTGATGTCACCTCATAAATCCACAAGAACAGCCTGGACCCGTCAGCAGGCTGCTTTTTCTGGAGATTAATTATTTGTTCAGACAGGGGTCAGGGGAAGGGTCTTTGAGAGATTCCTTCAATGTTTGCCCACCCTCTCTCATCGGGGTGGGAACCACCTCCCTGCCCAGCCACGCTGTAGCAAGGAGCACTTTGTCCGGAGACACCGTCATCTGACTCAGAAGGGGTGCAGGCATCATGGGACCACACTGCCCAAACAAGAGAGGGGACTGCAGGCCAGGAAGGAAAGGGGCTGTCACTTTGGCCTCTTACCTTATCGCCTTAAGGTTATAGGCATCCTATCTCTCCCAAGGGACGTCTGTAGTCAGGTTGCCCAATGTGGTAAGTTGAGAAAGGCACAGGGTTAGGGGGAGCTGCTGACCGAGAGGCAATCAGGAAATGTCTGCAACCAAAGAGGGCTGTGGAGGCTGTTGGAGGCCTCACCGTGGGCCCCAGAGCAGGGGTTTCTTTCCAGGAAGTGCTGGGGTTTGCACATCTGCCACCTGGATGTCCCTCTGGAGAATCACTTAAACATACTTGCAGAACAGCAATTACTTAACAGAAAGCAGAAAAGAGGAGAAAAGCTCAGCAGTTGTCAAATGTGTGAGGGTTTCCAGAGGAAGACTGCAAAGGCCATGTACTTGGAAATGCTAGTTTTTCTGAGAAAGAAGGCAGGAGTTGATTAAGCCTGAGTTAGTCATAAACTTATTTAGATTTTATCCTCAAATTTGAGGATTGGAAATGCAGTGGTTTGTCAGTAAATATTTCAAAACTGTCTCTTCAAGGGAGTGGGGAAAATATCCTTACTTATTCTATTCATCATCTACCGATTTCTATGGTGCGAACAGTCCCATGGACCCTGATCTCAAGCACTTATACGAAGTCAGTGGATGTGGGACTGCAAAGGGAGGTGAACAATGGGCTCCTCAGAGTGCCGGAAGCCAGCTCCAACTTACTGCTGGCTGTAATAAATACACTAAAAAGCTTATTAAAGATTTCCACCAGTTCTTGTTCCTCAAGATGTTGCATGGTGCAGCTAAAAGAGGTGGTATCCACTTCTAGGGAAATTCTTCCCTGCCAACCATCCCCACCTCTCCAATTTTACAATTTGTACATTTTTTCTGTACACATATTCTATTTTAATAAAACTTGAAATATTTAAGCAATATAAAACAAATAAATCTTTCTATTCCTTGCAACCACAAATATATAAGATTTGGTGTCCCTGATTCTCATCATCGTTTCTCAAATAGTTCTTGTTCCTTATAAGGCATAGGGTTGCCACACTGTCAGTGGGTGAAAAGAAGAGTTTCAGATTGCAGCTAATGTGTGGTCCCCTTTTTGAGACATTGGAAAGAGAAAGCCCTGCTTTCCTTCCAGGTAAAGGTCCTGATTGACAGAGCCTGATGGGGATCATGGAGAGTTCTGGAAGGCGGCTCCTCTCCTAGCCCTTGGCTCCTCTGCCTGCCCCAAATAAACACAGATTGTTGCTGCTGGTTTCAGATGAATCCTGCTGCAAGTGCTGGCAGAGCAAGCTGGGGCCGCCATCAGGCCTTCCCTCCCTGGGAGGGAGCGGGGGCAGGAGGGCCACGCAGATTCTGGAGGGGTAGGGGAGGAGGTCTCTGAAAGCCAACTGCAGCGTCCTCCTGGTTTGGCAGTTGGCCTGGGAGCCCTGGGGTGTTCTGGGGAAAAGCCAAGTGGAGAGGACAGAGTGAGGGAGGGCGGGAGGAGGAGGGGAGCTGTTTTTACAGGCTGGGTGGCTGCGTGTGCCTGTCGGGGCCAGAATTGTTGACTCTTCCCTGGAGGGACTTTCTCCTGACGGAGAACAGGAAGATGACTGGGGTGCACTGGGATGGGCACACTCGCCATTGCCTGTCCACCTCGTGACAGTTACCCGAGGAGGCAAATTTTCATCACTGTTTCTCAGAGAGTAAAACTGAGGCCAAAGGTGGTAAGATAGGCCCTGGGGCACAAAGGGAGTCCATGCTAGATGTGATTCTGCCCCTCCTGCCTTGCCTGCTGCCTTGCTCTGAGTCTGGTTTTGAGCTCTGTTCAGTCACCTCGGAATCGACGCTTTCGGCTGCACCAGCCAATCTAGTCCAGCATTTATGTGTCTGATTCTCGTCTGCTTCACTCTCTCGCTAGTAATCTGGCCCCTTGGTTGTTGGAGTGGCTGATAACGCTGCCTGGTTGCCTCTCGTGGTGATGAGACAAGGGCTTCTAATGTACAGCGAGTCTGTAGGGACAGATTCAATGTGCCCCTGGAAGCCACACCCGAGAATCTTTGCTGTCTTGGCATGGACAAGGCACCAGGGCAGCCTTCCTGCCAGGAGATTGTTAATAGCACCAATGATTTCTTCGACTTCTGGCTTTGGGTATGTATGGAAGCAACTGTGTGTCCTCAGCAGAGCATCGGAGCTGGTCATCAGCTGCTCATCATAAATCTAGAGGCTTCTATCTATCTGTCTGTCTGTCCCTGGCTGCTCTGCCCTTCAGGCTGTCCCTGTACAGACACAGAACTCAACAGACTCCCTGCAAGGGCACTTAGCCCTTGGCCCAGGTTCAGAGTACACAGGCAAGTCTGTAGCTGCTAAAACCGGCCCCGTGAAGCAGCCAGCAGGGCACCTGCCTCCTGTCTTCCTGCCCCCTGTGCCTGGCTCCCTTCCCACTTCCATTTTGTTCTTCTCTATTAAAAATTCAAACACTAGGCTGCTTTTAAAAAATAACTTTTGTTGAATTTTTATGATTCAGATGAACTCTTGTGTTTGTTGATATGGGGTCAATAAGAAAGTTTTTCTCATTTAAACAGGTATATTTTACTGTTTTGTAAATAGAAATACTTATGCACAGACCTCAGGAGACAGTGATAATACCTCCCAATAGCAATGGTAACATTTATTGAGTACTTACTCTGTGTGGGACATTATGTCAAATTCCTAATAAAGATGAGGTCTTTGCTTCTCACCATGACTCCACTGAGACTATTATCATCTCTATTTTCATATGAGGAAAATGAGGTTTAGGTAGTTAAAAGTCACTTAAGTGAAAACTAAGCAGGGCATGGTGGTGCACGCTAGGAGTGGTAGCTATTTGGGAGGCTGAGGCAAGAGGATCACTTGAGATCACAAGTTTGAGACCAGCCTGGTATCATAGAAAGATTCCATCTAAATTAAAAAAGAGAAAAGTTTGCAAAACTAGTAAATAATAAGTCTGGATCCAGAAGTGGTATTCTTAACAACTATTCCATATAGTTATGAATCCCAAAATATGTATGTCTGCATAAATAACATTAAGTCGAACCATATGGAATGGCCATTTTGTCTAATACCAGCAATTACATAGGGTTTATCCTCAAATACCCACCCAGAGTTCTCTGAATGTGGTCACCAGACTTGATTAGACTATGGTACGAGTAGCCTTCTGTCTTTTATTACAGTGTCAACATACCACCTTTGAAAGACATGATTGAACAGACATTCTGTTGAAGAAAGTGTGACAGCCCTAATGAACTCACATACTCCTTTATAAAATTACTGATCTTGGTTGAGACCATGTTGGTTTTGATTCAATGGGAATTGACTTGAGAGTGAATCATCCCAAGGTCAGAGTCCCTGGGATCAATCTATCTTTTCATCTCGCTTGGTCTTTCTCCTTTGTTAATTCCACTCTCCAAGTGGGACCCCATAGGGAGGAGAAGGAGGAGGTGCTGGAGGAGACTCTGATGGGAAAAGATGTGTCCTGGAGTGGGAACTAGTCTCTCCAAGAGGAAGTGATGCAGGAAAGGTCAGTGGCAGTCTGACCTTCTGAAAGAGAATGTCCAGGTCATCTCTGGAGCCCTGAAGGACATTGTCTTAAGTTGTTATCTCTTGCTATAACATAATACCTGAGATAGGATACTTTAAAAAGAATAGAAACTAATTTAATTCATAGTTCTGGAGACAGGGAAGTCCAAGTGCATGGCCACAGTTTCTGGCAAGGGCCTTGTGTTGAATAATGACACAGAGGAGGGGGAAGTAGATATATGTGAAAGGGACAAAGAATGAGGATGGCCTCATTTGATAACAACCTATTCTTACTGTAATTAATTCAGTCCCAGATTAGATCCCAGAGTGAGAACCCACTACTGTAATTAATTCCTCCTGAAGATCTGATCACCTCTTAAAGCCTCCACCACCTTTAAATAATGCTACATCAGGAATCAAATTTCAACATGAGTTTTGGTGGGTCAAACCATATCCAAACCATAGCAGATATCAAACCCCAAAATCTAGAAACCAGGAAACCAATGGTGTATAGCTCTCTTTCTTCTCTTTGGGAAGTCTTTGGATATGACACAGGAGAGAAAATGAATAAAGATAGTGCAGAGGAGTGAAAGGGTGTTCACCTCCCCAGGGAGACACTACAAAAAGGAGAAATGCAAGGGAGACCAGGAAAGATCCTAAGCTCACCCTCACCAAGCAGAGCCAAGACTGCCTGTTTTAACTTCTTATTGAGTATTCTTGTCAGTGTTTGATACATCCCCAAATAAATGTATGTTTATTGGTGCTGGGCTATCCACACTTGCTCCCATGCTGATATATACACTATGAAACGTTCACAAAAATACAACTTAAAATGGGTAAGATAAAAGACACAAGAATGTAAGTTACATTTCTCTTCCCATACCCTTTATGCACCCCCCAGGGTACACTGATGTCATTCTAGGGGTATTTGGATTAGGACAGTACCACCAATAAAAATACATTACAAATCATATTTAATTAAAATTTTCTATTGGTTGCATTTTAAAAACATAAAAAAATTGATGAATATAATCTAATAGTACATTGCACTTAGTCCAATGTATCTCAAATACTGTCATTACAATGAGTACTCAATATAAAAATTATTTATGAGATATTTTAAATTCTTTATTTCACAACAAAATTTTTATACCCGGTGTGTACTGTACCCTCACAGCTCATCTCCATTTGGAAAAAGTCACATTTTGAGTGCTCAATTTGTTAGTGACACTGTTTTGGCCGTTATGGGCTTGGAGGATTATGACTCCAGGAGAAATAAGAGTAGCAGGGGACATTGGACATGTGTCTACAGTTGAGGCACAGAACCATAGAACAAGGATGCTAATCCCAGCATCACCCTCAGGTGAACTCCAATCTGCCAGCTGCTCTAGCCTGAGGCCACATCAGATTTCAGAGTAGCACAATTCCAATAAAGGGAATTATACATGTGTACACAATGCACTGCATAGCAAAGACGTGCATGGGTACACACCCACAGTGACTATTGGCCACTTTGAAGCTGTGGGATTGGAGGTCAGTGAATAGTAGTAAGTGATAAGAAATTTCTTTGCATAGAGTGTGAATTGTCCAAGCATACATTTGTTTAAAAACACTTTAATGATTAATCTTTTTAAGCCCATGCATTTCTTTCTGAGAGTATACAGGTTAATCCTTATTGATAAAATAATGTTATTTTAGTTATAAAAACCTGGATTTATCTGTATTGCATAAAAAAGCCCCCACCTTTTCTTTTTTTCCTTTCTTTTTATCTTTTTTTTCTTGACGAAAAGGCTGGAGGAGGGGTATTGTGATTAGGGTTTCCAGATAAAATATAAGACAGAGTTAAATTTGAATTTTGGATAAACTGAGGCTAAATTTTAGTAGGACCATGTTCCATTCAATATTTCCTTTAAATGTTGTATGGGGGTGGGTAACCTCATTATTTGCATGAGACTTACATATTTACACTAAAAAGTTATTCATTGCTTATCTGAAATTTAAATTTCACTGGTATCCTGCATTTTTATTCATCAGACTCCATTTGGGCTGCCATTATCACAAAGGAGCAGCTGTGGTCTTGAATGGCTGCTTTCTGTGTACCTGGGGGAGTGCTGCTTCCAAGGGGATTACTCCTATTAACAGTTCCCCACTGGGAAGTGATGGGAAGCATTTCCAATTCCTCCTGCCATGATACAGTAACTATGAAAGATTCGTCTCTGTGTCTCTCGTTCTCTCAACTCATTTATCCTTCAAATTGTGTCATTGTTTCTCAAATTTGAATTCCTTCTCTATTGGTGTTTTCAGAAACCTGACTGGAGAAGAGACACTAAAATTCTTAATGTTCCCCAAAAAGCACATCACTAACCATAGCAGACAAAAGTATGTATTTTAGACTCAGAATTCAAAAGAATTTATAGTACTTAAGCATGGTGTTGGGATGGTGCAAATAGTGTAGATGTGGTGCCAATACTGTAGATGTGGGGTGTGTGTGTGTGTGTGTGTGTGTGCACATGCACACATACATATAGTTGGAAGCCGTCACTCTAAGCCCAGGACATTCCACTGTGTGTCACTAATTACTGGTGATTAGATTGACATTGACTTACATTAAGCTTGCAGAAAACCAAACAGCATAAAGTCTTATGCAGCTCTATTCATCAGTCAAGTTTTTAGATTTACCAGGCAAGGTTTTGTTCTTTTCTTTGAATGATTTAGGGAAAACTCAACTTTGAATGGCTAATTTGTTAATCCACTCCAAAATGAAAATCCTTAAGAAAGTAACCGGGGCACCTGCTTCAAGAAACTACAATACTCTTTCCCTCGTATTTTAATGATACAAGAATTCTTTGATCCAGAGCTTTCTAGTCTAATCCATTAGAAGAATTGCTTTTTTCCATCACAGCCCACTTTTCAAGATTCCATCAGCTCTGTCTGTAGAGCTGTACCACAGATTGAATGACACCTGCTTGCCTCTGTCTCCAAACATCTGTAAGTATAGAATTCAAACAAAAGAGGTATGCATATAATTTGAAGGTGATAGAATTAAATAGTGCTATTAAACATAATAAATTCAAACTTTACCAGTATGCAAAAAAATGAATTAAGTTGAAATAATCTATTGTAAGGGTGCATAAAGTTGAACTTGAGCCTTGATATTCTTCACCAGATCAGCAACTCGGCTTCAATTTCTTCCTTCTTCAATATCAATCCTGCATCCCTGAACTGTAGTAGATCTGAAAATCAGCAGAGCACTGGTAATAAGAACAATGTGTACTCACGTGCAAAACAGGTGAATGTTCTAGGTCTGACCTTCAGTGATGATTTTTTGTGTGTGCTTTTTATGTTGTAACTGTACTTTGTTCAAAGTAGACAAATAAATGATAAATTGAAAGAATAAAATATTGTAGTAATTATAGTGATTGTGAAAGCTGTTGATTTTATGAACACAAAACAATTACGCAGAACATCCAATGAGCCCAATAAATAGGAAAATATATTCCCAGTTAATATTAATAAAGACAGTCCCTGATTTATAATATATATATATTGAGTTTACAGTGGTGCAAAAGTGATACACATTTAGTAGAGTTGCTATTTTGAGCTTTGACTTTAGATCTTTTCCTGGGATAATGATTTGCAGCATAATGTACTCTAATGTTGGGCCTCTGCTGTGAGCCAGAGCTCCAGGTCAGCCTTGTGATCTTGAAGGAAAGCAATCAATGTGATACCCCAGTGTGCTGTGCTGCTAAGCTGTGATGTTTAGTAGGTTAGATATTTCAAATTCCTTTCAGCTTACAATATTTTCAACTTACGATGGATTTATCAGAACACAACATTATCACAAGTCGAGGAACATCTGTATTGAAATTACATTTTAGCCAGATAAATGTAGAAAGAGCATTGTATATTTTTTGAGGCCACGCACTTAAAAAGTCTCAGTAATAATGAATCACTATAATATGTATGTTTCTGAATAGGTATATAACAGAAAATAATTTAATCTTTTTGGAATTTTTGGTATAGTTTCATTTAAAAAAATAAATTAATATGAAGCCAAATCAAATAACCTTTACAAACTATATTGATTTTAGTTTTAAATTTCATTTAGGTCACAAATCATATGATTTATTCATTTCTTATACATTATGAGACTGGATTAAAAGCAGAATGCTTACTTTGTCATCTTAAAATATGTTAAGGAGAAAAGAACAACATCTTTGGCTCTATATTGGTATAATAAAGAATTTAAATTTGAATAAAAAGGAAAATGTTAGAGAAAAATTACATACACCAAGAGTACGTTACTTCCCAACAATCATGAATGAGAGGTTTTACTTAGTTTAACAAATGTCCAGCTAATGAGTTCAAGAGCTATATAATAGCTGACTAAACTACCATTCTTGTACTCAAACTTTAACTGCCATATTTCAATAATAAAATTTATTATGATAATTAAATTTATAAAAAAAATTTTGTAACACTTTTGTTCCCAAATTTTATTTTTTGATGATAGTAACATTTGACTTTTATTTCAGACAAATATGATTTGGGGAAATAATATTTTCCTATTTGTTATTTGATCAAAACCTTTATTCACCACATGTCTAACTTTACTATTTTGAAAGATTAAAATTGAACCCTTCTTTTTGATAGGATATAATGAGATGGGCACTCTCATACACTTCTATGAGTATACAGAATAATTTTGTTGGATTAATTTGCCAACATCTATGAAAAAAGGACCTTAAAATATTTAGTAAGTGGATAGTTTAGGTAATGGCTAACTCATAAATCTGGAATTCCCAATGTATACTAAAAATACTAAAGAAGAAAAAAAAAGAATGAAAAACCTATATATTAACATAACTAAAAGACAAGGAGATTCAAACTTAGAATTGCTTGTGCACAGAAATGTTAGAACCACATCCCAGTAAAATATCAACTAAATTCCCATCTCAATTCTTGAGAGAAATCAAATAAAATTCAGGGAAAAGTTGTATGAATGAGAGAAACGAGCTACTGTTCACGATAAAACTGATATAAAGAAAAGAAAAAAAAACACCATTAAAAAAGTCTACCCTGAATGTAAACCAAGGGTGTGTGGAGGAGATGGGCGACCTGGTGATAGAACCCCAACTACAGACAGAGAAGAGATTTAAATAAGTACATTAGAAGAAAGGGGCCACCCTGTCTTGGGAAGGCAGTTTCATAGTAAAAAGAAAGGGAAAAATTAAGATGACTAAAGTCAAAAGAAAAAATAATATAAAGATAAATTTTAAAAGGGAAGGATACACAACCCCTCTTTCCACCACTATGCCCCCCAACATCAACTGGTATAGAAGCCTTGTGTTATTACACTGACAGATGAGAGCATTCCTGAATGCATCTCATAAACCACTCCAAGTCACCAGCCTCATCCACAGAAATGTAGAGGCACAAACAATTTCTGTGTATACAAAATTCTTATCAAAAGAAAACAGAAAACAAGTGTCAAAATATTGCAGCTGATGAAAATTCCTCCATGACAAAACAATGATAAAGCCCAAGAAAAAAGCTCTCCAAGCTGAACCAAATATCCTCAAACATTTGTCAAAGCCCACCTGGAATCAGAAACATAAAATACACATACAAAGAGCAACTAGGAATTGAAAAGAACCCAGACAGAAATGAGTTATTGCCTTCAGGAAAGAAATAGAAGACAAAGAGAAAATTCATATACAAGAGACTAAATTACAAGATGCCAAAGGAAGACTAAATTTGAATGATAACAGAATAAGGGGTATTAAAGTAAATCAGGAATATAATCAAGGATCTAAAAATTATCCCATCAAAATGATCATATTTCAAAGATAAGCAAAAAAGCCTTTAAATATCAAAGTTATAAAAAAATTTAAACATAGAAGTGCTCAGAAAGTTTTATATCCATGAGCTCTTCATGAAAAATATACTTGAAAATGAAATTTATCCAAATAGGAGATTAATAGGGAAACTTTGCCAATAGTAAACTTTAAGTATTATTTAATTGTCAATATAAGATAAAAAGAACATGAGGAAAAAAATAGGATATTGTATAGTATTTTCCATAGATTATGAATTGGAAGTTCTGACAAAATATCAATAATGCAAAGTGTAAACCAAATATATCATTCTTATCGAAAGATGGGATTGGTTTAATTCACCTATTAAAATATTTTTTTATTTTGTCTAAAAAACAAGAACCGACTATGTATTGTTGTTCAAAAAACAACTCTAAAACAAATGATTTACAGAAAATAAATGTGGATGGACAAAGTATTCCAATAAATGGAAACCACCAGAAACCAAGTATATTGAAATTGGTGCTGTACAAAGTAGAGTTTAACTACAACAGCAGCAACTTATATGTGGTGACTAGATCACTTTTTCATTCTAAAAGATGCAATTGACAATAAAAATAGAGTAGTTACAAATAACATAGCAATATGTTTTGAAGCAAAATTTGTAAGTGATCTAAGGAGACAAAAATAGAAACATGAAAATAATAAAAGACTTCAAGAAGGCATTCTGAGCATAAGGCAACTCGAGCAGGCAAAGGAAGTATATTAGTTAAGAGTTCTCCAGAGGAACAGAACATATATAGGTATGTCTACACACACATATATATCAGTTAATATATAACAATTAACCTATATATATTAATGGGATTGATTAAATTGACTTACACAATTAGAAGTGATTATATCTCCCCATATCTCCCACCTGCAGATGGCCACAGTAGGACAATCTTTGAGCTGGAGGCATAAAAGCCAGTAAAATTAACAAGAGAAATAAATTAGAGTCCCCTTAAAAGAAAAAGAAAATATATATCTATTTCTTCTTTCAGATTATATAATAATATACCTGTAAAACCCTAGAGAATCAGTGACAAAATGAATTAAAATTGTAAAGTTAATCACAATATGAAATTAGCATACAGAAATCAATAACTTTTGTACACACAGAGAAAGGCAGTCATAAGATAATAATGGTAGAAAGCACTTAAATAACAGTAAAGAAAATTAAGTTAGCATAAAACATAAAAAATGCAAAGCATTTCTGAGAAAAATATGAAAACCTACCTAAAGAAACAAAAGTAGACTTCTATGATCTTGGATAGGATGATGCTGTATCAGAAAAAGAGTCCATTCCATGAAAGTTAGTTTTGATTAACTGAATTTATAGCAATTCCGATGAGAACACCATTAAAATCTCTTATAGAGCTACATTTCATATGGAAATATTGCATACTAATGCAATCAGGGAAATGCAAACCAAAATACATTGAAATTTCATCTCACCCCAGTTAGAATGGCAGCCATCAAAAATACAAATAATGATAAATACTGCAGAGGGTATGGAGAAAAGGAACAGTTATGTACTAATCGTGGGATTGTAAATTAGTACAACCACTATGGAAATCAGTATTGAGTTTCCTCAAAAGACTAGAAATAGAACCATGGCCCAGCTATTCCATTCCTTAGTATTTATCCTACAGAATTAAAATCAGCATCCCATAGTTATACATGCATACCCAAGTTTGGAGTAGCACAATTCACAGTAGCAAAATTATGGAACCAGGCTTGGTGTCTGTCAATGGATTAATGGATAAAGAACATGGGGAATAGAGGAATTTTATCCAGCCATAAAGAAGAATGAAATTATGCATGGAACTAGAGAGCATTATAATAATAAGCCAAATTTAGAAAGTCAAGGGTCATATGTTTTCTCTCATATGTAGAAGCTAGATAGAAAAAAGGAAAAAATATGGGCTTGAGGGTGGTATCTCATGAAAAGAGAAGAGAGATGAATAGAGTAGAGGAAGGGGACTCGGAGAAGGAAGGAGGAAAGAGGAAGGGGAGGTTCTGGAGAATGAGATTAGGGAGAATAGAGACCAAATTATATTGTTTTATCATATACATGTATGAATATGTAACAATGAGTCCCACTATTCTGTATAATTATAATACACCAATAAAATGAAAATATCTTTAAAAAAATAGCCTTGTAAGCAAGAAGAAAAAGTACATTTTTGCCTTAGGGCCTGAACTATCCTAGATCACACAGCCTATGGAGTGAGAGTAGCAGGGAGAGATTTGGGCAGAACCTTTAGCGTCAACAGTCATCCCACCCACAGGGAGAGCATGCCCCCTAAAATGACAGGCTGGCCCACTCTTTCAGTCTTGCCATTGCTCTCACCAAGGCCCCCAAGGGGTGATCTCAAAAAGCTTGAGTGAGCATTAAAAGAGAATAAAATTATGGCATTTGCAGGTAAATGGGTGGCTGTGGTGAGCCGTTCTAATTAGACCGTGGCCGCCATTAGAAGATGGCGCCGGCTTCCACTGTGGCCTGTGATAAACAACTCCTAATATGGAGAATTGGCACACAATCCCTTACCACCCTATGAGAAAGGTCCACGTGGCAGCTTAGGATTGGTATGCTGGAGGCTTTATTAGGCTGTGCTTGGGCGCTCGGCGACGGGTCACTAGAAGATGATACATGAATCAAGGCCTGAATAAACTGCTGAAAGAAGAATCCTGTGTCGTGTTTTCCCTTGCCGGCGAGGGGTCGCGGCAGGTGGCATTGGAGAATATCATGCTATGTGAAATAAGTCAATCCCCCAAACCAAAGGACGAATGTACTCTTTGATAAGTGGATGCTGATCCACGGGGAAAGGGGGAATATGGGAAAAATAGAGGAACTAACTGGGATTGGGCAAAGCGGGGAAGTGGAGGGGGCATGGGGGCAGGAAAGATGGTGGAATGAGATGGACATCATTACCCGAGGTACACGTGCGATTGCACATATGGAGAAAAGGAAGAGTTATGTACTAATCGTGGGATTGTAAATTAGTACAGCCACTATGGAAATCAGTATTGAGTTTCCTCAAAAGACTAGAAATGGAACCACCATATGGCCCAGCTATACCATTCCTTAGTATTTATCCTACAGAATTAAAATCAGCATTTTAATAGATATTTTAATAGATATAAGTCTATTTCTTCCATCATGTACAACCAGAGAAATGAAAAGTTGTGCTACAATTGTGTACAATGAATCAAAATGCATTCTGCTGTCATATATACCTAATTAGAATAAATAAATTAATTAATTAAAATAAAGGGGAAAAATGCTAGAGTGAGGAACTGGGGAGTGAGGTAGACAAAGTATGCAGAGGGGTGTCTAATTAGACTGATTACCACCGTGGGTAAGGGAGGCTCAGGATGAATGGGGGCCTATAAGGAACAATGCAGAATGTGCTTCTTCGGAGCATCTCCTCCAAAAGACAGGTGAAGTCTGAGGTGGGCAGAAGGATTGTGGCACAGAGCACCTGTATCACTTGCTACCTCCCAACCACTCAGGTTGACAGCTCTTCTCCCCTTGATGAGTGTACAGGGTAGGATGGAAGAGCAGAGAGGGGCGTGGATACAAGTTATCACCCCAGTTATTCAGACCAAGAAACAAGCCCTGATCATATTGTACTATGTAAAATAGAAACAGGACATCTATACAAGTTAAATATCTCAGTGTCTTATCCCTAACACGACTCTCTGAGTAGAAGTCCCTGCTCCGTTTTGAGGTCTTCTGAGATGGCCAGCATAATTAGGGAAACTCATGGATACATCTGTGGTTTTTGGTTTATACCAAGATTATATTCCTATAGTCCTACTTGAAAATAGTGGTGTGTTAGTCATCTATTGTTGCATAGTCAGTTACCCCCCAAGGTTAGGGGCTTAAAACAACAAACAGTTATTATCTCAGAATTTCTGAGTCAGGAATTCAAGAGCCACTGGGAGGTGTCCTTCAGGGTCACTCATGGAGTTGCAGTTCCAGTTTCACCAAGTTGCAGTCACCTAAAGGGCTTGCCTAGGGCTGCAGGATCTCTGGGCAAAGTGGTCCATTCACATGGCTGTTGCCTCCAGCAGGAAGCCTCAGTTCTCTGCCTGCACAGCTCTCTTTGCGGTGATATTGGATGTTCAGGTCATGACATGGCAATAGAGCCCCCCAAGAGCAAGCAATCCAAGAGAAAAGAGTCTTTCATAAGCCAATCTCCATCATTTTTGCCCCATTACATTGGTTAGAAGTAAGTCACTAAATGTTCATACTTAGGAAGAAGAGAATTAAGCTCATTCCTTATTTTTTGTTTGTTTGTTTGTTTGTTTTGTTTTTTGGTTCCAGAGATCAAATCCAGAAGGTACTAGGCAAGTGCTCTACCACTGAGCTAACCTCCAGACTCTAAGCTCCATCTCTTAAAAGAACACATATTAAATGATTTATGGACATATTTAAAAACTACTCACCACAGGTGTGATGGGAAGACTGGAGACTGGAGGATCCAAAGTTATAATTTCTTGAATTCAGCCGGAGTCAACAGAGCACAGTGGAATAGTTAGGGTGAGATTTGGGGTAAAATGGACTCAACTGTGAGTCCTGGTCCAGGTCGGCTTCACGGGGTAGTAACCAGTCCTGCCTCAAGGACCCCCAGACTTAAGAGTGTGGACCCATCAAAACTTTTTGGTTCAATGCCATATCAATATTGAAATCTTAGTAATTCTTAGTAATTTTATCTTTGTACTTGTGTTTTATAGGTGAAGTCCAAGGAGAGCAGAGGAGATAGCCACAGCACAAGCATTCACTGCCATTTCTTTTTTTAAAAATATTTTTTTAGTTATCAATGGATCTTTTATTTATTTATATGTGGTGCTGAGGATCGAACCCAGGGCCTCACACATGCCAGGCAAGCGCTCTACCACTAAGCCATGACTCCAGTCCCCCACTGTACTTCTTAACATCCTACTCCTTGACAGTGTTTGTGATGTCCCACGAGTAGAAGACTCTGGTGGACCCACAAAGCTTGGGAGTTGGTAAGAATTCAAAGCAAGTGCAAGGCAGGTGTATAATGTCTGAGAACAAGCAAGTGGGACCACTCAATGTCCCTAGAGGTCACGTTTTCCATTCACATCAGAACTTGCTTTGAATGCACAAAGAGGCAATGGCATACTAAGGAAACAAGAATTAGCAAGGAACCTCAGCAACCTCAACCTTCATTACTCAATCTCCTTCCTGGCATTAGCCAATCACTTGCATTGAATATGAAGACCTGGAAGGAAAGAGAAAGATCGGGCAACACACAAATCCTTTTTATCCCTTTCTTTCTCAACAGGAAGTCAAGAGTGTTGATAGAATGTGCATATGTGTTAAGAAGTGAAGTGTATTATATTAGTTCCCCTCAGTGTTTACTGTCCAGGTGAGGATGGAGTACCCAGGGTGTACAATCTAGGAAGTAGGAATTGTGTGGTTTCAGAGTTGGAGGAGTGCAATGCTCTTATAGCTACATTTACAAGTGTCATTGTATAATATAGTTGTTTCTTGGTGTCCAACAGATACCCAAGTCTGTAGATGCTGAAGCCCCTTATATAAAATGATGTGGTGTTTGCAATAACCTACACACTCTTCTGCATACTTTGAATCATCCTTGGATTACTTATAATACTTACTATAATGTAAATGGTTGCTAAAATGTATTGTTTAGGGAATTATGACAGAGAAACAAATCTGTACATGTTTAGTAATTTTTTTCAGAATATTTTCTATCTATAGTCAGTTGGATCCACAGACGTGAAACCCACAGATATGAAAGGCTGATGATATTAGAATGAATGACAGAATCTATGCTAATAAACTATCATTTTGATCTTTCTTCATTCATAACAACTTTAAATAGCAAATAAGAAGACCCTCTGTGATAAGTCAAGAGAGACCTGGAAGAAAAATTTTAAAAGCCTTGTATTTTTACTGTCTTTAATGACAAGTTTTCTGTTTTTTTTAAAAAATATTTTCTTAGTTGTAGATGGACACAATATCTTTATTAATTTATTTTTATGTGGTGCTGGGGACCAAAAGCAGTGCCACCTGAATGCAAGGCAAGTGCTCTACCACTGAGCTACAGCCCCAGTCCTTCTCTGTTTTTTTGAACAAAGGATTCCACATTTCCATTTTTAACAGAGACTGAAAATTATGTAGCTGCCTTGGCTCCCTCTGTCACTCGTGTTCTCCACAATGACTGACTGCTCCAAACTTTCATTTTCTGCTCTATAAAATGGGAATCCCTGCAGCATGTAACAGAGAAGAGTGTTGAAGGATAAAATGACAAGATGCTTAAAAATAGTGTAGTGTCTGTCTGTATTATGTTCAGCAAATAAATGACTCTATTGTCACTGGGGACAGAGAGGAGGGACATAAAGGAGGGAGTAAAAGGAAAAAAGACAAGAAAGATCCCAGGTCAAAAATGGCCTCTAAGAGGGAGGTGCCCTTTGAGAAATGGTCCCTGATTTGGTTTGAATTTCTTCAAGGGATGGAATTTTCCTTGTTTGTCTTGAGATTCTACTTTACTCTCTTGTCTCATTTACTACATCTCAGATGAATTGCAACTGGAGGTGTCTGATCTTTGATCTCTGCTACATTTGCTGTGTAAAGGTGTATCACATCCACTTAACCTGAGTTCTCAACTGAAAAGGAGACACTACCTGCCTGCTAAGTCCTTCGACTCTTCACATCCACTCCCAGCTTCTCAGCCATCAGTGCTGAGAAGTCATGGATTTGGCTGGGGGAGAGGGGAGGGCCACCCTTGTTGAACCTCAGGAATGCAACTCCAGGTCCTCTGAGAGCATCTTGCCTGTTCCGTCTTCCCAGAGAACACCGCTTCTCACCCCTCCTGGAAATTATGGCAAGAGAAAAAAAAACTGCCAAGCCAACTAATAAGGAAAACCTAATTATACTTTCTTCTGCTGAAAAATGTTGGTTGCATTCTTAAGGAATCTCGCGTTATCAATATCAAAACTACTGTTACTATGCCGAAGTTCAAGTTATGATAAGAGAGTTTTAGATTAAAAAGATTTATTTTTTCCCTGAAAAAAAAAATGTGAACAATAAAGTTGGCTCTGACAGCTCTAAGTTATTTTGTTAGAGCTAAAGTAAAATCAGTGTAACAACTTCATTATCAAATGCCCCAAACAAAATGGAATATTGCTGAGAAAATTTTCAAAGGAGCAGCAAATGTCCCAAATTTGCAAATGTCTAAGTGGATTTTTAACCAGTTCTCAGCTGTGCCACTCTGACAAAGCAATAATATCTTTGAAATAATTTTTCCTCCAATATATGCCTGTGTCATAATAATCATCAGTTGCATTGTAACCAACAGTCCTGGGCATGATGCCAATCCATGATCACAGTCTGTTTGGGCTGCTATAGCAAAATATCATAAACGGGCTGGCACACCTCAACACGCATTCTGAAGCCTGAGAAGTTCATGATCAAAGTAATGGTAGATTTGATATCTGATGTGTTACCTTTTTGCCATGTCCTCACGTGGTGGAAAAGAGGGATGAAGCTCTCTGAGGTTACTATTATAAAGGCACTAACTAATCACCTGCCAAAAGCCCCATCTCCATTGGTCATTAGGATCCAACATATGAATTTTAAGGGCATATAAATATACTTATGAGATTATGTAACATTGACAGAACTTAAAATGACTGAGATACAAAGAGATACTAATTCTTCTCAAAGAAGTGAGAAGCTAAGCATAAAACGTAAAAATTAGCTTTCTTCTCTTTTACAGAGGTCCATGGAAATGGCTTGTGAAATGGATACCATAAAGCTTTAAAGGAGATATCTTCACAGGAGCCAAGTATGGTTTAAGCTGAGGACAGATGCTGATGATCATCAGCTAAGTCAGGAAGAGTCCATGGAGAGAGTGATTCCAATTTCAAGAAAAGAGCTGAACCAGAAGAAGGAACTGAAAAACAAAGCAAAAGTGCATATGGCAGCCCAGGGTGGTGGATCTAGAGCACAGGTGTTAGGCATATATTAAAGAGAGAAAAGAAAAAGAAAGGAGGCAATCAAGTATCTTAAGGTATACACACACTCTCAGCTGGACCCCAGCAGTATGGCTCAGTGGTGTGGCGTGATCTTCAACTCAAAGAATGTGAGAGTGGGAGGGACCCCAGAAAACCTAAGTCAAGCCACTCATGATCAAGACTGTAAGCTGAGGCACAAAGCTGGGCATACCTACCCAAAACTATGAACTTGATACTAATGATAGAGAATATCCATATTTGGAGTCTGCAGCTTTTTGTGCTTCATCAAAATGTCAGTCATAGGTCAAATGAATAGACCTTTCTCCTCTAGAATTGGAAAGTAGAGAGTTGAACAGTTTCATTTGGAAAGAGCAATTGTGGTCAGAGAACTGACTCCAAATCCTATGCCCAAAGTAACACTTGAACTTCCAGCTCTTCGGAAGTTTAAGGCATGTGTTGAGGTTCAAAGATCATTTCCCTGAAGACTAGTTCTGTAAGTTTAGGGACCAGGTCTTATTTATTTCTATCTCAAACACCTGGACAACAGTCACCTTTAAATAAATAATTATACGTTTCAAAAAATAATTTATTCCCAGGGTACCCTTTATTCTTATTCCCCTTATATTCTGTATACATTCACTGAGCTCAGGCAAGTAAAGAGATGTCTATTGTCACAGACAGCATTAAGAATAGAACTCCAGTCAACTCTTGGATTCCTTTTCCTCACCATTGCTATTGCAATTCTACGAGGAGACCTAGGACAAGGTAATAACTGAAGCAAGAATGCATACAAATTTTAACAAAAATGCGTCCGTTAAATAATCTAAAAGGCAAGGTAGAGAAGAAAAATCTACAAACCAGAATATTGATGTTTAGTAAGAGATTCTTTAAAGTTCAAGGCTGGATTGTTCACGGGCATGTTGTTTATCTGCCATATCTAAACAAGGCTTGGTGTCCAGCCCTACATTGCTGCTAGAGTAAAAAACAGTAAATCTTAGAGTTACATTCTTTAGGGTTCTCAAACTTTTGAATAACCTCTAAGGGGGGACTCCACAGCTTCCTTAGTACCATCATTTCAATTTATTTGTTATACCAGAGCTCTAAAAGCATAAAAAGTGACATTTCATCAGAATTGACAGAAATTCCTGTGGTTATATTTTTAGATTTTGTTTGTTTGTTTGTTTAATTACCATGGAAAGTCCCAGCTACTTTCTTGACCTGGCAAAACAGTCTTTATAGAAAAGGGGATAAAGCAATCTTGATAAACAGCAAGTAAACTGATTTGGCTGAAGAAACACCAGAGCAGAATGTTCCTGTTTTTCCTAGAAAGCATTTCCATTCTATGTGGCTTTGGGAACAAAGCCAAAGTTGGCTTGAGAGGACAGAGACTTCCAGTACGTCAGGTGGGCATGAGTGGCTGAGAGAGAGTTCAGACACCCAGGTGCAAACCTGGGAAGGGCAATGTGCTTGGTTTCTCTTGTGTTTTCAGACTGACAAGGCCTCCGAGAAAATGTTAAAGGCCAGGGAGGGATGAGATTATCCAGAAGACGGGAGCCTGGACACCTCCCATTCCCTTGCCTCAAATTCACAAACCACAAAAGCAGGGTGGGACTAGAGGGAGAAAAGGAAACAGATGTGCAGATAGGCGCTCCTTCCCCGCTCTGCTAGTGAGACCTAACAAGGCCATTCCTGATTCTGGGTTTCACAATAGCATCCATCTTGGCCTCAGAAGCACCCTCTTGGAATAGTCCCTGGAGATCAAGCATCATTTTCTTCTTCCCATCCTTCCCTCCAAATCACTCCCTTGCATCTATTTTTGCAGCACAGTGAACAGAAAAAAAAGCACAGGTGCAGGATTCAGGAAGGAAATGAGGAAAGCAACTGACTTTCTGAACAAAAGCATGCACCAGACATTCTGTTAGGTGTTTTATCTACCTGCCTCATTTATACGATCAACATAATTCCCCAGACCTGGGCTATAGGCCTGGTTCTTACATCAAAGGGTAAGATGGTGGATGAGTTACCGAACCTCTAGGCATCTATCTGATGAGTTTAAAGTGTGTCTAAAGTGGGGTGATGGCACTTTCCCAGATGCCTTGGAGTATTGTCAGAATCAAAAGGTAATGAACACCTTGTGAAATGCTGAGTACATGCAAGGGATTATTATTTACCCAATAACCATTCTGCAAGACAAAAGTCTATGAGATTCTCCCACTTGAGAGATGGCTCTTTTCTATTTACCCCAAACATGCATGTTGACTCCCATGCAAAGTCATGGTTTCAAAGATCTGAACTGATCTTTGGCACCACCCAGCAAATCAAACATCTCTTCCTGTCCCTGCCTTTATTTGCAATGTAACTTCCAAGGCAAGAAACCAAATCTCAAGCTCCATAGTAATGAAATAAGGAGGCTCAAAAGCTTCACCTCCTACCTTTGAATTTGATAGAGAGGGGTGATGTATCAAGTGATGATAAAGGAAGATAGGGGTACAGTGTGAAGATGAGACATGGCATCAGAGGCGATGTTATTGTCCTGGTCATGATAAAGGGTAAGGTCTTGCGGAGGGTGGGGGGGAGGGGGGCATTCTGTGGACAGTCAGAAATGCCAAATCATTCCTGAACCAAATAAGAAGTTCTAGAGGAACTTCTTGCAAGAAGAAATTTCTAAAGGAAGGAAAAATTATTTGATTACCTGCTATGTGCCAGAGGCTGTATTATACATTCATACATGTATCTATGATCTCATTTCCCCCAGCCTGCCTCCTTGCTGCTGATGTGATGCGTTATGTCATTGGAGAGAA
This sequence comes from Marmota marmota marmota, assembly GCF_001458135.2. Taxonomy (NCBI): domain Eukaryota; kingdom Metazoa; phylum Chordata; class Mammalia; order Rodentia; family Sciuridae; genus Marmota; species Marmota marmota. Next base: position 34,678,611 of record NW_026000005.1, on the reverse strand, counting down.
GTCAGCTCTGGGTGGTAATTCTCTAGTGGCACAAATCCTTTAGGAATCCAGACAGTACCCACCCATTGACTGCTGGAAGAAACAAATCTGGGTCAGGATGAGAATTGACATAAAGGAGGGAGGGGAGATGGAGCTTGTGTGGTGGCACGGGTGGAAGTGCATCTCTTAGGGAAAATTCCCAAAGAGCAGCTCAGACTCTGCCACTTACATGTGACCATCCGCTCACCTCTCCTCCCCAGCCCTTGTCTCTACTGAGCATCTGCCAACACTGAGCTCAACTGCTATCATCCTGATTAAAAACTGAGATAGGCTTGGATTCAAGTCCCAGTTCCTCTACCTACTGGCTGTGGGGCCTTGTTTTGCCAATTATGCCCTAAGACTTAGTTCCTCTTCTATAAACAGAGTCATGGTGTCTTCTAGGCGTTTAGTAAAATTGAGATGTGTTTGCAAAGTGTTCAACCCAATGCCCGGTTCCGTAGTTGGAGTTTTTAATCATTACTCTCCTAGGTGTCATCTCTGATCTGTCATCTCAGATAAACATCAATTAACTGCTGACTGCTTACTATTGAATTAGTCACTGATAAAACAGTCACAATCCTTGACCTTAAAGACCCCGCAATCTTAGGCAAATAATGAGCACTATTGAGACCTCCAGGGACATTCTGGCTGTGGTCCTCTCTATGAAGGCATGGCTGTGGACAGAGGGTGGGTTTTCTGAGGGGCTCCAGAAGACCATGGGGTATAAGTCAGTGACAGCTGGGGTGCTCGAAAGCTCTGTGAATTCCCAGGAGTGGTGCTGAGTCGGGGATCTTGCAGAGGTGACCCCTGTCAGGGGTCTGCTGAACCCCGGGTGGTCTTCCCATGCTGATGGACTAGGGCTTTGAGGAGGTGTCTCAGAGGTCTTTCTGTGGAGGGAAGCTGGTGGAGGCCGCGCTTTCTACGTATCATCCAGAGCAGCACTGAGCTTATCTGCTTAATATATTTAAAAGCTGAATTGGATTCAAAGAAAAGATCAAGCTGTTAACAATATTGGTAAACAACGAGGGTAAATGATTTCTAAAATCTTTCTGAAGATAGAACATCAGTATTCTCTCTAGCCTCGGTGCAGAGCTGCCTAGAACTGACCCACCTGGGCCTGGGGTTCATCCATATTCAAGGCCTGCAGGCCCCTGGAGGTCTGAGACTCTCCATCCAGAGTTCTTTAATTCCACCCTGCTTTTCACAGAGCACTTCCCAATACCTCTTTATCTTCCTGGTCCTTGGCCATTTTTCCCTTCACAATTGCTCTTTCCCACCGATGCAGAAATCAGAAAAGAGGCCAATTGATCCAAAGAAAGGCTTAGTCTGTTGAGAATTGCTAGAGAAGTTAAGTTCTCTGTTTGCAGAGAGACCAAGTGCAAACATAACAACAGGCCAAACAACTGTTGACTTTATTTAACTTGAACCCCATTTCATCAGCCAAAGTCTTGACCTACAGGTCAGAGGTCAGGCCATCAGAAATATGCAAAAACAAGCCCTCGGGACAGTGAGAGCCTGAGTACTCCACGAAGGAGGCCTTTCTGGACTGTGAAGTTCCCAGGGGCTGGAAGGGGGGACACTGGCTAAAATATAGGGCCTGGTGTGAATTTTCTCGTTATGTGAGAGCCGCACCTAGATTGGGCTGAGCTCTGCTTCCCAGGACGGTTTGAATGCGAAGATGGATTCAAGATCCTCGTTGCCTTCGTTATCACTTTATAACAAGAAGCAACCTTCTTTCTTTCAAAGGGAAGTAGAAGAGAAAACAGAAAATGAAAATAATAAAGGAAGGGAGGGAGGGAGGGAGGGAGGGAAGAAGAAGAGGAGTCCTGAGAAAACAAGAATCACACACAATAAATGAAAACCAACATGTTTCCTCAAAATAGCAGCCTGTGATACAATCATGGCTCTCAAGTTTTAAAATGGGGAGTATTTTTAGTGGGTCATAAACTTGAAGTAGAGCATAAAGTTGTCAAGACCTATTCTCATCCCTGGTGTTAGAAGCAGCTGACCAGGCAATCTAACCGTTGTACACAAGGGTTCCTAGTGTTTCCATCCAAAATAGACCTGTTGTGTCATATGTCATGGTCACATGTGAAGGGAAACACCCATCCTTCTGCGAAAGCAGCCAGGAGAAGCCATGTGAAATAATGACACTGTAAACTTTTCTCATTTCAACGATCTGTTTCTTATTACGTGAATGTCAAAACCCAATTCATACGTTGATTTACCTATCTGCTTGAGGAAAATTGTCTGAAATTAGGATTTTATGAACCTCCCTTTGTTTATAAGCAAGGATCATAGTGCGAATTTTAAAGTCTCACTCCCATGTAAGGAAATTTGTCTCATTCCCAACCTGGATATTTTGTCCATAATTCCAGGAACTCTGCCCAACTGGAAAGATATTTGGAGCACATCTTCCCCAAAGGGAGGAGAAAGTTATGTGGCACACTTCAAATAAAATGGTTCAGCCTTATGTACTTAGGAATAAGTCAAAGAAAAGATCTGTGGAGACTTCCTCTTTTACTCAAGCTCTATCTTCTTTTTGGTTCTACTGAGAAACCCTCTAGAATGTAGCTCTCTTGAACTTCAATAAAGCAGTGCTTTAGCTGGTTAGTTCCCCACCATTTATTAAGGTATGTGTTCTTAGCATTGCAAAAGGTCATGTAAGTGGATCAAGATTTGAGTTTTTTATAGCTAAGAGTGGGCCAGAATCCACTGCAGGGCATGGAGATGGCTGAGTTTCGGGCTGACCTTGCATCCTCTTTGTACAGAGTTTTGAGTTAATTGAGACCTAGGCCCAAGAACTCACAGCATACCATAGGCTTAATTGCTTGTGAAATTGACAGAGAGAGCACACTGGTTCAGAGGCCAAGGAGGCTGGCCACTTATACTTCCTCTCAAGTCGAAACTTTGGGACCCAAGGCTGAGTCTGGGTGACAAGATTTGACGCTTACTCACCAAGCTGCAAGGGAAACAGCACCTTTCCAAAACTACCCAGAGGCAGAGAATCCTGGGGCTGGGATGAATAGAGAGCAAGGCCTTGTGTGGTCTGAACTTTAACTTTGCTGACTGCAATCTCCTCTATCTCTATCTCTCAGCAATCAAAACAATTTTTTTTTTTTTATAAAAGTCCTTTGTCCATGTAAAGAAGCCAGTGGAGGGTGGAAGGAAGGTCAAAAGAGTTCTCAGTAATGATTGTGCTGGAACACAAGTTGTTTCTCTGAGCCACAAGGAATGTAGAGAGGGAGAAACTCTATAACTTCTGCCGTCACCATTGCAGGATAGTAGAACAGGGCTAATAGCGTGGTGGCGGTGGGCACTGTCTGCCTGTGTTTAAATTCTCCTAAGGTCACTGTGTGGGTGACTTTGTAAAGGTTCTTCTAGCCTCTCTATAAGCCTCAGTTTCTTCAAAAGTAAAACAGGGCAAATTATAGTTCTTTTGCATACTGTGGTTGTTAAGGCTTAAAGAAGATGCAATCTTCAGCCTGGGCAGCAACGAAACATGAACTATATATACACCGTTGTTAGCTGTTTGAATCTGTTGGAGGGAGGGTTGAGTTTTATTGTTTTGTTCTGTTTTTTAGAACAAAAATGATCATCTTTAATCAGTGCCCATTTCTGAACTATCCCCGTGTCATACTCTGTAGTCTTTCAGCTTTGTTGAGGTATAATTGATAAGCAAAGAGCTGGACCTATTTCACATGAGCAATTTGATGAGTTTGGGACGTGCCGAGGACTGGGGTTTGGAGGGAACCCGTTAGTACCTTCTGCTTTTGTACAATTACATTTCCAGGCTTCTGTGCTTTAGTGATGGACCAGGATTAAAAGAGCCACATCTGTTGGAACAGTATGGTAGGCTGAAGATGAAACTTTCTGTTACATCCTTGATCTTTCAAAACTCAAGTGCTCATTTTGTGCAGAGGGAATTGGGAGAGTGATCTAACGTTAAGTGCCTACTGAATGCCCCCTTACCTGTAACTGGGCCCCTCTCTCCTTGATGATGGAGGACAACAATAGTCCGAAGGAAGGGAGGGCTTGTTGGTGGAATCTGGAAACTATCCCTGGGGGCCTCTGGTCATCAGCTTGAAGTGCTCTCATGAATCATGCAAAAGGGGGAAGAGCAGAGGTCATGGCTGATAATGGAAGAGAGATAATGAGAACTTAAATGGGAGTACGAAAATAATAACTATGATAGTGCCCACCAGCATTTTGATATATTTTTCAAATCCTGTATGTCCAGGTTTTGTTCAAAAGATTTACTCCTTGATTTAGTCATTGATTTTATTAGATATATGTTTTTGTTTTACAGTTCATGGATTCTTCTACTTACTATGTTAAAATTTCCTTCTTATTTTTTTTCCACTTATTTTTCCAAAGAATTAAGATGAATACTTGGTCTACTTATTTTTATTTTTTCTCACTAATAAAGGAAAGATTTAAGAATATGAATTTTCAGTCCGAGTAGGGCTTTGGCTACATTCCATACATTTACTACTGTGACATTTTATAGTAGTTTAGTAATGCAGTATTTTCTAACAAATGCTCATTGCAATTTTTACCTCCTCTTGCATCCAATATTTGCATATGAGAAAATTTATTTTTTATTACTAGTAGTTTTTTTATTTCATACATTTTATTTTTAATTTTATTATTAATCAATGAATCAACTATATGTTAGTGAAAAAAAATGTCACCTGAGTGAAATCAGCTTGTTTTCCTATCTTTTTAAATTGATGCATATTATAATTTTTCCTTATTATGGGCACATTATTTTTTAATGGGTGAAAATACCTTTTATAAATTTAATACAATTTTCATATTGGGCCTAGGGGTGTAACTCTGGGGTAGATCACTTGCCCAGCATGCATAAGGCCCTGTCTTCAATCATCAGCACCACACAAAGAAAAAGTAATCAAAAAAATAAAATAAAAAAGAATAAGGAAAAAAAAAAGGATTTTCATCTGGTGCAGTAGATTACCAGTGTTTGAGAGCACAGTGTGGATCACTGGAAAGACCAGATAGGATCTCTTTTTCAGATACTAACCACAAATATATACATAAATTACATGTATTTCCATAATTTAGATATATATGCATATGTACTAATATTTTATTAATTTAGTTTTTACATTATCACTCTTTTGATTTATCTCATCTGTCAAAACCAGTTAGATGTGTTGGAGTGTCTCATAACAGCTGGGTTAATTTCTTCTTATATTTGTTTTCTTATAGTGTATTGCTAATCATTTTGGTTATTTGAGGGTTTTATAGTTTGCTCTGAACTTTTTGGTGTATAAGAATAACTTTGGTATGGCTATATCATTGATGAGTATGAAAATTTTCAAGTCATGTTACTGACTTTTGTCTTTAATCCAACATTTTATTTGAAATATATATTGGTCCTGCTGCTTTTGGCTTCTATTCTATTTATATAGGTAGATGATTGATAGATGGAAAGATAGACAGATATAGATATAGATATAGAGTGTATTTATGTATTTCTCATGCTATTTTTAAGGCATTATTTTTTAAAGCAACATGTACTATTTTGCATTATGACCCAACTAAGTCTTCAACTTTAAATTGGGGAATTCACCATGGACACATGTGACTGCCCTCCTCTCATTGTGCTGTATGGGGACAGGACAGTTCAGCCAAACTGGGAGGACCTCTGTGGACACAAAGTCCAGATTTAGATCTTGAATCTGCCTCCTATATCTGTGTGACCTCAGGGAGGTGATTTATTCTCTGCCAATTCATCTGTAATACTGAAACAATATTATTAAATTGACTATAAAGAGTCAATTAAAAATCAGTAGATACAAGGCACAGAACAGAAATTGATGCATTGCAGGCACAGTGGTATATGCAATGATTGTTGGCCGGAATTCTAAATGAAATAATAAATATAAAACATAATTCTATACATAATTCTATTATTTTGAATTTGGTGTTTGTGGATCCTTATATTACTTCCTTATTTTTATCTTTTGATATGTAGCTTTTCATTTGCTTCTCTCTGTACTAATAATTTGAAGGGCTAATAAATTGTCTTCATCAGTGGTCATCTGTATGTTTTCCTAAGACATCATTTGAATTATTATTTTGTAATTGTAGTTTTTTAATACTTATCCAATGTATTTCATTTATAATGTTTTTATATGGCTCCTCAATCTTTGTTAATATAATCTGGGGTTTTCCACTGATAATTTTTTAAATTTTAATTTAATTTAAATTTAATTTAATTTTAATTTAATTTAATTTTAATTTAATGCGGAATGCATTCCAATTCTTATTACACATATAGAGCACAATTTTTCATATCTCTGGTTGTATACAAAGTATATTCACATCAATTCGTGTCTTCATACGTGTACTTTGGATAATAGTAATCATCACATTCCACCATCATTTATACCTCAATGCCCCTTCCCTTCCCCTCTGACCCCTCTGCCCTGTCTAGAGTTCATCTGTTCCTCCCATGCCCCCCTCTCCCTATCCCACTATGAATCAGCCTCCTTATGTCAAACCAAACCTTATTTGGTTTTGGGGGATTGGCTAACTTCACTTAACATTATCTTCTCTAACTCCATCCATTTACCTGCAAATGCCATGATTTTATTCTCTTTTATTGCTGAGTAATATTCCATTGTGTATATATGCCACATTTTTTTTATCCATTCATCTATTGAAAGGCATCTAGGTTGGTTCCACAGTTTAGCTATTGTGAATTGTGCTGCTATAAACAATGACGTGGCTGTGTCCCTATAGTATGCTGTTTTTAAGTCCTTTGGGTATAGACCCAAGAGAGGATAGCTGGGTCAAATTCCCAATTTTCCAAGAAATCTCCATACTGCTTTCCATATTGGCTGCACCAATTTGCAGTCCCACCAGCAGTGTATGAGTGTACCTTTTTCCCCACATCCTCGTCAACACTTATTGTTGTTTGTCTTCATAATAGTTGCCATTCTGACTGGAGTAAGATGAAATCTTATAGTGGTTTTGATTTGCATTTCTCTGATTGCTAGTGATGATGAACATTTTTTCATGTATTTGCTGATTGATTGTGTATCATCTTCTGAGAAGTGTCTGATCAGGTACTTGGCCCATTTATTGATTGGGTTATTTGGGTTTTTTTGGTGCTTAGCTTTTTGACTTCTTTATATACCCTAGAGATTAGTGCTCTATCTGATGTGTGAGGGGTAAAAATTTTCTCCCAAGATGTAGGCTCTCTATTCACCTCACAAATTGTTTCTTTTGCTGAGAAGAAACTTTTTAGTTTGAGTCCATCCCATTTATTGATTCTTGATTATAATTCTTGCACCACAGGAGTCTTATTAAGGAAGTTGGGGCCTAATCCCACATGATGGAGATATGGGCCTACTTTTTCTTCTATCAGACACAGAATCTCTTGGTTTTATTCCTCAGTCCTGATCCATTTTGTGTTGAATTTTATGTATGGTGAGAGATAGGGGCTTGATTTCATTTTGTTGCATATGGATTTCCAGTTTTCCCAGCACTATTTGTTGAAGAGGCTATCTTTTTTCCAGTGCATGTTTTTGGCACCTTTGTCTAATATAAGATAACTGTAATTTTGTGGGTTAGTCTCTGTGTCCTCTATTCTGTACCATTGGTCTCCTGGCCTGTTTTGGTGCCAGTACCATGCTGTTTTTGTTACTATTGCTCTGTAGTATAGTTTAAGGTCTGGTATAGTGATGCCACCTGCTTCACTCTTCTTGCTAAGGATTGCTTTAGCTATTCTGGGTCTCTTATTTTTCCAGATGAATTTCGTGATTGGGTTTTCTATTTCTATGAGGAATGTTATTGGGATTTTGATTGGAATTGCCTTAAATCTATATAGTGCTTTTGGAAGTATGGTCCTTTTGATAATATTAATTCTGCCTATCCAAGAGCAAGGTAGATCTTTCCATCTTCTAAGTCTTCTTTGACTTTTTTCTTTAGGGTTCTGTAATTTGATAATAAATTAAAATATACATAAAGTATATTTTCTACATAAAAGGTAACATTTGTTTGTTTTTAACCATACTTGTTAGAGGTAAATCTATGTTTAAACAGACTGAATACAAATACCCATCCTAATATTCCATTATTTCTTAACTTGTATGTTTTCTCTTTTCATTCTTTTCTGAGTTTATGAAGTATGTTATCAAACATTTTTTGAAGATGAAAATGTGTGGCTTCCTTTCAAAATCTAATACATAGAGAAATGACATCCACACAGAACAACCCTTTGGCACAAAGCAATGTGGATTTTGCTCTAGCAAGACCTGGTTTGTAGTATTAAAGATACTTCTGCAGCATGCATCAATATAGGCTTGTATATTGTCTTCTTTGCCAGTGTGGATCGGATGCCTCTTCTGCTGACCCACCCTGATTCTGTTCTATGTATATAGGTAGATGATTGATAGATGGAAAGATAGATATAGATGTAGATACAATGTGTATTTATGTGTATAAATACACACTGTACTACATCTATACCAACGTGGCAGTGGGGACAGAGACCCACAGAGGGACTGGAGTTCCATTGTTGTTATTGTTGTCCCTTTTATCTCAGTAGGTCCTTGATACAGAAATTGAGTTATAAATGTAACTTTTACATTCACCGTATTTCAGCTGGGTTTTGTAGTGACACCCATCATTGTTACACAGACCACATAGATGACACTATGTGTTAATGGGGAATCTTGTCCTCAACTGTGGAAGGATCACAGGGAAACTGTAAGAATCAACAGCTCAGAGGAAACTATGTGGCCCAAGAAAAAGTTCAGGTTTAACTCCTTCCTGTGCCTGAACTCCATGCCTTCAAATAGGAAGGTCTATGATGCGTTAGTTTTTCTTTTCTTGAATTAATTTAGTAATTCAACCCTTCTGTCAACAAAAATAAATAAAACAGAATACCTGCCATCAGGTTGCTTAAATTGCACAGAAAGGGAGGAAAACATTGTATTAAAAGTTATAGGGCCAGGCATGGGTACAAGCCTTTAATCCCAGCCACTTGGGAGGCTGAGGCAGTAGGATCACAAGGTCAAAGCCAGCCTCGGCAACAGTGAATCACTAAGCAACTCAGTGAGACTCTGTCTCTAAATTAAATAAACTACAAAAGAGGGCTGAGGATGTGACTCAGTGGTTGAGTGCCCCTGAGTTCAATCCCGTGTATTCCCACCCAAAAAGAGTTATACAACATTAAACATAAAAAGCATTTTAAAGAATTCAGGTTGCCTGTTGACAGGGAGAGTAGGTGGAGCGGGGCCAAGTGGGCTGTCGGTAAATAAGTTCTGAACAATTCTCTGGACCTAAAAGCAACAACGAGAGGCCGGTAACCACGGGTGTGAATATATCTATGAAGGCTGGACCACTCACATCTAAGGCCTTTTCCGTTCTGAACTTCTGTGAGAAAGAAGAAATTTAAATAATAGCGTCTTGGAACACCACTAACCTGAGTTGCCCTTCTCCCCCAAACGTTCATCTCTTATGCAGTCCTCAGGGTGCTCCCCCACCTCCAGCAATCTCTTAGCCCTATTCGCAGTGGCCCTGTGGTCTCAGCTTTTACCTACACCATCGTTATTTCTCTGCATGCATGTTGTGACCTCTTAGGAGAGTCAGCTCCAGGAAGAAGCGAGAGCTGGTCTTTGAGTTCCAGATGCGTAAGGCAACCTGTCTCAGAACTGCCTTCTTCCAGAGAGTGGAATGATGGGACTGCCCCTTTTTTGTTTATATGCCTCCATATAATTTGACTTATTGCCTCGAGTATTTAATGTTCTGCCTTCATTATTAAGCAAGTCAGTGAAGGAAGAGAAAAGGAAAAAAGTTTAAAAAAAAAAACAGAAAAAGAAAAGAGAGGAAAATAATTTTAAAAGGACAAAAAAGGTTGTTCTCAGTACTCTGCCTCAGCGCTCTGCCCAGAGAGACACTGTAACTACTGTTGAACAAGTCAGGTCTCCAAATTCCCGATCCTGGCTTCCACCCTCTGGGGTCACCTCTGTCATTTTGCCCAGAGACAGAACCATCGGCATGTCTACAACTGAATTTTACTCTGCTTATTCTGGCCCCACCACACCAAGGACACTCCCAAACCCACAGAAGCTTATTATTTCTTCCCTCGACTTCCAAAGGGGGAAAGAACTGAAACCCACAGATAACAGAGGAGGGCTTCCTCTCAGGCTGAGGGCCCCGAGCACAGGGACAACAGGGCCTCCCGTCCTTCCAGCCAGCTCCTGGCCTACAGCAGAACGGACACTCTTGGTGGTTTGAGGCTGAGGGCTGAGATCTTTTTGCAACTTGGGATCTTCAAGTGCTTCCCCAATACCCAAAGCCGCAATTTCCTCTGCCACAGCGGAAGCAGCTGAGTCAGGATGCTGATGAAGGGGTTGAGTTTGTGTTTGGTTCCAGCCCTGTCTCCCTCTTGAGCCCTCTGGCTCCCTCCTGGACCCATTTCCCCTTCTCTGCCCAGCTACCCAGCCATCGCTCTTGCTACAATCCCATTAAGACTTGCAGAGAGGGTCCTGCGAATTTGCACAAGTGCCTGAGTTTCCCTGAAGGCTGAGAGGTTGGGAGGCACGAGGGGCCCCTGGATAAGTTGCTGGAGCATGCTGGACGCACCATGGCTTCTTGCCCACTTGTAAGTGAGCACAGGAATTACTGCCCACAGGGGAGAGGGGACGGTTAATGAATCGGCATGGGGCACGAGCTGATGCCCCATATCAGCTCTTCACGGCATTTCGGTTCCCCTGGGGCTTGCTCCCTGATCATTCCTTCACAGGCCTTTGCCTGTGCCTCCAACTAAACCAGAGGTATGGCTTAATAGGAGAGTCAGGTAACAGCCGTGCTCTCTCCCCGTGACCACCTTGAGCCACGACCCTGGCCTTTGTTATCTCACCTCTTGGAGGCAGTGATGGGGAGGGGGAAGCGAACACTCCAGGATTTGTGGAGACCGCCAGGCACGAGATATCCGATACGCACGAGTCTCCAGCTCGGCTTAGAGGAGTCTCTCATCACCTCCACACAATCTGGCCTTTGTCTCCTCTTCAAAAAGGAACGGTCTCTTGCCTGGTGTTTTCACCAAGTCCATTAGCGGGCAGATGGATCTTAAAATCTGTGCCACCAGAGCATGGGCGTTCTGCAGTCACACGTCACCAAGCCCACGTCTGGCAGTTTACACCGGTCTTATGAAAAAAGGAACTAACAACACAAAGAAAGCCCTCCACCAGCAAAAGACAAGATGAGGAATAAGGCGAGGTGCTCCATGAGCGCTTAATGCATAAATTGATTTGTTGCTCTTTTCTTCCAGTCTCAGGTCCCCAGCCTGAATCTTGAGTCTACTCCTTCTCCCTGGACAAGTGTCTAATACTTTGAGAACATTAAACATTTGGAAGGATGAGAATAAAGGGGAGAAAGAGTAGAACAGGATCAGCCACATGCATTCCCTGGCTTTCTGCTGGACCTGGGCTCCACACGAGCTGAGTTTGCTGAGTGTGTACTATTTCTCAGGCACTTGGCTCCTTCCAGGAACTCACTCATCTAATCTTCACAGCAAGCCCGTGAGAAGGGTACTCTGGTAACTCCTATAAAGTGAGGAGTGCCAGGCTCTGTAGGGTGGCTGAGCTTACCTGCAGTCCCCAGATGCTGCTGGGTCCCAGCTCAGGCTCCGGATCTGACCTGTCCATCGCAGCCTCCTCAGCTGTCAGCCTCTGATCTTGATCTTGAAGATCTCACACCCGACTCCGAGTCCCCCTTTCCTCCTCTACAGCACAAGGCAGCTGAACAAAATATTCTCTGCATTCCCTTCGACCCTCATCTCTTTACGGATCTTTCATCTCTTATCTTCTCTGTTGCAAAGGGAGAGGATTCAGTAAAGCCCAATTTTCAATTCCCAGAAAAGTTAGTGAGATTCCATGCTCAACTTTAAATATATAAACATTGGCTGGCATCTCCAGACTGCCACAAAACCAGAGACTTTCCTATAAGTTGTCACCCTGCCCCACCCATCAGTTCCCCACTGCCCCTGCTTTGGTATAAACCAAAGCTGGATAATGTTACAAACAGAAAGTGCTTCTTCTTGCTGTCATATAGTCAGATCCACACACGCTTAAATAACTTCCTGGGAGACTCCTATTACACACACACACACACACACACACACTTATTTATTCTTTATCTCCACTGTACTGCTTCCCTGATGCTCACAGACAGCCTTGGACACGCCACTTCAAGACATCTTTATAAAAAATAATGTTCATTTCTCATCTCACAGCCAAAGTGATAGAGAAAGGCACCTATTTCATTTTAGCACATTTCATTTCTGAACACAACATATGCAGATTCCAAAGCCCCAAACCAGCCCCTCACATTCTGTTGTGGTTGCATGGAGTTGACCAGGAAGGGTGGGAGGTGATGCTATTTTAAGTTTTTGTAAAGCACCAACAAAAAGTGTAGAAATACATCCAGACCCTTAGGCTTATGCAGAAGTAATCCAAAGACTTTATTCAGAGAAACAGCAAGCTGACGTTAGAACCGCTGCCTCCTAAGCAGCTGCTTAAAAGAGAGAGAGAGAAAAAAATTCAGCCTACTTTATTATAGAGAGGGATTCTCAGGTCATGGGCAGGCAACTCCCAGGAGGAATTTAGGAAGGACTCTGCAGCAGCAGCATGCACAGCCTTGAATGTGACTTCAAATTCAGTTTCCAAAAGGGGGATTCAGCAGGCGTGATTGAAGTGTCTCTGAATCTACACATGCAGAAATACGCTGCCGAGGAATTTGGACATTTATCTTGGTCTTCAGATAGCTGCTAACCTTGTGGCTGCCTTTGGATGCTTTAAAAATGGACATGTCTGCTTTCTTCTCCCCAAATATGTCGTGCTGGATTTAAGAAGCAGAAGATGAACATTGATAGATGTTGGGAGGGATGGAGGGAAATGAGTCAAAAATAAAATTCTTAGGAATCCTTGTTTTTTATTCTTTGACTTGATTCAGATTATAGGTAGAACTCTAATTCTAAAAGGCATAAATGATAAAGACAATTTATTTAGTTTCCTTCTCATTGGACAAGAAGTGTAAAACGGGCATGGCTTCAAAATTGGTTCATTCAGTGGCTCAAATATATTGTCAAAGATTCAAGTTTTTTTCCCCCTCTTTCTAATTTTCATCTTCAGTCCATCAGTGTTGTCCTCAGTCTCACCTTTTCATCATCACAAGGTGGCTGCTGAAGTCCCGGACATCACCTACAGATGTTACAGCTTTCTTTTCCTGAGTATCTTTTTTAAAGATAAGAAATCTTTCCTAACTGTAAAGAAGAAAGACGTGGCAAAAATTACGTGCAGTCACACAGGGAGGCTGCTGGGATTCAGATTCAGGATCATGTCCTTCATTATTTATAGGCCAGAGTTTTATCATATTTCTATGACATAGTGAGGGTCATGAAATCACCAAGACCAACTCAGACTAATCAGGACTATTCTCCTGAAGCACATGACCTTGTAGTGCAGGGCGGATGCCCAAATCACCCAGTTCTCCAGACAGTTGGAGGTTAGACAGGGAGGAGTGGACGTTATCAAGACAACATGAGGCGTCTGCGGTACTCCATAACGCGGAGACTTTCTGTACTGTGATTAGCCCGACATTCACAAAGACACAGAAGGAAAGGATTGGCAAGTATGGGGGCATGTGTTTTCTTCCACCTACCACAACTCTGTTTCCCAAGTTGCATATGTTCATGGGAAACAAGGACGGGAAAGTCATGTAACCACAGATACTGTTGGATCTAAAAAAATCCAGACTCTGCAGACACTCTGCATTTTGGAATTGGAATAGTATAAAGGCTGGATGAGCAGAGTATAGACTCTGAAGCCACAGTGCTGAGGGTCACATCCTGGATCTACTATGGACTGTGGGCAAATGTCCCCTCATCACGGGAATAACAGCACTTACTTTGTTCAGAAGACAAAAGGAGTCCACACGAGTGCAGGATTTAGGACAGTACCTGCCACAAAAAAACGTTGTCGGAGATGTATCAGCTGTGATCATTTTATCTGGCAAATGCCTTACATTTTCACCCGGAAATCCTTTGGAATCTCCATCCTCAGGTTCACTATCTATTCAAGGATATTTGCTGAGTAAAAGAAATAAATAAAAAATGATCCCTTTCTCCACTGTATTTACTTTGACCAAAAGATAATTAAAATCTTTCTCTGGTTAGTTTTTTAAAACCACAATCCAATCGAAACTTTAGCAGACAGATGGGCTGTGGATGTTTACTAAGTTGAAGACTCATGCGGGCAGGGGCTGCATTTATCTCCCACAGTACCTACAGCTACGGATTCAGACCTGAGCTGGGTGTATGTTTTGTTTCGTTTTGTTTTTGAACAAGTGAGTGAGTGAACACCACGCCTCTGATCACTCTGTTAAGTCAACTGCAGTAGGTACTGTCCACAGCAAAGGCCCATTTCCCTCTGGAGAATCTCAATCTTCTTCAGCTCTTTCATCAGCCCGAATTTCACCAGCCTCCTTCTCCATCCCTCCTCCCTCTGTCCCACTGAACTTGAATGAATTCACAGCAAAGTGACACAAGCAAAAAAAGACACTGCTTCTGCCACATGGAGTAAGTTGCTCCAGACTTACCCTTTGCTGTGGCTGAATCGTTTCCTCTAAAAAAGATGCTAGGGTTCTAACCTCCCTCATCTGTGAACGAGACCTAAGTGTAAACGGGCAGACGATCAAGTTAAGAGGAGGTCATTAGGGTGGCCCTAGTTCAGGAGGCTTATGTCCTTAGGAAAAGGGGAAATGAGGACACAGAGACACTGACGGAAGCTGATGTGAAAACACCGGGAGGTTTCCATGTGTCAGTGAAGGACCCCCTGAGCTAGTGGAGACCAGGAAAGAAGCAAGGGGCAGGCTTGGACCTAAAAGGAACCAAACCTGCCGATCCCCTGCTTTCAGACTTCTGGTCTCCAGAGCTGTGAGACACTCATCTGTTGCTTAAGCCCCTCAGTTTGTGGTAATTGATTATGGCAGCCTCAGCCAATAATTCACCATCCTACTAAAAACGATTATAAGACTGGACAAAATATATGAGGGAACTGGTTTTCGGTATTGGAGAACAAGCCGTGATTCATGAGAGGAAAGGGAACGTCTGAGACAGATAAAAGCTGCGAGAAAAAATCCCAGCGGATCTGGTGTACGAGATCTGCAACGTGGGGCGTTTCGAGGAAGTGCCTCTGGATTAAAAGAAGTGACTGATAGAAAACTGAACCCAAAAGATGGATGAGTGCCAGAAATATGAAATGCATAGGTACAGGTAAAAACGACTTTCATGCTCTTTTCTTAATGTCCTTTGAAAGACAACAAATATTTGAATGAAAATTATGTCAGTTAATTAGAGGGTTTATATTAGGAGATGTAAACTATACATCAAGAGTAAAAGGAAGAAAGTACATAGGATACAGGGGTTTGCCATTGTAAGATTTTTATATCTTATGTAAAGTGACACAATATTAACTCTAGTCCTTCAGTTGTGAATTAAAGTTTTATATTATAATCCCTGGGGATTGTAGTTCTTTTAAAATCATCTTTAATTCCTAAAAAGAAGTACACAGCTGAAAAACCAATAGAGGACACAAAATACTGAGAAAAATTTAATCAACTCACTAGAAGGAAGGAAAAGAGAAATGGAGGAACAAAAAAAAAATGGTGGGATATAAAAAGATATAGCAAGTTAGTCAAATTAAAGCCAAGTATGCTAATAGTTACATTAAAGTCTAAAAAAAATAAACATTGACTAAAAGGTGAGATTATCAGACTGGATAAGAGAGCAAAGAGATGCACATTGCCTACACAGGCACAGTGAAAGTAAAATGGTGGTGAGCAGGGTTATCATGTAAAGAATAAGCAAAAAAACAAAAATAGAGCTAATATTTATACTAGAAAAGTGATGCACTTTAATACAGGAGAATTGCCAAAGATAAGGCAATTTATCAATTTCAATATAATAAAAAGTCAGGTCTCCAGAAGAGAAAACAATCCTAAATGGGTATGTACCTAATAATACTTTAAAATACAAGAACCCAAAGTGACAGAATTAAAGGGAAAAACAGACAAATCCATTATTGGGATTTGAGATTTTTAATACTTCTCTCTCTTAATCAACTAGATATATCATCATCATGGATAGAGATGATCTGAGCTACACTAACAACCAGATGACTTTAATTGAAATATATAGAACGTTCCACCCAACAACAGTAGAACAGAGTATTTTCAAGCACAGATGGAACCAAGATGGACCAAATGCTAGACAATAAGTCTTGATACATTTCAAAAGATACAAATATTACAGTGTATGATCTCTGGGCACAGAGTAAAAAGAAATCATATATCTATAAACCCCCAAGGAATGTAGAAATTAAGACACATATTTCTAAATCATCTATAAATAAAAGAGATAACTAAAATATTTTGAATTAATATTATAATACACAAGTTTATAAGATGTAGCTAAAGCAGTGTTTAGCAGGAATATTTACCACTGAAAGCTCATATTAGAAAAGAAGAAAATTTTTTTTTTTAATTTTTTATTGTGGGTTGTTCAAAACATTACAAATTTCTTGACATATCATATTCCACACTTTGATTCAAGTGGGTTATGAACTCCCACCTTCACCCTATACACAGAT
>NW_026000005.1:34603396-34658559 GCF_001458135.2 Marmota marmota marmota | reverse complement strand
GGACGGTTCCGGGAGCCGGAACTCGGCCGCCCCGCGCTCGGTGTTCTCTCCGATAAGATCAGGTTCTAAGAAGCACCCAGGCACTGAACCCTAGCAATCTGTCTGCAAGCCGCAGGTGAATTGCAGCCTGAAATTACCTGTTCTGTGGCTGAATGAGCTGCGGTCAGTCGAAAACAGGGAAGGTGACGTCAGTTTACCAACATGGTGGCTGCTGGCCTCCTCTGTGGTCTGACCGGTGTGGAGAACCGAGATGGACCGCTTCCTTCCCCCGTCTCGAACCCAGAATTCAGCCCTGAGTACGGTGCTTGCGCGGCTGGCAGAAACTGCAGCGCTGTATCCCTGCGTCTCTATCCCAGCGCGCGCTGCAGACTCTAGCCGCGGGGCGATTTGCTGAATAAGCAGTGTTACCCTCCGTGCGACAAACCTCTCGCGTTTGAATCCCCGTAGCCGATCCTCGTGCGATGGAACCTCCAGGTTCCGGAGCACCCCACTATTGCTGGAAATTCCTAACAAGATATCCTTTAGCCGTCCTGACTTGTCATACTCCCACACAGTGAAGCAGCACACGGGGGCAATGCACTCCCCTTGCCGCCATCTTCCTTCTATCGAAGAAAAATTTTTAATCAATGATTTAACCTTCTACCTTAAGAAGCTGGAACAAGCCATCCTCCATTAAGTAGAAGACATAAATTTCTCCAATGGATCAGTTAAATTGGTCTAACTCTCTGAAGCGAAAATAACTAGGAAGTGAGGGGAGGTTACAAATTATTGTTATCAAGAATGAAATGAAGCTATAACTAAATATGCTACAAGCATTAAAAGGCTAATAAGGGGCTATTATCAAAACCATTAAACAATTAGAAAAATAGATAAATGCATTGAAAAGTCAATTTATCAAAACTAATATAAAATGAATTAGAAAAATCTGAATGACCCTATTTCTACTGAAGAAATTTTACTCATCATCAAAATCCCTCCCCAAAAGACAACTGTAGGTCCAAATCGTTTGGCTGGTGAATTCAATCACACACTCCACAAAATTCCTTCAGAAACAAAACAAAAAAAGAAGATGCAGGAATAGTGAATAAGCCCAAGAAAAAGATGTTAATATAAGCATTCTTCAGGAAAATGCAAATCAAACTCTGGTGATGTGTGTACTACTTCCCATACATTAGACAGGCTGAAAACTAAAAGACCTGTGGCAACACAAAGTGCTGACAAATATGCAGAGAAATTGGAACTTTTAAACATTACTTGTGTGATAGTCTTTTATAAAACTTTCTGGCACTTTCTTGTAAAGTTAAACATCAACTCCTATGACCCACCCATTCCACTCATAGGTTTTAATCTAGGAGAAAAAAAAACTCACAGGATCCTGAAGATACTTATGCAGAATATCTGTAGTACCTTAAAAAATAATAGTTCATTAAAAAATAATAATATTTGGAAAAATCAAATATTCTTAAACAAATAAATTAGATAAAATATAGTATATTCATACAATGGAATACTCCTGAGCAATAAAAATGGAACAAGCCACTGATAAGTTAACCCATGTCACAAACATCAAGTTGATGGAAAGAGGCAAGATATAAAATGTAATTCCATTTTCATGAAGTTCATGAACAGGCATAACTAAGTCCATGATGATCGTCTATGGGGGCCAAGGTAATCACAGAAAGGCATGAGCAGGCATGGGTGGTAAACTAGCTCTCTGGGGGAAATGCTGAATTTATGATAGTGCCACTGATTTCCCACCAGGTGTTTTTTAAGATGCCAAGTTGATATCACTGAAGAAAGATTTGAGAACAGATGTGCAGAATTACCTGTAGGATTTGGCTGTAAAACACCACTGGCCTTGGGGTGATAGAAATGCTTTGTCCCTTGGCTGAGTTGGTTGTGGTGACATTGGTGTACACATTTTCTAAAACTCAATGCACTGGATAATTAATATCTGCATATTCCATTATGTATAAACTTTACCTCATTAAAAAAAATAAAAACTAAGAGATTATCCCTGGCTACGGGCAATAAGAAGACAAAAAATGTCCTTGAACCAGTGGGTCTTCCTTCTCTGCAAAATGACAGGCATAAGAGAGGTGACCAAGAGAGATGTCATGGGTAGTGCATGTAGCACTCTCCTTGCTGTCTGCTCTGTTCATAATTCCCTGCTGCTGTCCCTGGAGTTGGCTTGATTATGTACATAAAATGATTCATCCTAAAAATGAAATATGCCACATCTCCCATGCTGATAGGAAACCCCAAATAGAAGCTTGCCCTTCTCCGGTCAGGTGGAGAGTTGGGCTCGTAATTCTGTGAAGTTCTTACTTCTAGTGTGATTTCATCTTATTCCCATTCTCTCTCTTTTTTAACGTATGTATATATATGACATAAATTCACATATATGAAATGGGTGTATGTATGTAAATGCACACATATATATGCATTTTATCTTTGTCTCTGGCTTCCAGAAATGACAAGTTATGTTTAGCTAAATGTATTCATTCATTCTTAAAATTTCCCTCAGTGTCGACTTTGTTTTTGGACTGCTCTATGAGGCCATGTGTAGCTAGTTAATGCAAACCCTTTGAAAATAGTGTTAATGACCAAGCAACTAAGAACTCGGCAGCAAATCATGAAATACTCATCCTTCACCAAGGGATTCTGGAACAGAACCTAAATCCTGCTTCCATATTGTGAGGATAAGACTCCTCCCGTACAAACCTCCCTGTAGACTCCACCAGCCCTGGGGTGGATAAAAACTCTCCCTTATTAAGGGATTTGTTGCTGAGCATTATATGGTATTTCATTTTATTTTGGGTCAGAGACTTCAAAGACTCATCTCTCTATTTTTTTCCATCTGTAAAATCCCCATTATCTCTCCATATAGATCTGTCATTGATATGGGTCTATAAATACACACGGCTTTGTTTATATAGACATACAATATGTGCACCGGATTGCTGTCTCTGTTGTACGCACACCAGGATGATCGTCGGAGAAAACTTTTGAAAGCCAAATTTGATACAGAGCAGAAGCAGCTGGCAGTGGGGAGAAAGAGTCACCCATCATTCAGTATAAAAAGGCTGGGTGAGGCCTGGATACTTCAAATGCCATGTTCCCTGGGGACAGGAAGGCTGAAGCTTCAGGAAAGAAAAAAAAGAGACAGACAGACAGACACACCCACACACACATACATTCAGTCCCTCTTTTGTTTAGTTGTTTTCTACCAGTAGAAACATGCTCAAAGTAAAAATGTCTCAGCAGAGGGACCTCACAGGCTAGCTCTGTCTCCTGCCTAAGAGAGCCACTTGCTCCTAAGCAAAGCCTTGGGACTGAGAAAAGACAAAAAAGAGAATCATTAAAATAAATTAGAGGGTGATGGGGGATGGGAAGTCATGCCTGGCCCTGTTGCTCAGCCTGAGGCTCCCAGGCTTGAAAAGACAGGGCTGGGCAGGATTATTCCAAGTAGACTGTCTTCTTCAAACCTTGTCCCCCAACAACGGTGATGCACACGCTGCACCCAGAGCCACGGCCATGTCCCTGTGCCCTGAGCCCCTCTGGTTCCATAGTTTTGCGAGTACGTAGCAATAAATGCTGGAGTGCATGTATTTTCAACAATTCCATATACTTTTCTCAGTTCTTCAAAGTTGACAAGAGTTTGTATTCACTTCTTTTACTAAGTAGATCAGTACTTCTCCACAAGAGTGATTTTTCCTGCTGAGGGACATCTGGCCTTGCTGTAGAGATTTTTTTTTTTTTTTTGCCAAAGTCAGGGATGAGTGTATGCCCCTGGCATCCCATGTAGGACTGACAATTGTAATGCAGGACACCAAGATACATATAAATTTTAGGTAAACAAAGGCTAATTTTGTTTTAAATATAAGAGGTTCCCAAATACTGTACAGGCCATATTTACCCTAGAAAATTATACATTGTGTCTCTGGAATTCAATTCTCTCTAGATTTCCTATGTTTTTATTTGCTGGGTGCTGCAAAACATCCTACAAGGTATGGAACAAACAGCCTCTTCCTATCCACAAAGAAGTTTCCACCCCCAAAATGCGAAGAATCCTGAGATCCTGGAACCTGTTGTATATGGTGGTAGATGATTAATAAATGCAGGTCAGATGCTTTGGAAAAGCTGACTTTAAATTCTGAGCAGACATACAGAATATAACACAAGTCAAAAGAACACATGTCAGAGTTGCCAAAGCACACGTGTGCTAAAGGCTTTCAACCCTAACCTGAGACCTCTCACAAGTGGCAGCTTCCTTAGTTCTCTGCAGGATGGGCTGGGAAGTGTCGGTTATAGGTTGCATCATGGTCCTCAAAAATGTCAGGTCCTTATCCCTCCATCCTGTGAGTGTCATCTTCTTTGGGAAAGGGATCTTTGCAGGTGTGGCTGAGTGAAGGACATTGAGATGAGATTATTTTAAGATTTCTAGTAAGCTTTGAATGCCATCACAAGTGCCATGGTAAGGAAGAGGCAGAGGGAGATGGAACCCACACAGAGGAGAAACCAGTGTGGTGGAAGGCAGAGGGACACACGGAGGTGATGGGGGACGCCAGCAGCTACTAGCATCCAGCAGAGGCAGGAATGGATCCTCCCCTAGGGCCTGTGGGAGGAGCACACCCCACAGAACCCGATTCCAGCTCTGGCTTCCAGAACTGTAACAGAACACATTTGTGTTAATGCAGTGTTCTCCAGAGGAGTGAAGTCCGAGACAACTCTTTCTAGTGGGCTGTGTCCCAGAGATGGAATAAACATGGCCCCCTGGGTCCAAGAGAGGGAACCAGAGGCAGATGGGTTTTGTTGATCTCCACTTTGTTTCCTCATGAGAGATAGTTCTAGTGATAGATTGTGAGCTTGGTTATGGTGGGTCACTGGAAAACATGCTTCTCCTCAGGTCCCCCTTTGATTTTAGTAAGAAACACCTGTGCGTGTCCAGGCACCGTGAAGACCATGTCTAGAACTTTGGAAGGAAGTCACCTCAGTGGAGGGTTAGGCATGCCTGCCCCCCAGCAACTGTGACTCAGCTCAGCCAGGCCTGACCTGCTGTCTCTTGGGGGACATAAGACTTTGTGTCACATGGTCCCCTCTAGGGCTTAGGCCAGGGGATTGAGGAAAATGAATTTCTGGATCAGAGGGGAAATACCTTATTTTGTGTGCTGTGCATGACTTCTGGAAGGTCAGTCCTTTGGGTTCCTTGAGAATATCTTGCAAAGAGACGAGTCCCAGGGGACTGCTGCACATCTCTTTGCAAGCCTAAAGACATTTGGCTGTACTCTCAGGATGAGTGGCCAACAGCAGAGAATGTCCACACTTGTATTTAAAAAAATAAAATAGGAAGTCATGAGGAAGTTCCAAGAGTGATAAGAAGTCCTTATCTGTTCAATAGCTAAAAAACATCCTGTGGTTATTATAGGGCAACAAATGGAGTCTCTGGGACCTGCTCTGGGTCTGCACCTTGGGTCATAATCCCAACTCTTCTCTAGATGAACCTGGGGCTTGGGTGTTTTTCCAAACCACCTGTGGGCTTGACCAATCCACAGTCATCCCTCTGCTGAAGATGACTCCCAGTCGCCCACTCTACTAGAACACCATCGAGTGAACAGTGGTGACGGGGTGTGGGGGGAGCAGGGTGTGTAGTTGTCGGGTGGCCAAGGCTCAGCAGCTGGATCTTGCTGGGCCTGAATATTCCTCGAACAACATGAAGATGGCCAGAGTTCACGGAGTGCTGAACCTCACCTCCAAGAGGCAGGATGTCACCACACAGGCCTGCTCCAGATGGCCTCTTGAATGACTCACTGCTGTTTACCAGAAAGCCAGGTCCTGGGGTCAGGCTCGGGAGTGTGGAGAAGAGCTTCCATTCTTGGGTTACACCGAGACTCTACCATAAACTAACTTTGCAACATTAAACAAATTGCCATTGACCTCTAGGAGCTTCGGCTTTCTAAAATTGGAAGAAAAATGTCTGAATTACAAAATGATGAGGATAATGTAAGAAAATGTACTTAAAATGCTGGAGTATAGAGCCTCATCTATGCTAAATACTCAAAAAATAAGATTATTATTAGATGTTCACTCAGGGCATTGGAGAGTGAGCCAGAAGAGGTGGGTAGGGAATCGCTGTTTTAATCCACCCTGTACTAAAGTCCAATATAAAAAATCCACACACACACACACACACACACACACACACAATATTGTTCTTAATAATGTATATTATCAGTTTGTCCAGTTTGGCCTGACATTGTGGACATATTTTTTTTATTTCCTAGAATAATAATATATTGGCTTACTACCTCAAAACGGTCATTATACAGCCATTTCCTTCCATTATAAGAGGGAAATGAGAAAACACAGCTCTATGCAATCAAAAGAACACTTCCAACAAATAAAATTGCTTATTGGCCCATCTCAGTTGGGTTAGGCTGAATCCTTATTTTTTTTTTTTAGTTTTATTGATTTTATTTTTTTAAATACATGACAGCGGAGTGCATTACAATTCTTATTATTATGCTAAGCAGCTGTCCCTTGCTTCATTTATAGAACCCCACCTGTCATAAGGAATGCAAAACATGCTCTACAAATACATGGGATCCTGTGTGTGTGTGTGTGTGTGTGTGTGTTTAAAATATCTGGACCCCACAATCCCTACCATTTTGTGTTAAAGTCAGCTAATCCAAAATCTTTTACTTTGCAAAACTTCAGCTTGAACACAGAAGACAGCAAGCTACGCACAGCGTGCAGATGGAAGCCGGTATTTTATTTCCCATTCTTCTCACCTTCCCAACCCTCACCAGTCAGAGGCAGTGCGTGAAGGTGCCGTGGTGGCCCTTTCATTCTGACATCCTAAAGCAGGGCCACTGGCTTTGCTTCTTTTGCAGGGCCACTGGCTGAGGGTCTTGGGGGAGGTTTCTAGCTCACCTCTTCCCTGTGCAACGGCAATAATAAATGATTTCTCCTAGCTTGTGCTCTTTCTAATATGCTCTGCTCCCCATCTCTGGGTCCAGAGTGCAAGTTAAAAATATACCTGACCTGGCTGCTCCCCTCCATTAGTGACTCCCTCCTTGCTAGGGCAGGGCTTCTCAACCTCAGCACCAACAACATCCTGGGCTGGATGACTCTTTGGGGGCTATCTTGTATTTTGTAGGAAGGTGAACAGCACTGTTAGCCTTAGATTTGATGCTAGTAGCAACTTCAATTTGTGATACCCCAAAATGTCCCCAGGCGTTGCCAAATGCCCGCTGGAGGATAAAATCACCCCTAGTTAAGAGGATTGCCCCACTATCCTGTAAACACTCTGAGGACCAGGATCCAGTCTCTCCTGGTCACTGTTCACATACAAGTAGCTGCACAATGCCCAGCATAGCACTCGTACCCAATAAATATTTATTTAATGTACCGTTTAAAAAATAATTCTCCTCTGGAAGAAAGGAAGTTTCTCCTTTGGAGCCCTTTAATTTGTGGAGACCAGAAGTAGGCCTTGCTGACCTCTTTTGTCCAGACATTAGTGGGCCTTAATTATAGGATGGACGTACTAGATTTTGAGGTTAATTTCATCAATCTCCTGCCTGGATGCAAGTTTATGCTTGAGCATTCTGGGCAGACAATTGTCATTAGCTCTCAACACATGATCATCAAAATAGTTTTAAAGGAAAGAAAAGGGGGCCTGGAGCCAGCAAGTCCCAGGCTGGTCTCTGGGCTTCCAGAAGAAGCCCAGCCAGGGGTGTAGGGAGTAATGGTACAGACATGCAGCTCAGTGCTGAAGGAGTTAACAGGAGTGCCCTGGAGTATGAAAAGCTGCTGACAAAATCAGGACTATTTAGTCTACAGGAGAAGACTGAGCAGCAATCTGATCTTGGGGCTTTAAACTACCTGTAGCCTGAGGCCACTGCAAACAATGCAGATGGATGGCCTGCTGGAGGTGAGTGGACAGGCCCCAACTTGTGTCAACTGAGAGGGGGTTGCTTGTTAAAGGAATTTAAGTAGGCACTTTCTAGGCTATAATTTCAACTAAGCTTTTGGAGCAAGGCTGAAAGTAAAAAGTAAAACAAACTTTGCTTAGGGACGGTCCCTAAATTTCTCACTAATAGGCTATTTACCATGGATTTTAGTTCAGGATTCAAGTGAGACATTGTAGACAATCTGGTTTATTCTCTAGGCTCCAGACAAGACAGTATTTGAATTACTGTGAATATTTGCTTCTGCTTAACACACACACGCACTCACGCACACACACACACACACACACACACACTTTCCTAATGTTCCCCATCATACATAATGTTAGATAGCCCTTTACTTCTAAGGTCTATTTCAGAATTGCTTCTCTTACTGGTGTTTGTACATCTGGTTAAC
Organism: Marmota marmota marmota; assembly: GCF_001458135.2. NCBI lineage: Eukaryota > Metazoa > Chordata > Mammalia > Rodentia > Sciuridae > Marmota > Marmota marmota. The sequence goes on along the minus strand of NW_026000005.1, from coordinate 34,650,192 downwards.
TCTGCCTTTGTTTAGATGGATTACCGAATGTTGCAAGAGAATTGAGATGTCCTAGTCCAATCTCTTTGTTGTGTAGAAGATGAGGCTGCGACTGAGTTTCAGAGAGATTTAGAATTCCGGGGTCCTAATCCCAGTTCAACCTCCAACAAGTTTCCTTGGGTAGTATAATAAAAAGCTGTTGTAAAGAATCAGAGAGTCCTAGGAAGTTAGATCAGAGCACCAGAGGTGAAGCATTTGGGATTCCTCAGGGGCAAGAAGCCTTTCTCAATCAAAACATGAAAAAATGAAGCCCCAGACAGTGATGCGATTATTTTCTCAAGTCTCCCAAGGGTACTAGCTATGTAGTACCATTCTAGATGCACCGAAATCAATTATTCACATACAGTAGACATTTTAGGTATCGGGGACTCACTCTCTAGAACAGGGGTTGTTAAACATTTCCCGTGAATATTTTCAGCTTCGTGGCCACCTGGTCTCTGTTGCAACTACCTCTCCACTTGTGTAGCGGGGAAGCAGCCACAGACACCACTTAAATGAATGAGTGTGGATGGATGTTCTTCAATAAAGCACTGTGTATTAAAATAAGCAGACTCTGCATTTGGTCTGTGGGTTACAGTTTGCCCACTCCTGCTCTAGTGGAATCTCGATGGACGAGGGCTGGGTCCATACAAGAGAAATACACTCACCAAGAGTCATTTAAGGACTCATACAACGACTCAGCAGGGAAAGGCCTTGGCAAGTTCCAGGTCCATCTACAGTCTCTCCATGAAGCCAACGAGGACAGATCAGCAGGCCCGTTGGTTTCATTGGGCCACATACCCACCACTCTAAGGACAGTCCCACCTTGAGGACGTCGCCTGCATGAAAACTGAGGAACTCCAGCAAGAAAGGGAAATGAATACTCGCCCACCACAGCCTCATTCTCAATGTAAAAGGACTCGTTCTTTCTGAATCCTGGCATCCGAGCACTGGAGAAAATGTTTGAAAACAAAGCAACCTGGATTCAGTTGTAATTTAAAATGCCTCAGATCCTGAAATCTCCACCCCAGAAGTACGGTGAGGGGGTCAGGGGAGACTCTGTCCACATTGCAAATAGCCACGTTTGACTTTTCAACCTTCATGTTTAACCAGAACTACGCCAGCAGCTCCGTGAAGGTAGGAACTATGTCCTGGTTTGCTCCCCCTTGTCATGCCCAAGACCCCAGAGAGTGTTAGGCATGTGTCCATCCATTCATTCAGCCACTGATTCTCTCATTCATTTGCCTAACAAATATTGGAGAGCCTTCCCTGGACAGACGTTTTGCTGGGCGTTGGGAATCCACTGGTTGGTTAAAAAGCTGACAAAGGCCCTGCCCTTGTGGGACTGAATATATGGAGGGTAGGAGAAGAGATTTTAAGAATTAAAGAAATGTGAAAGTATAATGTGGTAGATGCTGCTAAGTAGCAGGAGAGGCAACCATCATAGACACAAGGAACAGGAGTTGTGGATTTGTTAAAAGGATCTCAGGGAAGATTCACTAAGGAAATGAAGATTCTACGGAGCCCAGAAAGAGAAGAGAGAAGGGGTAATGGGAAACAGCATTCCCAGCAAAGGGGACAGCATGTGCAAAGGTCATGTGGCATAAGGGAACATGAAATAAGTCAGTGTAGCTAAAGCATTGAGAGGACTCGAAATAAAGAACCAGATGAAGTTGGAAAAATGGGATGGGAACAAAATGGTTAAAACCTTGTAGAACGAGGTTAATATTTTGCATTGATCCCAAGAGTCTTGGGAATCAGAATAGGGAAATATAATTCAGACTGACATCAAAGTTAGATCTCCAATTGGAGAGAAGATGGAGTGAGGGTTAGCCAGGGTATACGGCACAGGAAGAGACAGGACAGGACAGGACAGCAGAAAGGGGCCAGAAAGGTTTGGTAAATTGTACTCATGGCCTGCTTCTTTCCTCTCAGAGTTTCCAGTTGGTTGGATAAATAGGACAAAAAGGCACTTAAAAATAATAACAATACAACTCAAACTAAGGAGCTGAGCATGACCACTGACTGAAGGGCCCAGAGGAGATGAGTAAATCAGGAGCCCCCCCTGGGGTCCCAGGTTGCCTGAGAGCACTTTGCAAGCACCACGCTGACCACCCCACTTGGGCAGCTGCAGGTGAGCAGGTACCCGGGTACCTGACCTCGTGGTGGAACGCATCTTCAGGACCCCACACAGCTCCAGAGTGCATAAGAGCATTGCACAAGCCCTGTGCACACCTGGGCCTGGGCCTGACGACCTCTCGGTGTTGGTGTTATGGAGAAAAGTGGGATAGGCTGAGGCAGGAGCTCAGCCTAGGCAGGGAGAAAGGGAGGCGCATGTGCAAGAGGCTGTGTGGCACGGTGGAGGGAACATCAGGAGGCCTTGGAGATCTTTCATCTTGTCTTTGTCTCTTATTTTGCTGAGTGATCTAAGATGTGTTGCTAAACTTCTCTCAGCTTCAGTTTCCCCATTTATTAAATTGGGGGGAATAATAACAACGTGTGTGTGTGTGTGTGTGTGTAAGAGACAGAGGGAGAGAATCAAATGAGAAATGCAATTGAAAGTGTGTGTACTTTGGACACTAAAGCAGTAATATATATTGAATTTTTGGGGGGCCCTCCCACAGAGCACTACTGAATAGCACTCAGTGGAGTTCTAAAGCTATATATGTTTTTGAAAGTCCTGGGGTGATTCTGATATGTTGCCAGTCTTGGAAATTATACATCTAAGTCTCCAGAAAAGAAATGAATTTGAAAGTTTTGGCAAGAAGCTGGAGAAAGGTGGTTGGGGACTGTCCCGAGGGTTTAGAGATGAAAGTGATGAGGGGCAGGTTTCCAATCACCTCTATCTTGTCCCTCCTGCGGATGCTCAGGGGCACCTCCAGGCTAAAGTTCCCACCATTTAATGCTTATTATTTGGAATCCTGGTTTCTGATCTCTCTACTCCCACATATCCCTCTGCTGCAGATCTCACTCTCTGGGAAACAGACTTCAGTGGCAAGAGCAAGTTTCCCTTGGAGGGAGCTCAAGAGCAACATCTGGGGGGATGGAGGGATGCAGTGCAGGGCAGGAGAAGGTGAACCGCGGAGCAGTCACCACCAAAGCCTCAGCCAACCCCAGCTGGAACTCTGGGGCTGTGTGGGGTCCAGGGGATGCGCTCCACCTCGAGGTCAGGGTACCAGGCACTCAGGTGAAGAATTCCTGGAAATCAGCTGGGTCCTCTAAGGAAGCAGCACTCTCAGCAGCTGGGGAGACTGGTCCTGAAAGTGGTGATCAGACTCCAGGCATTTCAGCACAGGCTGCCCTCTAGCCCTGATCTACCCAGCTCAGTTCTGAGCATTCCTTCCCATCGTTCAAACCTTCTGCAGTTACGCCACTGTCCACCCTAAACCTCAACATCCCAAACCCGCAGAGTCTACACCTGAACTGTCTCTGCTCCAGCCACGCTGACTGCTGTCCTTTTCCGATTGACTAACTCACCTGCACTTCCCCTCCAACCTGGATCAGCAAAGCCTTCAGGCCTCTCTCAGTAGTTTCTCACCATCCTTCAAGGTGCATGTCATGGGCAATCTAAAATGTTTTGCTGTCTACTTCTTCCTCTTTTCTTCTGCTGATAATATACATTTCCTCATCAATTATCCGGTCTGTTTAAGTTCCCCTGAAGCAGGCTGGAGCCCTTCAGCGGACAGATGTACAGGCATTTTCTGTTCTGCTGGTTTGGACTGGATGCTGCTGCTTCCCTAACTTGGGGGGTCTGCCTTGGGCCCTTGTGGGCTCACCATACATGCCTGGATCGTGTTGTGTTGGAAGCCACTCTGGCTTCTCCAGGAAGCTGCTATTTACCACGCTCTTCCTTCTTGGGTCACATATTCACTTGTTCCCCAGAGCACTCTGGAAGGTTCTGAACTTTGTCTGAATGGTTCTAAACGACTTCCTTAGAAAGAAACATGGGTGGGGGATAAAAGTGAGATCTGACCAACGGATTGGGGATAGGGTGGTTGCCATATCCCCTCTTTCTGGTCTTAAATGTGTTTCTTCCAGTACAAATGAGGCTCAAGAGTGGAAGATTGCAATTGGCTTTTGAAAAGGAGAAGAACAGAAAGACAGAAAGACGAGTGGCAAGTGGGTGCCCTTGAGGAAGTGTGTCTGTGTTCCCTGTTATTTCAGAGAAGCCCTCAAGGGAGCAATATGAAAATGAATTCCACTAGGTCTTTACCAGGGTGGCTATAAAGTCGATCATCTAGTAAGATGCTTTTTAAAGAAAAATGGACACTATTAATAATTACGCTGGATGACAGACATAACTGATCATCCCTGTCCCATATAAATAGGAGTTCTCTTACCTCTGATCCACGTCTAGCACTCATCTGAGGATTTTGAGGGGTGTCTCTTATGGTCACCATAAAGAATTAACACCAGGACTTCACCCTTTGCTATCATAACTTCAAAGCTTGGATCTGGGTATTCAACATTTACATTCCTCCAGTGTGAGGTAAGGGCGGGATCCTTCTTGGTTCTGCACAGAATCCTAAGTACTCATGTAAGGAAAGCTGGTATAATTATCTGGAGGAGAGATGGCAAACTCATTTTGCCTTTGGTGGTCAGGCCTCCTTACCCGTGTCGATCAACACAGTCTTTATTAGTAAGTGGAGGCAGGAGGAGAAGATCAGTTCACAGGCTGCATTTGGTTGGGTTCTGCCCGTGCTCAGCAGACCCAAGTCTTACTGAAGGATGTGTCCGATTCCCGCTCCAAGGTCATGCCTGAAGAAGAGAAGTTGAGCGTGGCTAGCATCTCATGACTTCTCCCTAATTTGCTTCATCCTAATCTGTTCTCAGAATATTAAAAAATAATAATCAGGGAGTATCCAGAGGCCAAGAATCTCACATCCTGCTTCCACCAGCCTCCCTAATCCCTGCTTTTCTGCTAGAACTGGCTCAGAAACTGCTGGACTCAACACCCCCCAGTAACCAGGGCCAGGGATGACCCAAACAGGCTGGGACAAGCTCTTGGAAGCAAGAGAGAGGCTGATCTTCGAAAACAGAATGTACTTAAAGCAATTCTTGGAAAGTCAAAGGAGGTTGAAGCTGCAGTCAGCATCATTTTATCCCTGGTGGAATTAATGACCTTTCTCACTGATGATTCTCTCGTGATGGATGTGAACATCTGTCTCATAGTGGGGAAAAAGATTGAAAAAACATCTAAAGTAAAAATTTGAACTAGAAGCAAACGATCGTCAGTAGTACACTATTTTGTGTGTGTGTGTGTGTGTGTGTGGTTAATGCCATGTGTTCATCAATTAATTAATTATCCAAGTGTCAATTTTTAAATCCCAACATGTATTCCTGCTCTCCTATAGTTTCTAGTTGGGTGAGGTGGGGTATAAAAGGGGTATGCAGACAATTAAATGAAAAAAATACAGGGCTGGGGATGTGGCTCAAGCGGTAGTGCGCTTGCCTGGCATGCGTGCGGCCCGGGTTTGATCCTCAGCACCACATACAAAGAAAGATGTTGTGTCTGCCGAAAACTAAAAAATAGATATTAAAAATTCTCTCTCTCTCTCTCTCAAAAAAAAAAAAAACCCATAAAATAAGATGTATGCTTTATTGAAGTACAAAATATTATGGGGTCACCTATCATGGACTCCCAACCTCATTCAAGGCGTCAAGGGAAGTTTCTCAGAGAAAGTGATATACAAACTGATACTGATAGGATCAATCAGTCCATGAGAAACTGAACTCGGAAAAGGAGAATGCTCATGGCTTGGGGGCAAGAGAACATGGCTCATTTGATGAACCATAAACTATGAAATAAAGCAGTGTCCCATAGCACAGGGGCAGGAGAAAGGGAAGAGGTGGCTGGGGATGGGGATGCTTCCATGTCCCCTTTCCTTTCTTGTAACATAGACTATTTGACTGAAAAGGGCATTTTTAGTCATCTTTCCTCCTAGAAATAAGGAAACTCAGGACCAGAGGAGGAAGCTGACCGGTTAAAACTTACACTTTTTCAAATAAGGAGAATGTGCCAAGTTGAATTCTGTTACCTGCTCTATGACCAGTTTTCTTGTCATGGTCTGGCTATTTTTTGTTGTTGTTAGAATACCTGAAATCATAAAATCATTTGAAGTAGCATTCTTTGACTAGAGGTCTGTTAAAAATGAGGGACATGAGCTTATTGGAAATGAAGCTGAAAGATCTAATGTCTTTTAACTGCCACCTTTGGATTGTTTCCATAGGATTTTTGGCTCAGCGAGTAATTTGAAAGTGTTTAGGTTCTAAGTAAATACATCTTTTGCAGTTTTCATGACTGTTAGAACCTTGGCATGGGCTAGCACTGTGGCCAAGCTACTCCATGCTCAAAACAGAGGAAGTGTGTGTGTGTGTGTGTGTGTGTGTGTGTGTGTGTTTTGAGAGAGAGAGAGAGAGAGGAAGAAAAGAATAAAAATAAGAAGGAGGAGGAGGGGGAGAGAAAGGGGGCGAGTTGTGCGGTGAGGAGGGGAGAGGACAGGAGAAGAGGACTGTGTTTCTAGTATTTGAATAAAGCCCAGGAAAGACCTTGATGAGGAAGGTAGAGCTCAACCACTATTGTGACCTATTAGACTGTAGGGCTAGGTAAAGGAAATTGTGGTGTTTTAAACTTTCACTGATTAGTTTCGCGCACTGTGCTTTATAAATAAACTCTGATGTTCCTTTGTCACATGCACAAAAACTTCCATCAGAGAATGGTGCCTTCCCTTCTCACGATCTGAGTTCAGTTCCACATGCCTCCTAATCTGGCTCATTGACTGCAGCCTTCAGTCTCTTTTTCTGCGAACCACTCTACCCAAAATCAGATTGGCACACCTGTGAGCATTTGGCCTCGAACCATGTCCAGACCAGTGCCCTACAGGTGACATTCAGAGTGCCCGGCCCATCCTATGTCCCTCTTCCTCTGTAAGGTGGGGTTGATCTTCCTGGCCGCTCATCTGCTTCCTCAAATGTCACCAGAGCCAACTGCTGCCCAAGATGGAAAGTGTTGATATTAATAATGATAAAACCTACCGAAACTGTCTGGAAAGAGAAGCCCCTGCTCATGATGTGATGTTTTCTAAGCAAATGGGGAGGGAAAAAAGGGAGGAGGAAGAGAGGAGACACCAAGAACAATATCCGACTCGGTGCTGCCAGCCCATTCCAGGTCTTGGGAAACAGGACGCTGTATCCAGGCTGGCTTCTGAGAGAAAGCGGGTCTGTGTGTTTGCTTGGAGATACAGTAAGGAAGCATGTGCTTGCCAGTGCAGCGCTGAGCCCCACGCTGGATCAGCAGGGCTTCCTGAGCAGCTGTGTTCTCCGGTGAATGGGGAGCTAATTAAGGTGGAAAGTCACTCATTGAGAATCCGGTGACTTCATGTGGAAACCATAACTTAAGGTCAATGAACCAAGGACTGTTGGAGATGAGGTTCACAAGCTGAATTGGAGGCTCCTTCCACAGGTCTGCAGGTTGAACCTCTGCTGTGTAAAAGTGGCTTCAGATTGCACACATGGCCAGGGAATGATTAGACCAGAGAAGAAGGAAAAAAACAGCCACCGTAATGTGTACCATGCAAAGCTCCCCAAGATGCCTGTGGTCTCACAGGAAGTGCCAGAAACCGCCCAACAAAGACCCTCCCTTAAAAGATGCATTCATCTTTCTCAGATGGTAATCTTAATTTCAGTTGGGTCAGCTGATCTGGTAAAGGTTATCTTTTCCCTCTAAATGGGAGTGAAATTACCTTCTCTTTGTTAGGTGACTATTTTCAATATTCAGACGTAAAATAGGAAAGATAGTTTCTACACCTTCAATAATCCACTGTGGGCTTTCCTAATCCCTACTACCATGTAATTGGTTCATTAAACTGTTTGGAAAAAATAAACAAAAGGAGAGAACACATTAACAAGTTGCTACTTGTAATTCAAGGGTGTGAAGTTAAAGAATGACATCTGTTTCCTCACCATCAGGACAGACTTGGCCACTCACCTGCTTTGTGGGCAAGTCAGGTAACATCTTAGTTTCCCTGTATATAAGGATAAAACTGACTCTACCCACTTGAAGAACCAAATGTAAATAATGTAAAAATGATTTGAAAAGTATAAAATGTGCTTGCAAATGGTAAGCTAGAGTTATGATTTAAGGATGGCAAAGACTGGCTCAGTGTTGATCGAAAATTAAATTAAAAGATCCACTTTTTAGACATTTAAAAATAATAAAGGAATATCCTGCAATTATTTCTTGACTAGGAAAAAAAATGTACTGCAGGGCATTTTGTTGAACTCACATTCCATTTTGCAGACTCTTTGAAAATTGCAAAAAGAAGTTAAATTTCAGTTGTGGGATAAACATCTTGACTCTGTCTGGAAGGGGAGATGTCTGTTTCCATTAAGCGATCCCAATTTCAAGGGCTTCATCTGAGCCATAAACCATCATTCTCTACTTGGAAGGCAGAGGAGCAAATTCTGACACAGGATGGAAATTCAAGAGGTTGGCAACTCACAAAGATTCTTTATTTTCAAAAACTATGGCGAGAGTTGGATTGGCAAATGACAATCGTGTGCGTATGTGTGTGTATTTGTGTGTTTTTCCATTTCAGTATAAAGTAAATAATATGGATATGAAAGCAGTAAGTGATTTTTAGTTTCCTAACATAGTTCAAGAAAAGCATGGCTGATTTTGGAGGAGGAAACACCACAGAAAATTTTAAGGAAAATAAAATGAGAATTTATATATATATATATATATATATATATATATATATATAGTGTTGGTTTAGTTACTGGCATTAAAGGCTGTAGATTTTGTTGGCTGTCTTTCCAGAATTTCCCCCCTTTCCTTCTTCCTAAGAGAACCCCACTGTGGATGGGGAATTATACCATTCTCCACAAAGCCATCTGTTTCACATCACAAGCATGGTGATCCCAGGGTCTTGCCAGCAACTGCTTTGGAGTGGGCATGTGCCCCTACTTTTGGCCAGATGCAGATATATAAAGGAAGTTTTCTGGGAGGTTTGTGGGAATAATTCCTTCATTTGCTTCAAGATGCAGCCTCTCTTTCTGTGGGGAGGTGTCATGGCTGAAATGAGGCAGCCTTCTTGTGACCTTGAGAGGTGTTACCCTAAGGATGGCAGATTAGAAAACTGAAAAGACTCTTCTGGATAAAAGTAAAGAGGCCCTAATGTTATTAAGGAGTGGTTGAAGAGCCAATTCTGGAATTGCCATCCTTCTCGGTTCCTTTTTGCGTGATACATAAATGTCCCAGAAGCTGACTTGATTTGTATTGGGGACTTCCCTAGTTGGCAGCCAGTGCCATCCTTACTGATTTGTTATCCATTTATGGTTGACACTGGTGCTGACAATCACAGCATTGAAAGGACATGAATGAATGCGAGACAGATGGGCTGAATTGGTGTCACATAAAGAAACAATAACAAATCAGATGAACGAATGGTCAAAGAGCTTACAGGCATCGTCTGCCCTGGGCATCCTACTAGGTGCTTTGAGTTAAGGACCCAATTTCTTTGCCAAGCAGCCCAAGATCTCGAATGTTCACAGTTTCAAGTATATGACATTGCATTCTCACGAGCAATAAAGTCTAGGTATACTTCTCTAAGTCAGAACTTTTCCCACAGAAGAATCTCTGCCTCTTTGTGTGACAAATTGCTTATTTGCAATGATATACTTGCTTGCATATCTATATTTTTCTTAACCCATTTAAGGTAAAATATGAGTGTTTTAGAGTTCTACTTCTGGATACAATTAAGACCTGCTAAATAGATTTTTGTTTTCCATAAAACACCTGTTATAATGTTAGGCATCCTACCAGCAAATGTAGTGGATATAAAACTTAAAAAGACAATTCCTGTATTCAAATGGCCCACAATCAAAGAGGAAAGAAAGTTACCATCTAAGTGAATTTGTACCATATCCACAGCATGACGGGGAAACCTGTATGGAGCTGATGGGGAGCCAATCACTGATGTTCTCAGACAAGGATCTTGGAGTGACATGGAATTTGAGCTGCACCTTGAAAAGCATCTAGGTCATCAATGAGCAGGAAGGTGAACGAGGCAAAAGTACCTCCCAAGGGGAGAAGAGTATCACCTCAGGGTGACAGAAGGGCCCTGAAAGCTGTGTTCACACTGATGGGCTGATCACGTGTCCAACACCTCAGAACAGGGAGGAGATGGCTGAAATATTTGGATGACTGTACCATTTTGCATTTGATTATTAAAGGGAAAAACATTCAAAATTTCAGCTGCTTAAGAGAAAAGAAAAAAGCAATGTGTGTTGAATGTGAGTTTGTATGAATTAATAGTATTGTTGCCAAAAATGCAAAGACATGCCTACGTCACGTTTCTCTCCAAAAGTACAGGATATCTTTCTGCTCAAAAGTGATCCTAACATTCAGTATTGGTTTTCTATTGCTACCATAACAAATGACCACAATTTTTTTGGTTTGAAACAACAGAAAATTATTTTTCTTGCAGTTTGGAGTTCAGAAGTCCAGCACAGGTCTCACTGGACTCATTGTTTGCTGGAAACTCTGTGGATAGAGAATCTATTTCCTGCTCTTTCTGGTTGCTGTTGGAATTCTCTTCCTTGGGTTTAAAGAATCAGAGTCCTTGTTTTCTCATTGGCTATAAACGGGGACCCCTTCTCAGCTTTTAGAGACCATCACGCCCCTGAGGTCACAGCCCCCTTCCCCCATCCTCAAGCCAGCAGGACAAACTGGGTCCTCTTCAAAGCACCAGGGAAGGGTTTTTGCTTTTAAGGACCCATGTGAGTATATTGTGCCTACCTATAATCTGGAATAATCACCCCCTCTCAAGGTCTTAAGGCAACGTTTCTACAGGTTCCATCGTTTGGGGGATGGACATCTTTGGGGGGGGGTGATATTCTGCCTCCTGCCCACTTTCTTCTCATCTGAACTGTTCTGCTCAGCTAAGGGTCACTGTCTTAGCTGGACATTGATAAATCAGGGCAGATCGATGTCAAAGTGACCACAGTGATCCAAAAATTCAAAACCGCATCACTCCTTTAGTAAGAGCTAAGTAGAAACCGAGAGTATTTCTCCTGGATATTTGGGAATAAGGAGAAGCATAAGACCTGTTTCAAATCATCTGAGAGCCTGTCATACAAAATGGGTTTATTCTGTGCAGCACAGATTGCAGAGCAGAATGAATAAAAAATAAGGGGAGTGGGGTGGGTTTTAGCTTCATATAGAGAACATAATCCTTGGTCCCCAAAAGTGGCCCCAATGGAGCATGTCTCTTGATATGCATGTCCTCATGCAGCCCCCTCCCACACTGAACTTGGATTGGCTCATGACTTGCTTTATCCAGTGAGACGCAACTGAGGTAATGACATAAGACTTCTGAGACCAGCCACTGAGAAGCCCCAACAGCTTCCATATTGACACTGTGTTAGAAGTCCATCACTGCTGCTGTGGAAAGACGCAGAACAAGGCCAGCAGGGCTATCCAGCTGAGCCACTGCAAATCGCCAGCTCCCAGCATCAAGAACTAAATGAATGGTTCTTATTGGGGAGATTTGTGATGTAGCAAAAGCTAACTGGTGTGCCTGCTCAGCTGATTTGTGTATTTGAACACATATCCAGGCACATTCTGAGTTTCTCATCATACAAACTGGAGTTTGTTTTCCCTTACTTTTGACTGAAAAAAAAAAATTGGCTTTTGCAAATCATTTCAACTTCCTGCCAGCATTGTGCTTGATTTAAATGTGTTATTTATAGTCACATGTGTATGGATATTTCCTTTTCCTAACCTGATGATTTCCTTGATAACTCATATGTGTAGAACACTCTTAGTCATTTTGCTGTCATAATCCATCTACTTTTTAAAAAAATTAAAGTGTATTTATACTGAACTATAGGTCAGTAATTAAAAACAGATGGGTTACAGAGTAGGCCTGAAACAAGTGAAAATACAGAAGATAATGAAGGAGAAGGAAAACGTCCCAGGGTTTTGATGGACATCATGTAGTTGTGAAGGACACAGCACTGAACTTGACAGCAGAGATAGGAACACTACCCCAGTGAGAACAGAAAGTCGGAATGAACAATGGCTATCAGAGTAAGCAAATACAGACTTACTTATATTTGTATTTTCTGTGGCAATTCACTTAGCCTAGCCTGGCCTTTCTGTAAATATACTGCATGAAACTATAAGCAAAAACACTTAAAAAAGTGCAATTTTGCATTGAAGATTTCAAAGTTTTTGACATCTAAAAATGGAAAAGACATACAGACAAAATAATGTCAATGATGATTTTTGACATAGTACTTATACACTAGGCCTCGTATGGAGCACTTTACACATGTCACATCTTTTAAAGCTGATAACAATCCTGTATGTTAGATACTATTGTTTTCCTGATTTTACAGATGGGTAAATCACCACTGAAGCAACTTTTTATTGCTATTTTTAATCAACAAATAAGATTGTATGTAATTATGGTATGTATATACAACATGATGTTTTGACGCATGTGTACACTGTAGTATGATAAACTAAGTTTTTATATCCATCATCTCACATCTTTATTATTTTTTATGGTGAAACTCCTTGTCTAATTAAACTTTTTGAGGGGCTTTCTAAAGACAAGTCTCAGAATCAATTTGCCCAGAAAAGCTTAAAACAATAAGAAAAATATGGTGGCATTCTGCACTGTGGATTGTCAAAAACTACGTGAGAGGGGGAAGAACCATCTAAGTTTTTTAAAAGTGCCATTATCAAATGACACTATTAAATATTTTTAAAAGACATGTTGAAAGAACAGTGCGAGGGAACAGGTCTTAGCCTGCATGTTTGATGAATGCATGGATTTTAGTTATTTCACTATTCCATTGAGTTTTCCTATCTTGGTTTATTTATAATGAACATATGTGTTAACAAGTGAAAAGAAATATGTGTGGGAAAGTGTGGAGAAAACTATAACAAGAAAGACTCAATTCTTAGCTCTTTAAGCACACTGTCATTTAATCTTCAAAAACATCCCCTAAGATCTCAGATGGGTGCTGTGCCAGGTATACTTTATGTAGTCAAGGATTGTTCCAGATGCAGTCAAACCCTCTATTTCAGTTTTTCATTACAGGCATCCTGCACAATATGTGCTATAATTTTTATTAAGACATGAAATTAGCTCTGAGAGGTAAGTGCCATGTGAAGTTCTTGCAGGGAGAAGGAGATGGAATAGGCCTTCTAGTTCACATCTTCCTGACTTTGCAAATGTCACTGTGTTTTTCTACCTGAAAAGCTAATAGGAGGTTCCAGTGGTCATGAAAGGAAAACAAAAATGCGTATCATGTTACTCTCAGGACTTCATAACCTTGATGGACCTTGAACCATGGACAGTTGATGATCTGTAGCTTCTAAGAACAGGTATAGGTTCAGGCAGCGTCAGGTTGCTGCTCTGTACCAGTTTCATGAGGGTCAGAATGAGGCATTGCAGAAACAACTAGGACTTTAGATATAAAGGAGTAGGTTTGATGAGAGAGAAAACCTTTTCCAAATAGCTTAATCAATTTATATTGCCTCCAGCAAAAGACAACCATATGGAAAGATCCATGTAAAATATCCTCACTCAGAGACAGTCAAAATTATATTTTTATGTGCTTCAACAATTCTTTTTTCTTCTGCTTCTCAATAAGTCACCTGAGATCATTGGATCTCATCAGCTCATGAGACACAACTCTCATCTTTGACTAAGATTTTAGTCAAGAGTCCTGCAATATCTCAGAGGTGTCCATAATCTTGTCTGTCAGGTACTTGAACAAAAGGAGCTCAATATATTATCTGCTTCCAGCCCCTTATAGATGTCTGATGTCCATGAAGACGATGGTAATCATGGTTGCTACTGCTGCTTTCCAGTGGAGATGAGGTGATCAAGCCAAGTATATTTTCACTGACATTCCCCAAACCATCATCTTTAAAAATGTCTGATCAAGGTTCAGTTCCCTAAAGTAGAAACGTGATCTTTCTTCAGCTTTGGCTGACTGATCTCTCTGTAGGATGCAGGCCCAATGACTTGGAGGTCAGTCAAAGGGAGAAAAAGACAATATGGCACCTTACCCATGGCCCTGTGTAGCGACAAAACAAACCGTGTGGGTTAGGCCCACAGCCCCAGAATGATTTGTTCTGCAGTGATTATGAACTATCTCATCTTCTGTCTCTTTCTTCCTCCTCCTTTTTTTGTATTCTTCCTTCCTTTCTTTTTCCTTTTTAAAACACAGGGTCTTCTTATGTTGCCCAGGCTATCTCTGAACTGCTGCCTTCAAGCAATGCACCTGTCCCAGCCCCCCAAGCAGCTGGGACCACAGGTGTGTACCACTGTGCCCTGCTGAGTTTATATCTCTCATGCTCTTAGCTTCACCTTAGATACTAAGATCCTAACTGCTAAGAGTATACAGTATAGACTAGCAGCTCCATCATGATTCTGGAGCACATTGGAAATTCAGACCTCACAGGAGACCTTTGAATCAGAATCTATAGGTGCTTCCTATGCACCTTAATGTTTGACAAATGCTATCTTGGACCCTGTTTTTCCAAGTCTTTTCCCTGCAGGTTTTGGGGAAAGGATGTATTTAAAAATTGGATTCCAGACAAACTCTCTTTCCATTTATCTCCACCTATAAACTATCTATTCATCCTAGTTCAATTAATGCACCTATATTTAAGTTGATTGATGTATCATTTTCTTTGCAAGCAGCAGAGGAAAACAGCTCTGGAGACACCCTGCAACTCTGAATGAGCCATGTGGCCTTAGACAAAGGTATTTATTTAATCTCTTCAAGTTTCATTTTGAGAAGGGACAGAAGCAGAGATAATATGAAAACTTGGGCACTAGAATTTTCTCATTCTTCTGATCCAAAGACAAAACTCCAATAATGGGCTTTAATTATTTCATAAATGAAAGTACCACTTGAGTGAGGGCCCAGCTAGCAATCAAGGAATCCTGGATGGACACCAGACCCCCGCTACCCTTTGGATGTTTAATCATCTGCCGACTGTATCAACAGCTAAATGTCCTCAGCCATTGGTAAGCCCCTACAGAAGACCCCAAATAAGAAAACTAGAGGTGCCACCTCAAAGGGCTGACATGATGTCTCTGTCCCTTTTACTTACTATTTTGATTGTCTCATCACTGGGACATGGAACAGAAAGTGCTGCCTCCTTCAGAAGACACTGATTTTATAACTGGAGATTCTGTATCCTCAAAGCTTGCTTCAGGATCTCATTTTGCCCTTCTGGGTACCTCACACTCCTGGTGGAAGCAGGAGTGAGGAGGAGGTGAAGAGGTGGGGTTCCGGGGGATCATGTCCCTAAGCTGAGGACACCAGGACAGCCAGTGCTGCTTCTCACAGGTTGAACTTCAGTGTCATGTTGTTTTCCATCCTTTGTCTTCTAGGTTTTTAATAGACTGAGCATCTAAATCTGAACATTTATATTTAATCAGCTAATGCTTCCAACTCTTCCTGGAGGCTGAGAATGGCTATTAACCTTGACTTAGTGGATGCTAAACATATTGCAATGAAAGGGGAAAATGCTTTTGACAGTAAGTTTAAGCAAAGCAGGAGAGAAGCACCTATGCACACAGGTACTTCCGCTCATGTGCGTGCATGTCACACAGCAAGCGTACCCGCACACACGCACAGACCTGTCTGCCAACAGATAGCCCTGACTTTGGGAGGTAGTATTTACTGCTACTTCCATGGTTCTCCTCTCTCTGCCTCCAGAGGCTCCCTCCCTCTTTCACTAACCTTCCTGCAGGTGTTACTGTAGGAACTCAGAACGAGTGCAGATAACTCCAGAGATAATGAATTTTCTAGGACAATTCATGGGAGTTCAGGCCTCCTTCTGTGATGGTTCATTTGGGTCCCTATAATAAAGAAAAATGTTTAATGAAGCAACAATTAGGATTAGATGACTCTCAAATGCAGAAAGGTATGCTAGATAGCCTACTTTGAGCAGTAACTCTGTGTTTTCATGTTCTAGCTCCTTTAATCACAACCACCTTCAGAGGAGGATGCTGTTATCCTTATTTTAGATTAAAGTGGGGCTCAGTCTTTTATATACAGCAAAATAAATTCAAATGAAAGGTTTGACACGAAGAGCCTCAGGCCATCTCCTCATTATAGATATTACTTCATGAGCACATCCAAACACAGAGTCTCTGATTCTAAAGAAGCATTTATAGATTAGTCTTTACGGACCCCATTTGAAAGGGAACTTGGGGGAATTCTCTTTGGCATCCAAGAGAAGATCATATCAATGAAGGCTGTGCCTCTTTCCCTTCTCAAAGGGATTTTAATATGCCTTTTGGAATGACACCACAATCTTCTTTCATACATGTAGATCCCAGAAAGGAGTCAAATGCGTATTATCCAACTTGGCAGTTTGTTCTTTCTGCTATTAATTAACAGATGTGTCTTTCTTATGTCATGTAATGAAGAATCTGGGGACAGGACCCAGATCTCTACTACCTATGTTAGGATTCGTCCTATATTCTAGTTTCATAATGATGAACCAAGTTGATGACAACAAAGGAAAAAAATACTTAGGCCATCAATACAAGTTTTATTGTTGAGGGACAGTAAGGAAATCACAATCCTTTACCCACTGACTGTGGAAGCTGTGTGATAAGTTAGGGAAGGGAACAGCAGCAAATGTGCTGTAATGGAAGGAAGGAAGTGAGTGAGAAAGAGAGAAAGAGAGAAAGAGGAAGGGAGGGAGAGAGAGGGGAAGGGAGGGAGGTAAAGAAAGAGAGAGTGATGGAAGGAAGGAAGGATCGTGAATATATGACGAGAGAATTAAGAGTGAAAACCTTGCATGTGAGTCCCATAGTCCCAGCACACAGCGGTCACTTCCCCTCTTAAGGACCCAGTGTTCACATGCAAGAAAAGGCCACCATGGGGGCGGGGGTGAGCTCTAAGATCTTCTCCTGCTCTAAAATCTTGTGTTCTATAGCTGTGCAACAAGAGGCGGTTAAAAACTGGACTCTTTTCCCAGAAGAGCCTTTGGGTATTTGGCTCATTAAAGGGATTAGCTGTCCATTTGTAGGGATGTCTCTCCAATGGGGTAGGGACAGAATGACCCAAGAGTTTTAGTTTTGATTCACTTTATGAAGTGCATATCCAATTTCCTGGCAAGTTCAGTCAAACACATCTCATATGTTTCAGCAATCCAGGCATTAGACCGAGACAGAAAAAAATGCCTCTTACCAATGTGTGACAAATTCGTATGGAGAAAAACACTGTTTCTTCTCTCCCATATGGCACAGCTGAGGATGGTTGGCTGTTCTGGCCTTGAAATGGTTCCCCGGACCAGGTGGGTGGTTTATTTCACAGGCTGGTGAAAATTCAGTGTGTCTCTTTCGTGAAGATGGGAACGGGTGAGAATTCTTCTGTTATAGCCTGGGGCTGTCAGCAAAGTCTAAGACACAGTTCATTGGTTTTTCTGCCAGGATGAAAGGGAAGGGAACCAACTACCTTCAGGAAGAAGGAAGGGCAATTTCAACCCCACTTAGGTCCTGCTTCAGAACTTCCCTTGAAGCCCAAGATCTTTGAAGTTTTGATTTTGTAAGGATAGATCAGATTTTTCCATGGAAAACCCTTAAACCACTTCACACTCCCATCTCAATGCAGAGAATGACAAGGCCTTTGGTGGACAGGCAAGGCAAGGGGAAGTGGTTTCCTAAACCCTCTTCAAACTATAGTTCCAAAGGATTGAGACTCAGTGGCTTCTAATTTGAAACGAGTCTTAGCCCTTTTTAAGACATAGTGGATTAGCTGTGTCCCCCTCTAAGGGTTAATGGTACAGATTGAAAAGCACAGAGACTATTGCACTGATTAAATACAAAAAATAACCAAATGAATAGAAACAAAAAAATCCCAACTCATCTATACCTCTGAAATCATTCCACCTCTTTAAGAAGTGGGGAATTATAAAGAAAGAAGGATAATCCATCTCCTCTGCTCTCAGTTTAAGTTGATGTAAACTATAGAAGGATAATGATTTTCATTGTTCTGAAACTTGGAGCGTCAAAATGAAACTCTTATTTTTTAGTCATCATCTTCTCAATTTGTTTCCAACTCTTCTTTTTTTTGCAGTGCTATGAGTGAGATACACTTTTAATACATATGTACTTTATTAATCTACTCATCACAAGGTCTAAGACCACAATTAAGCAAATAGGCATAAAATTTTCCAGTGTGAAATTTGATGTCGTATGCAATTAGGCACAAATGTAAGAGGTTTGCTACAATCAAAAAGTAGCTAAGTGATGGAATTTCAGGTTTGAAAGAAAATGCCAAAGGTCTTATTGCAATTTAGAAAATCAGAAACTGGTAAGTTATAAAGATGGGCTTGGATGAACACATACATATACATACACACATTTCGTTCCCTAGAAATGGCAGCGGTAGACATAAAGTTGTGCATGCATTGGAAAGCTTCCATGTTGGACATTAGAGAGGATTTCCTAACTATAGGTAACTATTTAATAGACCAAATGATTAGAAGCAACATAATCCTTTGACTAAAGGATTCTTTCTTGGATGTATTTGTGGACTCTGATAAAAAAAGAAATTTGCATTTTTAGAATTTATAGAGATCATTTAGTTCAACGAAAGAATCCCTTCTAACGTTTCTATATCAAAAATTAACACATCCTTGCCTGACCATCAAAGAATTGGAAGTTCATCTCTAGACATGTTCCAATGTCAAATAATTACAATGATTATTAAAAAGTCCCTTATCATACTAAACCAACATATATAACATTAATTTGTGCTTCGTTGGAGCAGTGTCAGATACCTAACTTGTTCACGTGATCAACTTTTGAACTTTTGAGCTCGCTTATTATATCATCATAATTCTTTTGCTTTCAAATTAAATATATCAAATTATTTGAAACCATGTCACGGTAGAAATTGTAGAAGGAGTGTGTAAGTCTAAGAGTGAATGGACAAATGGAAACTCCACCAAGTTGGTGAAGAGGTTTCAATCAACATTTATTTGTCACATACCATGTATTCACAGTTTGCTAAGTTCTGAAGTTCCCTATGAAACTACAACCTTGAACTAAACTCCACATTCCAAAGAATTATCCTTTGCTCAGAGAAGAAGGGATCTACCATCAGTTATTGTGCTTTGTGGGGCAGGATAGTATTACTAATGGAAAGAAAGAAGAAGATATGAGTAAACTCACAATATCCTTCATAAGAAGGCTGATGATTCCACAAATAGCCCCAATTCTACAAAGGAGATCAAGATTCTTAGTTTGGAGGCCACAAGAGGGCACTAGACTACTATATGGACCTAGCTCAACTTGGCACAAAGCAGGGGTCAGTACTGGCAATACACTGATTGCGATAATAGTAGATGGCCACATCTTGTGTGCTCTAAATCTGTGTCTGAGACACGGTGTGCAATCGTAGGTGACATGCAAAGTTGTTGACTATAAAACATATTTAGAATCCAGCCTCGGGTTATGCTAAATACCCCCAATGCATGTGCAATTTGAGAAAGAATAAAAAGAAAGGAAGAAGAGAGGGAGTGAAGGAGGAAGGGAAGACAAAAGAAAAAGGGTAAAGGAAAGGAGTAAATTTCTAAGAAAAAGTAAGGTGGTTCTTTAGGCTGTGAGTTCTGAAAGCAACATGGACACCCCGGTAATAGCCAGGGGTAAACAGCAGGAGTTAGACAGATGGTCTTTCGCATCTGCTTTTGGAAAGGTTGACATTTGATAAAACTCGCATTGGCCACAGGATACTCTCTAGTTTATGACATTCCCATGGGCATCACCCAAGTCATTTGTTCTATTTCTGAAGTGTTCCGTACTTTACAAGATTTCCAGAAACGTAGTCTCAGCCTAATGAAAGCACACTTAAACCCCTCTCATAAATACACTCTAGTCTATGCACTCACTGCTCCATCTGAAAAAGGCAAGAACAGTCAATTACGTTCTAGGTTAGTCTGGGTAAAATGAACAGGTTATTTTTGTCAATTAAGAAGTGTCTCTACAGTCCTAAAGTAGCCAATCAAGTTAATTCAGCCAAATGTGAATCAATACATGCAGAGTGGGTGGGGGTGCAGATCAAAACAACTGCTTGGGATCATAGAGATCACAATCAACACTGAAGTTCTCGGTTTCTCAGTTCTCAACAGTTATCTTAGTATTGTATAGGAAATGGCTCCTCAGGCATCCTAACTATGTATGGGACATAGTTTTCTCTAAAGATAGATGATAGATAAATAGGTTCCAATTGTCGTAGAAATGAGTCATTTGATTGATTAAACTAGATGTTGTTACAGTAGCAGGAAAGATGGGAGAGGGTCATTTCTCGAGGCAGAGTTCAGCTCTTTGAAAGTAGTGAAACACTTGAAGGGCTTTCTGCAGAGCCAGTTGAATCAGAAGGGAGATGCTTTCCTCCCAGGTTTTTACTAATTTACCTACATTCTCAGTTCTGCCCCCATCTCCCCTGTTTTAAATGCATGCATCCTATATTTGGAGATGAGTGTGATGTTCTGACACATGCTCACATTTCCTGGCCTGCACTTAGGTGCAGACCCTTCTTGGTTTGGATCCTTCCATCTCCATTGTTCTGACATTTGGTCTTGACATTGTCCATGACACTGCCTTGTGGCTCTGTCCCCCATCATGCTCTTGTCTTTTGCTTTCTGAATCCATCCCAGTCTTCCTCCCCAGGAATCTCAATTTTCCTGAGGTTGATTGACTGTGACATTGCCTCAGTTTTGAGGTCCTTTGTAGTATTGAGTCTGTTAATGAGATCTTGGCTTCTTGACTTTGACCAACTTGGTTGTTTGGCCTCTACCTTTTAAGTGACTCTTTTTTCCTTCATGATTTTATTTTATTATTATTTTTTTGATTTCTGGCCACCCATTTCTTCATATTCTCTATTTTTGACTCTTCTGTTAGCCTAGCACTATATTTCAACTCTTACCTTGACCCCTAGTTCTGTTTTCAGAGTACTACTTTCAGTGGCTAAACTCAGCCCAAACTCCATTCTCTGAAAGTCTCAGGTTGTCTCCATCTCCCAGTCATCCCTCATCCTCTGGACCTTCCCAAGCACCACAAAGAAGGTGACCGTCCTCTTTGCATTTCCCTCCATGGCATGACTTTTGAAGCTGCCTTTCTGGCCTATCTTCTCTCTAAGATCAAACACACACTTTTTGAACTTAGGAAATGAAAATAATAGTTCTAGTCCTAGCCAGGATATGCTCCAGGAGAAGTATGATTAATTCCTGAGACAGGAGATGGCAGCTTGTGGGGAATAACTGAGACACACCTAACAGGCCCAGCCTCAAATCAGGTGAACTGAGCATGCTGTTGGGCCCGTAAAGTGAAAAATGTGTCTCCAGTAAGTGCCTAGTGGGTACACATGACCAAAGGACATGGCAGTTTTCAATTCTTTGGTTTGTATAGAGGACCAACCTGGACACACTTGGCCTACGGGAAGTTGTTAGAATTTCCAGACTGGTTGTCCAGACCACTTGCATTATATGGATAATGGCAAATGTTTCCCTTCACTAAATGCCATGTAGACTTGCTTCCAAGTCCTTCAACGACTTGAGGCCCTTCATGGAGTATGCCTTCATCAAGGGAGGAAAAGGAAAGAGAAAAATATGGAGAATTTGAGCTCTGTTTTGTCAAAGGCTCAGAACTGAGAGTAGAAAAATGTCATCTGATCTTGACTGAATGGTAGTTTTCTACTTTGTCAACATTGAAATGAACCCAATTGTGGGAAATATTAAAAGTTGCAATCATAAAATTTTATTTCATCTGAGACTTGGAGGGCCAAAGACTTGTCATACAAGTCCCCAGACGTTCTGGCTTCATGCCAGGTGGTACTTGGGGTTCATGGTCACGGCCCATCACAATCATCATCGTTAACCTACCTCTGCCTACCAAATTTTCATGCCCTACACATGACCCAACTGCTGTTTCTTCCAAGAGAACTCATCTAGATCCTCTCTCATTCCTCATGGTCCTCTAGTACTTGGTGTGGCTTCCTGGGCTCAACTTATCAATTAAGGTCACTTATTTTCTTCCTTAAAAAAATGATTTACCAATGATGCCTGCAAAAATAAACATATGAAATAAAAAAGAATTTGCAAAAAATAAAACCTACCTTTGATGCACTCCTCTCAGAGGAGAGAAGAGCTCCTAATTATCCCAAGGACAGTGGGAACACTAAAGAAATGATGTTCACATTTGAAAAGCACTCCCCAAACAGATCACTTTAAAACACGTGACCGCATGTGATCCCCAGATGAGGTTCTTTTCTCTTTAATAAAATGGAGATGGGAGTGATTAAACCAGAGGAGTAAAATCACTCTGCCTAGAAGTGGGGCGATTAGAATCAGACCTGGATTCCGCCTGTCCTTTTCTCCCCACTGCGCTGCCTCCCAGTACGCCCAGCATCCTTCCAGACAAAGGTCTGGAGGAAGCACAAAGGGACTTCTATTTTCATCTTTTGGTCCCAGCAAGATGAGGATCAGCAGGCAGGCAGACAAACTTGGGAATAATGGCCCTGCTCTCTCAACCGGGACCCCCGCCCCTGTGCCTTTATCCCCACTCGGGGTGACCTCGGCAGAACAAGCTGGCTCTGTAATGACCACTTCGGTCAGCAGGGGCTGTGTATTTAGTAGCAGGAAATATAAGCTTTTGTGGTTGCCGTGACGTCATCCCATCCACTAAACAGGCCTTTATAATTTGACCACAAAAAGGCTTGTAAAGGAGAGACACATCCACACAGGGAAAGAGGCGACCGGCCGGTTGTCCTTCTGCATGGTGAAAGGGGCATTGTGTCTTCCAAATGCTTCCCCAAAGCCTGATGTTTGGTCTGCTGTAGACAAAACATCTGGATGATATATGGCGCTGTCTCTGTAGCCCAGCGCCCAGCTCATCCTCTTCTCCGCCCCTTCCTTCTCACCCTCTCTCCGTTTCTCCTCTCCTCACTGTCTTCATCCCTGGGCAGTGGGAAACTTCCATTTTTCTCTTCCCTTTTAAACTCTTCATTTGTCTAAAATTTCCAAATATATTTCTTAAAATCCTTTGGTTGTTTTTAAATATGTGGCTATATGACGTGCAGGCACACACCCACACACACACAAAGTTCGTTACTTTTCTCCTGATGTTTCACTGTTAGAAAGAGAAAAAGGATGAAAGAGAGAGAGAGAGAGAGAGAGAGAGAGAGAGAGAGAGAGAGAGAGAGCGCAGGAGCACACAGACATTTAGAAGATGGTTGCTAATATATTAATGCAATATTAACATTTTCTTTCCTTGGAGGTCTTAGGGTTTTTTCTGTCGTGGTGGTTGATGTTGGTGGCGGTGGTTTTTTAATTTTGTAGAGGGGTCGAGCTCAATGATCCAGGACCTTTTAAGGTTACTTTGTACAAGCTCAAGATGATATTCCACTTACACACTCCATTTTGCTTTTTATTTTAATTTTAGGTGAAGAAAGGGCAAACATTAGGCATGAATACCCACAGTCTCATTGGTGCAAAAGAGAAAGAAAACAAAGATCGGTTGATATGCCAAAGTTTTTTTTTTTTTTTTAAAGCAGATAAACTGAGAAAAAAAAGGATGTAAAACTGAAAGAAAATGTTTATATGATACGTCTGTATAAAATTTTCACTAGTTTTTAAGATCTTTGAAGCTAGGGAGCGTGTGTGTGTGTGTGTGTGTGTGTGTGTGAGAGAGAGAGAGAGAGAGAGAGAGAGAGACTGAGCTCCAGCACCAGAGAAGGGAACAAAGAGGGAGAGAGGAGGCTGGGAACTGGGGGCTGACGTGTCACCTCTGAATGAAGCTGATGGAAAAGTATGGCTCCCCCCAATTTGCACCGCTGTGGAAACCTCCCTCCCAGAGCTCTGCGCTTTCCTCTAAGGCACAGGAAGCAGGAAACACCTGCTCTCCTTCTCCCCTGACTTTTTTCCCTGTAGGGAATCTGGGTCTTCTCCCCCTCCCTTTCTGCGGTACACAAATGGACAAGCAGATTTTCCACATGTCTCCATCTTTCTTAAGAGAGGAAGTCTGGCATCATCTATTAGCAACTGATGCACTTTGATAGCTTCCCCGCCCCCACTCTATTCTCTTTTCCCCCTTCCAATTGACCTTATGTATTGCTTCCTCAAACCAGCTCCACCCAACCTTGTGCTAAGAATATTTTCCTCCCACAATAAACGAGGAATAAGAAGTCTCCACCAAACTGTTGGGAGACAAGTGTACATTCTGTTCATCTTGATTCTTAATTTTGAATTTTGCCATTTCCCTCCCTGCTACCCAGGAGAAGTAAATGCAGTTCCACTTGGGAAAGGCATGAAACACAGATGCAAGTGTGTGTCCGATCAAGATAGCCGCTTTCAGATCTCCTCCCAGTGGAGGGGCACTGAGCTATTAGGATATCTTAGAGTAGCCCTCATGCACCACTGAAGAGCAGCCAAGGAGCCTCTTCATAACCATATACAGCAGGTGAAAAAAAATTTACTATACAAAAAATTTCTGAAGACCAAGAAATTTTCACCAGGCTTGCAAAGCCCACCAGAGGTTGCCATGTCTAGTCCCCTTTGTCTACACCGAACACCTGTGGCAATGCTTGTAAGGCTACCTTCTGCATAGTACTTCCTTCTGTTGTTCTTTAGTAAAAAGAATCCTTGGGTAGAAAATGAAAAGAGGCAGAGAAAATTAGCCAACTAAAAGGCAAACTGAAGTCTGTTTTTCATTATTTTTCACAGGAATTGATTTTAGTTCCTGGCCAAGTAGAAATGTATTTTGCATTATGAGAAGAGGCAGGGTGGTATACCAGAAATACAAGTGGTCTGGGAGTCAATAAATCTTAATGAGTCACTGAAAAAATCAGGGCTATAACTATGACACAATGACAAGTTACCTCCTTTCCCTAGACAGTCTAATAACCTTTAAAGTGGGAGAGCTAAATGATCTCTGAGATTACTTCTATCCCCGTTTGCAACATATATGACAGGACAGAGCTTCCCATCTTTTTCAATTTACTCCTAGAAACCAAGAAGAAAATCAGAGACATCCAATCCAGAAAATAAACAAAGGAATAAAAATTCATGAAATAAATATTACATAAGGTCAGTGAACTTATGAACAAATGTTCAACCTTTTCAATGATCAAAGAAATGCAAATTAAAACAGAGACTCTCATGGTTACCTTTTAACCTGACCAAAATGGAAAAGATAAATTTCTATAACTTTTTTATCTTAGTATTGCTCATCATAGTAACACATGGGAAACAACATATATGCCTCATTATTTCAGTAATCCCCCATTGTCTATAGTTTCATTTTCTTCTGTCTCTGTTGCCCACAGCCAACCATGGTCTGAAAATGTTACATGGAAAATTCTAGAAAGAAACAATTTTATAAAGTTTAAATTGTGCACCATTTGAGAAGTGTGGTAAATTCTCATACCTCCCCTCTCCATTCTACCCAGGATATGAGTCATCCTTTGTCCACTGTATCCACATTGTATATGCTACCTTCCTCCCACCATTAGTCATTTAGTGGCATCTCAGTTATCAAATCCACTGTTAAGATATCACAGTGTTTGTGTTCCAGTAGCCCTTGTTTTACTTAATAATGAACCCAAAGTGCAAGAGGGGTGATGCTGGCAATTTGAATATGCCAAAAAGAGGCTATAAAGTGCTTCCTTTTGGTGAAATGTGAAAGTTCTCAATAGGAAAGAAAAACATTGTATGCTGAGATTGTTAATATCTATGGTAAGAATCAATGTTCCATCCATGAAATATGGAGGAAAAAAATCTGTGCTAGTTCTAGTGTTGCAATTAAACTGTAAATGTTATGGCCACGGTGTGTAATAAACACATAATTAAGATGGAAAAAGCACTTAGTTATAGGGTTTATTGTTATTCAGTGTCAGGAATCCAATGAAGGTCTTAGAATACATCCCATGTGGATAAAGGTAAGGCTACTATATTTCCATTTATTGAAATACTTCCACTCATTAAAAATGATATGGGTCTGTATACCTTAACAGTGGAAATGTGGCTACCATAAACTAAGACAAAAAAAAGAGTACAAAACACATGTACTGTTATTCCACTTAAGGAAAACTGATATAATGTGTGCATAATGCTCACAGAGAAGCACCCAAATAGGCTCACCACATTATTAGCTGTGATTATCTCAAGGTGTAGAAATCATTGCATAACAGTCTTTTCTATATTTTTCGTATCATTGGAATGTTTTACAGCAAACATATGCTACTTTTATAATCAATTTCATCTTCATTTGGGAATAATATTAATTAAAATTCTATGAGCATGCTGTGCACAGAAGAACATTGCATTGAAAGTAAAATCAGCCTTACTTGGGCAGCAGATGGTAATGGGAGCTAGTAACCCTGATCTGCTCACTCTGAGCCCTGGAATCTTAGATATAGTTATCAGGTGGCTCTTTGTTGTTCAGATACTTCTCTTTTATAGGTTGCTCACATTTGCTGAACCTCAATTTCTTCATCTAATGAATGACAATGATAATTTTCACCTTGTGAGGCAGTTATAAGAATTCAATGAATAATGCCCATAAATGTCTTAGCGTGAGCCTAATAAATATTTGTTATTGTTGTTGAACAAATTAATATTTTTATATTATAATAAATAAGCATTATCACATGAAATTCATTAGTTGATAGAAACCACATTAGAGTGGCTTGCTATGTGACATTTGTAGTTGTTGTGTATTAGCTACTAAGATTAGTAGCTTATAAGGACTGTTAGGAGGATTGTGGAGCAGTCTTTGGCCATGGTGCCTTTACTCCCTTCAGGGAATGGTGTCCTGAATTCTCTAATGTGCAGCTTCCATGCTCTCCCCAGACAGCTGGTCATATAGTATCACATATGGAAGTCTCAACATTAAGCACAACCTTGACCTTGATAGTAGAGAACTTTAAAGGAAGAAAACAAAAGATGCAAATCTGCCTTCAATCTGATGAGGAAAACAGATCAAAGCTCTCCAATCTGCAAACGTGGTAAAGTATTGTATGCACAACCACAAAAAATATATACTAAAAAGTTAGAGAAGTTCATCTGATTCACTTGGGTGGAGGCTTCAGAGAAGCTGTAGTGACAGACTAATTTTTAAGACAGGAATTTTCTGTGGGGAAGGACATTTCAAGCAGAGGAAGAAACATGGGCAGAGGCATTGGAATTTCCTAAGCAAGATACAGAATGCATCTTCTAAAAGAGGGTGCCATGGAAGGGATATAAGGTATGCACAGGGAAACAGGATGAGCAAAGCTGGAAATGAGGGTTCTCTACAAGCTCATAGGCAGGAATCCCTCAATGCACCTAAGTCTTTGTTACCTCAGCTGTAACCGGGAGGTGAGTGGAAGGGATGCACTGAAGCAGCCTACGAAGCTCATCTGGTTACAGAGTGGGGTCCCCAGGTTTGGTGAAATTTGGTGATATCTAGTATCTAATGCAGTGTCGGAGTCCTCGGTAAACTCCCTTTTGTTGACCTGAGAAAGTATTAGAGAGTTCTGGGAGGGTCAGTAAAATGAATTTAAGAACAAATTGAGAAAATATGACACCACAGGAGAGTGCTGAGAAAGAGCAGTCACCAGCAGCAAACTCTGGCACCTAACTCCCACCAATAAATGGCCAACTTGGAAGCAAGAGGGGACCTTCTAAGTGCTGAGCTCAAAGCAAGCCAGCCAGCTGGGACAAAGAGGTCCTGAGCAGGGAGCACGTCCAACTGCAGGGCCTACCATCTCCCTTCCTGGCCTCCCTCCACCCCAGTCTGACCTGCCCTTCTCTTCCACCTGCCTGAGGACCTGGGCTGCAGCTAAAGGCAGAGGTTCTACCAGGGCTCGGCAGCTGCTTCCCAGTCGAGACTACAGGATATTCATCTCTAAAATGGAGATAATCCATGTCCTAACTAACTCACATAGTTTTGGGAAAGAGCAAACAAAGCAGAGTCAAAAAAGTACTCTAAGTGTTTTGAAGAATAAGTACTGTCATCTCAGAACCCAACTAACCTCCGCTTTCAATTTCTCTTTCAGGCCAATACACATTGGAATTTAAAACCAAAAAGATCAGAGTTTTTGGTTTTATGCAGCTTCCTTACCAATGTTCCTTGGACATCTTAACTGGTATTATTTTATAAACTATTATGAAAATATTTGGGAAGTTTTTGAAAATTTTATAAAATGAAAAGTTCTATTAGTTTAGAGCAAGAAACCATCCAACATCCTAAATTACTGGCATCCTGTTCACCTTGGCTTTTGTTGGAAAACTGGTTTGGGGGATTTCTCTTTGTTTTTTTTTTTTGAGATGGGGAGCTAGAAAACTGCAGACAAACATGATTGTCCATAGAGTCCTTTACAATGAAACAACAAACAAGGACTCAACTCTCTGTCTTGGGCCCCACTAAGCATTGAGCTTAGAGGTGTGAGACCTCAGCATCCCACTAATTTTTTTTTTTTTTTGCCTTTTTTGGTACCAGGGACTGAACACAGGGGCACTTTACAATGGAGCCACATCCCCAGCCCATCCTAAAATAAATAAATAAATATATATATATATATATATNTCTATCTATCTATATATATATATATATATATATATATATATATATATATTTAGAGACAGGGTCTCTCTGAGTTGCTTATGGCCTTGCTAAGTTGTTAAGGCTGGCCTTGAACTCCTGATCCTCCTGCCTCAGCCTCCCAAGCTGCTGGGCCCACTGGATTCTGAGCATGTTACACCCTCAGTATTTCTTGAGCACCTTCTGGATTCTTCAAGCTGTACAGTCAGGGAAGGTTATGGGAAATGCATACATTGTGGCCACTGCCTCAGACATCTTAGGGTAGTTAAAGGAGCGAGATATAAGTGTGCAGATACATAAATAGAAAATAAACAATCATTTTCTCTCATCCCATCAGGTGTTTGATTCATTGCATATAATTGCACACATTTTCCCAAAAGTAACTTGAGAAGCAGGTTCATTGGGGTGGTTAGCATATATGTATTTTGAAGAGGAATAACTGAGAATTTCCAAGCTGAGTGGGGTACTGAGTTTGAATGAGAACCCAAGCCACCTAGTGTGAGGTCCAAGCACACAGTGTGGCACAGTGGGGAGCCTCATGGTCAGTAGAGATGGACTGACCTGTTAGAATCGTCTTTCTTTTCTGGGTGACTTTGGGTGGTATGTTACCTAATATTCCCATTTTGTAGATGAACAGATAGGATCAGGTGGGCTTCTGGTGAGGATTTTAGAAAGAGATGGTGTGCATGAAGTGTCTCATGTGACGCCTAGTAGGTGGCTGGAGGGAAGGGAGGTAACTGACTCAGGACACCGGGGTAAGCCTGCTGAGGAGGGGAATCTCTGGGGTGCTCTGGCATGTTCTCCTTTTGGTCAGATGTAGGTCTTGGACTCCTTTCTTGTAGCCTTACTATGTTACTGGCACCTCTAGCAAGCCCAGACTGCCTGGGCAATGCTCAACTGATCTGGTCATGCCAGCCTACCTGGTTGCTGGGAATGGCAACCAGGGAGGGACAAGTACAGGTGCTGGCTCTTTGAAAGGAAAAGTTTGAGTCTGGAGAACATGTTTCCTCTTTGATACCTAAATCAGTCTTGACCGCGCTGTTCTGCACACGTTTTTCTATTGTACAGAAGAAATGTAGAGATGAGAGGAGGGAAAAGATTCACTCCCCTCCTTATCACTCTTGCCAAGTGAGACTTGAGGGAGGGCATATTTGAAGGAAGCTGTGTCCTCCTTGCTGTTCAGCCAGTCATCCAGGATCTACTGAGTATCTATTGAATGCACATCCTGTGCTAAATCTCTGGAAGTTTACCTTGTTTACCAACAGGGGAAAGACAACATAGCCCGGTCAGGCACATTGGAACTGAATCCTGCCTCAAATAATATTTACTAACAATATTATTTGAGACACTGACTTCAATGAGGATAATAATTCCTACCTTGCAAATTTAATATGAGCACTAAAATAAAAACATATCTGTTTAGAACATAATAGGGGATGAATAAATGATGGTTGTAGTTGCAATTATTACTGTTATTATGTGATACAATTAGAGACTAGCTACAGGCTAAACTGTGTTGGTAACTTCAGGTGGAGAAGTGATTAAGAGATAAAGGATATAGGCATGGCATGTAGTAACTGGTGGGCAAACTCTTGGAACAATGCATGATTTGCCCAGAGCCTTGAGATCTAGAGTGGATTTTTGGATTGGCAAAAGGGAGAGGGAAGCATTTTGCAAGAGTTAGAGGAACATGGAAGCAGAGATTCACAGAGCATGTGCAGAAAGCAGGAAGGGTCCTGGAGCAGGGCCAAGGCAGAGACACTCTGGAGCTGACTCTGAATAGGGAAGAGGGACAAGAAGACAGGGAAAGGTTTGTGATCATGGCATTCTGGGTCAAAGCCACAAGCAACATCTGATAGCAGCGTGCGGGGTGGATTGGGGCAAGGAAACATGGTATATGGAGACCCATGAAGAGTCTGGTAATGCACTAGGCCAATGATGATAGAGTCACAGGCTATAGGAAGATGGCAAAGTGTGGGTCTATGTGACACCTGTAGGTCATCTTCTTCTCCCCATCACCTCTGCCGGACCGGGAGTCCATGCCACCTTCTTTCTCTTCAGCTGCTAGTACTTGGACTAAGAAGGAATCACTATTACAAGTTACATTTGAGGAAATGGACTGAGAAGTTGTATAACACAGCTAGGGAGGGATACAGAGGGACAGCAGGTAAGTGACAAAAGGAAGGTCTTATTCTAAAGCCTGTGCCCTGACCCTTATCCTACACAACCTCTGGTTTTGCTTTGCCATTTGAGTATGAAATCACCTGAAGTCTTAGAAACAATTGAATGGCTCCTGAAGAGTTCTCTGATAGAAGGTGTTCAATCATTAGCTAGGATTTTATTCAAAATGCTTTGAAGTGTTTGTTAGTGAGTAGGCAGAGAGGTGCTGACTCTGGTAAACTGTAGATCTGAGTCATCCAGGGGGTTGATGATTGAGCCTGCCCTAGAGGCTAGATCTCTGCATCCTTCAGCCATCCTGTTCTGGAAAGAGCGGTAGAGCATTTGCCTGTGTGTGCAGGCTGCCTGTGTGACTCCTGGCACCAGGAATGGGTCCGTGTTCTTTCATGGGCAGAGGGATAGTTATTATCATTAGACAAATCAGAAAAACAGTCAACACCAAGTTGGTAGCCCTTTAAATATACCTGGAAAATGAGAAGTTCTTTAGGTTGAAGTAATTTTGTTTTAATTATTTACTGGAACAGATTGGTGTTGGACATGTGGCCACCAGTCCTATGGCAGAAACTAGTTATTAGAGTAGAATTATGTCTTTCAAAGCATTTAATAAGTTTAGTTGTGGACTTTTGACAGAAAGAAAGAAAGAAGGAAAGGAAGGAAGGGAGGGAGGGAGGGAAAGAAAGAGACAGGACAGAGAAGTAGAAAGATGGTAATTATCCCAAGTACATATATAAAAACACGAATGGTGTGACTCTACTTTAGTGTACAACCAGAGACATGAAAAATTGTGCTCTATATATGTACTAGGAATTGAAATGCATTCTGCTCTCATATATAACAAATTGGAATAAATTCATAAATTTAAAAAAATTCTATTGAACATTTTATTTTAATCCAAACATTTATACTATTATACAATTTAATTATATAATATTANGAGGGAGGGAGGGAGGGAGGGTAGGAAGAAGAAAGAGAGAGAGGGATAGAGGGGGAGAGAGAGAGACAGAAAGAAAGGGAAGAAGAAGAGAAAGGGAGAGAGAGAGAAGGTGAACAACTAGAAAGAGTACAGAGAATCCTCTGAAAAGTTTCTCCTTTGGAGGCCAGTGTGCTCTATTCAATAAATCCAGCACAGTTCCTTTAATCTCCAGTTTTGGAATTAAATGTGTAGATAATGCAACTGAACTATTTAAATACCTACAAGTTTGTAAACGTGAGCATTTCCCAAAGCAACAAAGCTACCTGGGCATGTATGGACTGAGGCGATGCTTATCGAGTTTAAGAGGTACATGATTTAATTGCTTCTATTTCTCCTTCTCCATTTCTCTTGCATCTTGGATGGGAAACTGGGTTCCCAGTTTTTGCAGGCCGCTGCCCGTCACTGGAACCATTCTCTGTTTTATACATTTAAGGGCAGTATTTTGCCCTCTCTTCATAGGAGTTCAAGACTTCACAAGTCTTCCTGTTCTGCTTCAACACTTTGTCCTGCTCTCCTGCCCGACTCTGGTGACCCTCAGCTCATTCCTCCTCTTAGTGACTCATCTTCATCCACCAGATGATGTTCAAGATCCTTTCAAGTCCTTCCAGTCCTTCAACCCATTTTCTTAGGTTACCATTAAAATGTGTCAAGAGAAAAATCAAAACTCCCCATGTCACACACATTTTATGAGAGGGGATAAAAACCACGGCTGCTGTTCCTTTCCAATGTAAATGTTTACGTGTTTAAATCCACGGAGTTTACATGAATAACTGAAGTGTGAGCCACATGTCCTTTTCTGTAAAGAAATGACACTTTCTTCCCTGAGAAGCTTTTCCTGTCTTCTTTCCTTCCCATGAGAATTAAGTGAAAAGAGAAAGACTGCTTCAAAATCATGGTGGGATATCTTCTTAACCCCCTCCTCAAGACAGGAATGAGGTTTAAAATAAATATTACCAGACTGGAATGCAGGAATCTAACCATCAATTTGTCCATTCTTCTCCCTCCGGGTAGCACCACATTTATATTCCCTCGGACAGATGTGTCTGATGGCCTCCAGAGAAGGGCATGTCACCCCACTCACAGAGCACTTGGTCAATGGTTCCAGTGTCCTAGGAACTTGTCAGTTGTGAAATTCATTGTGTGCCTTGATCCCCTCTGCCATGTTATTAACCGACATCCCCTCACTCGTTCCCCAGTGGACTTGAAGAACAGATGGCTATTATCTTCTCTAGGGTGGAGTTCTCAGAAGCATATGAATCTTAGGCAAAGCCAGTCAGTTATTTCCTTCCATCCGTCACCACTCCTTGTAATGCCTTCCCCCATCCCATCCCACATGCACACCACATAAATTCCCATTGAAATACTAGATAAAATACAGAATGGAAATGAAAAAGAGCCTGTTAAATCTCTTTAAAGCCTGCTGCTGCCTCACATTTTGCCTGTGGTAAATGGTCCTTGGTGATAATTGTTCCTAATCTAATAAATCTAATTGTCCTCAGAGGCAACAGGTAACGTGAAGTAGGAACCAGCAATGTTCCAGATAAATAGCAGCAGCAATTATGTGTGAGAAATTATAATTAAACTTGACATGGGAACCAAAAGTTACCCTATGGAGTAAGGCAGCTTCCCAAACCATGCACAGTGGATTCATCAACAGTTTCCTCTTGAAGTCACATGATCCTAAAAGCCTTGAGTCCTGAAATTTCAGGACACAAAAGACACACAGTGACGTAACTCAGGGTAATTATTATGGTTGGAATATGAGGTGTCCTCCCAAAGCTCCTGTATTACTACAGGTGAAATGACTAGATTGGGAGAGCTGTGACCTAATCTGTAGGTTAGGTAGGTTACACCCCTTGGGGGCCAGTTTCCTGTCCAGCTCACATCTCACATCTCTCATCTCTTGAAGTCTAATCAGAATGCAAGAACCTTGAGGTGCAGGAGTCTACAAAGATTTTTTTCTACTCTCCTGAAATATATTTCCATCACCTCTACAGCATCTCTGCCACAAGGCTGCTCGATTCCACTTAAACATTATTTTCAGAAGCTTAAACTACCCATCCATTCAAAGATGGCCCTAGCCATTCAAAAGAGTTCCTTTGCTTCTTTGAAACCTTTCCGAATTTGGACTTCATTTGTATGGCTACTCACAGTTTCAGGACCAATGACGGTGAGAAAGATCCTTTCATTTTCTTAGTGCTCAGGGATCCACGGTCACAGATGCCTAATTTTTGCCCCACACTGCTCAGGTCAATGTGGTGACAGCACAAAGACTCTCCAGGGGTAATCATCACTGACTGAGACTGGTGTGTATCATTGTTACGTCTTGTCTCCACCACTTTTGAAAGATATTGTTTAATGTAGCATTCAGGGTTGACCGTTCTTTTCTTTTAGCATTGAAACACTATTCTATCTTCTTTTAAGTATTTCCCAATGCCCGAGGTGTAGTAAGGTGAAAAAGATATGATTGAACACCTAGCAAATTTTTGAAATGCATTTATTTCTGAATAGGAGATAAGTTAAACACTTAGATATTTCCCAAAGGCAGTGGCTTCATGGATGTAGTAGGACAACCTTTTTGACCCTCTCATGAATAGGGAGAGAGAGAGAGAGAGAGAGAGAGAGAGAGAGAGAGAGAGGAGAGAGAGAGGACCACTTTTAAAACCTTGAAGTCTTATCCCACCTTGGTCTGGTTCTCAAAGCACTTCCTCACCTCCTGCTATGGTTCACACCTCTTGCACAGGACTGGAACATCTTGGGACCTCACTGTGCAGGCAGGCTGAGGATTTATGAGGACCTCAGCTACTACACAGTTGGTGTGATGGTGGGATGAGGACCCTGAAGTTTCTGTGTTCTGGAAAATGCAGGAAGAGCCACTCTAGGACCATCTCAGAGTCCAGGAAAGGTTGGAAGCAGTGGTTGGTGAACAGAACAGTCAGTGAAGGGGAGAGCTGCCAGGAATGAGGAACCAGACCCAGCATATGCAATTCAAAAGTTCTGAGCAGAGCTACCTTCTTGATCCAAAGACTCTTTTCCAAACCCAATCTAGGCAGATGGCTGGGATTGCAGACCTTAGAACCACCCAGAGAGAGAAACACCTCCAACTATCTAGAATGACATATTTCAATTCTTAGAACTGTTTATTTTATTTTTTTACTGAAAGATCATCTTTACCATCTAATCTAATTCCTTCTTGTAACACCCATACCAATTACATTGTGGTTACAGCTTTTAATCAGTAATAAGTTAGAGAAATATTCTAGAGTCTGATTATACTCATTATCTCCTTATACATTTAACACAGTATCCTGTATTCAGGTCAATGTCCCTCATTCCCCCACCCCTTCACACAACTACACCTTGAGTCTCCTCTGAAAGTTCATTTATTTTTCCTATTATACACGTAAGGGAATTAGGAGCTAGAGAGTGGGGACCCTAGGCTGTTTCAGAAAGTCTTTGAATAAGAAGGCCAGTTCTGTTCAAAGTAAGAAACTGTCTTCAATAGTTCTCTAGGTTGCCAGCTGACATGAAACCAAGGGAGAAAAGTCAGAGGGCTAACACTCGGTCAGGACTCATGTCCCCACAAAGCAACACTAAAGGACGTGGTCACTGCATTCCCCATTCCCTGCACCCCTGACCAACCCAAGCTAGTCTGAATCTCTGAAAGACACATTGACCCCGAACAGTGGAATAAATCACCTGAGGAATGACTTGAACCATTAAGGATAAGAATTAAATTATAGACAATCCAATAATGTGACAAATGATTGTGTATTTTAAACACTCCCAACTCTGATTTTTCTCAGTGAAGATGGTAGATTAATTGCTTTCATGTTTCTAGCTTTTACTAGAACCATATTGGGAATGATGTTCTGTCTGACTCTTTCTCTGGGTACAATCAAATGATTTGCTGTGACCATTGGGTTAATAAGTAAGTCACAAGCAGAATCTTAAAAAAACAAACCAAAACAAAACCTTGTAAATTGCTGTTCCCTTCTTGACACTCTTGTTCCTTTGCCACAGATATGACCATATCCCTCGCTATCCTGCTTTGGGAATGTGAAGACACTTGAGGAAGTTCAAGTTTTCCCAGCCAAGGCCATCCTAAGCTAGTTAGTCCTTTTCTGACCTGCAGCTGATACTAAATCTATGAATGGGCTCAAGCAACCCATGAACTGCAGCTGGCTCAGGTCAGCAGAACTGCACATGCAGCCCAAAGGCTCCTGATCTGTAGTAAAAGTTTTTTTGTTCTAACTGCAGGGTTTAGGAGTGGTTTGTTATACAGCAATCACCAATTGCAGAGCTTCTTCTAATATAATAATATCTCAGAGAAATATTGGAACAGTAGGGACAAAACTAACAAGAGAAACACCACAGTGTCAGAGATACTGGGCGCTGGAGGTAGAGTTTCTGTTTTTCCCTCCTTGCCCCTTCTCTACCTGGTACAGCATATTTCTCAAAGTCACTCTCTGTGTGTTTGGGCTCATGGTGTTTGGAGGTGATCATGAGCAGAGACATGGTGTGCATTCAAGTAGGCGCATTTCCTCTTGTGCTATAGGCTGGATGTAAAAGAGTCTGAAGTTGAATTTGGGGATTTAGCCTGGCCTGTCAGATCTCTTTGATCTTAGTTTTGGGCTTATGTCTTATGCCCTATTTCAGATAGATCAACAGGTATTTAGTAGTTCTCCTAATCATTCCCAGGGATGAAAGCTAGGATAGGCAGTGACAGGCTTTTGTTAAAAAATATCAAATGGGTTGAGAAAAAGGTTGGTGGGAGGAAAGAGAAAGAACAGGGAGATATAATAGAAAAGTTTATATTCTTGCTGTCAGAAGAATCAAACACATTTCTAGAAGTTTCTAAGTAGTTTTTATTTGCCAGGAAAACTATCATAAATTAAAGCATTAGTGGAATGATGATATAGGGCTTGTTCCAGTTATCCTTCTGATATCAGACACACTTTTGTTAACATCCTGGAGATATTAATGAGTGGCCCTTTATAGCCTTATGTTATTCCTACTGTATCCAGAGCCCAGAGCCAAAGTGGAAGATGGGGGTGGGGGGAAGGCCAGTATTCTTTCCAGCTGACCCCCAGCAAATGACTTATCCTCCACTTCTGTAAATCAGGATGGGCCAAATCACTTGTTTTCACCAACGGTACACTAGCAAATGTGATACTAATGGAAAGTTAGAAAGAACCTCCTAATTGGAGTTTGCTCCCTTGCCACTCCTAGACTCTGGTGCCACCATGGAAAGAGAGAGACATGTAGCATGATCTTGTTCAATAGCCCAATCAATGGCCTATTAAACCCCAGAGGCAGATCTACTTTGCTCAACATTAACCAACTGAAAACTGAGAGTGAACTCAGCTGAGAGTCAAAGAACTCTTATCTTTAAAATAAATGGACACATTCCTTTAAAAATCCAGCTCCCTGAAATTGAGAAAAGAAAAGGCAGAAAATTTCAATAGCTCTTTGTCTATTAAAGAAATTAAATTCACCACAAAAATATCTTTCCCCCTCAAATCCCCAGGCCCAGATGGCTTTACTGGTGAATTCTAGTAAACTGATAAGGACAAATAATTAGCAATCATATGGAAAATGCTTCAGAAAAGCAAGAAGGAATGAATAGGCTCATTTTTTTTTTTAATGAGGACAGGATGATCCTAATATCTTTACTATCAGAAATGGCAAATCCTGTTAGAAAAAAAGTACTGATATCTCCCTGAAAACACATGAACAAAAATTATTTAAAATAAATTAGCAAATCAAACTAAGTGACATATTAAAAAAGCATGTGAGGTTTATCACAGGAATGAAAAATTGGTTTAATATTTGAATTCACTACATCAACAAAAAATATTAAATACAAAAATCAATTACGCGAGTTTCTTAATAGATACAACAAAAAGACCAATAGAGCAGAGGCGGAGGATTGAGAGGAGTGGAGGAGGGGAGGCCATAGGAAGTGCTGAGGAATGAAATCTACCAAATTATGCTATGTCTGTAAACAAATATACCACAATTAATCACACATTAATTAAAACAACAATAGCAAACACAGAAGGGAGAGCAAATGGATTGAGGGAGGGAGAAGGGGAAGGAAAGAGAAGGTACTGGGGAATGGGATAGATCAGATTATGTTACATGGATATACAAATAGAGCCTAATGAATCCCAATATTATGTATAATTATAATGTACCAATAAATGAATAAAAGGTTATTTGGAAGCCAGGGCTATAACTCAGTGGAAAAACACTTGCCTAACAGATGTGAGGTTCTGGGTTCTGTCCTCAACACCAAATACGTAAATGATTAAATATAATGATTGTATATATTTATGTGGTACAATGTGATGTTTTGGTAGATGTGTATGTTGTGAAATGACCAAATTATGGTAATTACCATATTTGTTACCTCACAAACTCATCATTTTTTTGTGGTAAGAACATTTAGAATCTATTCTTTTAGCAATTTTTCAAAGCACAATGTATCATTGTTAACTATGGTCATCATGCTGCCCCATAGGGAAGTGTTGGTCAAATGGTAAAATGTTTCAATTATACCAGTTTTTGAGAAATTCATATTTAATTCTAAAATGTGTATAACAACCAAACAAACTAACAAAATTAGCCAAAAGAGAAACAAACAAAAAAACCCAAAAATCATTTTAAAAACACTTATAAAAACAGGACAAAGTCAAGTATCTCTGTTTTGTAGGGGGGTGGAAGATGGCAGGCCAGAGCAAGGCAGCATTCTGTGTTGCTCAGGGACCGGGTCTCACTGTTGGGAATACTGCTTTGCTGAGAGTGATAGAGGACCCCTCCATAGCTGCTCTGGGGCAGGAATCACGGCCACCACGCGGCGCAGGGCCCCTGGCCTCAGCTAGAGCAGGACTCCCTAATCCAGGGCTCGAGAGTGCCTTGGAGGGACCACTCACATCAGCACCGGTGCAGAGTTCCCAGGCACTGCTCCCAGGAAGGACACTCAGCCACTACCCACGTGCAGGAACTCTGGCCGCCACTCCCGTGTGGACTCCCATCTACCAACATGGCAGCTACTGCCATAGTCCCCTACTCATGATAGCCAGCCTACACCTGGGGACATCATAGGCTCTGAAGACAGCTGACAGCCACACACTGCATGCAACAGAGCATACCTCTGAATGCATTGCACAACACCATTGCCCTGCTCCCCCAACCTGACCCAGCACTCCAAAGCAGCTGCCGCCATCTTGGGTCACCTCCATCACCATCTTTAATTGGGGCAACTACCAGTTTGGAACCCCAGATAGTCATAGTTTTCTAAGTCCCCCAAATTCCCAGCAATTACTAACTCAGCAGAATGACTATCCAATTCAAAATGCCCTCTGCAACAGGTGTGCAGCCACCAGAGTTCAACACACAAGACCTCCCCCCCCCACACACACACACTGAGAGAAAGGTTCCTGATTACGAAGTAGAAAGGGAGAGGGTGAAGGAGATACATTTTAGAGACAATTTAGAGGGCAGGAACTGTGAGGTCTACAGATGAGGAGATAAGACTCGGTGCCCACATCACAGGAGCAGACCCTAAAGGAGAACTTGAGGTGCAGTCTCCCAGTAAGACCAGTAGTGCCATACCCCACTTCCAGGTGCCCTACACCCAAGACCAACATTCACATCCTGGTAACCCCCATCATACTGAGGGCAACGATACCAACTAAGAACAGACAACCCCACCAATAGGTAAGAAGGGAAGCAGGAAAGATACTGATCTCCAACTAAAACAATCTTGTTTCTTACTTTGAGATTTTTATTTCTTTCTTCTCCCTCTTTATTCTCTCACCCTCACATCCCCAATATATGTGAAACCAAATACTTTGAATTCAATTAGGATATTGAGGACTGAGATGAAATTACAGTTGTGTTGTGTATTCTTTTTTTTTCTTGTTTTTGTTTTTTCTCTCTAATTTTTACTATTTTAACATTTTTTATTTTTCTTAATATATATGTGTGTTTGTTTAATGTACTCTACTGTCTTCCCTCTTATTTGTCTACCCAAAATTACTACCTCTCTATTCTTCTGCTACTAGCCTTCTTCTTTAGATTTCTCTTTCACACTTCTTAAGATATAATAGCTCTATATCCTTATCTCATATCTCCTCAGCATATCTTCCTACGTCTCACCCCCAGTTCTTTGTCCACCATCAGAAACTGTAAACCCTTTTACAAACCTAATGATTATATTGTAGATAATAATTGAATTCACCATTTCTGTATATTATGACCTAACTGTAAATGTCTTAATAACAACTATTTGTTTTTAGGTGTGTGTTGTTTATATTGGGATCTGTCAACATTGTTCTTCCCCTCAAAGGAGAGGTATTGGAAACCTACAGGGGCACTACAAACCTATAGGGTAAAAATGGTAATACCTTGGATTCACAGAGCTAGAAAGAAAGACACATGAGCAACATGAAAAGACAAGGGAAGAAAGTTCCCCAAACAAATCAAGATACCACATTATTAGAATCCATGGCCAGCACAGCAGTTTAAATGACAGAGAAGGAATTCAGGATGTACATAATTAAAATGTTCTGTGAATTAAAGGATGATATAAGAGAGCAAATACAGGTAGCAAAAGATTATTTTGACAAAGAGCTACATAAGCAAATTCAGGAAGCAAATATTACTTCAATAGGGAGATAGAGGTTCTAAAGAAAATCCAAACAGAAATCCTTGAAATGAAAGAAACAATAAAACAAATTAAAAGTTCAATTGAAAACATCACCAACAGATTAGACCACTTGGAAGACAGGACCTCAGACAATGAAGACAAAATACATAATCTTGAAAAAATGTAGACCACACAGTGAAAATGGTAAGAAACCATGAGCAGAATATTGAAGAAATATAGGATAGCATAAAAGAACAAATTTAAGTTATTGGAATAGAGGAAGGCATAGAGTTCCAAACCAAAGGAATGAACAATCTATTCAACAAAATAATATCAGAAAATTTTCCAAACGTGAAGAACAAATTGGAAAACCAAATTTAAGAGGTTTACAGAACACCAAATGTACAAAATCACAACAGATCCACACCAAGCCACATTATAATGAAAATACCTAACATACAGAATAAGAAGAGAATATTAAAAGCCATAAGAGAAAGGAATCAGATTACATATATGGGAAACCAATTAGGTTATGTGCAGATTTTTCAACCCAGACCCTGAAAGCTGGAAGATCTGGAACAACATTTATTAAGCTCTGAAAGAAAATGGATGCCAACCAAGAATTTTGTATCCAGCAAAATTAAGCTTTAGATTTGATGATGAAATAAAAACCTTCCATGATAAACAAAAGTTAAAAGAATTTACAGCTAGAAAACCTGCACTACAGAATATCCTTGGCAAAATATTCAATGAAAAGAAAATGAAAAACAACAATGAAAATTAGTAGAGGGAGGCATTACACTAAAGGAAAAGCTAATCAAAGGAGAAATCAAGTTAAGTTATATAACAAAAATTAACAAAAATGGGGCTGGGGATATAGCTCAGTTGGTAGAGTGCTTGCCTCACATGCACAAGGCCCTGGGTTCAATCCCTAGCACCACACACACAAAAATAAATAAATAAAATAAAATAAACAAAAATGGCTGGGAATACAAATCATGTCTCAATAATAACCCTGACTGTTAATGGCCTAAATTCACCAATCAAAAGACATAGGCTAGATGATTGGGCCAAAAAAAAAAAGAAAGAAAGAAAGAAAGAAAAGAAAAACAAAAGACCCAACAATATACTGCCTCCAAGAGACTCATCTCATAGGAAAAGACACACACAGTCTGAAGGTGAAAGTTTGGGAAAAATCATACCACTCACATAAGGACTGTGGAAGCAAGGAGGGTATTCCATCCTCATATCAAATAAAGTAGACTTTAAGCAAAAGTTAATCAAAAGGGGCAAAGAAAGACATTTTATACTGCTCAAGGGAACCATACACCAACAAGATATAACAACTATAAATATATATATGCCCCAAATAATGGAGCATCTGTGTTTATTAAACAAACTCTTCTCAAGTTCAAGAGTTAAATTTACCACAACACAATAATTTTGGGAGACTTTAACACACCTCTTTCACCGCTGGATAGATTTTCCAAACAAAAGCTGAACAAAGAAACTATAGAACTCAATAATATAATCAATAACTTAGACTTAACTGACATATATAGAATATTTCATCCTTCAACAAGCAAATACACTTTCTTCTCAGCAGCACATGGATCATTCTCTAAAATAGACCATATATTATGCTACAAAGCAACTCTTAGCAAATATAAAAAAGCAGAAATACTACCCTGAATACTATCAGATCACAATGGAATGAAATTAGAAATTAATAACAAAATAAAAAATAAAAAATACTCCAACACTGGAGACACAATAATGTGCTACTGAATGAACAATGGGTTACAAAAGACATCAAGGAGGAGACCAAAAATTCTTAGAGATAAGTGAGAACACTGACTTATCAAAATCTCTGGGACACTAGGAAGGCAGTACTAAGAGGAAAGTTCATTGCATGGAGTTCATTCCTTAAAAGAAGAAAAAGTCAACAAATAAATGACCTAACATTACATCCCAAAGCCCTAAAAAAAGAGGAACAAATCAACACCAAAACAGTAGAAGGCAGGGAATAATTAAAATCAGAGCCGAAATCAATGAAATTGAAACAAAAGAAACAATTGAAAAAATTGACAAAACAAAAAGTTAGTGCTTCAAAAAAAAAATAAATAAAATTGACAGACCCTTAGCCATGCTAAGAGAAGAAGAGAGAAAACACAAATCACTAACATACTTGGTGAAAAAGGAAATATCACAACAGACACTTCAGAAACACAGAAGATAATTAGAAATTATTTTGAAAACTTTTATTTTGAATTATTTTGAAAAATTATTTTTACTCCAATAAAATAGAAAATACTGAAGGCATCAACAAATTTTTAGAGGCCTACAAGTTGCCCAAATTGAATCAGAATGATATACACAATTTAAACAGATCAATTTCAAGCAATGAAATAGAAGACACCATCAGAAGCCTACCAACCAAGAAAAGTCCGGGACCAGATGGATACACAGCTGAGTTCTACAAGACCTATCAAGAAGAACTAATACCTATACTCTACAAATTATTTTGTGAAATAGAAAAAGAAGGAGCACTTCCAAACTCATTTTATGAGGCTAATATCATCCTGATTCCAAAACTAGGCAAAGACACATCAAAGAAAAAAACCTTCAGACCAATATCTCTAATGAACATAGATGCAAAAATTCTCAATAAAATTTGGGTAAATTGAATACAAAGAGACCCCCTAATGATAGTGTGCCACAATCAATTGGGGTTCATCCCAGGTATGCAAGGCTGGTTCAACATATGGAAATCAATAAATGTAATTCATCACATCAGTAGACTTAAAGATAAG
Source organism: Marmota marmota marmota (assembly GCF_001458135.2). NCBI lineage: Eukaryota > Metazoa > Chordata > Mammalia > Rodentia > Sciuridae > Marmota > Marmota marmota. Next base: position 34,606,920 of record NW_026000005.1, on the reverse strand, counting down.
AATCATATGATCATCTCAATAGATGCAGAAAAAGCAATCAACAAAGTATAGCACCCATACATGTTCATAACACTACAAAAGCTAGGGATAACAGAAACATGTCTCAACATCATAAAAGCTATCTTTGCTAAGACCCAGGTCAACATCGTTCTAATTGGAGAAAAATTGAAAGCATTCCCTCTAAAAACTGGAATAAGATAGGGATACCTTCTTTTACCACTTCTGTGTAACATAATTCTTGAAACACTGGCCAGAGCAATTAGATGGAAGAAATTAAAGATATATAGATAGGAAAAGAAGAACTCGAATTAGCACTATTTGCCGATATTCTATACCTAGAAGACCCAAAAAGTTCCACCAGAAAATTTCTAGAACTAGTAAATGATTTCAGCAAAGAAGCAGGATACAAAATCAACACCCATAAATCAAAGGCATTTCTGTATATAAGTGACAAATCCTCTGAAAGAGAAACAAGAAAAACTACCCCATTTACGATAGCCTCAAAAAATAAATAAATAAATAAAATACTTGGAAATCAACCTAACAAAAGAGGTGAAACACCTCTACAATGAAAATTACAGATTGTTAAAGAAAGAAAATAAAGAAGACCTTAGAAGATGGAAAGATCTCCTTTATTCTTGGATATGCAGAATTAATATTTTCAAAATGATCATACTACCAAAAGCACTATATATATTTAATGCAATTCCATCAAAATCCCAATGACATTCCTCATAGAAATAGAAAAAGCCATCATGAAATTCATCTGGAAAAATGAGAGACCCAGAATAGCTAAAGCAATCCTTAGCAAGAAGAGTGAAGCAGGTGATATCACTATATCAGACTTTAAACTATACTATAGAATAATAGTAACAAAAAACAGCATAGTACTGGCACCAAAATAGACTGGTAGACCTATGGTACAGAATAAAGGATACAGAGACTAATCCACATATTTACAGTTATTTATATTAGACAAAGGTGCCAAAACATACATTGGAGAAAAGATAGCCTCTTCAACAAATGGTGCTGGGAAAACTGGAAATCCATTTGCAACAAAATAAAATTAAGCCCCTATCTCTCATCATGCACAAAACTCAACTCAAAGTAGTTCAAGGACCTAGGAATTAAACCAGAGACACTGTGCCTATTAGAAGAAAAAGTAGGCCCAAATCTCCATCATGTCAGATTAACCCTCAACTTCCTTAATAATATAGCCCAAGAATTAAAATCAAGAATCAATAAAGGGCATGGATTCAAACTAAAGAACTTCTTCTCAGCAAAATAAAAATCAGAGAGGTAAATAGACAGCCTACATCTTGGGAGCAAATTTTACCACTCACACATCAGATACAGCACCAATCTCTAGGGTATATAAAGAACTCAAAAAGCTAAACATCAAAAAACAAACAAACAAACAAATAGTCCAATCAATAAATGGGCCAAAGAACTGAACAGACACCACTCAGAAGATGATATACAATCAATCAACAAATACATGAAAAAATGTTCATCATCACTAGCAATCAGAGAAATGCAATGAAAACTACTCTACAATTTCATCTGACTACAGTCAGAATGGAAGCTATTAAGACCATAAACAATAATAAGTGTTGGCGAGGATGTGGGGGGAAAGGCATACTCATACATTGATGGTGGGGCTGCAAATTGGTACAGCCAATATGGAAAGCAGTATGGAGATTCCTTGGAAAGCTGAGAATGGAACCACCATTTGACCCAGCTATCCCACTCTTCGGTCTATACCCAAAGGACTTAAAAACAGCATACTACAGGGACATAGCCATATCAATGTTTACAGAGCACAATTCACAATAGATAAACTATGGAACCAACCTAGATGCCCTTCAATAGATGAATAGATAAAGAAAATGTGGTATATATACACATGGAATATTATTCAGCAAAAAAAGAGAATAAAATCATGGCATTTACAGGTAAATGGATGGAGCTGGAGAATATAATGCTAAGTGAAGTTAACCAATCCCATAAAATCAAATGCTGCATGTTTTCTCTGATATAAGGAGGCTGATTCTTAGTGGAGTTGGGAGGGGTAGCATGGGAGGATTAAATGAACTCTAGATAGGGGAAAGGGGTGGAAAAGGAAGGGACAGGGCATGGGGGTGGAAAAGATGGTTGAGTGAGAAGGATATCATTACCCTAAATACATGTATGAGGTCACAAATGGTGTGAATATACTTTATATACAACCAGAGATATGAAAAATTGTGCTCTATGTGAAACATGAATTGTAATGCAGTCTGCTGTCATATATAACAAATTAAATTTTTAAAAAAGTCAAGTAGCTCACATAACCTCATTTCAAGACTTACTACATAGTTTTGGTAGTTAGTACTATATAGAAATAATATGAGGATAGACAGATTAATGAAACTGATTAGAGATTCCAGAATTAGATTAATATATACATGTCAATTGATAATGACACAGAGGGCCAAGCAAATTCAAGTAGAAAGATTAGTGGATTTGCTTAAATAAATTAATTGCAAAACCTAGATTCTGATCCAAAAATTTTTAAAGAATGCTGAAACAAATAAAACATGGAAAACCAACAAGCTCTCTCCGCTTCCTAGCCATGTGAACAGAGAAGCGGTCTTCCACAATACCCTCTGCCACCATGTTCTTCCTCACCTTGGACCTAGCGAGATGCAGTTGATCCACCACAGATCAAACCTCTGAAATCATGAACTAAAATAATACCCCCCCAAACTCTACATATACCTCACAATGCATATAAAGTGATTTGAGATGATCAATAGATCTAAATGCAAAATCTCAAATTGTAAATCTTCTAGAAGAAGTCTCTTCCCTTTTTCCCTCTAGTCATGTTTGTTGAAAACAGTTATAAGACTTTTTTTTTTTTTAATCTTTGTGGTTGCTTGAAGCAGTGGATAGCAGAGTGGGCAAATAATAGACTGGTCAAAAATATGAACTGGAACATCTACAGAATAAGTTTGCGTAGGGTTTTAAAAATCAGTGACATATTTTTGAGACTCTAGAAGGCCAAATACATTCATTGGGTTGTGCACATGCCCAGGAGTGTGTGTGCGTGCTCAGAAGACCTAAGAATGCCTGAGTTCTCATTTTTGGCTGGCTGTTGCTGGGCAAACAGGAAGTGAAGCTGAGGCTATTATAAACTGCCTCAACTATTTTAAACATATTTTTAAAAACTAAAGGAAACCATGTCTATAATTCCAGAGGCTGTCTCACTAAACAGAGAATATCAATAAAAAGATAGAAATTATGTCATAAAAATGGCAATTATTATTTTTTTTTATTTTTTAATTTTTTATTGTGGGTTGTTCAAAACATTACAAATTTCTTGACATATCATATTCGACACTTTGATTCAAGTGGGTTATGAACTCCCACCTTCACCCCATACATAGATTGCAGAATCACATCAGTTACACATCCATTGATTTACAAATTGCCATACTAGTGTCTGTTGTGCTCCGCTGCCTTTCCCATCCTCCACCCTCCCC
>NW_026000005.1:34578350-34599507 GCF_001458135.2 Marmota marmota marmota | reverse complement strand
GTGTGGAGAACCGAGATGGACCGCTTCCTTTCCCCGTCTCGAACCCAGAATTCAGCCCTGAGTACGGTGCTTGCGCGGCTGGCAGAAACTGCAGCGCTGTAACCCTGCGTCTCTATCCCAGCGCGCGCTGCAGACTCTAGCCACGGGGCGATTTGCTGAATAAGCAGTGTTACCCTCCGTGCGACAAACCTCTCACGTTTGAGTCCCCGTAGCTGATCCTCGTGCGATGGAAATCCTTCCTCCAGGTTCCGGAGCACCCCACTATTGCTGGAAAGGCAGCGGAGCACAACAGACACTAGTATGGCAATTTGTAAATCAATGGATGTGTAACTGATGTGATTCTGCAATCTATGTATGGGGTGAAGGTGGGAGTTCATAACCCACTTGAATCAAAGTGTCGAATATGATATGTCAAGAAATTTGTAATGTTTTGAACAACCCACAATAAAAAATTAAAAAATAAAAAAAAATACATAAATAAGACTCATTTATTAAAATTTAAAACTTTTGCACTTCAAAGAATACTATTGAGAAATTTAAAGCGAAACCCACAGGTTGGTAGAAAATTTTTAAAATCACATATCTGATCCGGGTATCTGCATACACACACTCCTACACAAATCAATGAAAACAAACAATATGTATATCTACACACATAAACATAGATTCATATATATTCACATGTATATAAAGAATAACTCAATAATGAAGAGACAAACAACCTACTTACAAAATGGATATCAAGTATTTGAAGACATTTCTTCAAAGAAGATACATAAATGATAGATATATAAAGATCATAGGTATCCATCATTAGGGAAATGCACTTGGCTCTCATTAAAATACAGACAACAGCAAGTGCTAGGAGGAACTGGTGCCCACATACTTTACTGGTGGAAGTGCAAAATGATGTGGCTGCTTTAGAAAAAACTTTGTCAGTTGCTGAATTATTGTATAATCCAGCAATTCCACTCCTAGATACATACCCCAAATAATTGAAAACTTATGTTCACATAAAAACTTGTCCATAAGTGTTCATTGCAGCATTCTTCAAAATACATAAAAAGTGGAAATATGTCCAATGATTGGTTAATGAATTAACAATATGTGATGCATCCATTCGATGAAATATTATTAAGCAATTAAAATAAATGAAGTTGCATGCTGTAACCCAGGAGAGTTTTGAAAACTTTATCTTTCATAAAAGGATCCATACAACATAAGAACACATACTGTATAGTTCAAGTTATATAAAATGTCTGGAAAAGGAAAATATAAAGACACAAAATAAATTAGTAGTATCCAAGGATTGGGGGTATTCAGGAATAAGGAATGACTGATAATGGTATGGGGTTTCTATTTTAGGTGATTAAAGTATTCTGGAATCCGATGGTCATGATCATTGGACAGCCTTATAAATATACAAAAAACTACTAAATTGTTCAATCTGGAACTGCCAAACTGTTCTCTAAAGCAGCTGCACCAGTTTGCATATCTATCAGCAAGGTGTAAGGGATTCAATTTCTCCCAACACTTGCTATTGTCCATGTTTTAGAGAACATGGACATGGAGTCAACCTATTGGTTGTGAAGCGGTATTTCATTGTGGCTTGGATCTGCATTTCCCTGATGACCAGAAGAGTATGTTTTATTACATGTGTGAAATAATAAGAAGTATATGCATATTCGTCTCTACCCCCATTCCTGGCACATTGGCTCTTAGAAACCTTGCAACCCCCTGGATCCCAGTCTTCTTAGGAATATCTCTTATTCTAATGAGGTGGCTCTCAATGGACTCTTGGAGAGTTCTAGGATGGGGGCTGCCTGTAAGAAAGCAATGATCAAAAACTTAGAATTTTTCATCTTACCTCTATCCTCCAGGGAGGGGAGAGAGGCTAGAGATTGAGTTAATAAACAATCAGGCCGACGTGATGAAATCTTCCTAAAATCCCTAAAGTGCAGTTTGTAGAGCTTGTAAGTGAACACATCTATGTGTCAGACGGTGGCATACTCAGACCCCGTGAGATACAAGCTTCTGTGCTTTGAACCTTCCAAGTTTCATACTATGTGCCTCTCCACTTGGCTGTTCATCTGTATCCTTTATCATCTACTTAATAACAAACCAGTAAACATAAAAGTTTCTCTGAGTACTGTACATTGTCATAGAAAATTAGAGAACCAAAGGACAAAGCCACGGGATCCCCCATTTAAGTCAGAATGTGTGTATCTGGAAACCTACTGCTTGCGATTGGCATCTAAAATGGGGAACAGTTTTGTGAGACTGAGTCCTCATCTAGTGGGGTTTGCAAAATGACAGGGAGTTAGTGTCATAATTGAATTGCAGGATGCCTACCTAGTTTTGGAGAATTGTTTGATGTGTGGGGGGGGAGGGAACCCACATGTCTAGTGAGAAATGAAGTACAAGAAAAGGTCTTTTTTAAATTAAGTATGTGAATTACATTTCAAAAAATTAAACATCATCCACCTTTCCTATAATACTGCAATACAACCCTCATATATTTATCCAATAGAAAATAAAACATACATCTACAAAAAGACTTATCTGAGAAGGTTCAGGTCAGCTTTGAATTAGAAGTGGTTCAAATGTTTTTGAACAGAAAAGTGAATACACAAATTGTAGATTATCATTACAATAATATACTATGCAGTCATATAAAGGAATTAACTGTCACAATATGCCCAGGCCCCAGTAACTTGAATGAAAGAGAGCACACGCAAAAGATTTTATTGTGTACTTCCATTTTTATGAAGTTTAAGAACAGGCAAAATTAACATATGTAGTGATTATAAATCAGAAGTGTTGCTTTACAAGATGTGGAGTTTCATTGGAAGGTACACATAAGCAAAAACATTTTTAAGGTGATTGAGCATGTTGGGGATGGCAGCCATATGAACATAAACATTTATCAAAACTCATCAATTTTATAGTGGACAGAACTGTGCATCATGTAAATGTGTATTTTTTTTTAAGTCTCAAGGAAGATTATGACTCAACATAAGATTAGACTAGAAAGCAAGCCTTTAAAAAAAACAGAATTATTGAGCTATAACTGACATACAACAAAGTAATGTTTTTGATATGTATAGTCTGATGAGTTTTCTGGTGGAAGGGAACTCTTGAGCACGGGCATCAAGGGAGATTTCTGAGAGGCAAAGATATTCTGAAGGTAGTGGGGACAGTTTGCATATAATAATCACTGGACACATAAAAATCAAATTATGTAAGCATGCTAGGTGAAATAAACCAACTCCAAAAAATAAAATTAAAAAAAAAAACAGAAAGGGCAAATGTTTTCTCTGATATGTGGAAGCTAACCCACAAGAAGGGGTGAGGAGGAGAAGAATAGAAGTTCAGCATATTAGAAAAAGGGGGATGAAGGAAAGAAAGGGGGACAGGAAAAGGAAAGACGTGGAGTGAATCTGAGATCATTTTCCTGCCTACTCACATGAATACACCATAGTGAATCCCACCATCATGTACATCCATAAGAATGGGGTACTAATTAGAATAAGATATAATTCATGCTTATATAATTATATCAAAATGGATTCTCTTGTCATGTATAACTAAAAAGGATCAATACAGAAATTAGGTCAGCATAAAGACCCAAAGTTTATAATAGAGACTGTTCCAGAAGGAACGAAGAAGAAATGTGAATTGTATGGCCATTTCACTTTAACTCTACCCATCTATTTCAGTCTCAAGACAGCCCAGGCCTCACTGTTTCAACTCATCTATTTTCTTTAATACAGATGCTCAGAACAGCTTAAATTCCTTGCCCACCATTTTCAGGGATTTCCCATTGGTTATATTGGGTGCAGAATTGAGGATGGGGAGGGAGAGGGAGAGCTCTTTTCCAAAATGAGACCTTTCAACCAATTCCCCCCAAATCACAGCTGTTTCATGAAAAGAGGGTCAATAAGTTCTTTCTAGATTTCTTTCTGGATTTCTTCCCCACATCTCCCTCACTGCCCAACTCTGAGTCCAGTATGTTTACTATATACTACAAAAAATGATATGTAATAACTACTTATGGCTTGAAAAGAGTCCAGCCGTCCAGTTGTTTGGATTTAAGGCATACCCACAGGGTATCTGGGTCACTGGCGTTTAGCTTGGACACTATGGTCCTGGGAAGAGGAAGGTAGATCCAGAGGTCAGCCTCAACCTAGTCCATTGACCAGGCCACATGACCCTCACCCAATGTGAAATGTTCTTCCGATAGCAACTTTGAGTTCTGGAACTGTCACCTGCCAATTGGACCAACTAGATTTTTCAGTATTCTGTTTCCTACCTCCTCAGCTCTAGTCACCAACTCCAACCTAAAACCCTTGCTTTGTATTCACCAAAAGGCACTGCAAAATGAAAACCACTAAGAAGAATAAAAATGAAGAGGGAAGTCTTGCTGCTCTGGGGCTTCGAATTCCACTCTCCCAACAGCTCCACCCATCACCCCATTCCCAAACCAACACATTTATGACAGTTCTAGCCAAATAGGCTGCAAGGAGGGCCCTCCCTCTGGAAGCTGCCTGGGTTTTGCTGAGGGACGGCTCCTACCCCAGGGGAATATCTCCCCTGCTCCAGAAGAAGCCATCACAAAATTAACTGGCGATAAAACTGACCGCAGGGGAATTGTGGGGCATTTATCTTTTTCATACGCCTTGTTGTTTTTGCCCATCTGGTTGCAGTTAGTGCAGAGGTATAATTTTCAGTGCTGCCCTTTTCTGGTAGACCATACAATTAAGGTATTTGAAAAACAAACAGCTCTTAACCACTGCACGGCGAGAAGCTAGTTTAGCAATCGGTGACCCATTTTCCCTGAGCAAACACAGTTCTATATCCAAGGCGGTCATATAGCAAGAACTGAAAGTCAGGAATTATTATCTAATGTAATACTCTAACCTCTTCTGGCACTCCTCAGAGAAAAGAGAATGGGATGTGAAGAAGGCAAAGGGAAGAAGCTCTTGAAGAATTTGCACTTACTGTGCCTCTCTTCACGAATCCTTCGTATTTTCTCTAGAACTTTTACAAAAAAAATTTTTTTATATATATTTGGAACTTGGAGGGAAAGGCTCAGAGATGGTAGGCTCACATTGGCAGACATGGTGGAGTCAGGGACAGAAGAGCAAGTCAGGCACACTCAAGAGAAGAATGGCTATCAGTTTCTGAAACCTGCTAGATATCCATGGGTGAGCATGTGAGTGTATATGTCTCCATAACCTGTGCAAAATCCCTGATACTGTGGTCACCCCTGTGTCCCTGTGGTGGGTCCTGAGACTAATCTTGCTCTTGATAATACACTCATCCAAGAAAATGTCATGTTTTAACCTCCCAAGGGAAGCGCTATACATATCATTTCCATGGGTCTATGGCTCAACCCATGTTTGGAATCTGTCTTCATCTTTCCTTAGAGATGGAATGGGTATCAGAGAGACACACAAACATGCTTGGTTTTTCTTCAAAGGGTCACTCACAATCAGTCATTAACATCATTCACCAATTTAGATTCTCAATATCTTCTCCTCACCCCAAAATCAAATCTTACCCAAACAAAATGAAGATATTCCAACCATTCAAAAATGCAAGGGGATTTGTTTCAGATTTTGAAGGCCCTTTGCAAAATAAGAGTTCCTGGAGATGTTTTATGCTTATGTTCTCTGGGGAAAGGGCTCTAAGAATTAAACCAGAAGTACAAGAAATCACAACCACCTATGGTGCTACCTTTGCCTGTGCAGGGGTCATTTTTGTGAGGTCACATCTTTTGTTCTCTCAGTCCTATGCTGACCGGCCCTGGGAGGAACTTATTGTTCTGATTCACTCTCAAGTCAATGGGGGCAAACTGGTCTCCTGACCTCTCCTTGGTGAGAAGTTGAAGGTCCCTCTTGACAGTAGCCTGTCCTCTACACCAGGAAGGCATGAGGCAAGCCTGAGATTGGTCCTCCTCTTTTAAAGACAGAAGTGCCTGTGCAATGGTGCATATGTGTAGGTTTCTCCTCTTGGCCTGGGTGTTCAGAGGTGGGACTGTATTACACTGTGGTTGCTGTTTTCCTCCATTATGTGGATTGCATTTGGAGACTCCAGATGAGAGGTGATACAAGAAACAATGCCCAGAAAGTGGTGACTTGTGGAAAGAAAAGCATTATGAGCTTAGGTATATAACTATTTTCTTACCCCCGGTTGACTTTCATTCATTTTCTATGTAACACAGAGTCACTAAACACAAATGTGCTGGTACCAGACTGTGCTAGAAATTCCAAGGTGAGCACATAGGATCCCAGTCCTCAAAGGCCTCAGATTCTAGTCTTCCTTTTTGACCTTGGCCTTCATCTCTAGCTCCTAGTCGTATCACAAATGCTTCAATGAAGTAGATATGAATGTCTACCCAGAAAAGGGGTTTGGGAGAACATAATAATTCAGCTTCTGTTTCCTAAAGGATATTATCTTGAAGAGGAAATCAAAGTAGAATGATAACCACAGGGGCAAACAGGTCTGGCTGCAGAAAATAAAACACTGTGAATTGTTAAGCATCAGAACTGCTCATGGAGGCAGAATCAGCATTTTCCCCAAAGGAGCCTCAAGATCCACAGGGTCTTCCTCTCCCCTCCCATCGCAGTTGGATATGACTTAAGGAGACACACCAAAGAAGCAGAGCAAGTTTGACTTTCCATCCGACCATCTGAGGGCTTCCTCATCTTCCTGCTCACTCTCCAGAGATAGCTGCCCCTCCTCCTTCAGAATAGAGGCACTTTTAGGGTCTGCTTCCCACCATCCTAGCCACCTGTGCAGCTGAGCTCCTCACACCCTTCTGCCTGCTGCAGAGTGAAGTCACGAGGTATTTTGGTCCCGATGACAGAAGCGCAAACAGCAGCTTCCACCCAACTCAGATGAGATCATGCATGTGAAATCTCTTTGCCATTTATAAAACTCTGATTAGACAAATGCAAAAGGTACTTATTTTACAACTCTGAAGCTCAGTGTCCCCGTGCATAGCAGCCATGGGGGAGGGATCCTGCAGTGCCCTTCCTGAACCTCCAATGTGGGTTATCTCCCTGCCCCATTTGGACAACACTCCCCATTTTCTAGATCCATCTCTATTGCAATGAATTGAGTGTAAGAGTTCAAGACACAAAGACAGATATGATATTGCAGAGCACCCTTTGTCACCTGCTTCCACAGAGGTATTAAGTATCACTAAAACATGAGACTAGCAAGCCTTCCATGAGCCCTTTCTGATGACTGAGTTCATATATAGTCCTGTGCCCATAACAATGTTTCAGTTAACAGTGGATTGGATCGTGGGCACAGTGGTGGTCCCATCAGACTACAGTGGATCTGAGACATTCCTGTTGCCATCACAATGCATAATTAACATAATGCCCTCCCCATGTGTCCGTAGTGACCCTTGTGTGAATAAACCTACAGCACTGCCAGTCATATAAAAGCAAAGTGCATGTTAGGTACAATAATGCAATAATAATGACAATAAGCAACTCTATTACCAGTTTGCATATTTCAGTGATTTCATAAAAACCAATTTTACTGTGAAATGGTGTGCCATGGTTCACTGGCAGCAGCTTCATACAGGTCAGGTTGATCTTGTCTCTTGATAGCCTCAGAGGTCACGTCAGCTGGTGCACCTATACTATTTAGGTTGCCGTAAGCACTCTCTAGGATGTTTGCACAATGAAGAAAACACCTCAGAGTGAAATTCTCAGAATGTTTCTCCATTGTCAAGCAGCATAGGATTATTATTTTGAAATTTCTGCAGATGAGATCATGAATGTGAAATCTCTTTGCTATTTATAAAACCCCGATTAGACAAATGCAAAAGGTACTTATTTTATAATACTGAAGTTCAGGGTCTCCATGCACAGCAGCATGCCCTGGGGGAGGGACCATATCGTGACTGCAGGTCACCACACAAGCTGTTTCTACAATGACTATGTGAAGGAAACATTTAAGACATAAAACTGTTTAATTCAGGAAAAACGAGAAAATGAGGTCAGCATGTTATTTTGGTCCCCAAATTCACTAGAGATCTGCTTGCCCTAGCCCGCAAAGACACATACTCAGAACACAGGCTACCAAATACCCTCCTTGTCTTGGGTATTTTTCTCAACTATTCATTTCTCTAATTTATCAAGCAAGTAATACATTTTAAAGGAAAATTTGATTGTTCACTTCTCTACTTGAAATCTCTGTCAGGATCCCATTGTCTAAGCCCAAATCCCAGCCACTTATTCAGAGCAGAGACATCCCACCCGCCACCTCTGCCAGCCCTCAGCTCCTGCTCCTTTTTAGAGGCCATGTGTCACTCCTGCCCCTTCTATGGGTCTTCCATGGCTTCTTCAACACACTCCCTGGGGGGTTGCTCTAATTTGCCAATACACACCCAGCACTCTTCCTTTTCTTCCTATGAAGCTCCTCTTCATTCTTCAAAACACAATTGAGATGCCATCTATTCTGTCGCCCCCTCTCTCAATGCGTTATTACCCTTTTGCACCTGTTTTATCTGTTCCTTGTATTGACCTCTGTCAATAGGTCCTGGATTTGATCTATTAATTAAGCATATTAACAGTAATTAGGCCATGAGCTCTGGCTCAGTCTGCCTGGGTTTCAATCCTGCCTCAGCTATGAGATTTGGGGAGAACAACACACTTCTCTGGGTTTTTTGCTTTATTGATCTGTAAAATAGGGATTGAAAAAAAATTCATATCTGCCTCAGGAATTATTGTGATAATGAAGTGAGTCAGTGCTCAGAACACTGTCTGGCATACAGTAAGTGCTCACTAAATGTCAGTCACTCTTCCTGTCATTGCTTCTTTGTTCATCTGCCTCAGGACCAGACCAGTTCCTCTTGTGGACAGGGACTGGACTATTGAATTTGCAACATAAGTTTCTACCTAAAACCTTGGAATGGGTTAGGTTTCTTCTATTTAACTCAACAACTTTCATCCAACAGCTTGGACTGTAGCCACCTTTTATCCAAATTCCTCATTTCAAACCAATGATCCAGATCAACTGATTTTTTTCCAAAGGCACATGCCCCCCGTCCCTCACCCCTGCCACCTTCTCCACGCCATTTTCTCCCTGAGCTGCCTACCTCTTCAGTTCCTCCCCAGCACTCTGCGTTTTTCTCATGGCTGTTTGAATATTTTTGCAGGATCTTGAAGCTTCAACAAAAACTCCAGGGGATTCTGTGTGCATTGCATTCCAGAGCCACTGACCTCTGGTCTTGACCTTGGCCACTGCCTCCAAAGTGATATGGAGCTGGCTGGGGTGATAGGGATGTCTTCTATTCTGACCAACACCTCTCCTGTCTCACTAAGATCCCACTTCTGTTCCAGATGCTGAGCCTGACTCTTTCCCCAGAAAAAGGGTCACAAATTACCTTGGATCCACTAGGTTTTATCACCCCTACCCCCCACCTCCCTGCACTTTGGTCATGGACTCCATCAAGAAGGGTGAGTATGACTCAGAAAGCCACAGGCATAAATCACTTCATCTGTCCCCCTCTCCAGTCTCATGTATTAGCTCAAGTTATTTCTTATAACTTAATTCTAATACACACTGATAATATGAGAATTAACCTCCGAGAAATGAAAAGTCAACTGGTAAAACTAAAGTTCTCCATAGCCCATCTCCTTCTATAACTCCTTCTAGACATAGCTACTGGTGTATTTCTTCTAGAGACATTTTTGTATATTACAATTATGGAAATGTATACAGAGAACATGTAGGGGAGCTGGATTTGTATTTTTAAATTAATTATGCCCCATAATGTATGTATTTCTCTGAAAGTTGTTTGGTTTCTATTTAATTTGTCTTTGAGGTTCCTCTATGTTTTTATAAAACTCGGCCTCATTAAAAAAAAAAAACTACATTGTACTCTATCACATGGATATTACTTTATTTCACATTGACTTTATTGATGCATTTTAATTTCTAATTTTGACTCTTGTAAAAGGGGGTGCAATAAATACATTGACAGGTGCTTCCTCTGTACCCATATGAATTTATCTCACAACAGAGATGGACACATAAAATAAAGGATAAAAGACTACCCATACTTTAAATTTTCGTAGATATTGCTAACGTTATTGCAGATGCTATAGCAGTGGTGAGACTCGCTCTCCTATGAAGAAGGTATCCAATCCCACACCTATCAGTTGTTTTCCGCTGCTCCATTTTCCCACATTCTGATCTATCAAGGACCACTCACCATGACTGTCCTCTCACGTGGTTGTCAAGTGTCTGATATGGTCATCTGGATAGCAGGGGTGAGGGGGCGTGGGTGTGTGTCCTTAGGAAGGACCCACTCCTTCTATCAATTTCAGAAAGCCATCTTTGAGACAGGGAAAATTCATGGCCTCCCATCTGTGTTTCAACTTAGTTGGTCTAAACTGACTTCAACCTCCATGAGCCTGTTGAGCCTTCTGAACAAGAAAATAACAAGCTATTTAAAGTGGATTAATTGCTCATTTTCAATTGAGATGGGTATGCCACATAAATCTCTCTAGCAGAACTTGGTTACCTTGGTCCTAGTTCCTGGATCCTGAACTTCTGTTGAAGAACTCTAGTTTCCCTAAATGGGTTAAAGGAAGTGTTTTTCCCAGGAATTAGCAGTACAAGTAATACAAAAATGATAAGCCATTCTGTAGGAATATTGATTTCTTCAAATGAAACTCCATGGCACCCTACAACCATTCTTCTTTCCCACTCTGAGACTTGGGTCTGAGCACAGTGACAATGGTCCACGGGATACTTGTCAAAGTCTGGCTTATTCTAGTTTGAAGAACTCCATCCCTGGGCCAAGTTGAGGGCCTTCTTCGCCACCTCCCTGTGGTGGTCTTTCCTCCAACATGAGATGGAATGAGAAGACATCCCCATCCCTCCTGCAGTAGCTTAACCTTCTATGAAAAACTGCTGGGACAAAAAGAACTATATTTTCCCAACAATGGAAAGCAACTTTCTATAGATATTGGGCAAATAAATATTTGAAGAAAGCCACATTTGGCAATATATTCAAATTATATTACTGATAAGATTTATTTTTTTATATCAGTTTGAAGTATCAGCATTGTGATGTTTCACTGGCTTAGGAGGTAGGCACTCTGCAATTACATAGTGTCTGACAAATTAAGGGTTACAAAAGGTGCTCCTGCTCAGACAAATGAGGGAAGGCATCATGGATCCACAATCAATTCCTTTTTTCCACTCTCAAAATCTGCTTATAACATCCCAAAATGCAGCTTTCTAATTTTAAGATTTTTCATATACGGATTCCTTTAAGCGCCTTTATTTTGTGATTTTACCAGACAGACACTTCACAGAAGAAGAAACACGTTTGGTCAACAAATATATGAAAAGAAGTTCCATATCTTTAGCAGTTAGAGAAATATAAATTAAAACTAAGACTTCATCTCACTCCAATCAGAATGGCAATTATCAAGAATACAAGTAACAATAAATGGTGGTGAGGATGTGGGGGAAAAGATACACTCATACATTGCTGGAGAGACTGCAAAATAGTGCAACCACTATGGAAAGCAATATGGAGATTCCTCAGAAAACTCAGAATAGAATCATTATTTGATCAAGTTATCCCACTCCTCAGCACATACCCAAAGGATTTAAAATCAGCATACTACAGTGACAAGCCACATTAATGTTGATAGTGGTTCAAATCTCAATAACTAAGTTATGGAACCAACCTACATGCCCTTCAAAAGAGGAATGGATAAAGAAAATGTGGTACATATGCATAATGGAACATTACTCAGCCATAAAGAAAAATAAAAGTATGGCATTTGCTGGTAAATGAATGGACCTGGAGACTATCATGCTAAGTGAAATAAGCCAATCCCTCAAAATACAAAGGCTGAATGTTCTCTCTGATATGCAGATGCTAACTCACAATAAGGGGGTGGGGAGAGTAGAAGTTCATTGGATTAGACAAAAGGGAATGAAGGGAAGGGAGGGGAGATGGGAATGGGAAAGACAGTAGAATGAATCAGACATAACTTTCCTGTGTTCGAACTGTTAAAGTTTCTTCCCAGGGCTTCATAAACTGACTTCCAGACCACTCACATATAATTGAATCAAGCCTTTATTGAAGCACACCAGTGGCGGCTGACCAGAACATAAAGCTGTTCCCCTGATCAGCCCCGAACAATTATAAGCCTGAAAACCGCAAAAGGGATGTTCGGGGGTCTAGCCAATGCAAGCAAGCCGGGTTACAGAAGCGGGAGAGTGCAGTGGGAAGCCTAACCAATCACAGTTAGCCCAGTCACCCCAGTTACAGAAACAGAGCCCCGTTACCCTAGTTACAGAAACAATACCCCATTAGGTAGTTCTGTGTTCTTAAAGGTTTCTATAGCAAAAGGAAAAGAACATCTTGCCCCAGTCATGACCCTTCTACTTGGCATGGTTGTTTTACAGGATAAAATCATAAAACAAAATGGAGTCACATTTGTTCCTACTATCATCACAGAACGACCAGTGTGACTCCACAGGTAACAACCACAAAAATGGGAGGTTATGCTACAAGTATTTTTTATATGTCAAAATACATTCTACTGCCATGTATAACTAGAAAGAATACATAATTTTTTTTAAAAAAATTGACAATCGTAAAAAGAGTATAGATACATGGGTAGGGGATGACTCAATGGGAGAGAGCCCTTGCCTAACATGCATGAGGCCCTGGGTTCCATTACTGAAAATAAAAAAGTAGAGATACAGAGCTTTTGATCATTAGGAAGAGCCATGCAACCTGTAGCTGGATGGTTAGGAGGATTGGGAATCACTCATAGATGTGGGTGAAGCCAGATCACTGTTGAAGAAATGCCACAGTCTGGCTGGGCACAAAATAACAGAGCCACCACACCGCCTTATAGATTCAAACAGCAGCTCTTTATTCCCGACTCTCTCCGGCTCTACACGCACGTTCTGGGAAAATACACTCCCTTCACCGGGCTCTGCCTACCAATTCTCTCAGAACTCCGTGAGAACTCCACGGGAACTCAAGGAGCGGGCGCCTGAGGCAGCAGGATATGCCCTATTCCCAGCAGGATCCACCCTAAACCTGGAGCCACCCTAATCCCTGAGCAGGGTCACCTTAACCAAAAATGCCATGTCATTTCTACTTGGCTATGGCTCTCAGCAAAGAAATAAACATTATGAAGAGGAAAGTCAGGTTAAGAAAAACAAAAATCAGAAGAAGACAAGCAGAAGATTCTGGTGGACGGGGGTTCCTGCTTAACACCCCACAAGTGAAAGAGTTAGAAAATTGAGTCTTTGGCTAGGAAAAAAAAAAACAAAAAACAGTGACTTTTCCAGAATTAATCCAGCATTTTTCCCCCACCACTCGCAACACTAGAGCTGACATCCATTGGTTGACCAGCCTTTCTACATTCTGTTGGTGGTGAGCTGTCCATCAGAATGGAATGGAAACCTTCAGGTGAATTAGAGCTTTTCTTACATTGTCGGTTGGACAATGCTAGTTAGGTCACATTTGTTCACTGAGCTAACACTATGCCCAGGGAACACCACACCCCTGTATATTAAAAAGAGCCTACTACGTTGCCTCAACCCTGGTACCCACCCCAGAGGGTTGGCATTAGATGAATACACAAATGGGAGAGGAAAGGAAGAGAGAACATGCAGATACAAAAAGAGGGAGTCACGAGCACAATCTCAAGTACTTGGGAATGTCATGCAGTTAACAAAGGAATGAATCTGACTGAAAAGGAAGTTGGGAGAATCTACTCTGCCTGGTAACAAGGCAGCCGTCCCCAAAGCAGGAGGTCAGCTGTGCAGCCATCCCAATTCTGCCATCAGTTCTATAGAAAGCAAACCCTACAATTTAATTTTTTTCATCCCCTTTCTATTGGCCAAGTGCATCACCATCCTAATCTCAACGAATCTTCAAGATCCAAATTTTCATTGCTGTTCCTGGGCTGCCAAGTTTTGCCAATGACCATCAGAAGTTAGAAAGAAGCAAGGAAGAAGCCATCCCTAGAACATCCGGAGAACCTGCCCGTGACACTTTAATTTGGAATTTGTAGGCTTCAGAATGTGAGAGAATACATTTCTATTGTTCTAAAGACACCCAGTTTGTGATAACTGGTCATAGCAACCCTAGGAAATCAGTACAACCCCTCTTTTCCTTCCTTCCAGAAAAGGCTTGGTGGTAGCTCACCCCTCCCTGGGAGAAGCACCCCAGGAGTTCGAGGGAGCAAGATCCAGGGAGGACCAGGCCCAGGGCTGGGGAGAAAGCTTTATTGGAACATCCATCCCCAGGAAGACGCTCAGGTCATTCTGTTTTATGAACCCTGAAATCACTCCATAAACCGAAACTATTGATGAGTCAGTCTCTGCTCAACAAATTAGGAAGTAAAAGACAAGGGCAGACATAAATAACCTTCACTGAGAGCTTATTATATGCCAGCACCAGGCTATATCCCATCTAACCCTCGAAGATAGGCATGACTGGTATCCCTGCTTTATGGATTGTCTCCCTTGCTTAATGTCATTCAGCTAGTAAGGGGGAGGACAGGATTGGACCCCAGGCAATCACTGAATGACTATTCCAAGTTCAAAGACTGGCAGAGAGGAGATTCTCAATCCAGTTTGGTGCCCAATTTAGGAAGAGCTTCCATTAGATCCTAGGCACAGGGTGTTCCAAAAGCTGGGAACTCACTGTCTCATCTAACAGAACTTCCCTCAGTGGAAAGACCTGAGTTAAAGGTTTCAATTCTAATACTTTTCCAAAGTCAGGCAAAGAATGTTAGCAGTGGAGGTAAACTGTGGTTTGTGGCTTGGGAAGAACAGGCCATCTGGAGGCATCCATGATCCAACAAACAAAGAAACAAGTCCTGGGGAGATAAGATTTCAGCCACTGAACTAACCTGGGGGTTTCTGGGCGAATTCCATCTGATGAAGTCCAGAGCACAGAACCCACAGTGATCAAACCCTGAACAGGCTGTGCTATTGGAACCAGAGAGATGGGGGTAGAGCAGTCATGGTGTCCAGTACTCCACGGCCCTGGAGAATTCAGGATAATACAAAGAGGAAAGGAGGGAGGGAGGGAGGCAGGAGAATGGTAGAGATCATGTTGAGTTCTCATCTGATTATCCTGGTAATGGCTCTGGGCAGTTTGGGTTTAATTTCTTTGTTCCCCACATGATTTCTGATTTATCCTCCACACATTGGGTGGTGGGAGGTATTGTGTATAGCTGTTTTAGGAGAATTACTTGGCAGAATTTTCATGCTGTTGTCTTCAGATGGTTGACCCAGTGAAAAGACCAGTGTTAGAGGATAGAGGAAAGCAGGTCATAGGGGAAAAAGTGAAGAGAGAGAGAAAGGAATCAGCTTGCTAAGAGTGGGCGTCTCTGGGCCAAGAGAGTAGGGGCAAGAGTGAGGTCAGGGTCCCAAGAGCAGAAAGGCGGGGCTTCAGCATCCTGTGTGGGACCCTGAAGACTCAGCCTGGAAACAGCTATGCAAAATTTCTTTACACTTGAGCCCACAGATTGAGTTTAAAATCCATAAGAGACAGCAATGAAACCAGACCTGCAGTCAGTGAAAACCTTCGGGGTCTGCGTCTGATCTCCAGGAGCATAGTTTATTTAAGTGGCCATCATGGAAAGACCTGACTATGTCATGTAAGAAGGGAGGTTAGACACCATTATATCTGTCAACTTTTCGTTTCTGTGATCAAAATACCTTACAAGAACAACAGAGAGGAAGAAAGAGTTATTTTGGCCCATGGTTTCAGAAGAGTCAGTCCAGGGCTGGCTGCCTCCAAGGCAGGAATATCCTGGAGGAAGGGCAGGGCAGAGGAAGCTGCTCAGCAGATGGCAGATGAAAAGCAGAGAGAGAAACATGGTCCCTGAAGCTCTGCCATGAGTGGCCTGCATCCTCCGCCACGTCCCACTTGCCTATTGTTTTCGCAACCTCCTAGAAAATCCATTAAAATTACTAAGCCATCAAATGGATTAATCCACTGATGAGATCAGAGCTCTCGTGAACCAATATTTTTTACCTCTGAACATTACTGTGTCACCTAGCACAAGGACTCTTTGGGGAACATTCCAGAACCAAACCATAACAACCGCAGACGCTATTTGGCACTATCCCCGTGCCTCTCGCAGCCGGCTCCACTGTCCAGGGTACCTGTGGCCTCTCACACCCTCAGAACCATGGCCACTGCCTGACTTCCTCTTCTAGGTTCAAGCCCAGGGCTCTCTTTTATCGAGCCTATGTTTTAGAAGAAATACGGTCAGTGAGAAACTCCTTCTTGTCAAATTTGGAAACTCCTGATCAGGGTGAGGAGAATCCTTATAAGGTGAATTAGGAAGGATGTTCAGAAGTGAGCAATCTGCCTCTGGTGGTACAGGCAGGACACATGTCATGGAGAACTTCACTGAGTACCCAGGTGCAAAATGAACTTTACAGTCACAAACTCAGCCCCTAACCTTTGTTTTGTAGCTAAATTAAGAGAAATGAGTCTCTGTTCTCCTCTAGGAAGGAGAGGGAATTTGGAGTTCTGACTTGCTGGCAGCCTCTGACTTTATTAGTCTATAAATTCATCCACTTCCCTGAAATCATGCAATCAGTACATGGAGAAATTAAATAAGGGACTTATTTTTATGAAGGGAAGAGTGACAGCAATAAACATTCCTGAATAGAAACCCCAATTTTTTTCCAGAGATTCAGAGAAGATAGCCTTTGTAGGGGACCATTTGGGTGTTTGACTCACTCTGTTTCTGCCTGAAACCACCCTGGCCCCTGAAGGAAGTTCTGAAGAACTAAGCCCATCCCAAACCCCCTCCACAGAGGGTGATTAGGTGGCCGGTGGTGACTTCACAAATAAGCAGTCCGCACCCAGCCTTCAGGAAATGATCTCTAGCACAAACACATTCGTCACCACGAAAGCTCTTTTGTAGGAAAGTTGTTTATTAAATTGTCCAACAAAATTGTCAATCACTATTCCCCCTCCAAATATTATGGTCTCTTTTGCTCAAGCAGAATTACTGTTTTGTTTTTTTCCCTTTAATCCTTTCAAGGTCAATCCTGATCTGGGTCCAAATTAGAACAAAGTAGGTCTCACCTGTGGTCTGTGGCTGAATAGATGGAATTCTGGGGTAAAGAAACCAAAAGCCTGCATTTTGGAATTTGATATCTTCCATTAAGCTAAATCTCTGCATCAGTAAACTGAGGGTTCAGAATCAGGTGACCCCTGTGTCCATTTCTGATATTCAGGGATCCCAGATTTGCTGATAAAGTGCCACTCTTTGTGTGCCCAAGGCTGGCTTCTTGGTTTAGGGATCTCATGTTCTTCTCAGAGTCCCATTTGTACCAAGAGATACAGGAAGGAACCCAACAAAGAGGACCCATAGCCAGATGGTGCCTAATGAGACGTATTGAGAGCAACACTTTTACATAGAACATGGTCAATCACACTTGTGGAATACAATTTTCTAGACCCACATTTTCAGTGAGAAGGCTTTAATTTTCCTAGTGGGAGGAAGAAACAATCCCTAATTCCCAGAGCAAACCCTTAATGAAACACGATCTGGGCCCAGCAGCAAGCCTTCATAAGGCTCAGACCAAGAGAAACCTAGCAAAGAAAATGAGAAGAAATTATATGAACAAAAATATATGTCTTTTACTACTATTTATGTCTGCCATAAAGTCAGTTGATTGTCATAACTTATCATATGTGTTCCAGAGGGCAAATACCACAAGAACCAAAATCCATGATTTCTCTTAACCACCAAGCGCCAGCTGCAAACCAAGACACCCTTGTTCAGCATTATTGCTCCTCAGAGTGGGCAGCCATTCCCAGGGTTGTATTTGGGTTTGGACCAAAAGTCTGAGTGTGGTAAGGGTGCAGCTGGTGGGTTTGTTTGGCTCCTCTTCAGATTCAATGCCAAGGACTTCTCCCAAAATTATGCACCTTATCATGATTGGACTTAGCAAGTCTAAGGTTCAAATTTCTGTTGTAGTGAGAAAGATTCTGATTTAGACCCTGAACTCCATGAGGTCAGGAGTCATAGGTTGTATATATTCTATTCGCTCCAACAAGTAGCCTGGTAGCTACCATTGGATAGGTACCTGATATCTTGTTAAATGAATGAATAGATGAGGACTGTTGGTTGTGTACCTGTTTCCTCTCCCCCTCTACACAGTGCCCTCTCACTAGCTGGGGCCTGGCTCTGATATGTATTTGAAGCAAAAGACAAAATGGCAGGATCTCACACGAATAATTAGGCTATTGTAGGATGATGTCTTGCCTCTATCTTCCCCTAGAAAGGGAGCACTGTCCTTTGGTGAAGAGAGAAAAACTTTGTCAAACTCATCTCATTTTCCTCCTCTTCTTTCTCTTGGCTAATATTGGAGATGTTTTTGTTAGGAGGCTTCCCATATCCTGAAGTGCTAAGCGAGGCCCAGGATAAAGGGACAAAGACACAGAAGTTTGAGACTTGCTGAAGAACTTGTCCTGAGGGAGAAAGACCAAGTAAGAAATCTTCAAAATCTCAGTGCAGCTCAGCTTGGCTCACCTGGTGTGGCACAGAATTCTGGGCATCGATAGGTGGGACTTTTCAGGAGTCCAACATGATGGGAGGTAAGTAGACAGGCAGGTGGTGGATTATTGAGAAACTCTACTAAGTGTGGGATCCTCACACAGGGCTTTACAGCACTTGAAGGAGAGAGATGCTTTGAGTCTCACCCAGACCTTAGAATCCACAAAAGCTGACTCACAGAGGGACAGGAGACTTTTTGAAGAAGATGGCCAAATGTCCCAGTGTGCTGGACCCTTCCAGTTTATGCTTCTTATCCCAGTGTCTTATCTTGCTTAGCATTGTCATGAGTTTTCCATTTTCAACAAAGTGACATCATTGACAGCTGCATCAACGATGGACTTCTCCCAAAATTATGCACCATATCGCGACTGGACTTAGCAAGTCTAAAGTTCAGATTTCTGTTGTAGTGAGAAAGATTCTGATTTAGACCCTGAACTTCAAGGGTCCAAGGGCTGGGTCAAATCCCACTATTTACTTCCAGCTTCCTTCATGGTCATGGAGAGTGTGTGAAACACATTTTTTTTTTTAAATATTTATTTTTCAGTTTTTGGCGGACACAACATCATTGTTTGTATGTGGTGCTGAGGATCGAACCCGGGCCGCACGCATACAAGGCGAGCGCGCTACCGCTTGAGCCACATCCCCAGCCCTGAAACACATTTTAATACATGATTACATTGGAAAGTGACCAGCTGTAGCTCATCTCTACTTTCCATAGGTCACATAACCACCATTTGCCTTTAAATGGGTGCATGTGAGGAGATCTCTGATAAAATAAATTGTCTGCATGTGAGTAGCTTGGGGAAGGTGGCCTCCTTAAATCTCTGGTAGTACCATAAAAGTTGGTGCTTGTACCAGTTTCTTGGATACCTGCCAGTGTGGTCTGTGCCATGTGCTATAGGAAGCTGCCAGGTGATCGGTTGGTGGAGGTCAATAGGAAATGTGGGAATATTTAGGCTATGTCTACAAGAGACATTAGAAAGAAACAAAATTGGAGCAGTCCTACTAGAAAGTACATGGCGAGTAGCCTGAAGGCTCATATGTAGGTAGTTAATTCCAATTATTATATACACTTACAACTATTTTTTATTTTTATAATGCTTTTAATTTTGCAACAATAAAGTAAAGAATAAATGCCAGTTAGTGAAAACTCAGGTCTTTGATTTCCGTTTCTCAAGAAAGTTGCTCATACACACGTTATTCTTGCACAAATTGTCTATCAGCATGAGTCATCCATCACGGGTGCAGGAGTGATATCACTACTGTATGAAAAGCAGAAAACACGAATCTGCTGAAGAATCACTGGGATCTCTCAAAAGCTAGCAGTTATTTTTAGGAAGCAGGTGTCCAAAGATGATAATTTAGCACTCACAGCTGCAGGGTATTTATATATCATGGGGTATAACATGACTTTTCATTTAGGTTACATGACTGTTCTAAATTAATTTTATTCATTTTTATTTCAGTTTTCCTTGCACATGTATGAAAAAGGAAAACTGTTTTGCATTAGCTGTCTTCCTAAAGGGGGAACTTAGTGAACAGTTAAATGAGGATGATTTTGTATGAATGTCATAGGTGATTCAAACAGAAAGTTTCTTCAATGTTAGTTCAATCATTGTTCTTTCTTTCTCTTTTCTTCTGTTTCAAGGGGAGCATTTAACATGATTATAAATATTGCTGTAAATTCAGTTTAAAAAGTTTATTGAAAATAAAATTGATTTGGCAGTGATTTTATGACTATAGATTATATGTGGAGAGTGATAGGGTGAAAACAAGGTTGTTACTAAAGTAAAAAGTCTGTAGATTAGAAATATATTTGAAAATGGTTGGACCCACAGATAATTTATAATTTTGTCAAATAAATTTCAACCTCCCAGCATTTAAAATAATAGCTGTAGACTAGAATGTCTTGTAGTGCCAGAAAGTAAGGAACTGCTAGTAAACCACACTGATGGGACAATTCCAAAGGGACACAGGGCCCAACAGCAGGAGCTCCCACTGTCGGACAGTGAAACAAATGGAACATCAAAATAAATAATGCAGTCCTGGGTTAGAACCTAGAGTGTAAAGTAAACACCCCAGAGTCCATACTGATATAAACAAATGACTTGATAAATAAATAAGTGGGAAAGAGGAGACAAACACACTTTATAGTATGCCAAGGAATGTGCTTACATATTCTGTTCTCCAGGAAGAAATCAACACCCTCTACTCCCGCACTCAAGTAAGGGCTGCACTCAGTGACTCCAAAGAATAGAGTATGGGAAGGTAAACCTTACCATAGAGAACCCGGGCAAATGCTGAATTCATCAAAGGATCAAAGGGGACATGCCAACATTGATAGCCTACGCCTCCACTATTATACATTGAGAAGGGACCTTGCCTTAGCAATATTCTTCCCCCAAACCTTTCACCCCAATCCAACCATTGGGAAATACAACAGATAAACTCAAACTGTGGAACATTCTACTAAATATCCAAACACCACTCTCCAAAACTTCCAATGTCACCAAAAAAAAAAAAAAAAAAAAAAAAAAAAAAAAAAAAAA
>NW_026000005.1:34489729-34577533 GCF_001458135.2 Marmota marmota marmota | reverse complement strand
ATGCCTTTAATTTCTTTCGTCTGTCTAATTGCTCTGGCCAGTGTTTCGAGAACTATGTTGAACAGAAGTGGAGAGAGAGGGCATCCCTGTCTTGTTCCATATTTTAGAGGGAATGCCTTCAGTTTTTCTCCATTCAGGATGATGCTAGCCTGAGGCTTAGCATAGATTGCTTTTACAATATTGAGGTATGTTCCTGTTATCCCTAGTTTTTCTAGAGTTTTGAACATAAAGGGATGCTGTACTTTGTCGAATGCTTTTTCCGCATCTATCGAGATGTGTCTGTTCTCTTGGCACAAGAAGAAGGGTAAGGCAGGTGGGTTCTCTTCTTCCCCAGGTATTTTCATCTTCCATCTGTATAGATGAAACTCATTCATTTTCTCTCTCTCTCTCTCTCTCTCTCTCTCTCTCTCTCTCTCTCTCTCGCTATATCTACATAGGTATGTAGATATTGATATATATCTGTCTGTACACACACATTTTACATATAATGGGACAGTCTGCTAAAATACAAGCTATGTTGATAAACATGAAATTTGCTTTTGGAGGCCTCAGGGGAACTGGGAGGTATTGGACCGTCACCTTTAGAATGAGTTCCAATGGCTGTGGATCATAGAGGAATTAGGGGGATCTTAACAGAGAAAATGTTTTAAAATGTGAGTTTCCAAATAAAAGCCACAGCACGGATGCTGTTCTATCCATCTGAGCACTTTCTCACAGCCCAGGGGGGGGTGTGCATGTGTGTGTGAGAGTGTAAAACATTTATTGGTAGCATGTGGTAGGCACTATTTAATCATATCACATGAATTACATAAATAGATATCTAAGGTAGTTATACTGGATATATTATCCAGTCTATTTCATAGATAGGAAAGAAAAGTTCAGAGAAGGAAATGGCTGTGACCTCAGAGCAAGTCACTCAAGTGGGAAGCTAAAATGTAAAACTCAATCAGACTCTTTTCGCCTGGATCTTGAGGTTTGGTTTGGAGATTGCTCCAGCAGGCAACTCCCCTGTCACCCCATAGAATGCTGCTATGGGGGCAGTGAGGCTGGGGGGTGGGCAAAAGGATAGTCTGAGTAGGTAATAAATAATTGGGTCTGATCAGAAAAATGGAGGCTGATTCAAGAGGAAAGAAAATAAAATGCTAACATCTCCAAAAGCCCTTCCCTCTTCTCCTCCAACCTGTTGCCAGGGCTACCAGCCTCCTGGGAATTGTTCCTCCCCGCAGGGAGTTGGAGGAGTTGTTAATGGAGCCCCTCCTGGGTAGCTCCTTTCCTGCCCCTTTGGGCAGACACAGAGAGGCACCCCTGGAATTTTCTTTCCCACCTTTTGGCCCACCTTTGGTCACTAGTCACACAGGCAAGATAAGGGGAGAACAGAGGTCATGAGAACAGAGGAAATTTGAAACCTATAAAAGGGACAGGACACCCCACTTCTTTGGACACTCAGCTCTGGGGCCCCTTCTCTTCAGAGAAGTCTATCTCTGTTCTCCCCTTTAAATAAAACTTGCTTTCTACACTTGCCTGGGCATTTCTTGGGTGTTCAATCTTCAACCTCTGGGGAAACAGGACTCGGCCCTGATTGATTCTCATCACCAGTATCGGCAGTAGCAGGCATCATAGTCTGTTAATGGCACACAGACATCCACTCTTCTTGCCCGTATTGTCGGCTAAGCCAGGAAGAGCGGGCAGACGTTGTGTGATGGCTTGTGCCAGAAGCTTCTTCTCTCCTCTGTGATCTGACCTGCCAGGAGAGACATTCCAACACGAGGTAGAAGCTATGTTAGCAGGATGTGAAGGGAAACTATCCTCCCTGGAGGTTTGAGTGACCTCAAAATGGATAAGTAAGGGGGATCATATCATCTACTTTCCAGGGGAACTTTAAAAATAGCAGCAGCCTCTTTTTGTTGGAACAATAGTAATAGTATATCTGGGCCACTTCTGTATGCAAGGCAGCTATCTCCACTTGTCAATTCAGGAAGTAAATGCCATTTACATGGATACTCACAACGTCAATGCAAATACCACGACAATGTGGCAATTGTTAGCTCACCTGGTGAACTGTGATGGGAGCAAACCCACATCCTAATCTGAACTGTAGGCCCTAATTGTTGTGTTTAGTTGTCTGGAGTGATCATGCCCAATGCAGCACCATACAGTTGCTGTTCTATCTTGACCTGGCAGTGGAAAGAACAGGGTGCCTGTGTCCTCATTCATCCATTCATGAGGCACCTGCTACTTTCAAGACACGTCAGGGACCCTGGAGTCAATAGGATCAAGAGCATATGCTCCTTGTCCTTGAAAAGCTTGCAGCCAGATGGTCTGGGTTCTAGTCCAGCTGTAACCTGAACAGCTTCCTGCCCTGCACAAATGACGTTTTTTTCTGGTCTTGACTCTTAATATAATACATGAGGTAAGACTAAGTTCTTCGCCAGGGATGGGCACCAGTTCCCCCGCTGTCCATGGCTGATGCCATCCATTCTGCTACTATTGCTAGCATCTTTCAGGTACCATCTCTTTCTCCATGAAGCTTATAGTCCTGGGAGAGGTAAGAACATTGAACCAGAGAGTTCCCACACTGAGTCACAGGAGAAAGAAACACCAGGTAATAGGACCGTCGGGGATAGGCTTCTTGGAGGAAAGCGAGGTTGAATTCTGAAGGTTAAAGAGGAAACTAGTTGACAGATTGAGGGACTAGAGGACGGGATTCCAGGCAAAGGGGAGATCGTGAGCAGAGATCAGGTGGCAAGAGGGAGAAGATTTATTTTAGAGAGTGGCAAGCAGGCTAATGTGACTGAAGAAGAGGAGGAAGCATCAGAAAACTGCAGGAGAGGAAAGGAGGGGAGGGAGGAGAAGAGGGAAGGGGAGAAACAGAAGGAGGGAGGGAAAATATCAATATGGAAAGTGTTGAGAAGCAAAACCGAAAGGAAATGAGGGAAGCAGTTCATGAAGAGTGTTGTCCCCAGGCCTAGGGGTTTGGATGGGAACTTGGGGCAAGCAGAAAACATGGGGGGTCTTAAGCAGCAGAATGCTAAGGTTGGAAGTGCACTGTAGAGTGTGCATACTGGTGGGCTATCAGATGGCGCATTTAGAGCTTGGCTGACTTGAGGTGTCAGGGGAAAGCCTTCCTTCTTTCCTCCCCTGTCCTTTCCTCCCCCTTGGGCTCCCTCTCTCTCTTCCTCCCCTCTTCATTTGGGGTGTCCAGGAAGCCTTGGGAGCTTCGCAGGCAGGAAGGAATGTGGAGCGGGTGCCCACGACTCTGCACCCAGCAGAGGTGGTTTTGTGACTGTATAAGGAGTTGGTGACATCCATTCCTGCTGAAATTCCTCATAGTTGAGACCACACTCCAGCCCATAAGGAGGTAGGGACTGCCTGGAAGTAAGTGATTCATCGAGGGTGGCACAGATGAAAGCGGATCCTAAGAATCTAAACTATGTGGCTTGACTGAGCACCCTCCACCACCACTATGCGGCTTGCTCTCTTCTCTCCTTGTGTGGCTCTGGCCAAGCAGAGGGTCCTAGGTTTGGTCAGATCCATTTCCAGACTGTACAACAGTTGTCCAGGGTCTAGGCCCCCACATCCCTGTGACTCTGCAAAGACCAGGGCTACAGGATCATGGGGGCCTTTTCACCATAAGGCAAATTGAATCAAATGTGTAGTAAAGGACCAAGGCTATGCCAGAATAAATAAGAGGACATTGTCCTGTGATCCCCCAAATGAGTAGATAATTTAGGACCTGAAAAATTAAAGGACAAAAACAAGAAATGTATACCAACAAGACTGAGCTGCAGTGAAGAACTCTGGAACCAGACCACCCAGGGCAGAGATCTGATTTCATCTCTGATGAGCTGCATGCTAGGGCCGCTTATGTCACCTCTCCAGGTTTCAGTTTTCTCATCTGTAAAGTGGGGATAATAATAATAATACCTTCTTCATTGATTGGCTGAGAGAATTGAATGAGTTAATTCTTGAAAGTGCTTGAAAACTCCAGGCATCTAACCAATGTTATGGAAGTGTTTGTTAAATAAAAATGAAGAAAGTCACCTTTCCAAATAAGTTGTGCAGAGATACCTGGATGTGAGGCTGAGGGGTTAGTGACATCTCCTCAGTGCTGAGTGGAGGAGGCCTGAAGAGTGCTACTTGTGCCTGGGGCTAAGTGCTGCTGATGACCAGCATGCAGGTTTGGCTATGCCCCTCTATTATGTCTTCACATTAATCTACCCAGTGCCAATGTGAATCAAAATGTATGTGCAAATATTTTATGTTTCAATAAAAAGAAGTTTTTAAATAATCTAAACAAAGAATCTAAAGACAAAGGGATTTTTCTTTTAAATCCTTAGCTCTTGGGTTTAAACTAATCTCTTTGACAAACAGGAATGACATTACTAAAAGTAAACTTGAGGGGGGAAATAATTAAGAGACCCAGAGTCCAGTAGTTAAGAGAAGAAAAGTTGGAATAGGAATAACTCTGCATCTTCATGCAAACCTCACATGGACACATGGCTTGATCTAGACATGGGGGTCTCTCTTAAGCTTGGCCCACACGGGCCTGTATCTCTCTGGCTTAGCCCTCCATGCTGAATCCATGGGGAAGGACAAGTCCAAACTCACTTTCATGTTCCAGCCTATTGTTATTCTTATGCAAGATTGAATTCCTCCAGAGAGCTCTGGAGCTCTGGACCAGGCCTAGTCTAGCAGGAAACATCAGTCTTGTTCCAAGTGTCCTGGCTTCTGGCATGGCATATCTCACCTATACTCTCTTCCCACTAAATAACTCCATTTTCTCTACTTCATGATTCTTGGATATTCCTTTGAATTACTTTTGGTCTTTTCTGGAAGAACCAGAGACAGTTACAAATTTGCAAACTCATTAGATCTTTTTATAATAATGGTCTATGTTATTAAGTAGCATGTCAGGGGACTTTCACATTATCACCCCAAAGTCATTTACATGACTAAAATGGATAGATGGGCCTCAGGTGAGAAGTGGATGGAGGAGAGAAAAAAATCAGAGGCCCCAAGCCCAATCCCTTCCCACATGCACAACTGGATGCTCACACACACACACTCTCTCTCTCTCTCTCTCTCTCTCTCACACACACACACACACACACACACACACAAACACACAGGACACACGTCCCTCATTTTCTGTGTATTTAACCTTAGGCAAGTGGAGAAAAGTAGTTTCTGCCCTAGATGTTTTTTATGAGTAAAATGAGAAACTAATTGCTAATACTTGTATTAACACTTCATATTTTATGACTGCCATTTCTCATGTAGCCTGCCAGTCACAAAGATGAGGATGGAAGACAGATGATTTAGTGAGGAGCTGTGTGAGGACAGGAAGGTTTAGAACATGACATACCAAGTTTTGGATTCAGTCCACGGGAAAAGAAACGCTGGAATTTTTTACCCCAATCGTTTAGTTCTCGGTTGATAGAAAATAAATGATCATTGCAGATAAAGAGCAGGATTCTGACCCCAGTTCTGCATGACAAGATTAGCTTAAAAGAAGGATAGGCAGACATTTTATTTTGCTTTTGTTTTGATTTCTCTCTGAACTACACATATTCATATGCACACACATGCAATTCCCATCTCAAATGATACTCTGGAAAGTTTGAGAGAGGTAGGGAGAAATAAGCAAATGGTCCATTTTAAAATCTCAGTTGGAAAAAATGAAATTCCAGATAAAACCCTGTGATTTGTGGGCAACACATCAAATAAAAGAATCTACAGATAGCATGGTATTGGTACAAAAACAGACACAAAAACCAAGGGAGCAGAATAGAAAACCTAGAAGCAAACCCACACATTGTCAGCCAACTGATTTTTGACAAAGGTGCCAAGAACACAAGGGAGAAAGAAGAGTGTTTTCAATAAATGGTGCTGGGAAAACTAGGTGACCATAGTAAAAGAGTGAAACTAGACCCTGTCCCTTACCTGTGACAAAAATGGATTAAAGACTTAAATGTAAGACAGGAAACTGCTGGAAGAAAGCATGGGGAAACACTTTGGGACATTGAATCGGGCCACATTTTTTCTTTCTTTTTTGGGGGGAGGTGGGGGAGAGACAAAAGCATAAGAAACAAAAGTAAAAACAGACAAATCATATCGCATTGAATGAAAAAGTTTCTGCCAGCAAAGAATAGAGAGACAGAATAGAGAGGCAACCTACAGAATGGGAGAAGATAACACAAATTACATATCTGGAAAGAGGCTAATATCAAGAATATAGGAAGAACTAAAAATACTCAAAAGCAAAAACAACAAAGAACACAATCTAAAAATGGGCAATAGTCAGATAGATGTCTCTCAAAATAACGCTCCCCCCACTCACACAAATGATCAATAGGTATATGAAACATTTTCAGCATCACTAATCATCAAGGAAGTGTAAATAAAAATCACAGTGAAATACCATCTCACCCCCAGTAAGAATGACTATTTATCAAAAAGATAAAAGATGACAGGTATTGTCAAGGGTGTGAAGAAAAGAGCCACCTTTGGTGAGAATATAAATTAGCACAGCATTATGGAAAACAGTATGGAGGTTTCTTGAATAATTAAAAATAGAACTTCCATACGATACAGCAATTTCAGTACTGGGTATATGTTCAAAGGAAATGAAATCTGTAGGTTGAAGAGACATCTGTACCACCATTATTTACTGCAGCACTACTCATGATAACCAAGATACAGAAATAACCTATGTGCTCATCAGCTGGTAAATAGATAAGGAAAATGTGGTACATAAATATACAGCCATAAAAAGAATAAAACCCATCATTGTGACAACATGGATGGAACTGGAGATCATTATATTAAATGAAATAAGCCAGGCACAGAAAGATAATACTACATGATGTCACGCGTAAGTGGCATCTGGAGAGGCTGATCTCACAGAAGTTGAGAGTAGAAAGGTGGGGACCAGGAGTTGGGGAGAGTACAGGGGAGGGAAGGAGAGGGAAACACTGATGGATAGATACTAGGTGACAGTTTGACAGGAGCAAGAAGTTCTGGTGTGCTTTGCACGGTAGGGACTATAGATAATAATTATGTACCCTGTATATCAAAAAGATAAAAGAAAGGATTTTGAAGGTTTTTCCCATAAATAAATGATAAAAATTTCAGGAGACAGATATGTTTGATATAATATAAACATTATACAGTGCTTGTGTGCCCTAGAAAATCATATGGTACCCAATTTATGTGTATAATTTTTATGTATCAGCTAAATTTTTAAAAAATTTTAATAAAAATAAAGGTAGGAACAGCAACAACAAAAAGAATTGCTGGTTGTCAGGATTACTGTAAACTGAAACAAGTAGCTGAAAGAGGCTGAAGTGTCTTCACGAAGAATCTTGTCAATGATTTTTAAACAGGTATGTTTTTCCTCTCAGAGTTCTGTAACGTGTAATTCCATCCTGCCCAGAAGCTGGGGGGTGGATAATGTCAACTAACGTCAATCTCTAAGGTCTGTTAAACTTTCATCAAGTTTTTTTGTGAGCATCAAAACTGAAAGCAGGGGGCCTAGGGATGTGGCTCAAGCAGTAGCATGCTCACCTGGCGTGCGCAGGGCACTGGGTTCGATCCTCAACACCACATAAAAATAAAATAAAGATGTTGTGTCCACCTAAAACTACAAAATAAATATTTTTAAAAAACCTGAAAGCAGGGGTATCATAGACTGAATGTATGTGTTCCCCTCCAAAGTCATATGTTGAAATCCTAACTTTCAGGGCGATGGCATTTAGAAGTGAGGACTTTGAAAGGTGATTAGATCCGGAGTGTGGAGCCCTTTGGAGAGGGACGAGTTCCCTCAAACCTGGGACCCTGGCATGCCAGGAAGCCACCTGTGCCCCCAGAGTACCCTCCGTTTAATCCCACTAATTTCAGAACTGCAGCTTCAACAGTAGTGAGAACCAAATCCTGCTATTTATATATTATAAATAGTTCCTGTTGTCTGTAAGTCCATTTCTTATAGCAGCCCAAATGGACTAAGACAAGGATATGACTATTATTATTTTAAATAGAACTAATAATGGAGTATATGCACCATCATCTATGTGAAGAACACACAATTTCGCTTTCCTGAACCTTCATTAAAAACCTAGAGAAAAATCAAGAGTCCAAATTTTCTTTGCAGCAGAGTTGGTTGTCATCAGTTTATAAAATTAAACTGATTTAAGACACTGAGAGTTTAGATGTTTTCAGAGGTTTATTGGTAGGTCTGCAAGTTAATTCATTAGATTTTTTTTTTTCCATGCCGGGGACATGATTTTTGTTACTGGATATAAGAAAACAAAATCCAAAAGAAGACCAGAGTAATAAATTAGGTCAACACCAAACACATGGTCCAGAAAAGAAATAATTATGAACTGAACTGCATTACAATTAATAACTTGTGCTCTGAAAAAGATACTGTCAGGAGAAAGGAAAAGGTAAGCTGTAGACAGGGAGAAAATATTTTGAAAAGAGGTATCAGATATGAGTGTTATCCAAAATACACAAAATATTCTTAGATTTGACAATAAGAGCTCAAAGTGTCCAAATAAAAATGGGCAAAATATGTGACCAAACAACTCATCCAAGAAGATACCCAGTATGACCATTTTGACAATATTAATTCTGCCCATCCAGGAGCACGGGAGGTCTTTCCATATTCTAAGGTCTCCTTCAGTTTCTTTCTTCAGTGTTCTGTAGTTTTCATTGTTGAGGTCTTTCCTCTCTTTTGTTAGATTGATTCCCAAGTATTTTCTTTCTTTCTTTCATTTTTCTTTGAGGCGTTTGTGAATTGGGGGTAGTTTTCTAATTTCTCTTTCGTAGATTCATCACTGATGTATAGGAACATGTTTGATTTACGACTGTTGATTTTATATCCTGCTACTGTGTTAAATTTGTTAGTTTTAAAAGTTTTCTGGTGGAATTTTTTGGAGCTTCTAAAACAGATTCATGTCATTGGCAAATAGTGATAGTTTGAGTTCTTTTTTACCTATTTGTATCCTTTTAATTTCTTTCTCCTGCCTAATGGATCTGGGTAGAGTTTCAAGGGTGATGTTGAATAGAAGTAGTGAAAGAGGGCATCCTTGTCATGTTCCAGTTTTTAGAGGTAATACTTTCATTTTTTCTCCAGTTAGAAAGATGTTGGCCTTAGGTTTAGCATATATTTATAGCTTTTACAATGTTGAGATATGTTCCTATTATTCCTAGTTTTTCAACATTAAGGGGTGCTGTATTTTGTCAAATACTTTTTCTACATCTTTTGAGGTGATCACCTGATTCTTTTTTAAGTCTATTGATACGATGGATTATGATTATTGATTTCAAATGACTATACTACCAGAAGTGTTATATAGATTTAATGAAATTCTTATTAAAATCCCAATGACATTCTTCATAGAACTAGAAAATGCAATCATGAAATTTATTTGGAAAAATAAAAGATCCAGAATAGCCAAAGCAATTCTTAGCAAGAAGACTAAAGTAGGAAGCATCACAATATCAAAACTTAAACTATACTACAAAGCTATAGTAACAAAAATAGCATGGTACTGGCACCAAAACAGACATGTAGACCAATAGTACAGACTAGAAAACACAGAAACAAACCCACACACAGTTATCTCATTCTAGACAAAGTTGCCAAAAACATTCACTGGAGAAAAGATAGTTTATTCAGCAAATGGTCCTGAAAAAACTGGAAATCCGTATGTAACAAAATGAAATTAAACCCCTATCTCTCACCATGCATGAAACTCAACTCAAAGTAGATCAAAGACTTAGGCATTAGAACAGAGACCCTGTGCCACATAGAAGAGAAAGTAGGCCCAAATCTTCATCATGTCAGCTTAGGATCTGACTTACTTAATAAGACTCCTAAAGCACAAGAAGTAAAATCAAGAATCAGTGAGTTGGATGGATTCCAACTAAAAAGTCTCTTCTCAGCAAAGGAAATAATAATGTGAAGAGAGAGCCTACACAATGGGAGAAAATCTTTATCACACACACCTACAAGGAACTCAAAAAATGTAACACCAAAAGACCAAATAACCCAACCAATAAATGGACTAAGAAACTGAAGAGACACTTCACAGAAAAGAAACACAATCAATCAGCAAATATATGAAAAAAATGCTCAACATCTCTACCAATTAAAGGAATGTAAATCAAAAGTACTCTAAGATTTCATCTCACTCCAGTCAGAATGGCAAGAATATAAGCAATGATAAATGTTGGCAAGAATATGGGGGGAAACATGCACTCATATATTGCTGGTGAAGACTACAAATTGGTAAACCACTCTGGAAAAAAGTATGGAGATTCCTTAGAACACTTGGAATGGAACCATCGTTTGACCCAGCTATCTCATTCCTCGGTTTATACCCAAAGGACTTAAAATCAGCATACTACAGTGACACAGCCACATCAATGTCTATAGCAACTCAACTCAAAATAACTAAACTATGGACCCAACCTAGATGTCCTTCAATGATGAATAAAAAAAAATGTGGTATATATCCAATGGAATACTATTCAGCCTTAAAGAAGAATGAAATGATGGCATTTGATGGTAAATGGATGGAAATAGAGAATATTATGCTAAGTGAAATAAGCCAATCCCCCCCAAAACAAAGGCTGAATGTTTTCTCTGATATGTGGATGCAAATTTGCAATAAGGGGGTGGGGCTAGGAAAGAATAGAAGTACTTTGGACTAGGCAGAGGGGAATGAGGGGAGGGAACGGGATTCGGGGTTAGGAAGGACAATAGAATAAATTGGACTTTATTACCCTATATGCATATATGACTACCTGACCTATGTGATTCTACATCATGTACAACCAGAAGAATGAGAAGTTACACTCCATTTAGTTCTGCTGGGTCAAAATACATTCTACTGTCATGTATAACTAATTAGAATAAATAAAAAACAGAAAAAGAAGATACACCGAAAAAAATGAAAAGGTGCTCAATATCATATGCTATTAGGTAATTATAAAATAAAAATAACAGAGAAATGATACAATGTACCAATTCGATGGCCAAAATCCAAAACACCAGCAATACAAAATGCAGGTCAGGATATTTAAAGACACAAAGGTTCATTCATTGATGGTGAAAATATGAAATGGTACAGCCACTGTGGAAGACAGTTTTGCTAGTTTTTCACATAATTAAATAGATTCTTATCATATGATCATACGATCCATATGAGCGCAGTTGATATTTCCTCAGTAAGTTGACAACTGCTGATCACCCAAACACCTGCACACAGATGCATGTAACAGGGTTGTATTGATAGTTCACATCATGGAAGCAACCAAGATGTGTTTCAGGAAATGAAGGGGTAAATAAACTGGGTGAATCCAGACAATGGACTTAGCACTTAGCACTAAAAGGAAATATACTCTCAAGTCACTAAAAGACATTGAGAAATCCTACATGAGCATTTCAAAGGGAAAGAAGCTAATCTGAAAAGACTACACACTGTATGATTTCATCTGTAGGACATTCTTAAAAAGACAACAGTATGTGGAACTATTATGAAGACAAACAACAATAAGTATTGGCGAGGATGTGGGGGAAAAGGTACATGCATACACTGCTGGTGAGACTACAAATTGGTGCAGCCAATAGGAAAGCAGTATGGAGATTTCTTGGAAAATTGGGAATGGAACCACCATTTGATCCAGCTATCCC
The DNA here is from genome assembly GCF_001458135.2 of Marmota marmota marmota. Lineage (NCBI taxonomy): Eukaryota > Metazoa > Chordata > Mammalia > Rodentia > Sciuridae > Marmota > Marmota marmota. The sequence goes on along the minus strand of NW_026000005.1, from coordinate 34,565,832 downwards.
TCTCCTGGGTCTATACCCAAAGGACTTAAAAATAGCATACTACAGGGACACAGCCACATCAATGTTTATAGCAGCACAATTCACAATAGCTTAAACTGTGGAACCAACCTAGATGCCCTTCAGTAGATGAATGGATAAAAAAATGTGATACACACACACACACAATGGAATATTACTCAGCAATAAAAGAGAATAAAATCATGGCATTAGCAGGTAAATGGATGGAGTTAGAGAAGATAATGCTAAGTGAAGTTAGCCAATCCCTAAAAGCAAATGCCAAATGTTTTCTCTGCTATAAGGAGGGTGATTCATAGTGGGGTAGGGAGGGGGAGCATGGGAGGAATAGATGAACTCTAGATAGGGCAGAGGGATGAAAAGGGAAGGGAGGGGGAATGGGGTTAGAAATGATGGTGGAATGTGATGGACATTATTATCCAAAATATGCATATGAAGATACAAATTGATGTGAATATACTTTATATACAACCAGATATAAGAAAAATTGTGCTCTATATGTGTAATAAGAATTGCAATGCATTCCACTATCATATATAAATTAAAATAATAATTTTTTAAAAGAATTAGATAATTTAATGAGCATGGAACAAGCTCATCTGTCATATTAAAATCTGACACATTTATTCAAAGTGTACTTACAGGCAATTTAACATGAAGTCTATTTAATTCATTACTTTTGTTTAATAACAACTATAGAACATGGTAAGATCACAACTATAATAGAAATTATTAGTCATCCTTTGTTTTCCTATGTCATGTTTATTCTGATTATATTTATTGAAATATTTCTGTTTAGCCTAATAGTAAAAAGTTTGAACATTAAAAAAAAAAAAGACTACATTATGAAAACAATAAGAAAAAAATCTATGGTTGCCTCAGGTTCCCTGAAGATGAACTGAAGAAGCACAGAATAATTTTAAGGCATGAAACTATTTGCTGTGATTCTATAATGTTGTATCCATATCATTATACGTTTTTCACACCCCTGAAAATATATAACACCAAGAATGAGCCCTGATGTAAAGTGTGAAGTTTGGGTGAGAACGACGTGTCTGTGTCAGCCTCCTGATTGAGAAGGGCTGTGGATGGTGGCGGATGCTTTGCCTCTGTGAGAGAAGGAGCTAAGTCCAAGTGCTTCTCATTCAGTTTTGTGTGAATCTAAACTTACTTTAAGAAATAAATTCTGTTGTTTTAAAAATGTCTAGAGACCCAAACTAGCTTGGATGTAATGATGGATAGGGAAAAAATGGGAGAAAGCCAAGGGTCTTATTCCTGACCTCAATGCATTTGTAATGTCATTGCTAAGATCAGACAAAATGCCCACAAAAGAAGATAATATAAAAAATGTGTAATTAACTATGATAATTTTACTGACGTTATCTTCTATATTAGTTCCTTACGGGTAGAATTTTCTACTCATAGCACATAGCAAATCCTTAAAGTTTCCAAATCTGAACAAAATGGCTATTATTAACTGTTTGGACTGACATTGTCTTTTATAATGTAGAAGTCCAGTGACCTGGTTTGGAATCCCAGTCATGCTGCTGAAGCCTGTTTCTTCCCTACTCTGTGCAGGATAAAGCCCTCTGCAGAGGGCCTGGCATTGAGCAGCACCCCATGAAAGTGACTCTGTCTGTTCTGATTGGATACAAATTGTAAGTTATGATAAAAACATCATAAAAGGGAAATTTCTCCTGTGTATTTGTGTTTTTTTTTAAAGAGAGAGAGAAAGAATTTTTTAATATTTATTTTTAGTTCTTGGTGGACACAACATCTTTATTTGTATGTGGTGCTGAGGATTGAACCCAGGCCGCATGCATACCAGGCGAGCGCGCTACCACGTGAGCCACATCCCCAGCCCTCCTGTGTATTTGTTATTAGGGTACAAGAGGTGTTCAGTACAATGTAAACACCAAACTGTATTATTTTCCAGATTATGAAAGTAATACAGAGCAGTCAATACAAGGTATGGGCCACAGCCTGGCAGAATAGGCATCCCACAACAGAAATGCAAAGCTTCAGGCCCTACCCTGACCACACAATCAAAGTCCCTAAAGAATCTCCAGGAATGCTTTAATGAGGTCTCCAGGTAATTCTCATGCACATTAGGATTTGAAAAGCACTGGTAAGAGCAGAGTCCAATCTCATGAACACACACACACACACACACACACACACACACACACTTACCCTGTTTCCTCTTTCAGCGTATGTACCTGTGACTCTAAGTGCTAGACAACAAAAATTAGGACAAATTATGATTTCCTCTTCTGTCTTCAAACTAGACTCCAGCCTTAATTTCCTTGAAGAAAGATGTGACAGAATGGCTCTACAAAGGCAACGAAAAATGAAAGAACTTAATTTGGGGCTCTTAAGCATCTGTGAGGCCAGGTTTGGGTAATTTAAGAGTGATTCGGGGAATCCATTAACAAATGAATGCATGTTCAAAATGTGGTATATCCATCAACATAATATGAACCAGTTCTGAACTTTTGGTTCATTTTGCAACATGAATGAACCTCGAAGTATTATGCTAAGAAAAAGAAGCCATACACAAAGGGCCACACATCGTATAAGTGCATCTCTAGGAAATGATCAGAGTAGGTTAATCTAAAGAGAAGGAAGCAGATTAGTGGTGGCCCAGAGCAGGGCTACAGGTGAGTGAAATTGGGAACAGCCTGATAATGGGTACAGGGTTTCATTAGGGGAGAAGAAAACATTGTGAAATCAATTTTAATGATTATTCCACCACTCTGGGGATATACAAAAAGACACTGGATTTTGCATTTTAAATGGTTAAGTAGTGTAATGTGTGAATTACATCTTGAAAATAGTATAACTGAAGAAAGAGCAGCTAAAGGGAATTTCAAGGCTGACTTCTGATTATATTCAGTTTTTGCTTTATAAATTGCCTTTAAAACCTAGCCCCAAGTAAGACCTGACTCTATCATATAAGCTCATTGTAAAAGATCTCAATACAGATGCTATCTTAAAAATTCTCCCTTGCGATAATAATTACAGCACTTTAAAAATATCAGGTCACAAATTACAAGGGCTGGAAGAAGTTTCAAAGATGATCTGAACTAGTTGTTTTCAAGCATTTTTTTCCCCTTAAAGATGAAACTCTTCTTTAATGAAAATCTGTGGAAACCCCAACAAAGAGTAAATAAAAACAAAGCTTCTGTGATAGAGAAGGACGTGTGGTCTTAGCACCTCGCTCCTCCGGAAGCCTATGGGGAAAGATGGAAGGAACAAGATCCTAAAGCAGTAGATCCTGGCCACCCCATTCTGTGTGAAGATGAAGATGAAGGGTTGGAGGGGGCACATCCCCAAGGCACACAGGGAGAGCATCCTGGTTCTGGTCCCTAGCTTGTTCCCTATCCATGTGGCCACTGTGATCATGCCACCTACAGCTCACAACCAAGTCTGGTGCGTGTACTAGGCACAGGTGGCCTCAGGCTGTTGAAGACAGGAAAGTTGGTTCAATTAACTCCACCAAACCACTGGTTGATTCAGTAAAGGAAAGCGAAAGAGAGAGGTAAGAAGTCTTTCAAGCCCCAAGTTTGTTGGCATTAGGTAGGCAAAACAGATCCATCACCTGGATGATTGCTTCTGTGCAATGTGAGATGCATTCACAAACTTCTTGAGGCTGCCAGAGGTAGCAAATGAACTTGGTTCAGGGCTGTTATGAAAGTCTGGGCATAGGACGGTGTACAATTTCATAGATACTGTATTGTTCAGAAGGAAAACTATGGCAACAGGAGGAGGAAGATCAGGTCAGGGTAGAGGCAACAATTAAATCCTGGCATCCTGATTGATTCCTGGTGTTACCAGACTGAACCTTGAAATGACTGATAGCCTGGAATCCTGTCAGCCCTGTGTGCTTCCAGATGTCACTTGCTTACAACAGTTACAACTAGATGCCCATAGCCACATGCTTCTAACTGCTGACCACTGATCATCACATACTCCCAACCACTCAGACCAGCTCTATCTGGTTTGAATGCCATGTAGACACTCCAGATGAGCTTAAAATTATTATAATCTCACTATAATGAGAACACACACCCACAGGTGCCATGCCCAAACTAGGAAAGAAAAGAAATGGTCCCCTGACTCTTGGAAACCTCTTCCCCTTTCCATGAATACCTCCAGTCACAGCAAGTATGTTACAGGTCTTCATGTTCCTGGCTTATCAAAAATCCAGGCCCTAGACCTGCTTGGGAACATGGTCCCTTTAGAGTGTAAGCTCCCCTTCTCCATTCATCGACCACTGGATCAAATTTCTGCCTGTTCCCGAACTCTTTGGTTATTTGCAAACAGTAGTGAGTAGGAAAAGATGCTACAGGTTTGGTAAAAGTGGTTTCAGTTGTCTGTCCTTCCACACCTGCTATATCAGGGGAAACCAAATCTTGGCCAAGGCCCACAAACCACAAATGCATTCTAATTTTTAATTTTAATTGATTTTCAATTAATTGAAATTTAGATAGCCACTTTTGCCTGGCTATTGGATACTATGTCACATAGTGAAGTTCTGGGATAAGGGACAAGTATATCTAAGTTAGAACTGTAAAAGTTTAGTCTTTACTCATTTCATATTGTTAAGAAGGAAAGCAGAGGGGAGCTGGGAATATAGCTCAGTAGGTAGAATGCTTTCCTTGCCTTGTATGCACAAGGCCCTGTGTTCAATCCCCAGTACCACCACCTCCAAAAAAAAAGGAGGAGGAAGAGAATCAGGTTAACAAAAAGTGTTTGTTCTCATTTTTTCCCACATTCTTTATTGAGGCAGTATAGTTGTGCATACTGATGGGATCTGTTGTTACATATTTGTACCTGCACACAATATAACAATTTAATTTGGCCAACATCACTCCCCAGCACTTTCCCCTGGCCCTTTCTTATATTATTTTATAATGTGTGTATGGGCAGGATGCATTTGAAAGCATCTACTCAAAATATTAATGCTATGTACTTCTGGAAGAGAATTGTAGTTTGTTTTGTTTTTAATTTGCTTTTCTGTATTTTCTACTTTCTGTAAAATAGACAGTTTCCCATAAAATTTTTAAAGTGATCATTTCTATATTTGACCACAAATTGCACAATTTACCCCCAAGCACAGTATTTGCAAAAAAAAAAAAAAATTCATTTATTGCATTTAATTGAAACACTACCATGTGATTGAGTTATTTTCTTCATGGCTAAAAATATACACATACTTGCACAGAAATAGGAAGACAGAGAGACACAAAGTGATCTGGATATGACACAAGCTGACATGGAGAAGGATGGAGGTAGAGTCCACACCCATGCAGGCTTTGGGGGCACCCTGGAGAAGCATGGGGGCCCTACGGGCCTGGGTATCCAACCATAGCCCCTGACTGCAAGACGACCTCCAACTCAGAAGTGAGTCATGGTCTTGGTGGAGTAGGTCCTGATGCTGGGAGGCAGCCAGTGGGGACGCCAGACAGCCCACTCTCTAATGACAGACACAGACCCAAGTAGAGGCCAAAACAAATGCATTGCATCATCTCGGGCTATTATCTTCTATCAAAGCCTCTGTCCCTTGGGAATAAAAATTGGGTGTGGATGGGGAGGGGGAGGAGAGAGGAAGCCTCCTGTAAACATGATCTGCTTGCAGCCACATCAGTCAGCAGGGTTCATTACAGTTACTGAATACTAACTCTGAAAGGGACCTAGAGGGGTCATTGCATCCATTCTCCTGTCTGCTGCCACAGTCTGTGTTATCTCTAGTAGTTGCCAAGCTATTATCTATGTGAACGCTACAGCAGCAGTGATAGGGACAGGAAATGATTTCTGTGTTTAGTCTAAGTGTCCTCAGGGATAGTGTATGGTACCCGCCTATTGTTTTGCTAGAAACCCATCAAGCCATATCTGTCCACGTCCAATCTCACTTAGCCCCATGGACAGTGAATCCCTATTCACTTTATGTATGTACCATGAAGATACCTTCCTAGCAATTATTTCTTTCATTGTTTTTCAGGTGGATAAACCAAGTTGAGGAAGGAAGAGAGAAATTCAAGCTATCAGTTGTGTAAATTATATTGTAGGTGGCCAATTAACAAGTATGTCTTGTTGATGAGGTTAATAATAGAATTCAGCTTCCTTATTACTAAATTATTTACAAATCTATAACCCAAATCATATATGACAAAGAAGAGATTGGGGTGTATCTTCCTAGGCTTCAACATTTCCTTCCCACCCAGGTAGGTGACTCTGAGTTGTGGAACCTATGAGATGTTCCCTCACTAAGAGTGGAGGAAATTTCTCATGGGTTTATAGGTCTCTCCTATGTTTGTTTTTCCTCATGATCAAACCAAGAAATCTTCATAGAAAGAAAAAGACACAAAATTTTCCACTGCACATTTCTCTTTTGAAATCTGGTGGATTTTTCCTGTACTAAATGGACCAAAATGAGAGGTCTGGAATTTCACTAATGCAGATATCAGAGTAGAGGCAAAAATGAAGTTGACTCAGGGTGAACTAATTGGTCTCCACTAACAAAATATGGAGCACACTCCGTCCCTTTCAATCCCACCTACTACATTGATAGTATCTCATTGTCCTGGTCAGGGCAGTGCCCTGGTCCATCTGTGCTATAGCACCTCCATTATTTGTCCTGGGATGGCAAAAAGAGTTGAGGTTCTGGGGCTGCAGTAGGGAAGGGTAAAATGGATTTTACCTGAAAGAAAGGAAGAGGTGGTGCACATTGCAGTAGTAACAAAGCCTGGGAGAAGAGGGGCATGTAAGCTGCCTTAGCTACATCAAAGTTGCTGAAGTTGAAGTTCCATGCTGGTTTAGAGAATCAGGAAAGGAGAACTTGGGCTACACGTCTGCAGAATCTCAACTCAGTACAAGGGCATTTTGGGGTTCATCAGAAACTCTCCATCAAAAGGATAATATGGCAAAAATTGTATTTGAGGAATATTAATATGTCAGGGGGTCACAGGCTTACTTTTCCATGGAAAGGATTGACTGAAGCCAGAAATCATTAGGGACTATTGCAGGAATCCCCGGCTGAGGGGGTGAGAGCGTGGAGAGGGGGCTGGCAATGGGGGTGAAGATAGAGTGCACATTTGACTGAGTACTTACTGCGCGCTAACCATGTGCTAGGAGTTTTATTCACTTTTTCACATTTCATCATCACAACTCTATGAAGTAGGTCTACTATTCTTATTTTCAAGTGGAGAAACTGAGGCTTATCACTGCTAAGTAGGAGCACGAGTAGGAGATGCATTTCAGAGGTGAATTCAAGGGGTTTGGTGAGCAAAGCAGGGTTTAGGGAGAAAACGGAAAATGTTTTTAGAGGCTGGATAAATGGAGGGATGCTGGTGTCAGTGACAGGAAGAAAAGTTTTGCAGGAGTCAAGTTTTGTTAAACAGAAAGTAATGAGTCTACTTTTGTCCCATATAAACTACGCTTTCCTCTGAAATTTCAAATAGTTTTATTCTGAGTTTCCAGAACATTTTTCCAATAGCATCTTGTTTCTCCCAACCTTCCTACAGGGTGGTAAACAGACCTACCTTGTATAGGAAACAGGTCCAGTAACAATGAATCTACAATGGATCTGGCAATAAATGACAATTCCCAGATGAGGGCCTTTGACCTTCCCCGTGGCATGGGGTTCCCTGGGCCCTGCTGGTTGGCCTCGGCTGGCTAAAGGCCCTGCTCCGCCCCCACCTCTTTGTCATATCTACTCTCTTTTAACCATCATGAGTTACGGGGACAAAACTGCCTTCATTTCTCCTTACATTCTTAGAACGGTGGTTTCCTAGAGCCTGGGAGAAGGGTGCGTTGTGGGAGGAGAAGAACAGTAAAAACGTCCCTGTGAAGGACGGGACTTCAAAGGGGTGGGTCTGGGAGCAGGAATCTGCGAGAGGCCAGTGGAAGGTGGAGCAAGCACCTCTGACGTCAAAGAGCCTCGGGGTCTTGACACAGAATGAGATAATGTCTTTCTTCCTGAGGGAGCAAAGCCTCCTTTCTCCCCAGGGTCTTGTGTAACTTATCAATTGTAGATGAAAGTTCTGTGCTAACACTGAGGATCTTCACCCTGAGAGGTCACACACATGGGTTCCTAAATGGATGTACTCTTTGGGCAGAACTCAGATGTGACCAGCCTTTACTCCCTTCTCCCCTTCTGCTCTTCTCTTCAACAGCTGTTTTCTCGTCTTTTCTGTACTCCTTCCCTGTCTTCTCTTCCTCCCAGCAAGTTAGAGAAACCTTAGATTTTAGGACTTCTACTAGCGGAATGAGCACATATCTGTTCTCCACTAAACCCAACCAATTAAACCACCGCATAATCAAGTGGAAAAGCTATCTGGGATGATGCAGGACTCTGTCTAATGGTTTATTGGATGAAATTCAAGAATAATCAAATGCTACCAGGTGTGGTGGTGCATGCTTATAATCCCAGTGACTCGGGATGCTGAGGCAGGAGAATTGCAAGTTGGAGATCAGCCTCAGCAACTGTAAAAATAAAAAAATAAAAAGGGCTGTGGAGATGCCTCAGTAGTTAAACAGCCCAATGCTGAATTATGGCAACCTTACCAGACCTAATACCTGCTCAGTAAGACCCCCTCACCCACCCATCATCTCTAGGTCTCCAGTGAGATCTCCAAAAATCTCTCTTCTCTTGGTGGATCTTGAAGGAAAGAATCAAATCTAGATTTTTCTAGACTGGATGCTTTCAGAGCAGCCCAAGCTCTCTTTTTTAATATCAGAGGGCAGAAGTCAAGATCTCCACATAATTGCCTTGATTTGTAATCTCACTTTGCTCACAATGTCTCCTTGCAAAACATGGCCCTTTCATTAGCATATGAGCAAAGCATTTCACGTCTGACAGTTTTGACTTCAGCCTAAAATTTTTGTATAGTATATGTCAAGAAACCAGTCAATCAATCAACAAATTAGTATCCTCCCTGACTAGATAAAGTCTCCAGGAATCAAGGATTGCATACGCTATGCTTCTGCCCCATCCCTTGAATGCAGAAGTGCATGGACATACTCGTAATGTTTACAGGGACCTAGTCTCCCTCGTCACCAGGACCTCTTGGCATGTCAGTGTTGAAAGACTTGACATCCAAACTGGAAGGTGATATGTGGAATGAAATCAATTTTTCTCCTCTTTATTTTGCCTGGCTAAGCAGACAGCTTTGTTGTGCTAACCCTTTTTCCCAGATTTATAGTCCTTTCTTTGTAAGTCCTGCCACCATGAGGATCTGGTGGCTGAAGGGCCCAACAATAATGTTCAGGGTCCTGTGGCTGCTGTAACTACCACAGACTGGGTGGCTTAAGACAACAGAACTGTATTGTCTCACACCTTTGAAGAGTTGAAACCTAAAATCCAGGTGCCAGCAGAGCCACGTTCCCTCTGGGAGGCATTGCTTCCTTCCCAGCATCTGGTGGAGGCTGTCAATCCTCAGGGCTCTCTGGTATGCACCGTGTCACTGCAGTCTCTGCCTGTCATGGCCTTCTCCCCGTGTGTCTCTGACTTTTCCTTTCCTTTTAAAAATCAAATTGTATGCATTTGGGGTATGCCATGTGATATTTTAAATATACATGGTGAACTGAATGACTACAGTCAAACTAATTAACACATCTCTTCACATGGTTACTTTTTTTATTGCTGGTGGTGGGAACACATAAGGTCTACTCACTTAGCAGATTTCAAGTACGTGACATTGTTGATTAACTGCAGTCCCCATGCTGTCCATTAATTCTCTAGAATGTATTCATCCTGCATAACTGAGGCCGGGTACCCTTTTATCCACTCTCTGCTTCTACGCGTCTGACTTTTTCAGATTCCACCCACGAAACAGATCATGCTGCAGTTTCTTTCCTGGGTCTGGCTTGTTTGACTTGCCATGATGTCCTCCAGTTTGTTCACATTGTCACCCGTGGCAGGATTTCCTTCTTTTTAAAAGCTGAATCTAGACCTTGACTATTGTGCACAGAGCTGCAATAAACATGAGAGTGCAGATGTCTCTTCAAGATACTGACTTCATTTCCTTTGGATCTATACCCAGGATAGAAATTGCTGGACCATAGAATAGTTCTATTTTTGACTTTTTGAGTTACCTCCATGCTGCCTTCCACAGTGGCTGTACCAATGGACATTCCCACCATCTTGTACAGGGTTTCCTTTCGGCACATTCTCACCAACACTTGTTATTCTTTGTCTTTTTGACAACAGACATCCTCACAGGTGTGAAGTGATCTCTCATGGTGGTTTTAATTTGCATTTCCCTTATCATTAGTGATACTGAGCACCTATTCATACACCTATTGGCTATCTGTATATTGTCTTTGGGAGAACATTGATTCAAGTCCTTTGTCTGTTTTTAGTAGGGTAATTTTTTTGTTGGTTGGTTTTGCCATTGAATTGTATGAGTTTCTAATATAGTTTAGTTATTAATCCCTTAAAGGGGGTTTCTGTCTTTTTAAAAGGACACCAGTCATATTGAATTAGGGCCCACCCTAATAACTTCATCTTGCCTTGATTTTATTTGCAAGGACCCTATTTCCAGATAGTGTCACACTCACAGGTATGGGGGATTAGGACTTGGGTAGAGTTCATGGGAAGGACCCAATTCAACCCATAACAGTAAGCAATACTCAGAGGGTGGGCTTCATCTGGAGGCCCTAGAGTGGCTTCTAACTCTGGGTCCATTAGCCATCTGACCATGAGCAGGTCACATGTTATTCCTGCTCCCAAATAAACAAGGTCATTGGGGCTTTGAGAGTTTTTCTAGCTGACCAAACTCACAAGAAGGCTGCAGGGATAGAATGAAGTGCACTTGAGAAAACAAACTGTAGAATCTGAGAGCAGGTGCAGATGGGAGGAGGTCCTCGTGCCCCAGGCTGCTTTGGTCTCCAGGAGGGAATGAGTTCTCCTGCCCAGGAAGGTGGAGCCAGCGATGCTGAAAGACCATTTCTTCTCTTTCCAAGAAGAGTCTTTGGTCCCATGTCTGCGTGATCCAAGTTAGAATGAGGTTAGATCTCAAAAATCTAAGCCCCAACCCTCGAAGTCTAGGACCGTCCAGTGTTCCAGTGCTATGGATTGTAGATGAATCCCCATTTATCTTCCCTACCATTCTCTCTGGTACTTGGTCCACTGTAACCAGAGGGAGTTTTCTAAAATAAGGTGCTCATGTGTCTCTCCTGCTCAAAAATCACCAGTGAGTCCCTATAGCATCTTTCTGTTATAGATCTGTGACATATTTTACCCCCAGGAATGGACCATGGTCTCAGTTAGGCTGAAGAGTTTATGGATCTAAAGGCTATTTTTTTTTTCTTTTGGGTCATTTCCCACCCCTCCCACTTTCTGCCTACACACAGAGGAGATGGTTAGACCTTGGGAGCTCCGGGGTCCTTCTGCCTCTGTGTAGCTGTTGGGGTGGCTGCTCTTGTCAGATCATCAAGCAGATTACAGCCCAGATGACTTCTGCTGGGAGAATGCAGGGCATGTGCGCCCCTATGCGAATACCCACACTACGACAATAAATCACAGCCAGCCGCCCTGTCTAAATTTTCCATTCTGTGGAGGAGGCTGAAACCCTGTATTTCCTCCCTTCCACTCGCTCTCCTTCGCATCTCCCCCACTTCCTCCCGACCCTTGCCTCACTGAAGCCCCTCACCCCATCTCAGCTGGAACATGGACAGGGCTTTTGGCAGGTCCTCCTGGCTGCTCCCGCTGGCCTCTTCTCCCAGGGCAGTGCATTTCTCCCTTCTCTATTTTCCCCATCTCTAAGTTCTCAGATTCTTTGGAAACGTTTTATTTCTTTTGTAACCTTCCCACCTTCTACATGCAAATTAGAAAACAAATAAAAATCACCGTGAACACTGCAGAGAGGGAAAGGAGGCAAAAACGCTACCCTGACCCGTAGTCAGTAGCCCCCAGATCCCGACTAGTTCCTGGACACCCACACACCCAGGCCCCGGGCCCCAAGAATTACCTGTTTTCTGGCTACAACGCTAGGCCTTTGCTTTTTCTCAAACACAAACAAAAGCAAACAAACTGTTCCACTATAGTCAGGGCCTGAGTCCCTGGACCCAGTTCTATAGTCTTAGAAACAGGGATAGCTTTGACTTGCCTGAAGCACAAACACAGGTAGGGACATTTCTACAACTGTCCCCTAGTCCATCTGAAGTAATACAGTGAGAGCAAACAGGCGAACCTCCCCAGGACCTCAGGGAGGACCAGGCAGGGAAGGACTAGCACGACTCTTATCCCAGAACTTTGACTAGTGAATTGCCTTCAGGATCCTCATTTTCTTGCACTTTGATGTACATGCAGCCTAAAGCTGTGACTGGGCCTGGGAAGGGGTGGGGGTGCCTAGAAAGAGAGGGACACCAAGCTAGCGTGCCACTCTCTTGATGCCACCAAGCGGCACAAACTTAGCTTCCCAGTGATTTGCACCTTGAGAAATTCAATTATCACTTCTGAGACACACAGCCCAGAGGGACTCACAGGTGCCAGAAAGAAGGAAAAGGAAAAGGAAATAAAGAGATTTAAAGTAAAAAAAAGAGTCCTGATCCTGCAAAGTACTTGCTTGATACATGCAAAATGAAAACTTGACAATTTTTCATGAATTAAGCAGAGCACAAAAGTATACTCCCTGCTCACCCCCACACACAATTGACACAAAAACACAGAAAACAAGTAAGAACACAAAAAATGTATATACTTGCTTTTTGGTTCTTTTAGGATATATGTGATAGTAGAATCCATTTTGATAAAATTTTACTAGCATAGATTAGATCTTATTTGAATTAGGACCCCATTATTGTGGATGAACAATGGTGGGATTCATTAGGTATTTTCATATATATACATAGGAAAAATTATGTCAGATTAATTCCATGGTCTTTCCTATTCCTATCCCTTCCCTTCATTCCCCGTTGTCTAATCTACTGAACTTCTATTCTTCACCCCCCGCCTTATTGTGGCTTAGCTTCCATATATCAGAGAAAACATTTGACCTTTGGTTTTTGAGGATTGACTTATTTCATTTAGCATGATAGTCTCCATTTACTGGTAAAGGTCATAAAATCATTCTCCTTTATGGCTAAGTAATACTCTATTGTGTATACATAACACAGTTTCTTTATCCATTTATTTGTTGAAGAGTACCTAGGTTGGCTCCATAGTTTAGCTATTGTGGATTACGCTGCTATAAGCATTGATGTGGCTGCATCACTGTAGAAAGCAGATTTTAAACCCTTTGGGTATATGCTGAGGAGTGGGATCACTGGGTCAAAAAGTACATGCTTTCATTTCATAGGGTAAAGTGCAAGAACAAATCTTGGAATCTGGATTTAGGTGGTGGTTAGGATCTACCAAGTAGATAACTGATAAGCTACATCTCAGCCTCTCTGAGACTTTGTTTCAGCATCTGTGTGTAACCCTAATAAACTCAGAGACTGTAGTTATTCAATCTGAAAGCAATTTCAGATTTAAGAAGCAATGTTCCCAAACTAAAATTAATAAGGGTGAAATTCCATTTATTATCCATGTCTCTCTGAAGACACTAACAGGGATGGAAAGACGTGGTTTCTCAGAAATGCTGATTCAAATTCTCTGTCATTTCCAATCTGCTTTCTTATCCTAGTTACTCTGGCTCCAAGAGGGAAAATAAAGGCTTCCTCTTTCTTTCCCACTCACACAGCTGTCTGTCATTTCCATCCTCCTTTCTCCCCTCCAACTACTATAGGATATAAATGAACTTATCTCTTCATCCAGCAAGAAGCCCCTTCCCTCTTGTAGGAGCCCAGGAGGTGGAAATTGAACTAGCATTTACAAAATACTTGTCAGAGAAGATAGGGGAAGGAACGAATCAGTAAACAATCCTAAATTATTGACTTTTGTTCCATAATGTTTATAGGAGACTTCTAATTTCTTCTTGTTTCTCACCAGATTGTTGTGTAGATCAAATAAAGTATTGTATATTCCTTTGGAAAACCATAAATCGCTATAATTACATGCAATACTTTTATATGAATCTATAACAAAACGATTTCTTTTTCCTGGGTGCAAAGATAAATATATAGGGAGAGGAAGGGAATAATTTTTCCTTAAAATAATCATAAATAAATAATTATACCTTTGAAACTAAGTGGATCCCCCAGTTTTTTGACATGTGTTTATTTTTTCCATCTTTAGTTCTTCTAAGAAGCAGGTTTTATTATTTGTAATATTGTGTCTCTGCAAATGGAGTCCTCCATTAATTAATTTTTCAATTTATTCAACTAATAAATATTTATCGATAAATTATCAAATTTCCTCCCACCTTTTTAAAATATCTCCCATGAATCAGCATCTCAGAGTTTGTATAAAGCATTACCCTTTTCTCAAGAAACTCACAATCTACTGGGTAAAGCAAGAACATAGCAGGTATTTTAAGTCACTTATCCCTGATGGAAAAAAGTCCAACAAGGATAGGGATTAAGAGTCCAAATCACTGCAGAACCAGCTGCTAACCCTGATTCTGTGGGCTAACCCAACAGAGCCCAGCAGCTGTGGCAGACAGGGCAGTTTGTCCTTAGCCATTTGCATCTCACCCTGCCTTGCCAACAGGTGAGGCTGAAACCCACGGGTCACCCTGTTCTCACTTCCCTGCAACTGAGGCATCCACGGAACCCATTCTGCCCAGTCAGGGAGGCTCAGTTGAGGAGCACTGAGATTATTTTTCTTTTCAGATAAAAGGAAACAGAAGCAGAAGAAGGAGAATTTCCTGCTCTGTATCTTTCTTTTATTTCTGACCTCTGAGAATATGATGTTCAGTTATTCCACATATATATTGCAAATATAAAATGGCAAGTTGGAGAACTTAAATCAAAAGACATAATTAAACCAACAAGTTAACCAGGAGACTATCTATCTCAAAGGTGAACAAGAAAGTCCATCCTGCTTTTAGTACTATTTGCTATTGTTACTTGTAGCTGAATATTTCTCAACTCATTAAGAGTGGCTGTCTATCAGAACTGGAAGGGTGAGTAGTTTTTTTGTCTGTTTATTTGTTTGTTTTTGTTCACTACTTCTCCAAATTCAGTCAATAGTATGTTGAAATAAATATTGATTTTTTTTTTCCTCCCTGATACTCTGCAGCAGGGGACACAGTTCTGAAACTCATTTCTTCCTCTCATTTTTTGGGTTCATAATAGACTATTTAGAAAGTGTCCCAAGTTAGCCACATAGGTTGGGTTTGAAAAACACTGAAAGTCCTACTGAAATTATTTACCCTAGTTCAAAGAGTATGATGTTTAAATTGGGGGTGGGGTCCATATTCCAGATTGTAGGCAACTATAAGGAAACTTCTTAGGGAATTAAGCAAGAACCACATTCCTCCATATTTTACAGTCCATCGGCAACACTTGTGACCAGAGATTTTAAGGTACCAGGGAGAAACCTTCAAGAAGATAAAGAACAGAAAAAAAAAAAAGCCATGGATATACTAAAAATCCATAGGCACTTAAAATTTTGCATATAAATTTCAGGTAATGTCTGTCTCTCTGTGAATTATGAATCCTTGTTCATCTTCTGTCAGTCTTACTTGGGACTCTGAAAAAGAAAAAAACAAAGTCTCATAGAAACAGTAGATAGAAAGGGGAATTCTGTCCTTGCTGAATAGAAGAAGAGCTCTGCAAAGGCCAAGAGGAGAGGACCAGCTCCAGAGGTGCCAGGGCCATGGTGAACCGGCGTGGCTAGATCCAGGAGGTGTGGTGTGGGTGTCACTTATTAAGACAGGTGGATTGAGGGTGTGGCTAGAAGGTGGAGGAGAGGAGCCCACACATACATTTGCATGGCAGGAAATGGGTTTCCAGAGCAATCAGATCACACTTACTAGTGCCAGTCTCAGGAGTGAATGGGCACCATGTGGCAGTGTAGGAACTTGAGCACTTATGTGTGGGTGTAAAACCTGGCTCCTGATGATTTTTGCCTTGATATTTCAGGGTTTTCTATATTTTAAAGAAAAGACATGTTTATTGATTTTTATGAAAATTTTTCCTGATTTTAAAATACCATCTTGCTGTTTGTGCGGATGATATCGCTGGTTATCGGTGACGAGCGCTGCTCCCCCACATGAAGTATGACATTAGAGAAGCACACAGAGGCAAGCATATAAAGCTGGGTTTATTTTAAAAGGAGTAACATGGACTTCTCCCGGAGGGAGCAGGGGGCCACAGCTGGTATCCTGATATCCTAAGAAGTGAGGGTGTGCTGTCTTTTAATATGTCCCAGGCTTCCTTTGTTCTCCTGCTCTCTTCCCCTTATCCCTCTCCTTCCTGCTTACCTGACTAGGCCAGGAGATGCTCAGTGGAATGGCCAAGAGGTGGGAAGCAGGTGGCCTGGAGGAGCCAGGAAGGGGCCCAGGCCAAATTAATGAGCAGTTCCCATCTGCTCAGGAGTTGTTTCATTCATTCATTCTTTAGGAAGGGCAGTATAGGCCAGGCTTTGGGGACATTAACATTTCAGTCTCCCCCAGGGCACAGTTTCCAACCTTTGGGCTACCTATTTTTAAATTCTGGCTTCACTGACACATGCCTGTAATACTAGTGGCTGGAGAGGCTGAGGCAGGAGGATTGCAAGTTCAAAGCCAGCCTCAGCAACTTAGCAAGGTCCTAATGAACTTAGTGAGGCCTGTCTCTAAAGAAAACACAAAAAGGACTGGGGGTGTGGCTCAGTGGACAAGCACTCCTGGGTTCAATCTCTTGTACCAAATAAAATAAAATACCATTTCAATTATTAACTTAAACAATGAAAATTAGCCATGCATGCTGGGTACAGCCCATGGCCCATATTTTGAAACTTATGATTTTATTGGATGCAGCAGCCCTTGGGAAAAAAACATCAGGCTACCTACACTGAAAGCTTGAGGAACAGCGGTGGACAGCACATCACTGTGAACACTGATCCCAGAGAACTTGACGTCCAGCTGCTGCCGAGCCATGTGATCTCAAGCATGACGCTTAATCAGTTTCCTCACCTTCAGATGAAGAGATGGAAACATATGAACCCCAAGCTTCTCCTGCCACCAGATTGGACATTCCATGGCCCTCTATAGCTGACCTGATCAGTGTGATGCACCCACGGGTTGCCTGACCATTGAGAAAGCACAGCCAGCTGATCCCTGAGGTTCTCAGCACTTCATTTCCCATTATGATCCAGGGATCCTCAGTACCTCCGTAGAGTGGATCTTGGTTTGCATTTTTGTTGGGACGTGGAGGAGAGGGAATGCTATGAATCTGCCGCCAAGATCATCATAAATGACAGTTGCTTTGTTTGTTCTGTGTGTCTTGGGAGGATCCCAGTACTGACTGGGAGAAATCACTCTGAGCATCTCATATAGAATACTGGCCAAACCCCAAACATGATAAAGTCCGCACCTGTAATTACCTGCAAAACTAATGTGGAAAAGAGCCACTCCCTCTAGTAGCTAATGCAGGTGCTGGTACCCAGCAGGTTGGCATGATCTCTCAGAGACAAGAGACTGATGTCATCTATTCTCCACTGAGATGTCCCCTCCCAGACAACAGCTGTCAGTTTCACTCTGCTTAGAACCCCAAAATAAGGTACCAGATTGACAATATTCTGAGCAGGACCAAATCACAGAGAACATTCTGCTATTCGTAAAACTTATTCCTGGAGAGGTCACATAAATGCCAAATCATGCTGAACTTGTAGCAACTCAAGAAACCAGACTTGTGATCAAAGGAATAAGAGGAAAATAATAGTTGGGAGGAATATTTTCAGTTTCTAATGTAGATGTTAAATTTTAAACTCATAACTAGAAGGTGTTATTGAAATATGAAAATGGGCTTCCAGGTTAAGTCTTTTTTGGAAAAAATACTCACCAATATGTGCAATTCATATATGTTATTAAAGGTTAGTTTGCAAAGTTATAATCACAATATGTTCATGACAATATTTAATCTCTTTTCAAATCTATTTCTGGTTAGTAAAAATGCATTACATTGAAAATTTAAGTCATTGCACCTTGTAGTTTCCCTATCACTGCATTCAACCAACTCAAACATCTATTTTCAACATCTGGAAGCCTCCCTGGACTAGTAGCTCATTGAAGGCAAGAAACTGTGTTTATTTACTGATTTATCCTCAGCGTTCAGCCCAGCATCTAGTATATGAATTGTGCTTTATAAGCACGTAATGAGCGAATAAATGAGAAATTCTCCTCACTCCTCCCCCTCTCAGAGCTCCGCTGCTAGCTAAACTTAGTCTCCTAAGAAGGTAGATTCCTTGGGATTGAAAGAGGCTATTTCTCCCACGAGCCTTAACCATACAGTATTTGAATTCTCTTCGAAACCTGTGAATCCAGACTCACCCACAGTATTTTGACCTGCTACTATGTTTTGAATATGTCCACCAAAGTTCATGTTCTGGAAAGTTGATCCCCAATATAACAGTGGTGAAAGGTGGGATCCTCTAGAGGCGATTGGATGATGAAGGTTCTGCTGTCAGGGATAGCCTGATGCTGTTATTGAGAAAGAGCTTCATTATCACTAGAGTAGGTTGGTTTCGAAAGCAGGTTTTGCCTTCTCTCTCTTTCCCTGTGATGTCTTCTGTCATGTATGATGCAAGAAGACCCTTGCCACATGCTGCCTCTTGATCCTGAACTTCCCAGCTTCCCAGAACGATGAGTCAAATAAATTTCTGTCCTTTATAAGGTGCCCAGTATTGTGTAATAGAAGCACAAAAGAGACTAAGACACTTGCCATACAAATCCAGGATGAGGGACTTAAGAGTCCTTCTCCTTTCATGCAGACCTGTCCTTGGCTAAATCGCCAATTGGGATCCCTGACTGTGTACTATTGCTTATTGATGGCCTAGTAAGTGCAAGGAGAGTCAATCTTTCTTTCATTATCAAAACTAATGTTAAGGGTTCAGTGAACTTGTTTCTCAGCCCCAAAGTGCCTGCCATATATGTGAATGCAGAATGAATACTTATTACTCTACGGGTTTAGTTCTTGGCAACAGGCCTATTCAGAAAGTCCTACTTCACAACCTTGCTGCTGCTTGCCAAGTTGAGTCTTTTTCCTGATCAAAACCAGTGAGAATGGAGGTGCGTCAGGAATCATTCACACAAGATGTGGCTCTGTTAGAAAAAAAAGAAAGGACCCCCCCCATCACTAATGCTGAGATGAGGAAGCCAGGGGTCCTCTACATCTCAAGGTCTTCTCTCCAAGATGATGACATGGTATAACCAGTATAACCACAAAGTTACAGGACTTCTGGTTCCTAACCCTTTTCTCTGACTCCATTGTCCAAGGCCATGGTGATTCTGGGTTGCATGAGATAGGTGGACAATGGACTTAGATAAGTGGACAAGAGGAATCTTGGTCTCTGCAGCAGAAATGGATGGTTTCGTGTAGTGAGGGTCCACAGACAGAAGGATTCTGGGAATCTAATGGCCAAGCACACTTTACCAGTAAATTCCCTCCGCAGGTGATACCCGCCCTGGGCCACCCACAGTGCTGCTTCAGGGTACTTTCAAGCCATCCTAATTATGACACGGACAGATTACTCATTTTAGTGGTTACATGGAGCATGTGTCAGAGTCCTCAAAGCAGAACCACACATCTTCTGGAAATTCCCACTTTCATTCAGCTTGACTGCTCTTCCATCAAAAACCTTCAAAAAATATGGTGCTGGATCCACGTCAGCCCGGGATAATGGATTCCTGGAGCTGCCCCCATGCTGTCCTGAAGTACTAGTTGGTGTGAGCAATCAGTCTTGTCTCCCATTTTCTCAGCAAGAGTGACAGGCAAGGAAAATGAGAAGAGGAAGAGACCAGCCCTGATGGGGAGTTCCTATGTCTAGACAGGCTAATGAGTAAAAAGTGTCCCTCCCAGAGCTCCATGAACCAGCAAAAATCTTTAAAGAGCCATTTTTTGCCCACCCCCATGGGCCCATGTCTTCCCTCAGCTTCCTCTCCTGGGTTCCGTGGGGAAGACTGCCTCCTCTTAGCACTCTGATCTCTGCTCTGACTCAGGCCAAACTCCGGCTCCTCTGAGCCCACGGGAAATCAGCAAGTGTCAATGAAAGCAGGCTTCCCTACTGAGGGGTCTCCTAACCAAATCAGCCTTTCGAAATATTCTCCCTTTAGGTCAAGAGCTAAGAAGGATAAGGTACTCAAGTTTATCATTGTGGATTTTTAATTTTTAAATTTTTTTTGTGTGTGTATGTGTGTACTTGTAGATGGACAGCATGTCTTTATTTATCAAACCCAGTGCCTCACATGTGCAAGGCCAGTGCTCTGCCACTGAGCCCCAGCCCCAGCCCCCTCATTGATTTTTGAGTGGTCTCAAGCTCATGAAATCACAGAATCCCTTAATCTCCAAGATGGCAGATACATTAACATATAGCACCATTTTTCTTTTTTTCTTCAGGATTCTAGATGCAGGATTCCAGAGAGGGGGAACTCACAAATTCTCATTCCATCTTTGGTCAACTCTACTAAATGGCTCTTATTTTTAATTGAGATGAAATACATGTATTTTGTAGTAATTGGACTGGAGTTTTATGGTCATGCCGTACACAGAAGACCTGGAATACAATTTAGAGAGAATCTAATTTAATGTTCTTATTTTCTAGATGCACAGCTAGAAAAAATATTGTGTTAGATTTCAACCTAGGAAGCATGAAGCATGGTAATGTACTGCCTCTCTGTAGGTGGCCCTTTGCAGTGAGTTCCTGACTGATACCACAACGAGAAGTCAGTGAGCTGGACAGGACTCACGTTCACATTTCTGACCAGATCTAGGTGACCAGATCACTACATCAGAATTTCCTTTCTTTGCCAGGCACCTGTAATCCCAGCGGCTTGGGAGGAGAATCAGGAGTTCAAAGCCAGCCTCAGCAACAGCTAAGCAACTCAGTGAGACCCTGTCTCTAAATAAAATACAAAATAGGGCTGGGGATGTGGCTCAGTAGTTGAGTGCCCCTGAGTTCAGTCCCCCCCCGAAAAAAAAAGAATTTCCTTTTTATCCTGGAACCAAATTCCACCATAAAAGCTATAGTCCTTTAAAACTGAAAGTTCCAATGTGTAGAATATGCAACTTGAAGTTGGTTCCTATTTCTCTGGTTGAGTATGAGATATTTGTGAAAAGAGAGCAAAAAGCTTTAATATAAGATCTGAAGGAGTACCAGAAGGTTGAATGGACACAGGAGATGGAGGTTTTGAAAGATACAGTCATCACTTTTACTTCCATTTTATAGGTAAGGAAACTTAGATATAGAGACGTTCAAGATGCACAGCTAGAAAAAATATCATGTCAGATTTCAACCCAGGAAGCATGAAGCATGTTAATGTACTGCCTCTCTGTAGGTGGCTCAAACCACCATCCATGGGTATCAAGGACCGCATACCCCAAATCTCACAGCCTAAGGCCAGATTTGGGCCATGAAATCACTTCTAACAATGCGCCTTTGTTTTTATCTCCTGATAAAATAAGTTCTATCTACAGATAAAAATGGCAATGAGCCAGTTTAGAAGGTACTTTGGTTTCAGTTGTATCTACAGCTGAAAAATCATGAATTTGAAAGGTTAAAAAAATATTTTTTCCTCTCCTTTCTCGTTTTTCCCCTTCTTCATTTCCTCCCCCTCCCATCAGAATGGAAGGTGTCGGGCTGCTGCCAAACCAAACTGAGGGACGATCCATGAAGGGAGCAGCCTGAATGGTTTGGTCATCTTCTACCCAAGGCCCTCTGCATTTATCCAGATCCATACTTGGGGCTTCAAGGTTAAGCTGGGGGTCCCTGGAAAGGTCTAGAGATTAGGTAACTCAATGGTTCCTGCTTTAATTTGTCATTCTCTGGGCCAACACCCTATGGCTTCATATAAACCAACCTCCACTGGAATGCAAAGCAGGGCCTTTCCTTCAATAATACACAAGAGAAAGAGAGTCTGTGACTCAAGTTTGTGCCCAAGCTCATCATCACCTTCTCTCCTTTCTTCATCTTGAGCTCCACACTTCTGTTAAGGCCTATGGTGTTTGAGCCAATCCTATCTTTTCAGATGTCGAGCCTTGGCCAGGCACAGTGGTGCTCACGTGTAATCCCAGCAGCTCTGGAGGCTGAGGCAGGAGGATCACAAGTTCAAAGCCAGGCTTAGCAAAAGCGAGGTGCTAAGCAACTCCGTGAGACCCTGTCTCTAAATAAAACACAAAATAGGCCTGGGGATGTGGCTCAGTGGTCGAGTGCCCCTAAGTTCAATTCCTGGTACCACCCCCCCCCCAAAAAAATGATGCCAAGCTTTGGAAACCTAATACTTCTGATGAGATGGAGGAGAGGTCAAAGGCCCTCCCCAGCCCTCCTCGCCTCTGTCCTTCCCTTTGCTTTTCGCCTCCTTCAGAAACGCTCACCTCTGCTCCTTCCTTGACTTTCTGTCTTAACTTGATCTACCCCCAGCATGCCCTCTTCTTTCCTCCGTCCTGACAACCACTGTCAAACCCATCACCTTAAAGTTCAGTTCTAGGCAAGACAATCTGCTACTCGGAAATCTTCAGTGGCTCACCATTGCCAACCATCTCAACTCTCCAAAAGGCCTTTATGTGGATTTCAAAGCTCTTCATAAACTGGCTACGACTTGCCTTTCCAGAGAGTGAATGAACAGATTGTTGTTGCTTTTCCCACCATGAGGGATTGAACACTCGGGGTGTGTATGTGTGTGTGTGTGTTTCTTAACAAGACTACCATAACATTTTGGTCAGATCTGAGATCTCACGCGAGGCTCTTCTTTCAAGTTCAAGTTCACAGGAGTCTTGCTNATCCAAGAGCAAAATAGATGAAACCATTGACCCTGACCCTGTACCTCTTTACCTGGCCTTTCTCTACTGTGCTTTGAGAGTCCCCAAAGGAGCATCATTTAGACTCTGATGTCCCTTTAGTTCTAAAATTCAGAAAGAGTGGAAGAAGTAGAGACCCTGATATAAGTGGGATTGGAAAACTGATCAGGGAGTAAATTACTTAGAATCCCAGAGAATGAGGATTTAGCTGTGAGGCTAAATTTAACTGGGAAAGAAGGAAAATATCTTGGGAAATTTCAGAGTTGGAGGTCCTGAATCAGTGTCCCATGCCTTGGGGACACATGGGAATCACCTGGGGGAATTTTATAAAACACTGAAGGCTGGGCCCCACCCCCAGAGAGTCTAATTTAATTAGTCTGGAACACAAGTTAGTCACTGGGATTTTTAATAGCTCCTTGGATGATTCTAATGTCTGACAGAGTTTGAGAACACCACCCCGAGTAAAAGGGGAAATGACACGGGTTTTCTAAAAAGAAGGTTGTCCACAGCAGAGTTTAGGGAGGCTGGCCGGGGAAGGCAATCTGTGCAGACAGCCGCCATGGACCCGCCACTCTCCCAGCCAGTGGTGAATATTTTCCTAGGACACCCACCTCCCAGGGCTGACTCCACTGGGTTTACTCAGAGAGCTTCCGTAAGAGAGGACTCGCTTCACATGTGTACTAATTCATGAAAACCTTGTCCCTCCAACCCCACTGTGCAGGCCTGAGTGGAGCTGTCACACCTGACATGTGAAGGCTGATATCATCAACCCTGATGTGGGCTTAAGTCTCAGCAAGTTGTGTCCCAGCTCACCTTGAACGTGTGTTTATTTTTAGCCTTGCTGGCACTTCATGGGGGTGAGGAGGTGGAGGTGTCTATCAGGCTGGGCAGTTGTCCCCTACTTGAATGATCTCTCTCTCTCAGTGAACCGTTGAGCAGTAGTAGAGAGGCCATGTGACTGGTCTCAGAGATATTGATCAAGGCCTCTCCTCCAGACACACTCAGCTGTGCCCTTGCTCATCCAAGGATAAGGAGGGCCTGCCCTACTCTTAGTTGGGAAGTGAGTGTGGTGCCAGCCAGCTGTCACTGGTCAGAGGGTGGGTCAAACCAAAGAGTGAGGTCACTTAGAGTGGAAGTCAGCTAAGATTTGGTCAGCCAGGGAGTGGGGTCAACTCAGAGGATAGGGGGTCAACCTAGAGAGTGGGCGTCAACCCAAACCATAGAGGGTCAACCTAAAGCCATACCTCCCTGTGAACATTTCACATTAAGGCTTTGGGATAGAGGCTGCCAAACAATTGAGGTTGTGCTTTTATAAGAATAAAGTGGAGATAACAGCAAACTAGAATAAACTCTTGTTCTTGGCTTTTTTTGTACCTTCTGGGTATACCCTCTCATCTGCCATTGTCCCTCCATTATACACTGGCCGCTCTTTTTTGCCCTGCTTTATACATCCTCAAATCTATGGAGTGCACCCATTGTCTCAACACTTGCTGACTTCCTGTTGGACTTAGCCAATGCATCAACAGATAAGAGGGAGAAAGGAAAGTGACACTGGAGTAGTTGATGATGTAGGCTGCTGCATTTCTGCATTAAAGATCACTGTCCCTGAATGACCGCCTTTCTCTGTTTTCCAGTGATCACATCCCTCCTCACTCCTTCATGACTCAAGGGGGTAACCCTGGAGTATAATGTGTCATCCTTGTTATTTTTTCTTAAATTGTGCCCTTATCTACTATAGTCTCCTACTTGGACCATGAGATCTGTGTGTGTGTGTGTGTGTGTGTGCATGTTGCTTAGATCACATTATAAATGAGCCACCTACATTTCACAGAAGAAATACAATTAATCAACAAATATATGAAAAAAGTGATCAACATCCCTAGCAATTAGAGAAATACAAATAAAAAAACTATGATTTCATCTCACTTCAGTCAGAATGGCAATTATCAAGAATACAAACAACAATGAATGTTGGCAAGGATGTGGGGAAGAAGGTACACTCACACATTGCTGGCAGGACTGCAAATTGATGCAACAACTCTTGAAAGAAGTATAGAGACTTCTCTGAAAATTTGGAATGGAACTACCATTGACTCAGCTATTCCACTCCCAGGTTTATACCTAAAGGACTTAAAGTCATCATACTACTGTGATACAGCCATATCAATGTTTATAGCAGTTCAATTCACAATAGCTAAACTATGGAATCAATCTAGGTGCCCTTCAATAGAATATTATTCATCCTTAAAGAAGAAAGAAATGATGGCATTTTCTGGTAAATGGATGGAACTAGAGAATATCATGCTAAGTGAAATAAGCCTATCCCCCCAAACCAAAGGCTGAATGTTTTCTCTGATATGCAAATGCTAATTTACAGTGGTGGTGGTGGGGGCCGGCTAGGGAAGAATAGAGGTACTTTGGGTTAGACAAAGGGGAGTGAAGGGAGGGGAGGGAGTACAAGTGTAGGAAGTATAGTAGGATGAATTGGACATTATTATCCTATGTGCATATATCTACATCATGTGCAACCAGAAGAATAAGAAGTTATACTCCTTTTATGTATGATGTGTCAAAATGCATTCTACTATAATGTATAACTAATTAGAGCAAATAAAAAATAAAAATAAAGAGCCATTTAAGAAAACGCTCTGGGCAAGAGGAAGCAGCCAGTGCCCACACTATTCTCTGGGTTCCTTCCATCTAAAGTCCTCCTCAATGACTCACATCGTCACTCTCATGCTATTCTCAAGTTCTCCCTCTTTTCAGGGTTCTGTTTCTAATAATAACAAAAATCCCTTTCTTTATTTCTCCTCCACATAGGTAAGCCAAAATAAAATAACTGGTCATTGTTCGTGCAGTATACTGCTTCTTATTCTTGGAAGCAAGGATCAAATTCCCCTGTGAACGTAAACCAGGGGGAGCTGGAGAAGCCTGGGAGAATCTTCAGATCAAAAATCAGATGTTGCCCCAAGTGCAGGTGAGAGGGAGGGCGTATCAGGTGGAAGCCGCCTAGACCTCCTCGTGGCCTAAGCAGGGCCTGGTAAAGCCATCTTGGAGCTTTGAGCTGACATGAGCTGTGGGAGAAGGATCATGACTCCTAGAGATGAGTCTGTCTGCACCTCTCTAACACACTTGGTCATTAGTGAGGAGCAGGCTATGGGAGGGGTGGCCTTGCAGCAAACAGAGAAGGACCTTAGACTGCAGCATCTAGGGCCTCAGTTATAAGAGCCATCTGAAACAGATCCATGAGGCACATTCTCATGACCACCACAGCTGCATTCTGTTATGTAAGAAAGCTGTTGTCACACTCTCAAGGCTGCCATGTTGTCATGCCAAACTTTGCCACGTGATTCTAGAAGATTCAGTACACTGCCAAAGTCAGTCTTCCTACCAGCCTGATTTCCCCTGAGCTACAGTAGGAACAACTGCAGTCCTTAGGGTAGCTCTAGATTGTAGATAACATCACCAAAACTGAAGTTCTAAGAATCGAAGCTTCTGTTCACTTATTTCCTTTCTTTATGAAAAAGCATGAATCGTCCATTGTAAGTCAACACTGCCAGTCACTGTGGCTACCAGCACAAATAAAAAATTGTTCCTTCCTCCAAGGGCCTCAGTGTCTAGGACAAAGATGAAAAACACGGAAAGACTGTGTGCAGTGAAGAACTAGAGGACCGCCTGGCCACACAGGCTGTGAGGGACTGGCCAGAACGGGAATGGTCAAGTCCACCCACAAGAGAGTAAGGCCTCAGCAAGAGCACCCTGAAGGCTTTTCCACGTCTCCAATGGTCCACCAGATGGACATTGTGGGACAGAAACACCAAGAAGGGAGAGTCATGAGAAACGGTCCTGAAGTGGGATGTGGTCTGGCCCATTTGGGGCGTTGTGACATTTGGGATAATGGAGTATGACAAGTGACAAATGGATGGGGAATCGGGACTCCAGGAGAAGTTGATGAGGGGGGTTGTTGGAGAAGAGGCAGGGCTAGATTGGGAAAAACCTGCAAGTGATCACACTGTGGGGTGAAGGGAGGGACGCGAGGTGGTGAGGCCAAGGCAGGAACCAGAGTGGCGAAAGTGAGGGATTCAGGGGTCCATGTTTAAGAGAAGACAAAGACGCTGCTACCCGAGGTGTCAGGAAGGATTCCAAGCCTGCCCTGACCTTCTCACCCCACCTTGTACACACTCTGTACAGAACTTTCTTTTGAATGTGGATGGAACCGGAGAATATGTTGGGTTGCCCCACCTGTGGTCAGGTAGCGTATATGAAAGATGAAAGAATTTTCACAGATATTATTAAGGCCCTTTAGTAGCTACCTCTGAATGAATTCACAGGGGTATTATCTTGGGAAGCCTGAACCAGAACCTAATCAGGTGAACTTTTTAAGAGGGTCTGAAGGCTCCTGCTGACCTGGAAGAAGCAAGACTCCTGTGAACTTGAACTTGAAAGAAGAGCCTCGCGTGAGATCTCAGATCTGACCAAAATGTTATGGTAGTCTTGTTAAGAAACACACACACACACATACACACACAAACATGTACATACACACACACACACACACACACCTTGAATTGAGGACCCAGCTAAGCTTTGCCTGGACTCCTGACTCATGAAAATTGTGAGATAAGAAACAATGGATATTCATAATGGATATTCAGGGGCATTCAAATTAAGATCCTCAATTTGTGATAAATTTTATTACAGGAATAGAAAGCAAATACATTCACAATCATTATAATCAAAAGAATTTTCAATCCAGTGTGACTTGTGTTTTCCAGGAGAATTTTTTGAGCAAAATCATTATCAGAGGTTATACTAAAATTAATTTTAAATGAATATTTTATGAATAAAGTGTCCTCAGGCAAAAATCTAGTTCTCCTTTAGTCTATTATTTTCAACTTGAAAATCATAAAATTCTGATTATGGACATAGCAGGTTTAGCTATCACTTTTTAGGGATATTTGATGAACATTTGATTCCCATTACGAACTTATTAAATCATACTGAACTGGCAATTTTGATAAATTTAATATATTTGATTTCACTAAAAAAATCCTTTGCTTGGAGAAATTTTCTCCAAGTACTGAAGTACTTCCTATAAATCTAATAAATGAACAATTAAAAATAGTGACTCAAGTTTCCGTACTTATTTAAAGATAATATAAGCTGATGTCAACATAAATTAATAAGTGAATTCATCACTTGACTACTCTGTATAAAGTGAAGTTATAAGGCTGATCTGCAATTCTAATAAAGTGAATTCTCTTAAACATTGGAACATTAAGTATCCAAAATACACAGATTTTTAAAAATAAAAATATTAATAACAAAATTCATCATCTCAATTTTCTTTTCCTAATTCTAAACCTTATGGATTCCCAGTACGCTCATAAGTGGAAGAAAGAAATCCATCAGCCCTTCTCACATGGTTGATTTGCTGTGTAGCAGTGATGTCAGTTTGGAGCACTGATGTTTAGAGAGATTTCTCATGACCCCTACTTCCAATGTCTTTGGCCCCATAAATTAGGAAAAAATATGTTTTTTATACCCCATATGTTCGTTTTGAGTCATTCATTACCTAGTTCTTCCATCTACCCACTGACAGCATCTGCAACCCCAGCCTTGGAGTTGCCTCCATGGCAGGGGAGGAAGCTTGGCCCATGGGACCAGGGCTGAGACCCTCAGGCCACCCCGCTGCTTCTCACCCTTGGCAAGAAACTTCCTTCCCAGCATGCACCAGGAATAGAAAGCAAATGCATTCACAACCAGCACCCAGCCCTAAGGACCCAGGTGTAAGAAAGGGCTAAGGAGTGACCCAGGAGGCGCAGCTCCTCTGAGAGACTGAGTCTGGAAAAGCAGGTAGAGCAGCGGCTCTGGTTTTCAACTCGGGGGAGCTGCAGCAGCCCTAATAGGTCAGGACCATGATTCAGCTCCCAGCCACCACTCAGCCCCCCACGGCCCCCACGCCCTTTTCTTTTTTCCACGTGATCTTGTCCAAGTTGGTGCAGACACCTTGGGTACAGAATCCATCTGCTCTGTGACACTGTCCCCTCAGCCTCTCCCACTGGTAAATACTGCAGTTATGCCAGGAGCCAAGTGAGTTTTGGGTCACCCCAGAGATGGGACTCGGACTCGGAAAATCATCTCTGCTCTTAAAGTGTGGGTGGCCGTGACCTTGCCCTCTCCCTCATCTTCTTCCTCTGTGTCTCCTGTTTATCTCCCCTCCTTTGTTTCAGGCTCTTCCATCTCCTCTCCTCCTCTTCCCTCACTTTGCTCTTCCAATTTTTCCTGCTCTGGGCACTGGGTGAATTTAGTCATTCGACTTAGTTACATTTCATTCTATGCAAATTTCATTTATTTTTTAGGAGAATAGTGGAGATATGAGAGGCATCCATGTTAGCTAATCAGTATAGTTTAACTTGGGAGACTTCGCTACCTGTCAGGCACCCTGATAAGCACTCGGTGTCCTTACCATTTAATCTTCCAAACAATCCTGATTGATTAATGGACAGATACAGTATTGCCCCCTTTTCCATGAGGAATCTTAGAGAGTTACTTCCTGGGAGTTGAGCAAGTGTGGATTGACCACATGTCCTAGGAGAACCTCTCTCGGGTCCATACTCTGAACTAAGTTACTGAGTGACCCCGAGGCTAATTCCCCACTCCATTTGGATAGAAGCCTTCAATACATGTTTATATGAGATCCTTGCCCCTTAAAGCCAGAACCCAGCCTTATGCTCATACTTGAACTTCACCTTGAACTTCTGGAAAATCCAATCCCCCAGTGGGCTTCGAACAGTGGCTGCACCTGTCAAAATCTCTACCCTCAGGCAGGTGGTTCCACCTTTTGTCTCTGCCTCCTTAACTGGGGGATAGGGAACTGGACAAGGTACTCCCCAGAGCACCTTTGGATGGCCATTCTCTTGGTCATCCACAGAGAAGGGTAAGACCTGCTGTTCTATGTCATGTCTTTCTGGTCAAGGCCTGGTTTCTCTCCCAGCACATGAAGGATTAGCTGGAAAGAAGTTGGAGGGAAAGCCACAGAGTGGCCCTTTTCTTCCTGGAGCTGTCCCAGGATCAGGGCCCACAGAGGAAGAGACAGGACTCTCGCTTACACTGAGTGCTGCAGCTTCAGCCTGCTGAGCCTTGGCCGGGATCTGTCACCAGCAGGATAAAGTGTGGGTTCCCATCAGCGTGGGAGAGGAAAAGGGGGCAGGTGGAGCCAGGACTGGGGCAGGGAAGTCACACAAATATCCCAAGCAGCTGAGATAACAAGAACCTATTGAGAAGAAGAGGCTTGTCAGAGGAAATGGGGCCAGCCAGCCCCATACGTGGAAAGGCTGGGGAGGGTATGCCAAGTTCATAGGTGAAGCCTTTCTGAGCGGGGAGAGGGGGCAGGAACAAGAAGGCTAAATGGCCAGGCTGGGAACCCTCAAAGCCAATGGAAATACAAACACATGGCAAGGACCGTGCAGAGAAATAAATAATCTCACCCCATGGTGGCAGGTCCTGAGCCTGTGTCAGCAACAGCAGGGAGAGAAGAGAAGAGCAGGTGTGGGTGGGCAGGTCCATGGGCAAAAGAAACAGGGCGTCAGAACAGGGGCTCAGATTTCCTCCACAGCAAGGTCCTGCGAGATGAAGTCATGACATTCTAGGCGGATCAATTTAAATATCATCGTTGTGATTTATATTCTGTCTGGTGCTTTATGCTTTATAGCCCATTTCATTTTATTTTTATAGTTGCTTAGGGAAATCAGCAGGGCGGTGTCTTCGACCTCATTTACTGATGAGGGAATGAGGTCCTAAATAAGGGACTCACCAAGGGCACCCAGCAGCCAAGGGCACTGCAGAGAAGTGTGTGTCACTGGCCACCAGGGCACCTCCAGCACCTGCTCTACCCACCAATTTACCACCTTTAAAAAACGATCACATTTTTCATATACTGAAATAAATATATTCGCACAGCCCACCTTCCCTTATTGCCATAATGTCTTGCATAATTCAAACATGTATACAATATTTACGAGTAACAGATGAAAGGCTGCAAACCACGGTGGGAGAGATCACAAAAGAAAGGTAATTATAAGAAGGAGAAGGGTTTGGAAAATGTCTTGTGCAATTGAAAAACTACCGTTAAAATGAAAAGGTAGTTCTTTGCTCCCTTACCTACTTCCTTGAAGAGAGTCAACACATAATTGTGGAAATTATTTTAATTCTAACCCTAACCTTGGGAACTGTGCTGTCCTGGAATCACGGGGACACCTCGTTTGTTCTTCATTGAGGCTGAGGTCGCATTTGTGCACTCAATCTGGCTGCTTGGCTGCATTCTCATCAGGAAATGAGTGACAGACAGTATTTGGGGCTGTGGTCTCTTTCTCAACACAACCCAGGCAGTGAGCTCTGGTGGCTTTCGACGTGCAAAAGATAGCAGGGCATTGGGGCCCTCCCCGCACCCTCCAACCAGGGAAGGGGAGAAAAGGGCAGGTTGCTGAGCCCTTTGGGTTTCAAGAAGGAGGCTGCCAACAGAAGGTGAAGGTCATTATTTGTGTCCAATGTGAGACTGAGCCCCCACAAAGCTCTTGACAGCAGGCACCAGGTGACATTTACCATGCAAAGATGACTCACACTACAAGGTCAAATACTGGTGGTTTCCAGAGCATAGACAATAAGGAACAAGGGGATTCAGAAGGGGCTGGGCATCAGAGGGGTCTGGGAAGTGTCCACAGAGGAAGGCTGGCCTGGACATGTTCCCTGAACAGGGTAGAGAAAGGAAACCAGGAAGGAAACCCAGGGTAGATGAGGAGGCAGAAGGCTGGGTGTGTCCAGGAAACCCTGGGAAGGCCAGTCCTGCCGACAGCACTTAGTGCTGGGAGGGAGAGATGTGCAGCTACAAAGAGCATTTGGAGTAAGTTGTGGGAAGCCCAGGGAGGTGGCATGACCCTCAAGGCCAGCACTGACTCAAGACAACTAAGCCTTCATTCAGCTCTGCCACCACTGGCCATGGGCTCACGGTCAAGCACAAGAGGTGAAGATCAACACAAAAGCTCTCATTGTAAGACAGGCCTTGCTTTTTCATGCATCAACTCACTTACTATATAAAACAACCCTGTGAAGCTAGGACCCATTTCATAGATGAGAAAACTCAGGCAAAGAGAATGATGTAACTTTTCCAAGGATGCACAGCTCATCAAGTGGAGAATCTGGGACATAAACTTCTACATTCTAGCTCTAGGACCTTGGGTTCTTCTTGACCACTAACTACTCTATGCTGCCTCTTCAAATCCCTCTAAGTCAGCTGCACTCCAAAGTTTAAATGCTGTCATCCCCTCCTGAGAAAAAAAGGACATATGTATGACCCTTTTCCCTAAAATGACAAAGTCATGCCTCTTTCCTCCTGTAGTCTGGGCTCCCCCTAGATTCCTATGGACTCAGGAGGGAAAGTCACCTGGCTGAGCCCTAGGCTGGGCCTGCCTGGGGACAGGGAATGAAGACATTTAGTGACAGTTGTTCCAGTCCCTGTAAGACTTTTGTTTCAACAGTGTCTGCATATAACAGGCCTGGCTGCTGTCCTCATCAAAATTGTGTGCCCCAACCAGACCTACCTGAGAAACAATAATAAAAAGCTATTATTAATATGAACAAAGTAATAAAACAGCAATAGCAATAAAAATAATGATTGAGGAGCTTTCCAAGGAAGACAGGGGTCACAGAACACAGAATGTAAAATACTGTGGTCAGAAGGTGGTTTAGAGATCATCCATCCCAGCCCCCTTATATGACTGATGAAATTGGGCTCAAAGGGGCCATGTCCCTTGCCTGGGGTCATGCAGCTGATAGTACCAAGGCTCCGACCTGAATCCTATACTTCCTGAGTCTATTAACTTGAAGCCCTGCTGGAAAAGGCAGATTTCTTTTCCAGTTCTGCAGACTAACTCTTGCATTCCAGGATGCCTGCTGTATTCTCAGGGCACACAGGGTTACTGGGCTGGAGACTGGGAAAAGTCTAGAACATTGGCTCCACACATTGAGAGGGGCTTTAAACCTTCCTCACACCCATACTTCATCCTTCTTCCTGCAAAAACTTTAAAACTTTACCTAACCTTGAATGCCAGACTACAGTGTCTTCCTACCCACAGTCCAGAGCTGTTTCAAGTTCTATTCTTTGTCCCTTGCAAGAGGAGCTTTTGCACCTGAGGTCCTGAGGCCTTTTCAGCTCTTGACCTCCAGGGACCCCAAACTTCAGAAGGATAGTTTTCAGTGCATTTCACAAGGCTGAAGATCCATTGTCCCGTGTTAGGCTCAGAGAGGGCCTCTCCACAAACCCAAAGGCTGCCTTTTCTCTGGGCCCTTCACAGTCATATCCAATCAAATGCCTGGTCTCTGCTCTAAGCGAAAGCAAAAGAAACTGACTTGAAAACTCCCTCAGCAGCAGTCAAGACTTCCTGCTTTAGTTGGCCACACAGTTCCAAGTTCAAGTGCCCCTTCCTGCTGAGTCCCATCCCTTGTCCCTGCCATCCCAGAGACCACCTGCCCTAGATGAGTATCTAGAAAGTCCTCAAACCCTGAGAAGCATAAAGAATGTGTTGGAATCCAACCCCTCCTCTCCAGGTTCCCTCTGTTGGTCTCTCTTTGTACTCTGTGGCCCAGCTTTGCCTCCGGTACCCTTGGCTAGTGTTCACTCTGCTTATTGGTTATCCACGTCACTCTGAATACATTTGTTTAAGCTAAAATGGAAAAAAAAAAAAAAAAGAAATCACCAGAAAAGCATGTATAGACCAAAGTGTCTTTTTGCATCCATCGGAGCCACTTGCAAATATCTCAGGCAGGCAAGTGTGTGGAGGCAGCTGGCCTGGGACGAATGTGCCTATTCCAGTCCTGCCCTCCCACACACACATTCTTGTCTTCTGCTTCCTCCTTTTCTTTTGTTGTCTTTTTGTCCTTATTTAGCAAGCTTTTCCCAACCATCAGTCCTGCATCCATGGATCTAGCCAACTGTGGATCAAAAATATATTTTTTAAAAAAATTGCATCTATACTGAACATGTACGGCATTTTTGGGGGGTGGAAGAGGGTACCAGGGATTGAACTCAGGGGATTGATCGCATCAGACAGCTGGCCACTGAGCTACATCCCCAGCCCCATTTTGTATTTTATTTAGAGACAGGGTCTCACTGAGTTGCTTAGCACTTTGCTGTTGCTGAGGCTTCCTGCTGGGATTACAGGCGTGCGCCACTGCACCCGGCATTGGACAGAATTTTTTGTTTCATTATTTTCTAAACAACACAGCCTAACAATGACTCACATAGCGTGTACACTGTATTCAGTATTATAAGTCATCTAGAGATGGTTTCAAGTATGGGGGAAGATGTGTACAGATGCTATGCAAATACAATAGCATATTCTCTGAGGGACTTGAGCATCCTAGAACGTTGGTATCCAAGAGGGTCCTGGAACCAGACCCCCAGAGATACTGAAGGAGGACTGTATATTCAAACATCAGTCTTATCCCAAAAGAGATTGAAGACCCTACACTGTCATTGGGTCTCCATTTCCTGTCTTGAAAAACTGTTCTGAGGATATTCCTCAGCTTATTGGTCATGAAGCTTCTTGCAGCAGTAGGGAACCCTCAGACACCCTCACCTACCCAGTGCCTCCCCATCTCCCCAGCACTCCCTCCTCTGTCCAGATGCTGACCAGTTCTGACATAAAACATTCATCAGTACTATCTTGAATGACCTGGCTGCCAGGTAATATTACAGCCCATAATGCTTTGCTAAATTAATTAAATCACATTTTTTTTCCAATGAACACAGAGTCTGCTGGCACTGCACAAAACACAACCTGCTTTGTCCCCATCTGCAGATGCCTGCTTCTCCTGCTGTGAGAGCAATCACTCCCTGAACCTGCAGTTCACACAGCCCTGCACCCTGACCCATCTGTGTCCTGTAGTCCCCTCTTCCCGATTGCAGCAACACATTGACTGAACTTTATAGGGGAAAAAAAATCAAGTCATTTTCTTAACTGGGAACAAAGGAGAAGAACGTGCAGGGAGACAGGGAGCAGGGGTTATTTAGCAATATAGTTTGGAAGCAATTGGCACACTCATCTGCATGGCTCAACATTTCTCATGGAAAAAGGATATTCTGGCTGGAAGGAACTAGAAGAAAAGACGATTGCCTCAGGGCAAGGCCTCCCTGTGATCGCATCAGACAGCTGGGCCCTTTTCCTGAAGATTCTTTAGGAAGCAGGCTTCAGTAATTTTCCTTTGGTCCTACGTCATAGGCTTTCACAATTCTGGCTGCAGGAAATGGGTTTCTTAATGTCTAACTTTGACTGCTCTGACACTAGGTTCTGACCTGTCTGTGAGTTTTACATCATTCCATGGCTTTCACATTCTGGGTGAACGTTTTCATCAGCTGCATCTTGCGGTTCTGAGGAACTCTTCCCAAGGGGTCAGGCAAGTCCTGAAGAAGAGAGGGCTGGCCAGTAAGAGACAGCAGGGTGGGGACAGGGGCAAACATCTGCTCAGCTAATGGGACCACCATACTCAGGGGTGAGAGGGGAAGTGGTGGCCCCAGTTGGGTAACATCTTTAGGGCTCTTTAAAAGAAGCCATAATTTTGTAAGAAATTACACCTAAGTTTGGGGTTGACGGCAGCCTGTGGACCTCTATGTTCCACCTCTTCTCACCAGACCATGCGCTCCATGTCTGGGTCCATGTCTAGTATGGCACCTTATGCTTCATTCTCCCAGCAAGTTTGTAAAAAAATCAATGAGCAGTTGAGTCTCTAGTTTTTGACAGATCCAGGGTAGCCCCTGGACTTCTTGACATTTCAGCTGACTATCTCCCAGGGGACATCCCTGAGTATACATCAATGGTCACAAAGCAATCACTCCCTGAACCTGAAGTTCACAAAGGTTATAATGAAGATCTTTGTTACTTTCAGCATCTGCACACAGACAATTTTTTTTTCTTTTAGCTTCAACTTTCCCAAGGTACTCATGAAGTCCAAGAATTGAGATACTGATTTCTGCTAAGGTGCATATTCTAAACACACACAATCACCTTTAAAGTGATTGCTCCTAAGTGAACATGGCCAATGACAGGGAAAACATTGGAAAAGTCCTCATCATTTGAATTCACAGTTCAATGGACATTATATGGGGAAAACTGTGCAGTTAAAGAATAAATGCAGGGTGTTTTAGAAGCGTAAAAACAACAACACAAAGTCATGGAGCTCAGAAAGACATAAATGATCAAACCAAGAACAGTTGGAAAACATGGGGAGGCAACCTGAGGTTGGCAGCATCCCTGGGGGTCGGTGGAGTGATCCTTAATCCTGAATAAGAGCCTGACCAATTGCTCTCTGACCCTACCCGGGTGGGTGGCCTCCAGGGAAATGGCCCTGTGTGGGGTTCACCTGCTAACAGGAGTTAGCCACTCTGAGGAAAGCAGCTCACCTCCCCGGTCTCCTCCTGAAGGGACTAGCCTTTCTTCTTGGCAGGGAACAAAGATCAAAGTGGACTCCTAACATGCTTTCTGGGGCTGTGGCCACAGCAAGGAGGAAGGCAGACTCAAAGGCAGGTGGGCTGCTGCAGACTCCAAGGCCCAGGATGGTGGATCTTGGTTTGGGGCCCAAACCAGAAATCAGAGGGGCTGAGGAGGATGGGGAAGGGGTCCAAGGGATGCCAGAGGCTGCAGCCCCTGTGACAGCAGAACTGTGTTGTCCCAGGTTGCACCTGAGCGTCACTGTTGGAGGAGACGGCGCTCAGGCCCCTGGGCTGGGTGTGATTCTCACTCTTATGGCCGAGGATGGTGGGGGTTGTTGTACTCTCAGGGCTGCAGCCACAGGGGTAAAATGACCAGAGAAAGGCACTGACTTACAGAAAGGCTCTCAAGTCAGAGGTGGATTCTGATTGGAAACTTGCTTTTAACCAGCTTTAGGCCTGTGGGTCTTTTCCCACATCCACAAAAAGCGGGGCCTAAAGACAGTGGAATGAGTGGGACATGACTTCCCTGTTCATACGTGAACATACGACCTGTGGAACTCTGGTGCACAGCCACCAGAAGGGGAAGTTAGACCCCATGTATGTATAACATGCCAAAATACACTCTACTGTCATGCACACACACCCACAAAGAACACATTTAAAGTAAAAAACAAAACAAAACAAAACAAAAAAACCCAAGAAGGCCCTACTTAGATTCATCTTTCAACTTCCAGTTTTCAAATCTTCCCTGGCAGCTTTTTCTGCCCCCCTTTGCTTATGATCAGCACCCCCACCCTCAAGACACCATTCACACCACATAGCACACACCCACACACACTCACACCATATACACCCACCTCCACATGTGTACAGACGTGTACATACTACATACTACATACACCACATGCCACACACGTGTACAAACCACAAACACATCACACACATCACGGACCATACATCCATAACACACACTCCATACGCCCCATGTGCTGCTCACACACTCACCCCCAACACACAGCTCGCAAACCCCCAGATGATGGGGACAGAGTACGCAGGAGGGAAGCAGGCACAGACAGCAGGGACTGCGGGGACTGGGAAGAGGAGGCCATGTCCCCTAGACTACAGGTGTTCCCCTGTGGAGACTTTCAATCATATCTGCAGGTAAAGAGTCACCGAGGGTCAGAGGTAGAGTCTGGCTCACAATCTCTGCTCTAGACCTCTGCCCACCTGCCAGACCCAGTTCCAAAAATGTTTTCTCCACT
The DNA here is from genome assembly GCF_001458135.2 of Marmota marmota marmota. Classification (NCBI taxonomy): domain Eukaryota; kingdom Metazoa; phylum Chordata; class Mammalia; order Rodentia; family Sciuridae; genus Marmota; species Marmota marmota. The sequence continues at coordinate 34,528,245 of NW_026000005.1, read as the reverse complement.
GCAAGGATCTCCTTGCTCTCCTCCTCACCATCTGGGATTGAATTAGAGGAATACCCAGAGCTCAGGAGAGATCAGGTTCATGAGTAGCTGATAAGGGCTGTGTGAGTATTGGCCCCTCTCAACAACCTGGGAGACGGGCGCCACGTTCTGCAGTTGAGAAAGCCGGGGAACTTCCCAAGCCTGCAGTCCGTGGCTTCGGGTCCTTCTTACCTCATTACACAGTCTCAGATATGTGTTTGGAGTACAGAAAGCCCCATCTGTGCTCGTTATTTTTTGGAGAAAATAAACAATTGGGAAAAGTGTTGGGTAGATAATGGAAAGGCAGTGCAGGAATGTGACTAAAAGCAAGAGATCGATCTGCTCTGACAGGACACCCGTCTTTCCGTGGAGATGAATCCCCCCCCCAGCCACCCTCCACCCTGCAAACAAGGGCCACATCACCCAGGTCTCGTCTCCCACAGGGTGGTGCTTCAAGTACCAGGAGCCAGGAGAGAGCCATGGAAGTCCCTCTTCTTTCCACACTCCACCCCCAGCTCCCTGGGTAGTCTGAGTACATCAGAGACCCAAACGTGAGCCTCACCCTCCGGCCTCCTCTGTCCAGGCCTCACGTTTAGGTCAGGGTGGACTCCCTCTCCTCTCACTTTCAGGATTGAATAGTGGGAATGGAGGTGATCGCCGTCATCTTAGCATTTGGATTATGGTGGAGTTCAAGGAGCTCAGAGTCAAGATCCACTGCCCTTTGGCACTGCCAGCAGAGGCACGAGCTTGTGGAAAATAGCAGAAAAGAATTTTAGGGAGAAGGGTTGCGGTCTAAATCACACGGGAGGCATTGGGTCTAGACAGCGTTCATCAAAAGCCGCATCCTGGGGGTGACAGGCCACAAACAGACTTTTAAAGCAAAGGAGGGATGTATGGGGGCGGGCAGCAGGAAAGGGTCAGGTCAACACAGGTGCCTGAAGGGAAAGGACAGAGCCAAAAATGCAAGAGCAGCAGCGGGAGCCAGGAGAGGAGAAGGCTGGCCTCAGGCCTGGACAGGGGAGGCAGTGGTTCTGTTTGATGGAGAATCACTTACAGGGCTTTTGTGACACAGACACTCAGGTGGCCCCCGACCCACTGATTCAGAACATCTGGATGGGCAGCGGTGTGCTTTGAAAAACTCCCTCGGTAATTTAATGTGCAGCCCTCGTTGACAGCAGGCAGCTATAGAATGTCAGATGGCAAATACACAAGGAGAGCTAGAGAACTCAATGGATGAGATGGACTCCTGCCTTCACGCGACCTTAGAGCCTGGGAGAGGAGACAAGCATTAGACACAAAATAAACACACAATTACACACTGCGGTTTGTTTGGGCTACAAAGGAAAAGAGTGGGGGTGGGCGTTGTGTGTGTGTCCTATCAAACGGTGCATCTCTCCAAGAAAGTCAATGGTTATGTACACCACGGAATTCAGTTACATAAAATCAGCTACGTAAATTGTGACTAATGGTCCCATTTGTTGTGCACCAGTATAAACATTGCAAAATATCATCAAGATAAAAAAATTTTAAAAAAAATTAGATGCTGAGTGTTACCTCTGTTTGTTCTCTCTGTGTTTAAAACACATAGGGAAGAGAAGGTCTCTCTCAAAACAAGAAAGGGCATTTTGGTCCTAAGCATCAGAGAAGCATAAAGGGCAGGAGCAGAAACCATAAAGAGGATGCTGAAATTGTTTGGAGAGAGTCACTGAGAAAGAGGAAGGGAGGTGGCTACCGCAGCCTGGGGAAGAGGGGCTGGGAAGGAAGGAGGGGAGGGGAATCCAAACAGTTCCAGAGTTTTCTCACGCTGAGTGTCAGCTTCTTCGAGAAGTTTGCAGCAGCTAGAAGAAGAGGTCATTATAACTTAGAGTCATAATTTAAGCTGTACAATTTGGGGATTTGGAAAAAGTGTTTTGGGGAAGAAAGCAGAGGGACATAATGGGGACTAAACTAAAAATAGAACTATCATATGATCCAGCTATCCCACTCCTGGGTATATAGCCACAGGACATGAAATCAGCATTCAAAAGCAATATTTGCATACTTGTGTTTATTATGGCACTATTCACAACTGCTAATACAGGAATCAGCCTGGCACCTGGAAACAAAATAGATAGAGAAAATGTGGTATCTATATACAGCAGAGTATTACACAGCCATAAATAAGAATGAAATCATGTCATTTGCAGGAAAATGAACAAAAGTGGAGGGCATTGTGCTAAGCAAAATAAGCAGACACAGAAAGATAAGGACAAGTATTACATGTTTTCTCTCACATGTGAGGATTAAACTAAACTAAACTAAAATGTCCAGAGAGTAGAAGAGGGGCTATTATGGACTATAAGAGGGCCAGGGGAAGGTCTGGGAGAAGACAGGATAAGGGAGGGTGGGCGTGGGCAAAGCAGGACAAATGCATGTATAAACATGTCACAGTGAAACCCACTGATTTATACAACTAATAATAAAGATAAAGAAATCTCAATAAGCCTCCTTAGCTGGTGCTATCACAGTAGAATTTATTTATTTAAAATATAAACTTATAAAAAAATCACCTGTTCAAGGTACTTCACTTCTTTGAGCTGCAGTTTTCTCTTTCATAAAATGGAGATAACACCCCATGCTCCCTTGGGGACTTTTGGGAGGCTCCATTGCACTCTCTCTGGGCACTGAGCCTGTGCTAAGCCTTCCCCAAATCTCCTTAGAAAAAGATGCTGTCACCAAGCAAGCAGCTCTCCTGGGCCAGGCACTGTGTTCCAAATGTTGTGTTATCAGTTTGCATCCTCCAACAAGCTGACTGCCTTGAGCTAGGTATTTTTTATTATTATTATTATTATTATTATTACCACCGAGAATTGAACTCAGGGCACTTAACTACTGAGTCACATGCCCAGCCCTTTCTTATATTTTATTTTGAGACAGAGTCTCACTGATTTGCATAGGGCCTTACTAAGTTGCTGAGGCTGGCTTTGAACTCTAGATCCTCTTGCCTCAGCCTCCCAAGCCACTGGGATTACAGGTGTGCACCATCATGCCTGGTGAGCTAGGTATTATTTTCTTCATTTTCAGAAAAGGAAAACTGAAGCTCTGGGATCTTTTCAAAAACCAAGAGCTGAGACTGTGATGGAGCTGAAATTTAAATTTTGTCTGTAAACTCCTAGTTTGTCAGTTCCCACCCAAACACTGCTGAGAGAGAGAAGGGGGTAGAGGTGATGGGGGGATATGAAGGTGAGGGAGATGGGGAGAGTGAAGATAGAAGAGAAGCAGAAAGAGGGACTGGGAGAGTGAAGGAGGCAATGGGGAAAAGAAAGACAAAGGAGGGAGAGGCAGCTGTTGGAGGGCGGGCGGGCCCTGATCAGGCGATGGAAGGCTCTACACCCACCTTCAGTGAAATGAGCCCCCGGTCTGCTGATGCCTCTTCTTTCCCAGTGCAGGGTGTTCCGCTTAGTTTCCCGAAACCACGGGCCCCCTGCAGCCCCTCCTTGTTCTTTTCCCAGCCTCTCCCAGGTCCCAAGGTTGGAGCAAAGCCTGCACTCCGGATGCCTCTGCTTTGCTCAGATAATAGCTGAATTGCCATCTAAGAGAACTGATGCCACTGACCTTTAACCCGTGTTGGTTACATGACATCCGAAAGGAGAAAATAGAGACTTCCTTTCCTGAACGGGGAATTCTCATGGCAGGGACTCCCAGGAGCTGCGTGGGCAGGTGGGCGTCTGTCACCAGCCACAGGAACAGGACCAACCCTGTTGCTTTTCTTCCAACTGGGGCTGATCAGAGTTTACCGAGACTCTCTAAGGCTCACTTTGAGGGAGTCTTCCCTTCCAGATCAGGAAGGAGCCTGGTGTTCCTACCTGGTTTGCTCTTTTGGGAGCTTTTGCTCAGCAGCCAGGTACTAGCTGCTCCCTGGATCTGCCTTTGTAAGCAAGAGGCGCCTTCTCCAGTCCTCAGGGGGGGCATCGTGGGAATGGTCAGTCCCACAGGGAGGAGTCCTTCATCCTTGACACCCTTAGATCTCACTATTGTTTCTAAATTCTTTACAGACACCATCCTCCCATTGCCCACACCCAGGGAGGATCTTCACCATCCCCCACTTTCCTAAACCACAATCCAAGACAATCAGCCCCAAAAGAGAGTCAGGCTACATTGCTGTTCCATTTCCCAGAGAATTCTCCGTGTGCGACATTCCACGTCCCGTTATTCTAGTGACTCTGGTCTCAGTTCAAATGTCACTTCCCCAGGAAGCCCCCTCCCCTCACCCTTTGGAAGGTGATCCCCTTCACTCCCTTCCCCAGCTCTCTCTCTCATTTTTTTTTTCCTTCGTAGGGCTCACCCTGACTTGAGGACCAGCCACTTCTGTGACCCAGCCTGTGGTAACAATGAAGTCTGCACCAGGCTCTCAGCCTTGACTGTGACACAGGACTGCAGCCGCCTGATGTGTAGTGGACTTTCAGAAAAATGTAGCACAATAGACAAAGGAGCACTGGGGGTGTCGACAGTGGTAGGTGCTTACCTCGCACGCAGGAGGCCCTGGGTTCAATCCCCCAACACACACCATAAAAAGAAGATGGTTGAAGGAATGACATGGGGGTTGGCATCAGTAGCCCGAATCCCCGAGGCCATCTTTCTCTCTCCCCAGCCATCTCCATGACTCATGCCTCTCACCAAGGTTCTACTCCTTTTCTTTCTCCTCTTTGTTAAAGTGGAAAATATCAGGCCCTCGCAGTCTCACTCCTGGGTATAATTGTTTCCCAGCCACTTTCTGGCTGTGTGCTTTTCTTAAATTGTACAACCGTAAATTTGAGGATGGCAATAGGATTGTTTTAAACAAAATCCTCCACTTATTAAGCATTCAATGAATAAATCGCCCTGACGTAGATTAAGTATTGAATTAATTGCTTTGCATTCTTCTCGTTTTCTCTCCCCTCTACTTTTCCTTCCTTGGAACATCCTTCCCTGCCTTTGTCTCAGTCTTTCCTCCCCATTCATAAAGCTTCTGCCAGAGTCATCAGCAGGCTTTAGGTATTGGACCTGGACTGAGTTAGGTAGGCACAGATGCAAGAGGAGGAAAAGCCACAGGGGTCTGCAGGGTGTGGACCACAGTGAGACTCAGGGGAGGCTAAGGAGAGGGACTGGGTCCATGCAGCAGCTGGGATTCTTGGGGTGAAGAACTGCAGTCCTTAAGATCCACCCTGCTTATTCTGGAAACGTCACTTTCATTAGCCCAGATGTGCAGGTAGGTTTGGAAATATTGATTGCATCAGGTGTGGGTTGGAAGAAACTCTGGGAATGGAAAGACCAGTTCCCTCTCCCGTGAGCTCTGCCAGTAGCCCACAACAGACCCAGGAAAAGTCTGCTCACCTGCTGGGGCCTTATCTCACCCTCTGACAAGAAAAGGGAGACCAGACATCTTGAGGGAATTTTCCAATTGATATGCCATGGCTAAACTAGACCAGCTTTCTGCAGCCATTTTCGGACAAGAAGGAGAGCAGAAAACAGTAGAGGCTTCGAGAAGCAGCATTTGCACAGTTTTTGTTTCACGCCCAGTACCCTTCCTTGTCCCTGCGGATTCTGCGGGCCTAGGTGTGGGTTTGGCTGACGGGTTTGGTAGTCCTGCGTTCGCTGTCATGGCTGTCTGGATGGTCTTCCTCTGGCTTTGCTGAGTCTCGCCTTTTCTCAAGAGGACGCTCTTGTCCGGCTGACAAAGCCTGAGGTTTCTCAAAGATGCCCATAGATGGACTTGCCTCTTTTCTGTTATATCCATCTGAAGCCACGGCAACCTTCTCTGGGCCAAAACCACTTGCTAATTAATACATTTCACAGAGTGAATGGAGCATTGGCAACACCCCCAGCTTGGGGCAGCTCCCAAAGCCACGGGCCTTGCCTGGTGTCCAGAAAGTCCTGCCTGGAAACGGCCAGTGCCAGCTTCCTCCAGGGCAGCATCTCACCCTTCTTGTTTGAACCCGGAAAGATGGCATCTGCCGGAGGAGCCCCATTCCACTCCCAGCTGTGCCTCCTCTCCTTCACCTGCTGGCACTTGCAGGGAAGCACGGTTGCAATCACGGGCATCTGGTCTGATTTTCCTCTTCCCCTTCTCTGGGCAGAAGGATGGATCGAATCTGGAAAATCTATTAAAGGAAGGGCTGGGCCATCCTGCATTTCCATCAGGCCTGACTAGGTGACTTTGATTCAAGCCACTGAGAGGCTGAAAGCCATTTGGCTGTGGGACCATCCCTGTTTGGGGCACCATGTTTATTTGGGCTGCTAACCATGGCCTTATAGGAAAAGATGAGGCACTGGTGATACTCAGTGCTTGACCCTGTACAACTACCTGTCCCCATCAGGGAATTTTTGGAGCCTCTTTATTGGAGGCTCTTTAATGTACAGCCCTTCCCGTGACTGACCACACTACCCTGCACTCTAGGAGGACACTTATTCACCGACCTGTGCCTGGTACTGTGTTTTTGTTAAAGATTCCTTCTTATACTTGTTAATCTTTCTTATACCTCTGACGAGATCTGGGAAAGGAAGGATTGGGTGAGTATTTCCTTGGAATCAAGGTTGATGTTACAGGGGAGAGAACAAGAAGAGATGAAATGTCATAGGCACTAACAAAGATGGGGGAGGTAGGGAAGGGAAGGTAGAAATTAGGGTTAAAATTAGGTTCTGTGCTTAGCAGAATGGTGAAATAGGCAAAATTACTGAGCACCCTGCCCTCACAATGCCAATTCCCTTACTGCTGAGATTCATTTTCCTTCATATTGGAATAGCCTGATTCCTGGGGAAGGAAACCAGAGTGGAGGAAGGGAGGAGAGTGGAGAGGGTTGAGGAAATGGTCCCACAATTCCCTGTACCTGCAGGCATCTGAGGTTCTCTCAACACCTGGGCATACACAAGAGTGCACATGGGTGGGAGAGCCCCTGGTTGAGAGCTGCTAGCCAAGAGTCAGCAGTGTTTCTGGAGCAACTTGGTGCCTCCTGACCCTCCTTGTCCTTTGGGAGCAGATGTCATAACACAGAGGCTGTGTAGTCCTGTAGAACTTTGTACCTGAGCTGGACCTGAACTATCAACCAGGCTCTGCCACATTCACTTACTCCCCATCTCTGAGCCTCAGAGTCACATGAGTGTAATGAGACTCAAGCTTCAAGATTCTCCCACATTCAGTATTTGGCTTTACCAGAGGCAGCACAGAGCTGCAAGGCGGAAACAGGCAATGCACACTGCAGTCACCTCACTGCTTACTCAGACAGACCATCAGACTTATTTCCCGGCAGTCTTCCCCTTACTTTAGCAGATACAGTATAGAAGAGTAGGGACAGTAGGATCCCTTCCTTGGGTGGTACCATTCATAAAGACCGCTAGGATTTGTGAGCACCTTTTCCCATAGAGTTCCTGGAGAAGGAAATCAGCAGGCAAGGGGCTCTTGAAGGAAGTAAATGCTGTCCACATGGGTCATTGCAGGGGCAGATGGATCACCTGGGAGTATTACCAAGAGGGAGTATGTCCCACGAGAATCCCATAAAGGCTGTAGCTAAATAAGTTGTCTTTTGTAGGTTTGAGTTTTCTAGAAAAGAACTTTCCATGCATTACTCAGATCCTTGTCATGAAGTTCCTAAGACACCTAAAGAACAGTATGAGAAAAGACAGACTCTGTTGAGAACAACTGACCCCCTACCTGGATGTGTGAGTGTAATCTCTGGCTTCGAAACCAGAGCACACCATGGTTCCTGCCTTGAGCAGCTTTCGGTGGAACATAATGAATGATCCCTGCACCTTAGGAGAGATCAGAAGAGGAAGCTGTGACCTGCATCAACAGCAAAACAGGGGTCTGAGCTCCTATTCCTGCTTTTAGAAGTTGAGAGCTATGCTGTTATTCTTGGGCTCAGACCGTGGAACAAGACAACTTTCTATGCCACTGCTACTTACAGGAGAGAATTGCTAATGAGAAATGTTTTGTTGAGTCCTGTGACCCATGAAGACTTCCTTCAGCAACAGAGAATGGGAGAAGGGCCCTTTCCCAGTGCAGACAATTGAGGGGTATTTTAAGCTACAGTCTTAAGACAGTGATAATGGCTGCTTCAGTTCAGCTAATATCAGTCCAAAAGAAAAGGAAAATGGAGATCACTTTACACAAGTGAAAAAGGAACCTTGTTAAACTACAGTCACAGTAGCCTCTGAGTGGAAAGGACAGATTGGCCTTTCTAAAGTGTCAGGTTTTCTCATCAATGCCCTGGCTCCAACTCCTCTCAAACAGCCTCCCGCCTAAGATCTCACTAATGGCCCAAATGGGGTCAACTGCATAAAATGAAAGCAGGTAAGTACATTTTCTTCAGAGTGAATCTAAAAGCAGGGATATTTAGGCTGGAATATCCTGAAGTCTTCCTATAGTGTGGATAACAGAATGGTCTGCATCTTATTTATACTCTCAAGGTAGAGGAAATAAAGAAAGAGAGTGAGGTCTTACGAGTTACTCAGATGTAAATGAGGAGCTGAACAGAGAGCTCTCCTGCACCACCCAAGTCTTCTGATAACCCCTCTTTACTAAAAGAGGTCACCACCGTGACAATACAACTCTACCTCCTTTTGCAAAGATGAATTTAGTTCTGAGTGAGTCTTGTAGGTCTTAGAGCTGGGGAGTGGGTTTAGAGATCTGCAGGTCAATGCCCCTTACTTTTTCATTTGAAGATTTGGAAAGTTAGCCGATATTCCCCTGGGATCACAGGGACTGTATATGACACAGGCTGACCTCCAACTCAGGTATTTTGCTTCCTGGTTCAGACCACAATAGCCAGCCACAAACAAGTTTACTTTGATATTGCCTTTTGTCTCTCTGCCCTCTCTTCTGGGAAATCTCTAACTTATCTCCAATTCTCTAAGTGCTATGCTTTATTCCTTCTCACCCCACTCCCAAATATAACTAATGGCACCAGAATGGACCCCTGAACTAAGCTTAATCCATCCATGAGCTGGAGAGGGAGTTGTAGCCTGCCTCAGAATAATAGGTAAACCAATCAGATCTCTGGGTCAGGGGTTGGTGCCAGGGACCACAGAAGAAAGGTGGTACTGAGCTCCAAGCCTAAGCCAAGCAGTCCTGGAAGACTTGGGCAGGAGCCTCCTGTGAGATGAGACTGGTGAGCAGCCTTCAGGAGACAACGGACAGTGAAGCCACTGAATTACCAGAGAGGATGACTCTCTTCCCTCTTCTACCTGAGATATGGCTGTATTTCTGATTCAAGAATTAGAGGAGAGGTTTCTACTTTTTCACTTATCTGACTTCCTGTCTAGGTCTGGGGTAGGTTCTCCATTTGATGGGTTCTCACTTGCTTTCCCAGCATGCTTAGCTTCTAGGATGTTGGAACTTTTGATTGTTACAATGGTAGGCACAGTTTGCAATGAAAGGTGGTATTATATAAGTAAATAATGTTGGATAGGATGTGGGGGGAAAGGTTCACTCATACATTGCTGGTGGGACTGCAAATTGGTGCAACCACTCTGGAAAGCAGAATGGAGAATCCTCAGAAAACTTGGAATGGAGCCACCATTTGACCCAGTTATCCTACTCCTCTGTATATACCCAAAAGACTTAAAATCAGCATACTACAGTGATATAGCCACATCAATATTGATGGAAGCTCAATTCACAACAACTAAGCCATAGAACCAACCTGCGTGCCCTTCTACAGATAAATGGATAAAGAAAATGTTACTCAGCCTTAAAGAAGAATAAAATTATGGCATTTGCCAGTAAATGGATGGAACTGGAGACTATCATGCCAAATGAAATAAGCTAATCCCCCCAAACCAAAAGCAGATGTTCTCCCTGGTATGTGGGTGCTAATAAGTGAGGAAAGAATAGAAGCTCATTGGATTAGACAAAGGAGAATGAAGGGAAGGGAGGGAGTATTAGAATAGTAGATAGTAGATATAGTAGATAGTAGAATGAGTCAGACACAACTTTCCTAGTTCATATATGAATAAATAACTAGTGTGTGTGTCGGGGGCCGGGGGTGCTTTCTTATCAAACACGAAAGAAAGCAATAAAAAATAGTACACATCGACGGCAGTGACATGAAATATTTTGGGCACTTGTTATGTACCATTCCAAAATCCTCTGCTTGACCCCGCCTCTTTCTTCATTCACTGCCCTGTCAATCTCCAGCATGAGGACTTTGGCTGCCTTTGTACAGGCACATAGAACCATGTCTCATTTTGCCCCTCTGCTCTATCCTTCTCACATCTGTCCTGGTGCTATGGGGTAAGTCAAAGGCAAGAACTCTGTCGCCATGGAGCTTGTGCCCACTGGAAGGGTGAGGAAGTTAATGATGGCAGGAACACTTCTGATCAAAAGGGAATGGGAAATAATGGATGAATTCTTCCCATTTTATCTCCTAGTTAAATACTCATAAGACACATTGCGTAAGATTCTTCAGTGTCCCGGTGGCATCAAGCACTGGTTGCCTGCAGTTGGTGGCCAGTTCTTTAACACATTTCTGAATCACTTTCCATCCTTCCTCATTTCACTCCCCTGTTGTTTTTTTGTCCTAGGACTCCCAAGAAAAGAACCTGTCTTATACTTGCAACCCAGGAGGCCAGGCTAACCCACTGAGAAAAATCATGTTTTTGACACTGGGAGCTATGACGCTCCTGTGTAAAACGATGACGTGCTCTCAAGGACGGACCTCCAGAATCAAGATGGATCCAATCTTGTGTTTCCATTTACACACAGATCCTAATTCAAATGGTTTTCTCCAGAATACAGTAGACTCAAGCTGAATTCAAGAAGTCCTAATGGACCAACATGCCATGACCTCTTCAGAATGAACAATTCTCTTCCCTAATTCCAGTGCATAATGGAATTTGGGGGTACACAGAGAAAATCATCTCAAAAGAAGCTACATTTCCTCTGTTTTAAATTTCCTACTGTCCGTTCCTCCTTTGTTGGATTTTTGTGGAAATCTGTGATTAGTTGTTCATTTGTTGTCCTGTGGCTGCTGTAGTAAATTACCACAAATCAGGTGACTTAAAACATGGAAATTTATTTTACTGCAGTTCTAGAGCTTAAAAGTCTAAAATCAAGGTCTTAGTAGGCCAGGCTCTCTCTGAAAACTTTATGAGGTATTTGTTCTTGCCTTTTCTTAGTTTCTGCCAATCCTTGATGCTCCTTGACTTGCAGAGGTATAACTTCAACCCCTTTCCTTTCCTCTGTATGCCTCTGTATCTAAATTAGTCTCTTCTTATAAGGACTACAGTCATTGGATGAATGTCCACCTTATGACCTCATCCTAACTTGATTATATCTGTAAAGGCCCTATTTCCAAACAAGGTTCTGGGTAGACATGCATTTGGAAAAACATTGTTTAACCAACTATAGTTGGTAACTAGGCTTAGGAAACAATTGGGTATTCTCTGATCCTGGTGAGATGAGGGTAACATTGAGGTAAAAGAAGGACAGAGGCTCAGAAAAAATGCAAATGGAATCATGGAAATCATTTGGCAATGGTGGTGGTCATAATTTAGCTCTAGAGGAGTTTTAAGCTGTCCGAAGGCCAGTTTTATATTTGGATTAGGTGGGGATGACTTTAAAGAAACAGCTCATGTATATCCAGGATACAGAGCTGCCGAGGTCCTGACTGGCATGACCTGATTTCCCCCTGAAGAATGCTCACTGTTTTAGCTACTTAGGGGGCAAGAATAACAGTGACTTTCTGTTTAGAAAGCTGAGAAGGAAATATTCCAAAATTAATGAGAAAATAAGTGCCGCAGTCCGGCTGCAGCAAAATAACCGGGGGGTGACGAATAACTTGTGTACGTTGATACAGCAGGAGTAGGAGCCGTTTATTGCAGGACAGGAGCAGTATTTATACATTCCACACAGCTTATCTAATTAGCATAAACTAGATACATCAGTCAACCAATAAGGAATCTCCACACTTAATGGCTCGCTTTTGTTACTTCTCAAACCACTCCCTCTGACATTTTGCCAGGCACCATCCAGACTTGTTTACGAACTTTAACATTCCCCTGGCAAAATGCCAGGTGTTATTTTGACTTGTTTACAGACTCTAACAAATAAGTAAGCAGGAAAAACAGGTAGCTTTTAAGACCAATCCCTGGATAAGGCCTAGCGAAGTCTCCAAAGAATTTTGGAGAACCTTTCAGGGGAGGAAGAATCTTGGCTGAGAGTCAATAATGATATTATGGGAAACTCCTAGGTGCATCAGAAGAGTGGTCCTCTCTCATTGTAAAGGACTTGGGCAAATCTCTAACTCGGGATCTGTAGGATGGAGTTGAACAGAATGTAGCCATTCCATGACCTATTGTACACTGTTCTGTGATTTGAAACTCAGTCTTCTTGAGAAAGGGCCACCTTTCTCTTGTTTGGTTTTGAGTCTCCCAGTCCTAGAATAATATATGAAACTTAGGAAAATGCCCAGTAATCATTCATTGAATTAATTCTGGGAATGAACTACTTAGATAGAAGAGGGGTTATCATTTTCAAACCAGAAGCTAAAACCCAGAAGCCATGTTTTCTACAGACAAGAAAATTTTTTAAGTGGCAGAACTAAGTTTATTCATTAGAAAACATTTACAAAGCACCTAATATGTGGGACACACTGTAGACAACATCGGGAAATAGAACAATATGCATATTGTATCTTCCATTTGTTAACATGCAATGACAGAAACACATCTATTGCTCCCACCTAGTATAATTACTTTTCGTAGAAGATTGATCATTTAAAAAAAAATAAAAACTCATATACTATGGTTTAGATCTAAAATGTCCCCCTAAGTTCCATATATTAAAGGCTTAGTCCTCTACCTGGCAATGTGGGGAGGCGGTTGAACCTTTAAGAGATAGACCTAGTGAAAGGAAGTTAGGTCACTGGAGATATGTCCTTGAACCCCCTTCTCTCTCTCTCTCTCTCTCTCTCTCTCTCTCTCTCTCCCTTCCTCTCTCTGTTTCTCAGATGCCACGAGGTGAGTGGGTCCCCTCTTCCCTAGGCTCTCACCATGATGCACTGGGCCACCACAGGCCCCAAACAACAGGGCCAACAACCATGGACTCAAACCTCGGAAACAGTGAGCCAAAATAAACTTTTCCTTCTTATTGTGTCGGGTATTTTCCCACACTGAAGCAAAGCTGACCTGAACATTGTATAACATTTGTATACATATAAGAGGAAAAGTGTTAGGGTCTGTAAACAAGTCAAGATGGCGCCGGGCATTTTGCCAGAGGGAGTGGTTTGTGAAGTAACGCCAGTGAGCCATTAAGTGTGAAGATTCCTTATTGGTTGACTGATGTATCTAGTTTATGTTAATTAGGATAAGCTGTGTGGAATGTATATATACCCCTCCTGTCCTACAATAAATGGCTCCCACTCCTGCTGTATCAATGTACACAAGTTGCTCGTCACCCCCCGGCTATTTTGGGGCAGCCGGACTGTGGCAGAAAAGAAAAGTTACTTTTGATTAGGATGATCAGAGACAGTTTTGTTGAGATTTAAAGCATAATATTAGGAAACCAAAAATTATTTACAATATTGGCCCTTATAATCCCTTGGAATCCATTGTCTTGTAGAAACATCCAAATTAAAGTGAGATTTGGAACACAGCCAGTCCTTTAAGTTGGGGGACCTGCTATACTTCTCTTATTCAGAGTTCAGGGTAATGTCTTTTAGGAAAGAAACATTTCAACAGATGAATTTAAAATAATGCTGTAAACTTGAAATGTGTAGCATATCAAGATAACAACCAAAGTCATCCATTCTTCCCAATCCAGAGATCCTTGGTCATGTGCAAACTTAGCTTCTGAAAGATTATAATAAAAAATGTTTGGGTGTGTATTACTTGAATTATGTATCTTCAGTAGCACTCAGAGTAAACTGTTGGACCTCTCTAATCCAATTGATTGTTTGGCTGTACATTCTCAAACTAATCCTCAAAGGGAATTCCCACATAGAGCTTCCAGGGACCACCCATCCTACCCTAAGCCCACTGGAGATCATTTAAGATCCGGAACTCTCCCTTCAGAGCCACAATTAAATTGGCATTTAGAAAGATCTGGATTCCACTTCCTAGACTGTAGCCAGAATAAAATGTGTGAAACCAAGAAAATTATAGTCCCACCATTAACCACCACATCTTCCACTGTTTGGTAATTTGCTCTTTGTTCATTTATCAACACTAAGCACTTCCTCTATGCTCAATCCCACCTGAGAGCAGGAGCACAAGACTAAAAGAGGAACTCGACCATCTCAGTGACCTGCATTTATATGTCCCTCTGTCAGTTACAAGGGATAGACACTCAAACTAATTTAAATGAATAAGTAGATTCACTGGGCAAAGTAATTGAAAAGTTCAGACAGGGATAGACCCAGGTACATTAAGAGTCTTTATTCTCCTCCTCATCAAAACTCTGAGGCAAAATATCAATGGACATATTTGAATACTTTACCTATCCCTAAATGAGTGAGCATTGCCAGCACCATGAGGTGGACTGATTGGTCAGATATGAATCATGTGACCTCAAAAATACTGAGAACTGGAGAGAAATGGTTTCTCAAAGGCAAGTCACGGTGTGATGTTCCAGTAAAATCAGGGAGATCCTTGTAGGAGACAAGAACAACAGATGTCCTCTATGGAATGTAACCAAGCACTTTAGCCATGGAAAGTCCTGAAGCTCTGAACAGGGTCACTGGCCCAGCTGCCCTTGAGAATTTCATCATTGCTATGATTGGAGATCCCTCTATAGCACCCTCTTGAACTCTTTCTGCATCATCCTGCTTAATGCCATTGTGACTGGGAATATATATCAATGCTCAACTCTTGAGTTTGTACTCAGTAGGGTCAGTTGCATCAACAAAGATAGTTTCCCAAAGTTCTGTCTTGCCTCCAGGATAGTAGGATGGGGCATGTTCCAGGAGTAGCCACCACCACCTCAGGGACCCAGAGCCCAGGAAGAGAACCTTAGTCAGTCCAGGCCTTGCCTAAGGAAGTCCAGGCCTTCCTTCTATACTAAAGGTCTTCTCTGGCCTGTCCAATGGATGCACTGAACTGCTCTCTCATATCCCCTGCATGAGATGCTAAAGTAATTTGCCTAATCTCACTCCCTTATTGCAACTTCTTTCTCCAAATATGAGCAGTTTTTCCTTATCTCTCTTGGTGCAATTGCGTATTTCCGCACAGAGGAGAGAAGTGGTTTATTCTTGCTCTTACTTTTCCCTAGGCAGTTACTTCAAACTGCAATTTGATGTCTTTAAGCATTAGGGATGAGACATATATAATTAGAAAAGTAAATAATGATACAAAGGCCTTATTGCTGAGGTTTTCTGGATAATTGTTCAAGTCAGAAAAACAATAGTGCTCAGAGGACAGAAATGAGCCCACACATCAGAGAACAGAGACTGAGGAGCTGAAATCTTGGAGCAGGGCATAGCCTACTCAAACAGCAGGACTTTGTATCTTGCTCACATGAGACAGAAAGTCACTCAAGTAAAACGGGGCCAGAGATGATTTTGCTGTCATGTTTGGCTCTATCTCTGCAGCCTCTATGTCCCTAATACAATCTGTTCAGCAAACAAAGGTGGCCTGTGAGCTGAGTGAGAGATGCACCTTCAGAGGCAGCAAGATCTCCTGGGAGCATCCTCCATCATCAGGTCAACATCTCGGGGAAGACTAAGACGACTTACCTTCTGCCTCCTTTGAAGCATCCCTGGGCCTTTCCCTGGTTGTGTTGGCATTATTTCAACTTGTCATAGGAAACGTCAGTTAATTTGCAAGAGGCAAACTCATAATTCAACTTTGTACATAGCCAGGAAAGTGATCTGAAGATACTGTCCCCAGAATCTTCCCTCTCCCTGGGAAGAACAGAGCAAAATGCAGGATGTAAGCAAGAGTCTGCTCACAGACTAGTGACCAAGCACTGGGCTTTAGAGAAGGATTTTTAAAAGGTCATTATGTTCTAAATGTTTGCTTTGACGTGACCCCAACATAGCCAGTTAAATAATGGGAGATTCAGCCAAATCTCCTGATTGTTTTATCATGAAAGTTCAGTTCTAAAGATAGGCACAAGACATTCACTTCAGGAAAATTCCATTTGGTCCAGTGACGATTCCTTTAGCATCTTGGAGGCGCTATACTATGCTAGTTTGTATGAGCAATGTGTTCTGACCCCTACCCTGAAGCTGCTCCTCATTTGTTCCTTTGATAAAGCACAAATGTTGGGTGGGGTAGGAGTGCTAAGTGCTGCAAATCTGCAGAAACTCAAATTTGTTACAAATCAAGCAGATCAAAGGGACCCTGAAAGGCACTTGGATTTGTTTTCTAGAATGTCCATTGAACTGTCTTATTGGGGAAGGCACTGTGGGCTAGGGGCAGCATTCCATCCCATGGTAGCCGGGGACTGGGTAGGAAAATAGGTTGTGAAAATACCCCAGGAAACCAGTTGGCCTCCATATTAGAAGCAGGGTCAGCATGAGCAGTATGCTGTGTGGCAGCAGGGGACAGGGCTGTGGTGGTGAGGAGATGAGAGGACATGGAGAGGAGACTTGGGAAGATTCCTGGAAAAGCCAAAAGTAGAGTTAAATGTTTGAGTCCTGTGGAGAATGTGGCTTGGCAGAAAAGGGAGAAGAAACTTCCCAGACTGGGAAAGTGTCTTGTAAAGAGGTAGAGAAGGGCCCTGTGTGCCCCAGAGCACACCCCTATCTCATCTTCCCAAGGCTGTGGAAGCAGAGGGCTGCTGCTCTGTCCTGTGTGTCCTTTTCCTCACCCTGCCCTTCACAAGGGGGAGGGAAAACAGAGTCCTGGAAGCCAAGTCCCCAATTTCATGCTGATGTCTGGATGGGGGAAGGAAATCTTGAAACCTAATTGCCTCTCAGAACAGCATTTGTCTGATTTTCCCATGAGGAATCAGAGAGTATTGAGTGCAGTTGGTCACAGGGTCGCCAGGGTTTAACGGCCAGCCTGGCTCTGGGTTCCTGCATTACTCTGCCCCTGGCAAGTGAAACAGCCTGATGTCAACCAGAAGTCTCACCCAGTCCCATGCCAAACCCGGAGCCCAAACCTGGTTTCTGGCAGTGGTGAACTTTTGTCTGCTCTTGCTCTCTTGCTGCTGGTCCAGCTTGACCTGGAATCCCTTGCTCCCTAATAATCAGGTTCTTGCCTATTTCTGGACCAAGCCTGTCTTAAACCCTGGTTTCCTGCTGAGCTGTGTCTTGGTCCTCAGTAATTAAGATTCAGGCTTGTTTCACCATCTCTCCAGGGAGCCTTCTTTGGAGTGCAGTCTCATCAGTTGATGGGGTGTCCTGTCCCTGACCTCCAATACACATCCTGCCAGATCATCCCTGATGCCAGCTTCCTGTCTATGGGGATCTACTGTCTTTCCCTTAGACCTCCAGTAGTTAAGGTATCCCTCCTGCCTGCAGTGACTCTCTAGATGTTGGTATCCACGTCTACCTCAACCAGTGGTGCATCTGGCCTCTTATAAACTCAGATTCATAAATTTACATCTCTGGATGCTCATTTCTGGCCTCACTTCCTATTCGGATCTATTTGATTTATCCAAAGAAAATTTTGCCTAAGGTACAAAACAATTTGGTTTTGCCCATTCCACTAGCCAATGCCTGCTTCATAACTGAGGTCCCATCGCACCAACACTGTGTTTCTCCTGTGTTAGAGGCTGGTCACTGTAGGACCAAGCTCACCTGATCTGGGAACAGGTAGAAAACTTTCATGTTTAATTGACTCACAATCTACTGTACCTTTAGGAACATAATCCTTTTCATGTATCCCCCCAAACTACCCGAATTTCAGCTCTGAAATTTATTTATTCATTCTGGTGTTTTCTTCATATTGAGATGAGTTAAAAGGAAAGACAAATGCCTTCAATTTCTGTCATTTCTTGGAAAGGGATGGGATAAGAAGTCAGAAGTCTTAGGGGTCATGGCTCTTCTAGATCAGAAAGGAAATTTGAAAAATATTCAGGAAGGAAGGTTCAAGGCATCGTCTCCAAAGGTCCCACCACTGTGACAGTCCTAGGGCTTATGGAATTCCCTTCCCCTGAGTGTGGGATGCACCCCATGAGTCTCCCTTAGTGAAGAGAATATGGGAACAGCAATGGCATCACTTCTGAGATAACCCGACAAGAAGATGGCAAGGCAGCTGTTCCTCTCTTGCACTCCTTTGCTCTGTCCCTTGCTTGTCTGTTCTTGGGAAAACCACATCTCATCTTAGCAGCAACGTGATGGAGAGGGCCACGTGGCAAAGGACTGAAGTAGATCTCTGACCCTCACTCAGTGAAGAATGGTGGCCCTTCCTCCAGCCATCCACAGGGAACTGAACCCAGCCAGCACCATGTGAGTGAATTTGGGGTCTAGTCTGCAGAGGAGACTGCAGTCCTGGCTGGTACCTCCTGCGCAGTCTCATGGCAGATCTTAGGAGATGCCCAGTTAAGAGGTACCTGGATTCCTGACCTGCCCAAGTGTGAGATAATAAATGGTTGGCTTTTTAAAGGGGATCATTTGGGGATAATTTGTTATACAACTGTAGGGGTCTAATACAAGTCTCTAAGAACTGAAGACAAACTGGCAGAAAAATTTGACTCCTACCTGCCCCAAATCTTTCCGTTACCCATGTAGCAAGACTTAGAGGAAGGCAACACATACCTAATGTGTGCCCTCTCAGTGCCCAGCACCGCCACAGAAGGTACAGAGGATGCAGGAGAAATGAGGAACCTGGGGTAAAGTGAAAGAGTAACCTTCCACAGGTGTAAAAATAAATCTCAAATAAACTAATTAATAAATGGGTTGAGGATCTGAACAGACACTTCACCAAAGAAGAAATACAATGGATACACAAATATAAATTTTAAAAAAGGTTCAACATCCCTAGCAATTGGAGAAATGCAAATCAAAACCAAAATGCATTCTGCTGTTATGTTTAACTAATTAAAACAAATTAAGATTTCATCTCACTCTAGTCAGAATGGTAATTATCAAGAATACAAGCAACAATAAATGTTGGAGAGGATGTGAGAGAAAAGACACATTCACACATTGCTGGGGACTGAAAATTGGTGCAACCATTATGGAAGGCAGTATGGAGATTCCTCAGAGAACTTGGAATGAGACCACCATTTGACCCAGCTATACCCAAAGGACTTACAATCAGCATACTACAGTGACATAGCCACATCAATGTCTATAGCAGCTCAATTCACAATAGCCAAACTATGGAATCAACCTAGATGCCCTTCAACAGATAAATGGATAAGGAAAATGTGGTATATACACACAGTGGAATATTACTCAGCCTTAAGGAAGAACGAAATTATGGCATTTGCAGGTAAATGGATGGAAGTAGAGAATACCATGCTAAGTGAAATAAAACCAAACCCAATAAACCAAAGGCCAAATGTTTTCTCTGTTATGCAAATAGTAATTCAAAATAAGGGGAGGGAGCTAGGGAAAATAGATAAATTTTGGATTAGGAAGAGGGGAATGAAGGGAGGAGAGCAGGTATGTGGGTAGGAAGGATAGTAGAATGAATCAGACATTATTACTCTATGTGCATATATGATTACATAACCGGTGGAATTCTACAACATGTACAACCAGAAGAATGAGAAGTTATACTCCATTTATGTATGATGTGCTAAAATGCATTCTGCTGTTATGTATAGCTAATTAAAACAAATTAAAAGAAAGAAAGAAAGAAAGAAAACAAAATCTCTGCACCACCATGGCATTACTGGTTTTCCTGCCCCTGAAGCTCATAAAAACCTCTCTTACATTCCATGATAAAAAAATATATATATAAAAGAGAGGGAATAAAGTAGTTCTACTTGGGGTGGATTATAATGGGACAGCCTGAATTCCACTGGGGCAGAGGCCAATAATTAGCAAGAAGAATATAGTTCCTAAGCATTTTGTGTGTGTGTGTGTGTGTGGTGTGTGTGTGTGTGTGTGTGTGAACTGTATTATTTTTTAAGTGAGTCGCCAATATGTAAAATTGGGGTATTTCAAGTACACATAAACTTTTTTGGTTTGCCCTGAAGTATGGAAAGATCTGGCTACACAGTATCCATACCTTGACCTTGACCATTGCTTAGCACACAGTAGGCCTCTCTTTCTCTCATGTTCAGACATGTGCTGCTCATTCTGCCACAGGCCTCACATAGGCCACTTCACCAATTTAAACTGGCTGGCATTTCAATTTTCAAATGGTGCTGTAAGCGTCTCTTTGATTATTTTTGAACTGTAGAACTTTTCACATCTTTAGAGGTTGTTGTGGCCCCAAAGAGAAAGGAATCCCTGATTCTGTGCCTCTGGCTGAGTCCCACAGACAAAAATCCAAGAGATGGTGCACTGTAAGCATTCCATATTCTCTTGCTTGGCCTCCATTCCCTAAAAGAGGACCACCAATTGTTTTTCAGGCTTTGTGCATCTCTTGCAAATAAATGCTTTTCTATATTTGCTCATTGTATTCTTGGAATCCTGGGATGACTCCAAACCTCCCCTCTATACTCAAGCACTAGGCTCAGCTAGAGATACAACTGTGAACAAAAGAAATTGAGGCCAGCTCTCACAGGTTCACAGCCACCTGGTTAGTAAACTCAAGAAGCTGAATACTGTTTAAGTAAATGCAGTGCACTGGTCAATATGAACTTCTTGCCCCTTCTTGTCACAGGAGTCTATAATGGAACCCCACCAAGAGATCCCCGTTTCTTCTCTTTCATATCCCTTCCTTTCCTTGCACTTTGTTGCATGGATCCAATATAAGAGGCCTTGGCCCTTTTAGGAAGTGCAACTCCCTGGGTTCTACATAAATCCTGAGTCTACCAGAGCTTTGGAAGAGCACAAGGAGGGCTTCATCTCTGTTTCTCTGAAAAGGTTCCTCGACAATTGCCCCAGAGACATGGACCACCCAAGCGCTCAGGAGCCATAGAAGAAGGAAGATGGAAAAGAGACTTTTAACTTCCCCAAGAAGAAAGACGCTGTCTGGATGGGCAGGGGCCACTGGGCTCTAAAGATAATCCATGCTGTCCTCATGCACGATTCACTGACTCATGGTCTGCCTCTGGCCTCTGAACCAGGGCTCTCCATCAATGCACTCTAGAGGAAACAGAGGCTGCAGCCTGGGAGGCTCTTGGCCAGGGTCTCAGCCATGACCTCAGACCCTTCAGCTGCACCTGAGTACACATTTCCAGGGGAAATATGCTTTCCATGGAGGAGCAGCATGCTGGCCCCTGGGGTCCCTGTGAGATCACCCCAGCTGGTCTAAATTAGTCACATGCACGCACACGAGCGCGTGCACACACACACACACACACACTTAAAAGCCCAGAATATAGACACTTCGTTTATCCTTCTTAATTCCATACTCTGACCTTCTACTAAATCAACTTTTCTTATATGATCTTCTCTTCTGCTTACCTAAAATGTTTCCATCCTGAATTTGCTGAGCAACCAACACATTTGTGAGAGCACACTGGGCAACTCAACTCACTTCGTAAACCAGCCTCACACTGAGCATCAACACAGCACCCAGGCCTCAGAACAAAGGGCCTTCCTGACAAAGGAAGAGCTTCCTGTTGCAAGGGAGAGAGAGGGAGCTGAGGCTCCCACTCACCTCTCCTTTTACCCTCTCCTTACCCAGTTCTTTTCAGCTTCCAGTGAAGCTGAAAAGAACTCAAATGAGGGGAGGAGATTTCATGTCTGCCCAGCTGCATAATCCAGCTCACCCAAGAGCTGTATTACATTAACATTTGCAAGGCAGGTTTGCTGCCTCCTGGGATGACACCTCTCCCTGTCACCCACTATCCCCCCCCACAAACAAACCAAGGACTAGGGGTAAAAGAGAAAGTTTGAGTCACCCCCAAATCAGAATGAAATAAACTGATTTCAAAGGGAATAGACAAAAACAAGAACCTGCCTAGCCATTTTGTCTTCTTATTTTTTCTTCTCAATTTTTTATTTAAAAAATATACTTCGTTTTTAAAAGAACTTTTGCCATCTTGATTCATCAGGCTCTGGTGTGAAAATAAAAAAACACACACATTTATACAACCGCATAAACTTATGCAGATGAGCTCATGTCTGTTTTGCCACGTCTTCTAATGATTAAGGGAAAACAAAAAACTTACCCAGAGAAAATGCTCATCCAGCTTTATTTCTAAACACACACACACAAAATCTTTCTGTATCAGTCAATGTCCAACTGAAGAGAATGAAAACCATGCTTGAATATCTAAAACAGAAGGATTGGAGAACAGGGAATTAGTTACCCAGGCGATAGAGCAGCCGAGCTGAGAAGCCAGACAGGGGACAATGAGGCGAATCAGAGGGTAGTGACAGCAGGTTGCAGCTGCAAGGACAAAGGAGGAGATAGAGTCATCAGAGCCCCGGGCTGGGGGCATCAGACAGGAACTGGAACCACAGCACACCTGTCTCAGAGGATCTGGAATTCAAAAAGAGAGACAGATGCTACTGCAGATGCAAGTAGTCTGGGAGGGTGAAGAAGAAATAAAATGTCACCAGCTGGACCCTATTGGATGTCTGCTGACCCAGGAGCCTCAGAAATGTAGTCTGAAAATGGTCAGCCCTCGAGTCTCATGGCAGAGCTGGGGAGCACCGGAAATGCTGCTGAGGACCAGCAGGCTCCCATCCACACAGGCTCCTCTCGCCTCCTCCCGCCTCTCTCTCTACCAGGTCCTCACTGTCATTGCTACCATCCAGCCATCAATACGGCAGGACATGAAATCTGGAGGGGATGAAATTTGGGACTACAGGAAAGGTACCTTGGGTTTGAGGGTCAAGGTCACACCCAAAGTCAGCTCTACCCTAAGCTTTGATCCTGGGCACCTTCCTCTTAATCTCTAGGATGTTGGAAATGCAGTGAGTTGGCTATTACTGGAACCCCTCAGGGGACTTTTCAACCAAAGGTGGGTTAGAAGTGAATGCTTACATGGAGGGTGCCGAGTCTCCAACTCTACAAGAGCAAGGACGCTCCACAAAAGAGGACACAGAAGCAGAGAGGAGATATTGGGTGATCTTCCTGGATCATCCCAAGATTGAAGATGATTCAGCAATAGGCCTTGCTAAACCTGTGCTCCTGGTGTCCACCTTGACCTACAAGGCTGGCACCAAGACCGTAGAGAGAGAAGCCACTGAGAACTATTCAAGAAAGCTCAGGAAGGAACCACGAATTTGCTCGTAAATAATCCAGGCAGCATGGAATTCAACAAATCAGAGCAAAATCCCACTTTTGGCAAAATGTTTTCATCTTAATTATAACTGTGCTATTGCTGGTGTTACCAAACAGTCTTTCTCTGCCATTAAAAATCAGAAAGGGTGGGGTAGGGTGCATGGAGGGAGAAGCAAAAATATAACATAAACAGAGGAATGGAAAATTACCCCTGCAAAGTATAATGGCTAAACAATGACTAAGGAGGCCGTGATATGCATCAACACGAATCCATGAGTGTAAACAGTGTGGTAGGAAAGGAGATGATTGGGATGAACTGGATGGAAGGGGGAATTAGCAGAGGCAGAGTTCTTCTTTTGCCAGAGGTGTGGTTGGTGCACAGCCCCATGGGGAGGATGGCCAAGAGAGCCAGCCCCTTTCACCTTGGTCTGGGAGCCCTGACTGAGCAGGCAGTGGATAAGGGCAGTGCCTCCAGCAGCCTGGGCATCCCATAATTCACTCAACAAAGCCAAGAGAGAACAGTCAGGCAGGATCAAAGGCTGCCTCCGTTCAGGACTCTGTTACACCTCTCGCTTGCTTTGTCACTCGAAGTCAATGATTTGTTTCCTTGGGACTTCAGACCCTCATCTGTAAAATGAGATTAAGGCATGTAGCAAATTTTTGTTGAATATCTACTATATGCCAGACATTGCTCTGGGTGCTAGGTGTGCAGCAGGGGGAAAGTGCTCTCAAGAGTTCATTTTCTGGCAGGAGTAGGGGAAGATACCACAGAGGAGCAGATACAGAATATAGGGACGAGCACCATAAAAAAGAAAAATAAAGCTGGGTAAGAGGGAAAGAGAGTGAGTATACCCGGTGTGAGCTATGTCACCAGAGGGGATGGGAAAGGACTCACTGAAAATGTGACATTTCAGCGGGGATGGAAAAGTCACAGAGGTATGTCTAGGGAGGTGCTCCAGGCAAAGGGCACAGCCAGGGCAAACGGCCTGAGCCTTCTGAAACTCATTTTATGGGCATAAATAAAGCATTAGCACAGTTCCTGGCATAAACACAAGCTCTTGTTTTAAATCATAAAGGAAATAGTTACAAAGAGGTTTTGCTTAAGGACTAGCGGAGAGTATGGTGAAAGGATTGGCAAATGCCCTCAGCTTGGGGTCCTGGTTCTTCGCCTCCTGGGCCTCCCCTTCTCTCCCTGTGCAGACAGTGCTCTGAGCATTCAGTTAACCGCAAAATCAAAAAGGAGCATAGCAGCAGACAGCCCAAACCAACAGATCCCCTGGAGGACTGTGCAAACTATGGACTTGCCCAGTTGTATTTTATTCCATCTCCTATCAACAGGAGTATGGAAGTTGGCATCAGAGACCATGTGCTTCAGTTGCTGGGTATGTGACATGGGACAAGTCCCATAGCCTCTCTGAGCTCACAGGGTTGTCAGGAGGATCAGATGGAATGATGACTGTGAGGGCCCTTTGTGAACCGTAAAACTGCCTTTGATGAACTGTTGCATGACGGAAATGGAGTGGATCCTCTGAGCTCACAGCCACGGTTGTGGTGGGACATGGCCCACCCACAGTTTGGATGACTAGGAGACACAAGCCTGAGACCAGCACTTGCCCGAAGGAAGTCACAAAGCCAATCAGAGTCACAAAGGGACTCTTCTGTTTTTAATACTCCCTGAGATGAGAGCTGATGGCATTTGTTTAGATTGGCACTGAAAGAGAATCATTCTGTGGTGCATCCAAGCTGCTTGGAAAAGAGTTGGTGACCCTGCCAACAATCTGATTAGCACACACCATGGCAGGGGAGGGGCGTGGGGGCAGTTCTAGCACTCTTCCACAGAGGACACGATGAAACTGTAGGCACGGCGTGATTTCAGAAGAGGATCAGTGCCGTGCTAAGACCAGCGGGGCTTTCGGGTCCTGCCAACCAGATCCTGAAGGTAGAGATACATGAACAGTTTCATTATCTCTTATTATTTTAGGATCACCGAAGTTTAGAGCCAAAAGAAATGAAGAAGTCTCTGCCAGTGAATCTTTTGAAGTGCTGGAGCTTCAACAAACTCATAGAAGTTACAGAAAGGATCACCGTGACTCTTCCCTTTAAGGACAATAACTGCCTAGCCACATTCCAGGCTGTTACTGAGCATGAAGTCAGAGAGGGACTTCTCCTGAAATTCAAATTAGTAATAATTACTGGCTGAAAGGGAGGACAGAGAGGGACAAAGAGGACCCATTTTAAACTCCTCAGACCTTCACCACATTTCTTTCACAACAACAGACATCTGATTGGGTTGAGTCAGGGCAGGTTGGATGCAGTTGGCCACCCACATGCTCATTCTTAGTCAGAAGTTCAAAGAGTGGCTTAGTTGGTATCTGACAGGGTTGCAAGGGCGCTCTCCACCCAAGCTTGATGTCATGCCATGGGGTTGGGAGAGGACACCGTGGAATGAAGAAGATTCTTTCAAGTCTTCCAAGAACAGTGCTTTCAGGAATTCTGAAATTTTCCTTCTGCTCTAAAGACGCACGTTCTCACATTAAATGCCCTGTCCCATAATTCTCAGGCAAGTATCTAACCCTCTTTCCATTGATCAGTTGAGGGAAATGTTTGTGATACAAAGCCCAGACTTTAACCCAACTTGGGGTAAGCACCTTCTGCCATTCAGGAGAGGAGAAGAAAAATACAATGCCCATAAACATGCCACCACGTTCTCCAGAGATCATGGATAATCGAGGCTGTCAAACCTGACAGGCAGCTGGCCAAAGTGTGCACACTATGATCATGCTCCTTTGAAGAGGGCCAATGTCATCTAGATCTTTCCTTCTACCTAAACTTCCCACTATCTTGGAAGCATACCTGGTGGCTAATGGTTGGCCATTAATAATTTTGGCTTAATGTGAGGGCTCTGGATTATCTACTAGTGGAGGAAAAAGAACAGGAAAGAGAAACAAGAAGATTCAAGAGACATGAAGGAGGAAAGGAGAAAGGGGAGAAAACAAATAGATAGGATAAAAAAGGGGAGAAATTGACAAGGAGGTTGCATGATTTACATAAAAAATGTGAGCCTAGAAATCTAAACTGGGTTCAAATTGTACCTTAGTCACTACTTTTTTCTACCCCAGTTATAAATGAAAAGCAGGAGTTTTGCAAGTGGCAGGATGGTAGCCAATGAGGTTTTTCCATGGCATGATTATTGCTAATTGAAAAATAGAAAGAAAGGAAAGAATAAAGGAGGAAGGAAGGGGGAAGCGAGGTAGAGAAGAGACCCTCGTAGTTAAGGAAGCAGGTAGAAATCAGACTTGCATCCTTACCACCAGCTCCCAGGGCCTGTCACTTTCTTCCCCTCCGTCGCCATGCACTCCTCTCTTTCTAGTCCTGTCTCAAGCCTAAGAGAGACCCAGCATCTATTCCCAGCCAGGCTTCCAACAACTCAGACATTTCTTGAAGCTTCAGCTCTAGGAACTTTGGGATCCTGAAGACTAGGATCCCAGGAGATTTTGACTCCTAAGTAGAATGCCTAGACCCCAGGATCAGACTTCATCTGACTACTGCGAAGTGCTTAACCACACTAGAAAAAAGAATTGAACAAAAACACATTTGCCAACCTGAAACTGGTGCCCCTGATCTTGGTGCCTCCAACTACCCACATTTGGCAGCCAGCTGGGGAGTCTTAACGTGAAAGTGAAGAACAAGCTCACGAGCCTGGGGGGCAGATTTGAGTTCTGAGTCCCACAGAAGGACCTTCATTAGCAGCCAGTGTTTTAAAATATGTTTGACAAGCAAATAGAAAAAAAAAATGTCTATAAATGCCTCTACTATAGCATACCTGTTTGTTTTGCGGATTGGGTTGGGTTTTTGTTTTGAGAAAAAAGGTGAAACTTTGAAAGAGGATGGCTGACTTATTCAAAGTACTCTGTCTCATGGTTTCTATCTTTGAGACTAAAAGGACTTCCTTCTGTGGATAAGTCCTCAGATCAGCATTATTCAGCATTATTCAAAGGCCTTACCTAGGGGTCCCATCATCTTGCCCAGAGCAGAGGCACTGTTCCAAGACACACATACAGGGTAGGGTCCTTAGGTACCCAAGGCAGACATGCAGATAGTAAAGAATATCTGGACATTACAGGGAACAAAAAGAATTCAATTAATTGAACATTGGAGCACCTCATAGACAAAATGCATGAAAGACCCAGTCCCCTTTGTTTATCTGTAAACAGAATTAAGCTTGTTTTACAGTCAAAGTTGTTGTTTTTAAATAGTCAATCACCTTGAAAACTAGAAAATAATCATGAACAAAATAATCATATGCTTTGAGATTCATCTGCAGTCTATGGATTTTCAAAAAACAAAACAAACAATAAATTTTGGTGTTGTTGGGTGCAATGAGGGCTCATGTGTGTGTGTTCACCTGTGCATGGGTGTGTGTGTATACAAATGTTCCTGGATACACACATGTACCCACCCTGAAGACCCTCAATTGTTCCATTCAAATCACACTGGTCACATGTCCATTTGCTGAGGGGCAGAAAAGACTTTCTTGTAGGAAGCATTCTGATCTCTGAAGGACCCTCCACCTCTCAACCAATGATTCCTTCTAAGAACACAGCATTTGAGTGCAGGTTACTCTGTGCCATGGAACAGTTACTGGACGTGGTATTAAGTTTCTTGATTTGTTAAAAGTGGACCATAACATCCACACTTTGAAGTACTATTGAAGAATGATGAGAGAACCACACACAGGTTTTGGCACATACTTGATACACACATTTCAGGAACTAGTTTCACTGGGAAGACTCTGATAATTGGGAGCTGTGGGATTATGGGAAGAAGATGGCCAGGATGAAATGCCCACCAGGGATAATAACACCAACTCTCCTCATCCTACCTCCACAGGGGACAATCTGGCAAGGATTGTCTAGGCTGTGCTAGACATCTTTTTGCACTCACCGGCAAAGTCACTTTGAAAACCCAAGCTTTCTAGCATGATTGCCTATAATGATAGGCAACCATGGTGTATATAGCTATTGATTAAAAATACAGTTATTCTCCACATCATCCCATAGGGAGATCTTCCAACAGGATAAAGGAAGATTCAATTCCACAAGGAAGTCCTGGGTTTCTCTGATCTCTGCTTCCCTTTCTGGTCTGGTTCAGTCACCACCAATGAATCCATCACAACAGAACAGGGAGCTGCACCTATTTCCCATTCTCACCTTATAGACAAGTGAGCCAAAGCTCAGAGATTGAGAAATGAACCTGTTATAAGGTGTCCCCCAAAGCTCATGTGTGACAATTCAAGAAGGTTCAGGATGAAATGATTAGAGTTCTAATCCAATCAGTTATTGCTCCACGGACCAAGATGAACTGGGTGGTGACTGTAGGCAGGTAGGGTGTGGCTGGAGGAGGTGGGTCACTGGGGGTGTGCCTTTGGGTTTCTATTTTGTCCCTGTTGAGGAGAGTTCTCTCTCTGCTTCCTGGTGTCAGGTCCTTAGCGGTTGTCCTCTGCCACACCCTTCTGCCATAAAGTTCTGCATCACCTCGGGCCCAGAGCTCTGAAGCTGGCTGATGATGGACTGAGACCTCTGAAATCATGAACCAAATAAACTTTCCCTCTGCTAATTGTTCTTGTCAGGTCTTTTGGTTACAGAAATGAAAAAGCTGATGAAAACAGAACCCAAAACTCAAAGCTGGTGAGCATAAGAGGTGGGACTGGAGCCCGTGTCTTCAGCGGTCATGTCCTCGATGTCAGGGAAGGTGTGGGCGTGGACTGGCCTTCCCCCCCTGTGCCTTTCCCCTCATTCCCGAAACTGTTCCAAGGGGAGTCGAAATAACAAAATTATGGGCAGGGGCTGCCTGGCCATGTCTTAATTCTGTAAATTAGGGTTTTATCTGAAGCATGATATTTAAGAGAAGAAAAAACTAAGGCTGCTATAAAGCAACTCAGCCCCCATGTTTTTTGTTTTTCTTAGAAGCTTGTAATGAGCTCATAATGCTAATGAGGAATGCTCTGTAATGCTCTGTGGCTCCCCGGCAGTGCTGAGTCAAATCAGCCACGTTAGGGGTTAGGGGACGGAATTACACAAGACTTGGAATATTCGCACCCACCCATCACCACCAGGCTGGCTGCTTGCATCGGGAGCAGTGCTCGCTGCTTCGTCAGCTCTCTTTGTCTTGCCGGCTTGCACCCTTCCCACAGCAGCCTCTTTGACCTAGATTATTTCCCCTGGGATGATGGTTTCAAAGTCCTCTTTTAAAGATCAACCCTAGGGGTTTTCAGCTCTCCATAGGTTTGGCCACTTGGTATGTGCTGAGTCCCCATTACTGTGCTCAGAACCTAACGAGGAGCTGTGAGCCGTGACTCACCACACGCTGCCTCCAGTCCCATCATCTTGTCATTTGCAACCTCCCCAATGTGACCCTAAAGCATCTGCATCAACCATAGTCCCAGTTGAAACAATTGGGACATGGAAAAAGTTTAAGGAGGGGGTTGTTGACAAGGCAGGGCAGAATTGGGGGAAGACTGAGTCACCTGCTCTGATGATTTCCAGTGCAAGGAGCTGTCACCTCTCCTGGGCCCAAAGGGCTAGGAAGGGGGACAGCAACAAGAACACTGGGTGTAAGAGACAGTCACTGCCAGCAGGTGAGGGAGACCATCGGTGCAGTCCAGAGGTAGCCTCCAGAACACAGAGCAGGTATGAGAGGCAGAGTGCCAGGCTCAGGGTGGGGGCGGAGCAGACCATCCAGCAAAACACCTCTGCACTCTTACCCTCCATGGCTTGCTGCAGGAACCTGAAGATTCAGAGAGCATGCAGCCCAGCTCCTGCACCAGCCGTTTCCTCTTTCTGCTTCAGGCTCACCTGTCTACAGCTGTCTCAACAGGTAATTCACTTTCCAAACTTTCCAACAAATTCCAAGTTCTCCTTGAAATGTTCTCCAAGGTAGCCCTGACTGCAGATGTCTTCTGCAATTCTCTAATGCTGGCATTCACCTCTGCAAGCCAGATGAGAAGGAGGACTGTATCCTGAACCTCCTATGTCTCACACAGAGCAGAGCTCTCTTCTGTGCATGAGAAAGGTCAGGGCTGGGTGGGTGGAGGAGATGTCTCCTGCCTTGGTGCCCTTAGACCATGTAGTTAATAGACTGGAATGTAGCTCAAATCAGGACAAAGAGGAACCATGACAAATTAATGGCTGAGGTGAGTGAGAAATAGCTCCCATTCTCTGCCTGGTGGCTGGCGGAATGGAGGGAATATGGAAGCTGGGAACACAGAAGTTGATCTAAGTCCCTTGGGATCTTTTTTTTTTTTAATTTTTTATTGTGGGTTGTTCAAAACATTACAAATTTCTTGACATATCATATTCCACACTTTGATTCAAGTGGGTTATGAACTCCCACCTTCACCCCATACACAGATTGCAGAATCACATCAGTTACACATCCATTGATTTACAAATTGCCATACTAGTGTCTGTTGTGCTCCGCTGCCTTTCCCATCCTCCACCCTCCCCCCTCCCCACCTCTCCCCTCCCCTCCCCTCCTCTCTCTCTACCCCCTCCACTGTATAACCCTGAGGGTCTCCTTCCATTACCATGCAATTTCCCTTCTCTCTCCCTTTCCCTCCCACCTCTCATCCCTGTTAAATGTTAATCTTCTTCTCCTGCTCTTCGTCCCTACTCTGTTCTTAGTTACTCTCCTTATATCAAAGAAGACATTTGGCATTTGTTTTTTAGGGATTGGCTAGCTTCACTTAGCATAATCTGCTCTAATGCCATCCATTTCCCTGTAAATTCTATGATTTTGTCATTTTTTAATGCAGAGTAATACTCCATTGTGTATAAATGCCACATTTTTTTTATCCATTCGTCTATTGAAGGGCATCTAGGTTGGTTCCACAGTCTTGCTATTGTGAATTGTGCTGCTATGAACATCGATGTAGCAGTGTCCCTGTAGCATGCTCTTTTTAGGTCTTTAGGGAATAGACCAAGAAGGGGAATAGCTGGGTCAAATGGTGGCTCCATTCCCAGCTTTCCAAGAAATCTCCATACTGCTTTCCAAATTGGCTGCACCAATTTGCAGTCCCACCAGCAATGTACAAGTGTACCCTTTTCCCCACATCCTCGCCAGCACTTGTTGTTGTTTGACTTCATAATGGCTGCCAATCTTACTGGAGTGAGATGGTATCTTAGGGTGGTTTTGATTTGCATTTCTCTGACAGCTAGAGATGGTGAGCATTTTTTCATGTACTTGTTGATTGACTGTATGTCCTCCTCTGAGAAGTGTCTGTTCAGGTCCTTGGCCCATTTGTTGATTGGGTTGTTTGTTCTCTTATTGTCTAATTTTTTGAGTTCTTTGTATACTCTGGATATTAGGGCTCTATCTGAAGTGTGAGGAGTAAAGATTTGTTCCCAGGGTGTAGGCTCCCTATTTACCTCTCTTATTGTTTCTTTTGCTGAGAAAAAACTTTTTAGTTTGAGTAAGTCCCATTTGTTGATTCTAGTTATTAACTTTTGTGCTATGGGTGTCCTATTGAGGAATTTGGAGCCCGACCCCACAGTATGTAGATCGTAGCCAACTTTTTCTTCTATCAGACGGCGTGTCTCTGATTTGATATCAAGCTCCTTGATCCATTTTGAATTAACTTTTGTGCATGGCGAGAGAAAGGGATTCAGTTTCATTTTGTTGCATATGGATTTCCAGTTTTCCCAGCACCATTTGTTGAAGATGCTATCCTTCCTCCATTGCATGCTTTTAGCCCCTTTATCAAATATAAGATAGTTGTAGTTTTGTGGATTGGTTTCTGTGTCCTCTATTCTGTACCATTGGTCCACCCGCCTGTTTTGGTACCAGTACCATGCTGTTTTTGTTACTATTGCTCTGTAGTATAGTTTGAAGTCTGGTATCGCTATACCGCCTGATTCACACTTCCTGCTTAGCATTGTTTTTGCTATTCTGGGTCTTTTATTTTTCCATATGAATTTCATGATTGCTTTCTCTATTTCTACAAGAAATGCCGTTGGGATTTTGATTGGCATTGCATTAAACCTATAGAGAACTTTTGGTAATATCGCCATTTTGATGATGTTAGTTCTGCCTATCCATGAACAGGGTATATTTTTCCATCTTCTAAGATCTTCTTCTATTTCTCTCTTTAGGGTTCTGTAGTTTTCATTGTATAAGTCTTTCACCTCTTTTGTTAGGTTGATTCCCAAGTATTTTATTTTTTTTGAAGATATTGTGAATGGAGTGGTTGTCCTCATTTCCATTTCAGAGGATTTGTCGCTGATATACAGGAATGCCTTTGATTTATGCGTGTTGATTTTATATCCTGCCACTTTGCTGAATTCATTTATTAGCTCTAATAGTTTCTTTGTAGAGCCTTTTGGGTCTGCTAGGTATAGAATCATATCATCTGCAAATAGTGATAATTTAAGTTCTTCTTTTCCTATTTTGATGCCTTTAATTTCTTTCGTCTGTCTAATTGCTCTGGCCAGTGTTTCGAGAACTATGTTGAACAGAAGTGGAGAGAGAGGGCATCCCTGTCTTGTTCCAGATTTTAGAGGGAATGCCTTCAGTTTTTCTCCATTCAGAATGATGCTAGCCTGAGGCTTAGCATAGATTGCTTTTACAATATTGAGGTATGTTCCTGTTATCCCTAGTTTTTCTAGAGTTTTGAACATAAAGGGATGCTGTACTTTGTCGAATGCTTTTTCCGCATCTATCGAGATGATCATATGGTTCTTATTTTTAAGTCTATTGATGTGGTGAATAACATTTATTGATTTCCGTATATTGAACCAGCCTTGCATCCCAGGGATGAATCCTACTTGATCATGGTGTACAATTTTTTTGATATGTTTTTGTATCCGATTCGCCAGAATTTTATTGAGGATTTTTGCATCTAGGTTCATTAGAGATATTGGTCTGTAGTTTTCTTTCTTTGAAGTGTCTTTGTCTGGTTTAGGTATCAGGGTGATGTTGGCCTCGTAGAATGAATTTGGAAGTTCTCCCTCTTTTTCTATTTCCTGAAGTAGCTTGAAAAGTATTGGTATTAGTTCCTCTTTAAAGGTTTTGTAAAACTCTGCTGTATACCCATCCGGTCCTGGGCTTTTCTTAGTTGGTAGTCTTTTGATGGTTTCTTCTATTTCCTCAATTGATATTGGTCTGTTTAGGTTGTCTATATCCTCCTGACTCAATCTGGGCAGATCATATGACTTAAGAAATTTATCTATGCCTTCACTATCTTCTAATTTATTGGAGTATAAGGATTCAAAATAGTTTTTGATTATCTTCTGTATTTCTGAAGTGTCTGTTGTGATATTGCCTTTTTCATCCCGTATGCTAGTAATTTGAGTTCTCTCTCTTCTTCTCTTCGCTAGCATCGCTAAGGGTCTGTCGATTTTGTTTATTTTTTCAAAGAACCAACTTTTAGTTTTGTCAATTTTTTCAATTGTTTCTTTTGTTTCGATTTCATTAATTTCAGCTCTGATTTTAATTATTTCTTGCCTTCTACTTCTTTTGCTGTTGTTTTGCTCTTCTTTTTCAAGGATTTTGAGATGAAGTATGAGATCATTTATTTGTTGGTTTTTTCTTTTTTTAAGGAATGAACTCCAAGCAATGAATTTTCCTCTTAGAACTGCTTTCAATGTGTCCCATAGATTCCGATATGTTGTGTCTGTGTTTTCATTTATCTCTAAGAATTTTTTAATTTCCTCCTTGATGTCTTCTATAACCCATTGATCATTCAGTAACCTATTGTTCATTCTCCAAGTGATGTATGCTTTTTCCTTCCTTCTTTTATCGTTGATTTTCAGTTTCATTCCATTATGATCAGATAAGATGCATGGTATTATCTCTACTCCTTTATATTGTCTAAGAGTTGCCCTGTGACATAATATATGATCTATTTTTGAGAAGGATCCATGTGCTGCTGAGAAAAAAGTGTAACTGCTTGATGTTGGGTGGTATACTCTATATATGTCAATTAGGTCTAGGTTATTAATAGTGTTATTGAGTTCTATAGTTTCCTTATTCAACTTTTGTTTGGAAGATCTGTCCAGTGGCGAGAGAGGTGTGTTGAAGTCTCCCATGATTATGGTATGGTGGTCTATTAGACTCTTGAACTTGAGAAGAGTTTGTTTGACGAACATAGCTGCACCATTGTTTGGGGCATAAATATTTATGATTGTTATGTCTTGTTGGTGTATGGTTCCCTTAAGCAGTATGTAGTGTCCCTCTTTATCCCTTTTGATTAACTTTGGCTTGAAATCTATTTTATTTGATATGAGTATGGACACTCCTGCTTGTTTCCGAAGTCCATATGAGTGATATGATTTTTCCCAACCTTTCACCTTCAGCCTATGTATGTCTTTTCCTATCAAATGCGTCTCCTGTAGGCAGCATATTGTTGGGTCTTGTTTTGTGATCCATTCTACTAGCCTGTGTCTCTTAATTGGTGAGTTTAAGCCATTAACATTTAGGGTTATTATTGAGATATGGGTTGTTCTTCCAGCCATATTTGTTTATTTCTGTTACTAAACATGGTTTGTTTTCCTCTTTGATTATTTCCCCCCCCTTTACTGTCCTACCTCCCACTGTTGGTTTTCATTGTTATTTTCCATTTCCTCTTCCTGTAATGCTTTGGCGAGGATGTTTTGAAGAGATGGTTTTCTAGCTGCGAATTCTTTAAACTTTTGTTTATCGTGGAAGGTTTTAATTTCATCTTCCATCCTGAAGCTTAATTTCGCTGGATACACAATTCTTGGTTGGAACCCATTTTCTTTCAGTGTTTGAAATATGTTATTCCAGGATCTTCTAGCTTTCAGAGTCTGTGTTGAAAGATCAGCTGTTATCCTGATTGGCTTACCCCTAAATGTAATCTGCTTCCTTTCTCTTGTAGCTTTTAAAATTCTCTCCTTATTCTGTATGTTGGGCATCTTCATTATAATGTGTCTAGGTGTGGATCTCTTATGATTTTGCACATTCGGCGTCCTGTAGGCTTCTAGGATTTGGGATTCTGTCTCATTCTTCAAGTCTGGGAAGTTTTCTTGTATTATTTCATTGAATAGACAGCTCATTCCTTTGGTTTGGAGCTCTGTACCTTCCTGAATCCCAATGACTCTTAAGTTTGGTCTCTTAATGTTATCCCATATTTCTTGGATGTTCTGCCCCTTGGGATCTTGAAAGTCACACTTTGCAAACTGATCGATGCAATTTTTCTACTTTGCACAGTATGTAAAAATAACAAGGTTTTCCTCATAGACTATTGTTCAGAAATCACTATTTGAAGGGGTAAGGGCAAGATAAGATGTAGAAATTCATATAAAAGCAACTAACATGGTGCTGGCCCCATAATATGGGCTACAAAAAAAATATCTTGTTTCAATTTAATCTTCACAGTCCTGTGGGGTAGCTTCCCAGATCAGACATCATGAAGAAATTGATATGCAAAAGAAGTAACTTCTCAAGGTCAGCCGCTAAACTAGAATGAACAAATAGTCTGATATCTGCAGGTTCCTAACACACTTTGAGAGTCAGCCCCAGCTCCTCTGGAGACAAAGCTTCTGCTCTCCAAATCTAAAATGTGAATCTTCAGCACTCCCAATTGTCCCCTTGGGGGGCCCTGGGCCCTGGGATGAGAACCTCTTCTATTGCTCTGTATGGGAGCCCTGCACAGGAGGGCCTTGCTGGGTATCTAGGGTTTCCAGGATGTGTGCCATCAGCAGCATCATGGTCCCTTCCCCATGGAGAGGTGTCCTGAGCTTCTGGACACTAGGACTCCTGGAAATGTCCTGAGCAGCAGGAACACAGCATTAGACGTTTGTAGCTGTGTTTTCTGGGAAGGGCCAGAAATTGCCCGTGAGCTTCTGGGAAATTCTCACATTTTCATTCCTTTCCTCCACTTTTCTAAACATATCCTACTTCTGGCAAAAAGCCTCTCTCCTGTGATGGAGTCTGGCAAAGTGAGACTGGCAGGACGAAGGAGAAGATTAACAAGAGGGGGTGGCAGAGAACAGAGTGATCTGCATATAATCAAGTACTGATGGGCAGATCTGGGCAGAGCATTATGCAAAAGATCTCCCTGTAGAGACCGGCTGCCTTTGCTCCCTCCCGCACCCTGGAAATGGGACTCAGGCATGAATTTCCCACATAAAAAACAAAAACAGCGTGGTCTATCCAGAGTGAAAGTCCAGGCCCAAAATTTCACAGAAATGAAGGAGTTAAAGTAGTGGACACCATCTTGTCAGAATGAATTAATGAGTTTCTTAAAAAAAACAACAAAAACAGTCAAGAAGATAAAGAAGAGTGTCGGTCTTTCTAGAAAGAGAGAAATCCATATGGGACAGTGGCTGAGGTGCATGCCTCTCATTGGGGTGGGAGTGTGTGTGTGTGTACACGTGTGCTTAGGGCTGCACACACACGTGTGCACATGTGTGTTTGCACATGTCTGCAGAGGGGTTGCTAGGGGAGAAATCCACGGGCGCAGCAGGAAGAGCTGACAAATGGAATCACAAAACTGCTGATGTCAAGGAAAGGGGCATCCTCAAACCCCTCTGGCCTGCTTCCACGGAGCTCTCTCCTAAGTTGTCTTCATTTCAGTCTTAGGTTTCCATAAACACTGCAGTTATTTATTTTATTTTTGTTTGAAATGTTAAACAAGCCCTGAAAGGAAAAGCTGTGGGGCCAACTTGTGGTGTCTCCAGAGAGGAGTAACACCGCAAGCATTTTCGACAAGGGCCTGGGGAGCCTGCCTCTTCCCGCGCCTGGCCCGGGGTCTCTGTAGCAGCCCCTTGTGCTCCTGCCCTGGCTTCAGGGCCCTGAGAAAGCTGCCTAATCCAATCCGTCGCTGTTTGCAGAGTGTGGCTCTTCCCCGCTCCACCCTTGACGGGAGAACTCCTCATCTGGAAGAGACTCTGTCCTAGGCAGAGACCATTAATAATACACAAACAACCTCCACAACACCAAGGACAATGGCGACCAGCAACTGAGCACCTACTAGGACTAGTGATGGTTGGAGATGAAGATGAGGCACCTATAACCACACATTTCCCTCTCAGCACAAGCCGAGGTGGTAGGAGCTATTGTTTTTCCCATTTTATAGACGAGGAGCCTGAGGCACAGAGAATGAAGAGGCTTGGCTTTAAGAGACAAGGCCCACGAGTGCTGAGCCTATGTTAACATTGGTGATGTGCCTTGGGCAGGAAATTTAAGAGGTCACTGACAAACTCAGTAATCGAAAAAAAATGAATACAGCATTTATTAAAAAATCAGAATCAATGCAAAACAGGCCATGATGAACGAAAATCAAGATTTTAAAGGTTGAAGGATACAGTAGATTCGAGGCCACAGCTCTTGAGCACAGGCTGTGCCACCTCCTCCTGCATGTATTTAGGCCTAAGATGTGCCCTGCATGGTCCTTGCCTTTGCCCAAGCTGTCTCGCTTAGGCTTGGAGCCTTGTGTTATAGGTGCTGCAATAATCCTCATTAAAGAGATGAGAAAACTGACAGAGGTCAAGAATTCTTGGTCTATTCGTTATTTGTTTGCTTCCATCTTCAAAGAATAAGCTCAGATAGGATCCCAAGTGGGACCTGATCCCAAGTTCCCTCTGAGTCCAGTGCTCTCTCTGTGAGCTCCCAGAAGGGAAAGGAGTCTAACCAGCTAAGAGACAATCCCTCAGAGGCCTGGGCTGTGCCCTAGGGTGGTGTGGATGCCAACAACTCAGTTCCTGACCAGTATCCTTCCACTGCCTGGACCAGACCTTCCCCTGGGACCTCCCATGTCTCCACTAAGCCAGTCCTCCTTTGCTGCCCTCAGCTTCCAGTGCAGAATTAGTGCAAGTGCACAATAGACCCTCTCCTTTCAAGTTCATCACCAGACTGCCCAAGACGACCTCCTCCTCCTGCTCAATCCTGAGTCAATGCACACCAGACATGGGCAGGCAGGCACATGACCCTCCATGCCAATCTCTGCTCTAGCTCCTCAGAGGAGGGAGCTGGCCATGGAGGTGGAAGAAAACAAGGAGGGAGGTGGAGACCCCAAAGTCAGAGTCCAGCTCTTGAGGATGAGCAACGGAACTGCTGCTATGGCCACCCAACCTTTATGTCTGTAGCGCAGTTGTGGGGTGGCTCTCTCAGTTTATCATGAGTAGCATTCTGGCTGATTTGGAGAGGATCCTAAAGAAGTCAAAGAGATGGGGCAACCGGAAGTTGCTTCTATCCATCCCCAGTCCCTAGAAAGCTCAGCCACACAGGCCCAGACAGAATGGCCACTTTCCCACTCTTTTTTTTTTTTTTTTTTTTTTTTTTTT